>NW_017263593.1:21133-621133 GCF_001500285.1 Mollisia scopiformis
ATTCGAAAAGTCGAAAACTAAGCTTGTTTATTTGCTATTCCTATTTTTAGCTATCTGCTAATATTATGATTATTCTCTTAATCGAAGTACTGCTTGCGGAGCTGTGGCTTTTCGAAGTCGAATTGTTCCACAACTTTGTGTTTGCTAAGAATCTCCCTGTTTTTCTCTGGTATTGTCAGTGGGTATAGTGACCACACCGAATTGTCCTTGTAACGCCCAGGGAATGCGGTCTCCAGCAATTTGTAGAGTACTCCGCCTTGAACTTTTCCAAACGAGGACGATGCGATATGGAATCTATGTGTCTGGTTAGCCTATCTGTTTCAAAAGAACGATGCTGAAGATGAAAGCGACATGGCCATGAAAATAACCTACCCCCATTCTGTTAGATTGTCAGGAGTGTAGTCGGTGGTGTAGAAACGGTCACCCCTGCATAATGCCACAGCATCTGCAAGAATAGCAACTGAGATCGTGACTCCAGGGCAGAGGCCTGATCCTGGAAACCATGGTTTCTTTGTTTCTTCAGCTTGTATACCAGGATAGAATTCGATATCATCGGGCTCGGGATAAAGTTCTGATACCATGCATGATCAGCATCTGTTTATCATTGCCACATAGCACTTACAAGCTTTGGCAACAGCTGGATCGGGGTTGACATCGACTTCTAGCATCAGCAAGTGTATCGGAGAATGTTAGGAGCCCATACGGAAAGTCTTGTGAGGTGTGAGATTGAATTTTTCCCGGACCTCGTTTAAAGTTGCAACGCCCCATTGACGCTGAGTCTCGATGCCTAATATTTCGATTGGTCTCATGAGAAGTGGGGTGCTCTTTGCCCCGAATGCAGCTTGATCGAGAGTGTCAGAAGTAGTGAGGTACTGTAGAAGAGTAGCTTACCTGCTGGGCTCTCTGTAGTATGGTTGAGAATATTAATTAGACTATCATCTGCGAAAGCGCCATTTGACAATCTCTCGATACCTCCGAATGTTCGTTGGGAGGGCTCAACGAGGAGGATCCCCTCAGCCCATCTGCGAGCGCCCAGCATGAAGTCACCCGCACTCAAAGTTTCTGCACGATTTTAGTACTTGGTATAAGCGGGATGAGGTTGAGCTCACTCGGGTTGTAAGTCTCCCCAAACACCTCTCTCATGAAATTATTTGTCCAGTTTTCATTGGCAGTGTTGATGGTTGCATGCCAACGATAGACCAGGTTGAATTCCACGCTGACCTGGTTACCGACAGCTTTGGGCACATTCAAGTGTGGGAAATCCAAGCGAGGATCCAGACTCCAGTCTGACTCGACATTGGAGGTGTTTTGATTCAAATTGAGAATTGCTCGAATATAATCATGTAGAATTATATTAACGTAGAGACCACAAGTAATCCTAGGAAGCACTGTCAAGACCCGAAAATGAATTGCATAGCACGGGTACATACAATCTTCCATGTTGGAATGAGTCGTTGTCTCTCGTCTTGAGGGCGGCTAGTTCTGCATCACTCCCCGAGACTAGCCCTCTGGGAAGGCTAAAGCGACCGCCTTCGTTGATTCGAGCCAACTCTACAACCACATGATTGTGGAATCGGTTGAATGCAACAATGAAAGCGCAGACACCAGGGGGTTGGCCCAACAGCCTATATTCGGCAAAAGTGTCCTTTTTGAGAAGACCATCTTTGAATTCTCTAACGGTATCTTGCGATACTTGATCGTGACCGTATAAAGGAGCTAGATCAAGGTAGGAGGAGCCCTTCGCGCGGGTCTGATCTCTTTCATCGGTGTGGAAGACATCTATTTATTCTCTCGTTAACCCCCGAGATGATACATTTGGCTAAGAATGGCCATTACCATGAATTATAATGGTTGCCAAGAAGAACAACATCTTGAGATACCATTCGGATGAGTCCTAGGCGGTCCAGTTCGCAGCAATAACTCTTTTCCAGGTCAGCATGCCCCAGAAATTTGATCAGGGGGCTACGAACTGTCGAAGACGTCCGCAGGATCTGGTGGCTGGGCAAGCTTCGGGCGTCTTGCTTGAGTCGTTCTGGCATAGCGACTGCCAGCAGCACCCAGCGAAGGATTATTAGGATTCTGAAAGGTGCTTTTAGCAAGTGTGACCACAAAGTTCCTCCTTGTTCAGACATTCTTCCCATGTTGAAGAGGTTTGTCCAATTTGGTGTAAAGAGATCAGTCAGAGATGAGCAACGAGATATTACTCACATTGTTAGACCCGTTGGCGCTACGATATCGTGAATCGCTGTCGATGGTAATCACCGAGTCGGGCCCATGACCTAAGAGGTCTCGAGGTGGATGATCTAGCTGGTACCATAATTTCTTGATCAAATATCCCGTAGCTAGCTCCCTTGCCTTGTAGGAATTTGGCAGAGCTGACAGCATCTGAACAACCTTCTCGACCTATATATGTCGTATTTTAGCACATGTATCCGCGCAAAGATTAAAGACGAATGGCATACAAATCATTTCCCCTTCGGATTCATTCCCCCCTTGAGGGCAAACTTTGTAATGTCATGGAGGACCTTCGCAATGTGGGGCTCATGCTCTTCTTCATGGACTTTATCCATAGCAGAAGCAAGCTCATCGTGGTGAAACTGAGATTCTTGGGAAGCCATGGCCGACGTGTAAAAATCGAAAGACGAGCGGGATCAAGACTGAGATATTTCGAGTTCAATATGGAAGGGAGCGAAGGATAGAGAGATGCAAGGTTTGTAGGTGGCTCGTTGTGGCTAAGGAAAGGTAGGTGAAGTTGTCGAAAGCAGAGAATCATGATATAGTTAGGTAGGTAGGTATCTATCGCAAGTGAGAAGTGAGAAGGAAAGGTGCGTACCTTCCTAGGTAGGTAGGAGCCAGCGTCCAATAGCATGTGATCATCGACCGTAGAGATCGGGATACCTTGCAAGGCTCTTAGAAAGAAGTACCCGAGACGAGTAAATTGATAAATCGGCACTTGGATCTTCAGACCACCACATCAGAAAACAAAGAAATCAAGTCGAGATCTTGGAACATTGTACATGTCAGATACGTGATCTACAGATCTGTGTCATTCTTGTAACTGCTCCTCGGACTGCTGCAACGAAGAGAATTTGCAAGCCGGTTCGTTACCTGTTCGGCTAGACCCTCAAGTAGATAGGAAAGAAGATGGAAAATGAAGTGAACATAGTTGAGCGCCATGGAGAATACACTCCATCTTTTGTCTCGGTCTATGATAACAGTGAGATGCAAACTTATTTTCAGGACATCAAGCTACTACCCTCGGTGTCCAGACTTAGGTTATATCAGAGCTGGACATGAAGCAGCAAGCACCGCGCTTCCATATCCTGCTCTGCTTAACAAAACGAATGAAATCAAGAAGTGAAAATTGACACAGATAGAGAGCAAGAAGATATACAGAAGTGCACCTTGTGGGTTCACTTAAATCCCAATGCGGTGACATGCGTCATTATGACAAGCTGACAAGAGAACCAGGAGGCGGCAGGTCTAGACCTAGAAGACATTTTGGAGCCGTTTCAAAGGATCCACACCTATTCGTTCGAGATAAAATGGGTTCAATATTGCTAGTCAGCCAGGCAAAGAACATCAATTGAACCAATGGCACTGATAGCTTCTAATAATTTGCCGCTACAATATCTCATTGTTATACGACCACGACGTGAGTAACATATCTCCGATGCTTAAGTAAGTCGCATTAAGGCCAGGCACAGACCACACTAGGAACGCCATGGCCATGCCATGCTCTGCTCTCTACCTTCTGTCTTATCTCCCCTCTATCTATCACATCACAAGCTTGTCTTGCCTACGGTTCGGCGAGACCGAATTGTCCTCTATATGAACCGACGTTTCCACATACAGAAGTCTGGTATCCGGCTTGGGCAATGAAGATACAGGATCGCAAATGTTGATGCAAGATGCACGCGACAGCAGTATCGGCGAAGAAGCCTGATGTGAAAAGGCGACCACATCGCAAGGTTAGAAGTGGCTGTTTAACCTGCAAAGTAAGTTTTCACTTCTTCCCTACAACCATTGCAATTGCATTCTGAACCCACTCTTTTCCTCCAGATACGGCGTGTTAAGTGCGACGAACTCAGACCTTTCTGCGCTCGGTGTATCAAATTTGGAATTCGCTGCGACGGTTATGCATCTCCAAAGGTTGCCAAAGGAGTCCCGCCAACAAGGGCAAATATACTTCCGAAACATCCTTACTCGATTCCTCTCTATAAAGGGCCTGCTCTGATGCGATTCGAAGATGAGGACGAGTCCAGGTATTTCGAAGTTTTCAGCACGAATACAGCATACGAGATATTCCCTAACATTGAAATGGGGAGGTTACGGACCATCTTCCTCCAAGCATGTGACGCTAAGAAGTTCATTCGACAAGCCGCTATTGCATTGGGAGCCTTGGATGTGACATCCCAAGCATCCCGTCCTCCAAGCCACACGCGCTATGCTGCTCGCAGTAATTTCAACAATCCTCCAAATCGTCATTATCAATATGCACTCAAAGAATATGCCCATGCGATCAAATGCGCCCAAATGGATGGAGAGAACGACTTCCGAACGGCATTGATGACTTCTCTGGTCATCCTGTCCTTTGAGGGATGGTTAGGCAATCACGAAGTAGCAGTCCAGCAAATCAGATTAGGAACAAGGTTATTGAAGGAGGTAAGACGACATACTGTACTGGATTGCTGTGCTATTATAGAGCAATTCGGGAGACGGCAGTTGTCTTGGGAGCATGATTCTCGTTTGTTAATGTGTCTTGGCTCCAGACATAGTTTCCGGCTTACAGAGCTCCACCGTAACTCTTAGCGTCTTCCTGTAATACTGTATTAACTGGTTGCAGTGGAAGGAACGGCGTAGAGAAAAAAGTGCACCGGGATCTTCACTGTTGGCAGCTAGCGACGACGAGAATGTTCTTTCACACGTATTCACTCGTCTCTCCATTCAACTGAGGTCGGCCACGCTTCCACTCCCATCGGTTTCTTCCGAACTCCCACCACTGAGAATCGATGACCCAGAAAAGTCCGAGCGAATGCCAGAGTCATTCAGCGATCTCACGGAGGCGGGTAAATTCTATGGCAACATCGTAAGATTTGCTGTAACTTTCGTGGCCCAGTAGGTGAAATTCTGCCCTCGTTGTGTATTTTTTCTGGGACCCGAGCTCCTTAGGACCATCCTATGGGCAAATACTCGAAAGACTATGGTTTTCAACTCCTCGGTTGATGAGTTCCTCGGCTCCCATATCTGCGTCAGAAGTGTATTCTGATTTATCTGTAGGGGATTACCACGGATTGCAGGAGCCAGCAGCCTTACTGGAGCCTATCAAGTTGGGGTCGCCACCGGAAATCAAATACCAGACGATGTCGCTAAAGCACAAGCCACTCTAACAAAGAGTCTCCATCGATGGATGAAAGCCTTTGCTTGGTTGAGAAGCAATCGCAAATTTCAGACTCTTGCTGAGAAGAAGGCCTCGATAACCCTTGAATTACAAATGAAAGCTACATATATGGGTGCCATTAAATCCCTCGCACAGGATGAGCTAGTGTTCGACGCTTATCATGACATCTATAGAGACATTGTCAACCTCTCAGAGGCGCTTTTAAACTGCTCTAATACTTCAAGAGTCCCTAAATTCTGCTTCGATTCCGGTGTAGTAATTCCTCTGTACGTCTATCATCATTTTAAGTTTCATGTCCTGTGAATCTGGCACTCTTCCAAACCTGTGCTAGCTATACTTCAACAAAGATGGAACTAATTTCTCAATAGTTGGTTTACAGGTCACAAATGCCGGGATCCAATTCTTCGGCGGAAGGTCATTTCATTGCTTCTGTCCTATCCAAGAAGAGAGGGAGTCTGGTAAGTCTTGAGTTATCGTAGAATTACTCCCTTTAGTCACTATCTCTGGAGTTGAGACTCCTGATGCACTGCAAGACATGCATACCCTCTCCAGCATTTTCGGCTTCGGAAGCTAAATCTGAAACTTTAATTAGGGATAGTGTCTTTGCCGGTCTAGTTATCGAGTGCCTGAGAGCTTTTGAAGAAGAATACATGAAAGACGGGGAAGTGCCTGGGTGGGCAAGAATACGCAACACTAGCTTCGACGTCGATTTAAAGAAACGTGTAGTAGAGGTAAAATGCCAGCAGCGTATGTCCGCGACTTCCGACGAGGTTGTGCTTAGACGAAGAACTGTAGATTATTATGTTCACACTGGTGTCACCTTGGAACAGGTGGGGGCAGTCATTGCATAACAGCGACGACTCGGAAGGGCTATCAGCCTGCTCGCGCTCGCACCCTTCCGGTCGCCATTCCGAAAATATACCCTATTGTCCTTTTCGTCTTCATCTGCTTCTTTTCAACCTTGAGCTGAAAGAAGCCACAGTAGCGCGCTTCACTACTTCGGCATGTCAGACCTGCATCCCGATTATTTAACCCTTCGGGTGTTTGAACCTGAATGTTGAATACCCGAGAGCATTTGTGCCCCTATCTCGAGGTCTATTGTTGGAGGAATGCCATCTGCGTGCGCAAGTATCTAGGGAGATACCCCATGAAGTCAAAGTTGTGGACGCAATTATTTTGTAGTAGTGCACTACGGAAATATTTTTCGAGCCGAATCGGCCAACCTTAAATGTTCAGATGAAACAAACCGTTGTTTTGAAACATGCAACTACAAAAGTCACACTCGGGCATTGGCCGTCTCTCCTTATCACACAGATGAGCAAGGCTCACTACAGAAACTGGCTCCAACAATGTTCATCTGGTGTGTGTGTGTGTGTGTGTGTGTGTGTGTCACGGCTGCGTCGTTGCTATCATGATCCAGGCTGCAGATTCTAGCATGAAGGACGCACATATATACCTAGGTAGATTCCTTCTTGCAACTCAAGTCCTCAATTCGCATCGCTCTCTTACGTTCCACATCTTCACCTTTTTCCTTGCTTCTTTCCTCGGACACTCCTTTATCCAGTTACCTTTCTATTCAAACATTCTTTACCAACCAATCTTTACCAACCAATTATCTTCGTCATGAAGACACTTTATATTGTCTTTGCTTCTGTAGCGCTCTCCAGCCCACTGCTTGAGAAGCGCTACGACCTTGACCACAATGGAATCCTAGATTGGTGTTATACAGATGGGGACGTTGTATCTTGTCTCCTCTCCGAAGCCAGCTACGTTTGGACCACCTTCACTGCTACTATGTCCACCCAGGCCATCGCGACTCCTATATCTACCGCTGCATCCATTACGACGACGCCAGCTTCATTTGTAGTCAGCACAGCATCCCCGTCACTCCCAACTGGGACCCTCCCATCTCCTGATGCATGGGCAAAAGATAACAGCACTAGGTGGCATGTTTCTGATGTCGGTAGTATCTACAGTACGTCGAATCCCGCGCTTGCTTGATGTTGATCCTAGGAGTTGAGCTTCTCGAAATTATCCTTGGAAGTCACTCGTCAGGAAATATTTGACTCACTCCCTCGGATGAGCTCCTCAGCTCCTAGACTTCTATCTAAAGTAGATACTGATCATCTATAAAGGCAGCACCCTGGCTCGTCTAGGATGGGACAATGGTCGCACGTCTGTTCTTAACAACACCCCTTTCTGGAACTTTGGCGACGTACTTTCTCTCGATGGCTTGCAAGATGGTTTCTCGACAGGCCCTGCGTGTACGATCTTCTCTTTTCCACTGTTCACTCCTGATAGAATACTTCTTGAAAATAAATGGCTACCAATCTTCCCTCGTTGTTTCCCCTGTGGATGAAACGACTGACCGAGACTCCCTTAGTCTATGGCACGCCAGACGATATTCTCCGCGTTGATATGAAGAACGTAACCAATGTTCTCGACCTCCTCTTCTGCCCACCAGCTGCCTCAGATCCAACTCCCGAATCTCCAACACCTTTCTGGGGCCTCAGGTACGAGTCGTCTCTACGCATTTCTCGCTTACTCTGACCGCGAACCTCATCACCATATCTGGCAGTCCATGCAACTCAAATTCCTGCCCCCTTTCTTACCAGATCCCAACATCCTCTCCTTTCGTCTCCCGCCAAGTTAAAAAAGCCCAACTGACCATTATACAGCACCAGCAATGTTGCAGAGGTCTCTCCGGGTCTTGGAATAGGCTTTGTGTGGGAAATATGGAGAGACACGACTGGTCTAACTCAAGATCGAGGACTGGGCATGTACCGAGCGACCCTTGGTCCCGAACTCCCCATCGCGAATCGGACGGGTTCTTTGATTGCTGGTCTAGACGCACTACCCGTAGGCATCAGTAAAGAACCCCCCCCCACCTTCGTTCATGTCCTTCTTTCTCAATGAGGTTACTTTTCTGGCTTGTGTTTTCAAATAGAGACCAAGTACTGATTTGTTCTAGTGACTGTGCTGAGTGCTGAAGGATACATTTATACATACTCCAACAAAAATGGAACGGGTATTGTAGTGGGAAGAGCCAAAGTTGAACAAGTATTTAACGCCGATGCTTATGAATTTTTGAGCCTGGATGGAAGTTGGATCAACGGAATCCCGAGCAAAGCGACCGCAGATGATAGTTATGGGGTGCAGGGTGCAGTTCACAGTGATGGACAGGGAAGTATTGTCTGGAGCAACTACTTTGAACAATATTTGTTGTTCACTGGGCGGTATGGGAGTGCGATTATGTTCTATGCGAGCGAGACACGTATGTACAAATCCTGCCTATCTGCCCTTTCACAGAGAGCGAGCTCCTGAACTCCGTCTGCCTAGCCATGAAGGGGTGTCCCAAAAAGCTTGACTCACCATCTTACCTTGAAAGTCTTTACTAACCTCCTCTAGCATATGGGCCGTTTACTGGACCGGTTGGATCCCTCCCTCGTTGCAAACTTCATGCTTTGAGAAATATCACTGGCTAATTACTTGCTGTGTAGTATAACATCGAGACCATCCCAGGGTACGGCGTGAACGTGCATCCTTTTTGGAGCCCAGATGGCAGTCACAAGACTCTCTATGTAAGCAGTGGGATTGGGAACATTATACATGTGTATAAAGTCGAATTTGATTATTGAGAGTCAGATAGGTGTTCGACCCAGAGACGTAGATGGTAGTCGATCATAACTTGCTGGGCACCCACTCGGGTTTCGTCTTGGTCGCAAAAGCCTTCAATCCAATCCTCATATTCTCTCCCGAGAACAGACTTTTCTCATACCTGTCTGCCACCAATCTCCTTGCCTCTTCTACACTGGCAACTTCCCACGCTTCTCTAAGTCCAGCTCGTGTAACAACCACGGCATCAGGTGACAGTGTACAGATCTTTGCGGCCATCTCTATAGCTTCATCAAGAACACTTTCTCTGGTCTCGGAGATCTTGTTGATGAGATTGAACTTTAATGCTTCCTCGGCCGTGAGTTTTCGATTGGTCAACGCGATTTCTGAAGCCAAAGGAAGCCCAACATTTCGAACGAGGCGAGGTAAGCCTCCAGCAGCGGCGTATAGACCAACCTGTGCTTCTGGAAGACCGAATGTCGCCGTTGGAGAAGCAACTATAAGGTCGCTATGCAAGCAAACCTGGATCAGCATAGTTTTTTGGTGACTTCACGTGCACACTGACCAATTCAAGCATATCTCGAAGCCTCCCCCCAGTGCAAACCCATTCACGGCCGCAATGATAGGCTTCTTTCCTTTTCTTCGAGAAATCCCAGCAAACCCACTCGGGGGGTGTCCTCTCCCGCCCCGTCCGGTCGGATCCGCCGAGAATGATGGAGCCGACTTTGCACTATTAAGTTCGATGAGATCTTGTCCCGCGCAGAAGGCTTTAGGTCCAGAGCCGGTAATGATAGCGACACGGAGAGAAGGCTCGTTATCGTACCAAGTAAATATGGCATCCGCTTCGTAATGTGCTGGGTAAGGCAGGCTGTTCATTGCCTGTGGTCGTGATATGGTCACTACCATAATACCAGGACGAGGATACGAGAGGGATAAGGACGATGATTTGGGGGGATCGAATTGAAAATTGTGAGGCATCTTGTTGGTTCTGATAAGTATTTGATATGTGAGGATGAGAAGTTGAGAAGCTGGTGGAAGTTCGAGTTGGGTTGGAGTGAGATGTAGTGGTGTCAGGTAGAATCCGGGGAAGCGAGGCGAGACATTCAGGGGTTCGTTGCCGGCCCCGCTGCCCACCTGCATCAACCGAGGTCTACCGTAAAAGGGTTGAGTATGACACAAAGTCTTGCTGCCTTCGGTGCTGCAATATTTATTCGTGAGCACATCAACGTTTAGCAAACACCTTACGCACAGCACACTCCGCAAGTCTAAACCTCCCCATCGAGCAAATTGCGACGGTTTCCAGACTCTGATAGAAGTTTCGAACTCAGTCCAATGAGTCTAATATGGAGCCTGCTGCACTTCGACATCACTTACCTTGCTAAAAGACAAGTCAGACTTGTTCGAAATGAGCGTCAATGGTTCAGGAACTCATGCACGGAAAGAAGTAACATTCTACCTATCATCCTAGTGAGAATATAGTACAACTCATGCGCCATCATTTTCTCCGTCCGGGAACACCTCTCTGAAGGCTTTCAGATTCGGACCATCGTCAAATATCGCGAAGATAACCTCGTCGATACCTTCCACACCCTTTCTCTTCTTGTCCCCAAGAAGTACGTTTCTGAACATCTTGGCGACTTCCTCCGGTGGATTACGATATGCTCCGCATCCCAGTGCCCCAGCCACAATTCTTTTGATTCCCTTCTCTGCCATAACTTGAAAGATCAACCTGATTTTCTCCAACATAAGATCCTTGTCCTGCGGATACTCATAGATCAATCTCGTCCGATCAAGATTCCACTTCAGTTCAGGTTGCTTCAAAGCGGCCACCGAGATCACATCCGTGAAGAACCATTCTGATTTGGGTAAGTCCTTCATATCTGAGCCTCGGAAGACGAGGACATCTGGGCTGTAGATGGCAGATAGTTCTGGGATGCGGTAGTAAGATGGCTTGAGTGAGTAGTAGAGAGTTGAACGCACACAAAGAGCTTCTTCCTGGGCAAGGGCACCATTCATGAATCCTCCACCGGGAGAGTAGCTCGAGGCCATGTTAAGAGTTCCAACACGAGGGGGATCTTTGGAGCTTGTGTCTTCGGCAAGCAGGTCCTTGACGGCATCGTAAGTGTCAGACTGGACTACGCGAGTTCTCGGGTGGGTGGACGATGTAGCTGATACTGGTGTTGGCGATTCAGCCAGTTGTGTCTCCTCCATGTCATTCGAGACGTCCTTGACGGTTTGCTGAGATGTTGAGGTGGGTGATTTCGTATGTTTTGTCGATGCTGGAGAATCTCGCAGTCTGGAAGTGTCGAGGAGAGAATAGGAGACTAGCTCTGAGCTATTGGCGCCTTCATGGGCACGAGAGTTTGTCTTCAGGATATGTGGTATCAAGGTATTCACCGTCTCCTTGGCCAGTTTGGCGCGTCCGGCTTTATTCAACATGACTGCGCGGTAGGCGAACGCGATGGTTTGAAAGGCGATAGCAGAAGTAATCCACCAGAAGCAAGGTACGTAGAGCAGGATATCTGGTGTTGATAGTTGAGTTGATTTTCGACGTCTGTAGGCAGGGTCTCAGGAAACGGATTGGATTGGACTGGACTTCCCATCTAGGCTTCCATGAGACGCGTGCCGGTCTTGAGCATCACAGATGAACCAGTGGACATGAAAGGGAAGTAGTTTCTGCTCGAGGCTTCCACGATAACGCCTTTTCAGATTGATGAAACCTACATTTGTACTGTAGTCGTAGCTCACCTGAAAGGGAGAAGCCTTGCGCCTTCCTAAATGTAGCCAATCAGAAGCCGCTAAAATCTGGCCCAAAGTTTTGTTGCACATCGCACAGGTCATTTAGAGGGTGCCCAGCTATCACACAACGAGCAGACTTTATCAACAGCTTGGAAAAACCAAACGATAATTGCAATTATGGCCAGCCAATCAGAAGCCAGCAATCTTTAGCGCTGTTTTCGATGGGAATATGGCAGAACTCAAGAACTTGCGCGCTCAGTGAATCCTCGAGACCTCAGGTATCAACTCCTCCTCGGGCGGCCAGCCAGCAACGGCGTTTTCACAAGCCAAATTAATTCTCGCCCCAGCCCAGCCCACGGTTCCACCGCAGACCCCAAGCTCGCCTCGCCTGCAGAAATGATGCACGAATGAGGAAATGCATCGTGTGCTGGCCCTGCGCAAGAGAACGTCGTACCTGCTGATCCGGTCATGGGGAAGGATAGGTACACAGGTACCTATCATCTTGGTTGATGAGGGTTTGCGGCATTACTCTACTGGCTGGCTGGCTGGTTGGCTGTGGTCCCATGTTCGCACAAAAGGGAAATTGAGGTTTTACTCAATTGATTTTGTGGTTGCTCAAAAGACTGTCTGTCAAACAAACAAACAATGACGGAATGCTTTAATGTTCTTTATCCATGCGTGCGTGCATAATGCAGTCACAAATGCCGCTTGTCTATTCCCTGCTCGTCTGTTCTCGACCAACAACGCACTCACACTCGTACTTCGAAAGTAGATCTTGCTTCGCCTTTTGCCTTTCAAGCATTGTTTGCCCAGTCGAAATTCGTCCCTTCCCCACGAGAGACATTTCTTTGGGTCCAGCGTGATCGTGACCACGACAATTAATCTGCTACCAAGTACCTAGCTAGCTAGGTACTCGAGTACTGGCCGCATTGCATACCTAGGCAGGCATGGGACAGGGTGGCAGAGCTAGGTAAGTGTTGTGCTCCCCGCTCATAGACTACAAACTACAAACCCTCAACAATCCGCCCCTCGCCAGATTCCTACTCCCACAATCCACAAAACACAATTGGACATCGCAGCAGGGACAACATACTTCAACCTCTCGCAACGACGATTCAAGGCGGGCCTCAACTCCGCCATCATCGTCGCAATGAGTACGCCAGCTGTAGCCAGTACCAATGGTGATGGCCTTCGGGAGCGCATAGTCGCACATGCGGAGAACGGATCCTTAGCCTCCAGTAGTGGGGAGAACACCCCGCGAAATGATGAATTGGAGGCAGAAAAGTCGAAGAAAACTTTTGGCAGAACTCCAGATGGCACCAGTAAGTCGTGTTGCCTGGGGCAGAGCAAGAATGGACAAGTGGCTCACCGCGGCATACAGTCTTCACCGTACCGCAAACCCATGATATGGTCTCCCAATTACTCGATCCTCGACAGCCTAAGAACCTTTCCGATGCGATCGTCATAGCCATACTCTGCATGCACATAGCTGCTCTATACCTATTGCCTTCCTTCCTCAAGCGTCCTGGCTTTGCAGTCATTTTCCTCTTCTGGCGAGGCTGCTACAATGTCGGAATAGGGTATCTTCTACAAATCCAGTCGAACCACCGACGCCTAGTAGCATGGGCCAAGAGGTTCAATCTCTTTGAGGATCCCAGTACTGGAAAGAATCCTCGTCCGTGGCTGTACAAACTGATGAAACGCGAACTGGAGACCAAGATCCCAGAAGATTATAAATTTGAGGAAGCCCCAATTGAGTACAACACATGGCTCGTCTTCCGCAGAGTTGTGGACTTGATTCTGATGTGTGACTTCACTTCCTACTGTTTATTCGCTATTGCGTGTGGCGGTCGTCCCGAGGGAGAAGGTCCTGCTATGTACATCGCGCGGTGGGCTACAGGCATCATTCTGGTGGGCTTCAATCTCTGGGTCAAACTAGATGCCCACCGGGTGGTCAAGGATTACGCTTGGTACTGGGGTGACTTCTTTTACTTGATCGATCAAGCCTTGACGTTCGATGGTGTTTTTGAGATGGCGCCTCACCCAATGTACTCTGTTGGTTATGCAGGCTACTACGGCATCTCCATGATGGCGGCTAGTTACAATGTTCTCTTTATCTCGATCATTGCCCACGCAGCACAGTTCGCCTTTCTCATTTACGTAGAGAACCCTCACATCGAGAAGACATACAATCCACCACCACCTAGAAAGCGAGAGCTGCAGCCAAACCAAAGCGACACTCTATTGGCGACCACCACAGCCACTACAAGTAGGGAGAGTCTCGATAGTCCCGAGCCGTCTGGAACAGTGTCACCGTTCCCTCCCGTTACGTCTCAACCACTGTCCGTACATGATCTAATCGGTCTTAGAAATATCGACTTGTTCCGCATAACTGATGTTTCTGTGCTTTTACTTCAGTTAGGAATGATCATTATCACCGCTGCCACACCGACTACGCCTTTGTCCCAGGCTATGTTCGTATTGAACGCTTGTTTGTGGCGATTGTGGTATGCTGTCGGTCTCGGCTCAATCCTCAAGCAACAGTCGGACAACAAACTTTGGACTCGCCATTTCCTCAAGTTTGGTGAAGGCACAGAAGAAGCCTGGAGACAGTGGAAAAGCATGTACCACGTGAGTATGACCATGTGCTATGTGAGTTTCATTGCAGCAGCATGGAAGATGTATTCCTTTCCAGCAGATTGGAATTACGGACTCGTTCTCCTGAAGCATGTGGTCGGAGCAGGACTAGTTGCGCTGCAAGTCTGGACAGCCGTCAGTATCTACGAATCTCTTGGCGAGTTCGGCTGGTTCTTTGGAGACTTCTTCTTTGACCACCGTCCCAAACTGACCTACAGTGGAATCTACCGGTATCTCAACAACCCTGAGCGTATCATCGGGTTGGCGGGTATTTGGGGAGCTGTTCTCATTACATGGAGCCCCGCCATATTCTTCCTCGCCCTCCTCAGTCATGTTGTGACCCTCGGTTTCATTCAATTCGTGGAGAAGCCGCATATGCAGAAGCTATATGGTAGAAACTTACGAACTGAAGCTGGGCTGACCAAGAGCATTCGAAGATCGCTCCCACCTCCGTTGAAGAAGTTCCAAGGCAACTTAGACAAAGTCTTGGGTGATACCACACACTTTGTGGAAGATTTCCTTGATGCAGCACGACCAAAGCTTGCATCCGGCGTCTCTACTATTGTCAGAGATACAACTGCTCTGTTCAGTCAATATCCAGCCAGACTTACTCTTACTAAGCTGGCACCCGACCTGGCTGGCTTTGATCCTCGTGATTATTCCATCGAGGTTGAGGGTACTCAGTCTTCGATAACTGCTCTGAGTGAGCGCACAACTGGAAAGGAAGGTCTCTCAGCAAGATTTCCCCGGCAAAGAGACGACGGATATGAACCTCTTTCTTTCGAGTACGGTGCCCCCATCAAAGTCAAGTGGAAGGCACCGGTCAACCACAGCAAAAGTGACTGGGTCGGACTCTATATGGTAGCGGACAATGCTTCTCGAGAAGTCACCCGCGTTTCTTCTGCTGGTCGCTGGGTAGCAACTGTTCCCAACGAATATGAGTCTGGTCCAGGCAACAATGGCATTTTGGTCTCCAACAAACTCGTCAAAGGCGCGAAGCGTGAGGATGGGACTACATGTGATTTCATGTATGGTGAAATGCTGTTCGAAGGTGACAAACTATGGTGGACTCAGGGCGTCTTTGAATTCCGATATCACCACGATGGCAAGCACAATGTGATGGCGATCTCACTACCTTTCGAGAATCGCATCCCACGCTTCGACGAGTACGACGAGACACATATGGATGCAAATGGACTAGTTCGCTCTGCTGTTCAAGACGCATTGCTCCCCGTGGTCAAGAATTGTTTCGATCGTGATCCCGAGATTGCACCAAACACAGTTGAGGAGAGCTTTGGCAGCCTGGTGGAAAGAGATGGAAAGTATGCCAAGAGAGTGGTCTATGCAGTCCACCAGATGTTCGCCCTTGAGCTTGCACCTGGAGTTGTAAATGCCGACGGGAATGTCAAGAAGTTGGCTTGGCGTATTTGTGTTGCTAAGCAAGCTCTGGTATGTTGGACATATTCTACTCATGATGCTTGACAATATTATTTTTCCTGTTTACAAGATAGGTCGCTGATCACCACTAGGCCCCATACAGTATGTCTCATTCCAGAGGCACAACTACACCAACGGGAGAGGGAGAGAAGTGTTGAGTGGTGCATTAGAGGGGTGGTTTAGAGAGACATGATGGTTGCGAAGTTACGGAGATACCCTTCATTGGTGCATTGTTTTGTAGCTTTGATTTCATGCATAGCGGTGGGAGAGACCTTTGCATTAGGGTTAGGAATATGAAAAGTGTTACATTTCTTCAGCGTTTATTGATTTTTGGTGATTTTCTTGTCACACACATACCCGATGATGTGATCAAGTCACAATTGATTATGAGACATGTCGAAACTAGGCAACGGCGTATATCTCGTGTGATCTTCCCTCTCCTTCGAGATGCTCGATGGCAATGCTAACCTCAATCTCGCTTGTTAGGGGGTACACTTCTCGCCTAGACGAGTAAGCGAGTGTTTCGGTCACCTTGCTGCAAACGACAGCTTGGCAACTGAGAGTCTTCATGGACTTTAACATATCGTAGGATAGATGGCACTCCTCTCGTATTCATTAGCCAGTCTAGTTCATTTCCTATGCATGAAAATAGATCATGCCGGAGAATGAGAACCAAGCACGGATTCCGGAGGAACGAATGGATGTGAAATGAACATCGAAAATTTACATTAGCGAGATATCGAAATATTTGTACAATTGCATACCAAAGAACACTTTTTGCTTCCTAGTAAAAGGTTGATTTCAAATGGTCAAAGAGTTTTTCGACTGATGTCTCCTGGATCTTGTATTTTGCAGCTTGAATCCTAGGTTCGACGCTAGCGGCCGCCCTGTTGGATTACAGTCCGCTGCCCCTCAACGCCACTCTTTGCATTTGTAAACATTCAAGACTGTTTCTCCGGGTTGAAGATTTTCTTCCTTCCCACAACGTCCAAATTCTCGCACAATGGCACCATCTCTCGAAGCTCCAGAATCAGTTCAAGATGTTCTGTCCAATCCTCTCAAAAGCGCCCCGAAACTCGTCGCACCGGAACCAGAGCACTGTCCTGGCCCTGAGTCCGAAACCGCAGGAAAAGCAGACTCTTGTGCTGGATGCCCCAACCAAGCTATCTGCGCATCTGCGCCAAAGGGACCCGATCCGGACATTCCAGCTATCACGGCACGATTATCAGGCGTCAAGCATAAGGTTTTGATCCTTTCGGGGAAAGGTGGAGTCGGCAAATCTACATTCACGACTCTACTCGCACACGCATTCGCGACCAATCCCGAAAACACAGTAGGCATAATGGACACGGACATTTGTGGACCGAGCATACCAAAGATGATGGGCGTGGAAGAGGAGACGATACATGTCAGTGGCGCAGGTTGGAGTCCCGTATGGGTGATGGAGAATCTGGGGGTAATGAGTGTACAATTCATGCTCCCAAACCGGAACGATGCTGTCATTTGGAGGGGACCAAAAAAGAACGGCCTGATAAAGCAATTTCTTAAGGACGTCGAATGGGGAGAAATGGATTTCCTACTTGTAGACACGCCGCCCGGCACGAGTGACGAGCATCTCAGTGTCAACTCCTTTTTGAAGGAGAGTGGAGTGGATGGAGCCGTCGTGGTCACCACCCCGCAAGAGGTTGCCTTACTGGATGTCAGAAAAGAGATCGATTTTTGCAGGAAAGCTGGGATCAAAGTCCTCGGAATCGTGGAGAACATGTCTGGATTTGTCTGCCCGAAATGCACGCATCAAAGTCAAATATTCCAAGCCACGACGGGTGGTGGGAGAGCGTTAGCAAAGGAGATGAAAATTCCCTTCCTGGGTGCTGTACCCCTCGACCCGAGAATCGGTATGGCTTGCGATTATGGTGAGAGTTTCTTCGACGCCTGGCCCGATAGTCCTGCTTGTACGGCTTTGAGAGAGGTCGTGAAAAGAGTGGGCGAGGAGATGGGTCTGAAGCCAGAGACTCTTCTGCCAGAAGATTGAGAATCGAGGCTTTGGCTTCGAATCGGTTTCATCAATGAAGGTACAGGAAGCAGCACTAAAGCCCCATTCGACCGGGGTGATTGGCCCTTAGATTTCAGGATTGAGGGAGGACGAATTGAAGACTGGAGAGCAGGCGGAGTCGCAGAATCATGAGAGGGAGAAGCGCACATCCTTGGGTATAGGGTGTTGCCTTGTAAGGCTTTGCATCCCACAGATTGAGCTCAGGTATTGAGACGAATCATCAAGCAATTTATGGTTAGCATATCTTCCCATACCATGTTTTCAAGACTTGTTGCCATTGACCCAAGTTGGGTTTAGCATCTGGCCCAATCTAGCTTCTGTGCTTTATCTTTCGTTTGCAAAACCTGCAAACTTCTAAATTAAAGATCCAAGTTCTTCTCAGGAGTCAGAAATGTCATGGAATTCGGGTAGCTGGAGTGTTATAAGCTTTGAGTAGGCCTAGGTGCAATCAATCGCGAAACAATTTCCCTATTTTTTTGGCCGAGCTCGGAATTTCACTCATCAAATATCAATCCAGAGGTTGTAAACTTGATCCATGAAGGATCCATGAAGTCTCGAATTGTCCTCACCAGTACACTTATCCACAGACTCTCAAGGTTAAAACTTTGCTCGTTAAATCTTTAGCGTCTCCAACCCCAACAGCCAAAGATCGTCACTTCCTTCCTTACTGGGATAACTAATTCGGATGCGTATTCTTCTTCACTAATCTTCAAACTTTACCTTCGCCTTCAAGCTCACTTCCCTGTAAGACCAAAGGCAACGCTAGCTTGGTCTGATACTGGACTTATCTCACTTCACGCTACAAACCACTTCGTTCGTCGTCTCTCTTCTTTTCCCCAACCCAACCTACTTCCTTCAACCTTATTCCTCGGACCAATCCTTTGTCACTTCCAGCACCTGGTAAAATCATCAGCCAATCCACTCCACACGAACTTGATTTGCGCTTTGGGGAGCTACCATCAAGCTGTCTCCCTTTCATCACTCTACCCTCTTGGCACAGGAACCATCGTCACCTTCACTACTCTTGCCCCGCCTTGATCCAGCAAAGAAAACAAGAGCACTTTACTTCGGTCAAGACTTCTCCACCTTCAACTTAAACTCTTTCGTTCAGCAATATTTTTGTCTGGCACCATTATCCCCTCACCCAATCCCCTCACCCATCCACATCCACATAGGAGCTGCTTCATTCTCAAGCACCGTCTTCTCTTCAACTACAACTATCTTCGCTCAGATGCTCACCTCCCTGCAGACGACAACCATCTCTGACTTCTTCTCAGCTCTAGCAAGCCTTGGATCTTCGCTTGGTCCTTTTGACTGAAGTGAGTTCATCACGCACAGAGTAGCCACATCGTCAGCAGAGTTATCTTTACGTTGTTCTCGGCAAACCAAGCCGTCTGACTGAAGGTCAGAAACATCTTCTCTGGGTTTCACAGAGGACAAGCATCATCATCAAAGTCTACCTCTCATCTTCGGGGCCAGTCGACTACGGATCAACACTTCACTTGAACTGTTCTGCTTGAGGATTCCGAAGCTTCAACACAGCAATTCGCTCTTGGCAAAATCGAAAAGCTTGCTCATACAAGTTGCAGCACTACGCCCGAAAATCTCACTCCTGTCAAGAGAGAGTTCCCCAGAGCTAGAGCCTTGGCCGAATCCAATTCGCAATGCCCCGAAAAGACCGTGATCATGATCGACGGTAAGTTTCCTTAACTCCGTACGCGCTTCCTTTTTAATTTCGTCAACAGCCACTACAAATGGCTCCATGCCGGTCTCGTTGTTGACGTTCTAGGTCTCGTTCGCGACATCTGGTTCGCGTTCAAGAAAAACAAAAAGGACGGGTATAAAATAATCTATGCCTCTGACAACAAAGGAACTCGGTGGGGAAACTTTGGCGCTGGCGAGTTGAAGCGAGATATGATAACATGGGACGAAAACCATGAGAACAAATGGTCCCATCTTCGCACAGGTCATGGAACTTGGATATATGGCAGAAAGATGGCAGGGAAGAAACTCATCCGAGACACCCTCCTCGAAATGTACCTTGATCGAAATGTCCATGATCTCCATCCAAATGGCATACCAGATCGCACCATAGGCCCGCCACTGACTGCCATTTTCTTCGAAAATTGTTTAGCTGGACCGATGCCAATTCGCCCCAGAAGCGTTCGGGAGCCTACTCTGGCGAAGGATGAATGCTACCCGAAGACAAGGATCCCACTATCAATTGCTGGCATTGATGTTCACGCTTGGAAGACCGTCAATCCGCGAAACCCATGTGCTAAGCAAGTCGTTATTGACTTCTTGACAACCAAGATGTCGAACTGGCGTCTCGCTCTCGACGCCGAGAGACAGCTGAAGAATATCGAGAGCGCATTTTTCGAATTAGGATGGAGAATCAATCGGGGTGCATTGAGGAAGGCCAATGAAGACATGAGAAACGGTGCCGCGAATGCTTTCGGAAGTGCGGCTTGGAGAAGACACCCGCCGTTCAGGGCTGACCCGTTCAAGGGGCATGACATCGAGCAGTTGATGAAAGAGATGAAAGACGATGCTGGTGGAGACAAGAGCAGCGATGACAGCAGTGACAGTGATAGCGACAGCGATAGTGACAGCGGGAGCGAGCCAGACGACGGTGAGCTTTTTGTTCGTCCAGAGCGTCCTTCATCCCCTGCTGAGGCTGGTCCAAGCACGTTCAAACGTCAGCCAAGTATAGGTCTGGATGAAGGCCTGTTGCAGAGATTCCGTGACGAGGATGAGGAAGAGGCAGTGGCTCGAGGAACAACAGGACTAGCAAGATCCGTCGTGAGCAGAGATCCCCACTCCATCAAGGATACTACTGACGAGCTCGTAGGACAGCGATGAGGAAAATGACGGGTATGAATACTTGCCAAGAGATTCGCCTAATAAGGGCAAAGGAAAGGCTTTACCGAAGTCCAACGGTGACACTGGAAATAACAAAGATTCGGGCGATTCCCACCAGAAAGGCAAGAGCATGGAGACAATGAAGCGACCAATTGTTATCGAGGACACTGGCTCCGAGGATCCCGTAGTTGTCGAAAGTCCTTCCAAAAAAGTGAAGACCAGTCCAAGCCCAGAGGTTGTCATCGTGATCGACGACGACGAGGATTACTCGGAGATCGAGATTGATGAAGCAAGAAGCTGCCCTCGAGCCGAGAAGGATGAGATCATCGAGATTGTCATGATCAAGGATGCAAGTACCTCTTTCTGCATAACCCACGAGCTCTGCTAATATGGAAGTAGGACGAGGAAGATGAGAAGAAGTGAGAAGTGCGACAAGGTATGTATTTGTTTTCCGCTGATGTTTGCTTTCTGCCAATGATTGCACTTCAGACTTTTCCTTTTCAGCTGATAATACTGAGCATTTACTAATACACCAAGTAGAAGCATAGGTTATTCAGAGGATGGTCTTGTCTATCGTTGGGCAAAAAGCGTTGATTTCAAATAAGGGGTGGACTTTCAACAGCTCTGGGGACATATTCAGCTTCGGATTGTCTACAGACCCAGGCGTTTATTATTTTCAATTTCCAAAAGAAGCATCGACATTTCAATAATTAGAATAAAAAACTCGTTGATTTGACAGCTCGACTTCAATGGGAAAAAGACCTTTAATATCAGGCAATTACTTAAAGTTGATGACGAGAAAGTGTTCCATTTTCGATTTCTACATATCACCGCCAGTACCACCTCTCCACGAAAGTGATTATCACATATAACAACTGATTATAATCCGCCACTAGGAACCCAAAAGAATCATCTTTACCCCAGCTTGTCTGAAGTGTAGTTGTACGATCAACCTCGTCTTGCTCTTACGCAAAACACTCATTGGCCGTACGACTCTCGAGTTGAGATAGGTGCCTACCTTGGTCAAGGATAAATTTGCTTTGCAAGTTATCTTATGATGTCTGACATGCTCTGGTGGAAGACACAGAATATTGGCAGGAGGGGAGAAGTCCAAGTCGAGGTTCCTTTCTGCTAAATTGATGTTTGCACAAATCCTCAGAGTGGCATTTAAGCTTGCCCCCTATTCCCCGCACTCGCTAAATTTCGCCAAAGCCCCCTACCAGAAGATCACGCCAGACGATTTCAAAGCGAGATTACAGCGAGATGCTCTACCGAACGTGCTCTTCAATTGATTTATTCTCGTGAACCGCTGTCATGATCAAGCCTTAAATCTTCTAGATCTGGTCGAAGGCAATATATGAGGAGTGTTGGGCGGAGAGGGTTACAAAGTGTGTAGGTGGTTACTTGCGCCGTTTTTCTTTGGATATCCATTGCATTTGACGCACATATTCACCTCAAGTTTTCCAATTGTGAATACGGTGTGCCCCTAGAGGAGAAGGAGAAGGTTAGCTCTGACGAGAAAATATCGAATCATTGATGAGTTTGAATGAGCCGATGCACATTACCTGCCACTGAGAATCTGAAGGGAATATGCTGGTTGATTCTGATCCGGGAGTCGCAGTGCATTTGTATTTTGGGCTATTTTGTCATTTTAAGGTTGCAAGGGACGATCCGATGGGATCTGGAAGTCAAATCTCGTCTGATCACACATGAAAGTGCATTAAGTGGTGCAGGGGTTCATAAAGCTTCTGGAGTTAGACAATTGGTGAATCAAGTTGCTGATTAGATAAGATCAAGCTCTTTCCAGATTGAGACTAGGTCGGTTCAAGCGGAGCAGACCCCTCCATTTTGAATGTGCAGCCCGGCGATCGAGACTGAGACGAGGCTGCAACGTAAGAGACCACAAAAGCAGACTCTTCGTGATCAACACCACAGCAAGAGCTGTGTATTAACGGTGTTATGGTAAAACTTCAGCCGATTTCCTTGACACCAACAAGCTGACACACACCATAGGCTTCCGAATCCAGACTCTACGTCTTCAGCCAAGAGAGTAAAGACCACTTGCGAAAATTCCGTCTCGGAACGTCGAGGGCTAGTACGCCGAATGCCGTGATCTGTATGTCCGTCTCACTACACCTTACTGCCATTTGATGCTGGTTCGCGCCTGTGGACGAAGTGGGCTGATGCGGGGTAGATCTGATCGACAAGAATACTCTGGAAATCAAGCAGGATGAAGAGAAGACCGTCTACAAGAGTTTGGAGGAGATAGGGGATGACTTGCCAGACCATTCGCCAAGATTTGTCCTGCTGAGTTATCCATTGACACTGGTAAGTCTAAATTCGAAGACAGAGGTCGGGGCCACTGCTGACAGGTATTGGTAGCCTTCCGGACGACTATCAGTACCGTACGTCCTGCTTTATTATCTACCGGTGACCTGCAATGCAGAGCTGAGGATGGTATACGCTGGTGCCAAGGAGCTGATGAGGAATACGGCGGAGGTGGGAAAGGTAATCGAGATTGATTCTGCAGAAGACTTGGAAGAATTGCCATCGAAGCTTGGTGCGGCATAATTGAAAAGGGTATTTACAAGTGGCCGAGGACCCAGAAAATCAATAAAATCGTTGAATACATCTAGACTGACTAGAGCGCTTCTTCGCCTTCGTGGATGGACGACGTCTCTTTTCTTCTTGCTAATGGAAAAACTACAGATAAATGCTCGCCTTGTTCGTATCAGATCTCTCTTTCATCTTGATACTCCGTACTATTCTTCATGCAAAATGTCTCGGTATTTATAATCTTGGTCGACCACCGTTGTTTCTCCATAAAGAAATTCAAGTATGTTATGAGAGCTGCCGTTGAGCCCACCTACGCAGACCTTCTGCGCGAGGTTGTGGCGGTATAGTTAATTGTTTAAGAACGTCACCAGAGCGGTGAAAGTGACACGAGTGCTTATAATATCACTCAGTAAATTATTCATTTTGAGATATGGATTGGAAAGAAGGCAGCTGTGGTGACCATTTTCAAATGGAGAAAGGCCGGTTGCATGCTCTCGAGCGCTGTTAAATGCCATCCACGAGACCTAGTAAGCTTGGCCACGGCACAATGAAGGGTACGAAAAGTCACTCTGAGAATTGATGTGCGTTTCTACTAATGAACAGTACAAGCAAAAAGTACGCAAGTCAATTTATAGAGATCCAAACTAAATAACCAAAATCACAAATCGCAAATACTTTTCCACATCCACAAAGTCTCCCGATAATCATCCTCCTCCATTCATTTTGACAATCTGATCTTTTCCTCCGCCCCAAAGATATCTTAGTATAGGCATTAATCCCTGCAGCTCCCTTTTGACGCTGCAGTACATTGATGCTGCATTGGTGCAAGCCGTTGAGCTCCGTCAACTCAAAAGTCATCAGTAGATGACGTTGAATCTCCATCCGACTTTCAGCACTCTGGCAGTGATGAGACAGATGCCAGCAGCAACATAAGACAAGCCAGCGAAGATGATCAAGCCATAGTATTCCCCATTGCAGAGTTCTAGAATCTGCCCTGCAATAGGAAGTCCAGTCAATGTCCCAAAAGCGACAAACATCCAACAGGTGGCAAAGTAGCGTCCATAATTCTCGGTTTTGCACATTTGGCCGATGCAAACAGGACTAAGACTTAGATTGCTGCCACTGACGAAACCAAAGATCGCAGCAAATACAACAATCATGGCAGTGGAGTTCCCGGCGGGAAGCCACAGTGCAAAGCAAGACAGCACGCACATTGCAATGCTGAGGATCAATGTATTCACTCTTCCCATCATGTCCGCTACCAAGCCAGCGAAGAAGCGTCCGAAAACCGAGCCAGCATTGAGTATGGCGATGATTTGAAAGCCAAATGCAGAACTGTGGCCGTGAGACGTTGCATATGCAGTAATATACGTAAGAGGTACAAAAATTCCCCATTCCATGAGGAAAATGCCCAACGTTATTGCAGCAAAGGGCAAGTCTTTGAAGACAGCAAGATCAGGTGACACACTTCTCAAGCTGGTCATCGGCTTGCGAGGTAGTCGACTTTTCACCAACAGATTCATGACCACTAAGAGGAATAAGAGGATAAAACCTAGGATCCGGGTCGCCCAAGGGAAGCCAACAGCTGGGAAGAGTTTCTGAAGCATAAGTGGAAATATGATGCCTCCAATTGACCCCGCGGTCATAGCAACACCGGTAGCATTGCCTCGCTTGGCGAGAAACCAGTGTCCAATAGACGCAATGCAAGGGGTGTTGATGAGACATCCGCCAATTCCATTAAGCACACTGTACACCATGATGAAGTGCCAATATTCTGCAAGCAAGTTAGTTGTGGAGAAAGTAGTAGTATGAGAGCCACTTACGAGTGCATAGCCCAAGAAGGAACATCGAAGCCAGTAAGAACACGGACCCGATCATCATAGGATACTGAGGACCATAAGCGTCGAAGATCGGTCCAATTGGCGCACCGCAGAAGAATGTCAGAAACAGGGCCAATCCAAAGATCCATCCAATCTGACTAGCACTTTTGTCTTGAAGCTGGTGAGTGCTGAAGTATTCCAACAGAATTGCTGTGCTGTTGATAATGCCGAAGACGGAGAAGGAGCCACAGAATGCTCCAAGCACCACGAGCCATGCTCGAAGACCGCCTTCAGGAAAGTCATCCTTCTCCTCATAGGGCGTTATGGTGGATTTGTCCGAGTCGGATACATTGTTTTGAGCTAAGATGCCCTTTTCGACGATATCTGTGGTATCTGCATTCCCGACTGCTGATTGCCCACCAGTCGTGGCAGTTGTAGCATTTACTTGTGCTCTGTCGAGATTGGGCGTGCGAGAAGTGTCCCTAATAACTGGAACATTGTGTTGTAAGTGGATTTTGTTCGACCAGCCTGCCTCTGGTTGATTGGTTCTCTCTCTGCTCATAGGCCACACCAAAATAGGTCAAATGGTTGTCAGCAATGCGTTTGCTCGCAATGGAGGAGACGAAATGGAAGTTTATATGAAGAAGAAAAGGAAAACAAGGAAGAAAAAGAAGTGAAAGTGGGGGGGAAAGAATAAAGAAAATCTACTAACGGCGGGCTCCGCCAGCCGCTTGGGGAAGAAAACCGAGCTCACTTACCCGATGACATAAAAAATAATAGTAATGGAATATGCAAGGAGTGCAGGTGAACTGCAGAAATTATTGATCGGCTCTCTCAATTTGGGCTGAGCCGGCCGATATGGATTTTCCAAGCACACAATTCCACTTCCGTCTGGAGAACATGAACTGTGTGGAGAACCCTGCTTAGCGTACTAGGAATGAGACATTCAAGAATGGGATTTTGGTTATGTCGCAATTTGTACTGGTTGATGAGAACTCAGCGAGAAGAATGTGAGATCTTATATCTTCTCTAAATGGTATAGAGACATCTCCATCGATTGATATATCGGAAATTGAATTCCTTGATCGACAGTAATTGAGCCGACCGATGGTCGACTTCAGGTCTCGAACAGAATATACTCCATTGACATCTTGTGAAGAGCGCAAGCTTTCAGGAAGCGAAACAGACAACAGGGAAGTCTCAGAAACATTCTCATGCGTAAAGTGTTGTGTTGAGTTTCTAGACAACACAGGAGGCAATGTTCGACGATAGGCGTTCGCTCTGAGTCTCGAGAGTGCAATAAAAACTCAAAGGCACATTCCCCTCGAGACTGAAGCATGTCCGACGAACGAGGATATATGATGATGTCGCAGCCAATTCAGATTGGTGGGCATCATGGTGCGTTCAACTCTGATTGAATAGTATTGGTACCGTGAGACATCGCCCACCAGACGAGGAATCGGATGAGGCTGACTGCCTTGTGCCGTCAACGGCGGAGAAGAACAAGGTGAGGTGAGGTGAGGTGACTCAATATTTCGGCTTTTAGTATTTCACAGTGGAGAAGAAGAAGCAGGTTAGACACGCAATACTTCTGCTTCGAGTATTTATTGTCAGCACCTTACTTCCACCTCCGCTCCCAGACACGCCAATCCACGCCCGCCAAGCCATCGGATTTAAACCGCCTTGACCCCGCCGCACAGACCACACTGCAGAGTCCCGCTTTTGGCGCATCCCGAGCCGATAGAGATCACTTGAGTTTGTGTGTTTGCCTCCTCCTTTGTCCCTTTGTCTCTCTTATGTCCGAAACCCAGAGATCTCCATTTCTTGTATCAACAAAACATAATTGCCTGCTGCATACTGTCGGTGGTTGCTCGTATCCGGGCCCGAAGCACCATTGAGATCCATTTGGTCTCCACCACCGTCTCGTTTTCTTTCCGAGCCCTTCTTGTCTGCCAATCATCAAAGACAATCGGATGTAGGTGTGACCTCACAGGCAGAATGCCTAAACGCCGAAAGAAACATCATTAACATCGGGAATACTCCTGAGCTTCACCGCGCCCGATTTGCTTCTAGCGAAGCATCTGCCTTTCTGGCAAACTTTAACGCCTACGAGCCTAGAATTCTGGGCCCTGGCTGGCTTGTGCTATTGCACCGTGTGAGGAGGGGTCCATGGATTTCCGTCCATCATGAGATCATGGCATGGTATAAATATCGCAGCTCCCCTCGAGGAATTCCTCCTTTCTCATCATTCGAACATCGTACAGTTCCTTTACACCAAGTTCTGTAGCCCAATACTTCATACTCCTTACTCCTAGCAATTCCACTCGATCATCATGCCGTTCCCACCAGTGCCCCCGCAACCAAAGTCCGCTCTGGGTCATTATAGAATGCTGGCACCAACAGCTTCGGTTCGTGTCAGTCCATTATGCTTAGGAGCAATGAATTTTGGCGACAAATGGTTAGTCTGGCCCCTCACTCTTTTAAGAACAATCCTCGAATGATCGCCACTCTGAGGTCATGTGATGAGACATCGTGCTATATGCCTGGTTCTGCAAATAAGAGCTTTCGTTACATCTTCCTCACGTTGTCCAATCTATTCTCAACTCAAAACTATGTGCAATATCTTTCAGTATTTAGAGCAGACAAGGAATCAGCCATTATCAAATGTGGTACTAACAATGGTGAAGGACCGAATTCATGGGCGAATGTGACAAGAAGACAACTTTCGAGATCCTCGATTACTTCTACGAACAGGGTGGCAACTACTTGGATACTGCCAACAACTACCAGGACGAGCAATCCGAACAATGGGTCGGAGAGTGGATGAAAGAACGTGGAAACAGGGACCAAATGGTTATCGCTACCAAGTTCACAACAGCTTACCGAACTGCCCACAGCTCAAAGGAGATCATTATCAGTACGTCAAATTCTACCTCTGTTTTGTGTTTATCCTGGGAGTCGCTCTTGAAAAGATCATGTGTTTCAGGTCATCGCATGAGGCCCTGGCTCTCAGATCTCTGTCGAAAGTCTATGCTGATTTGTTAATAGATACGACTGGCAATGGGACCAAATCTCTTCATCATTCGCTCGAGAGCAGTCTGAAAAAATTGCAGACGAGTTACATAGACCTGGTATTTTTTTCTTCACCTCTACAGAGAAATTGATAGAACTAACAATTTAGCTTTACGTGCATTGGTGGGATTTCACATGCAGTATTCCCGAGCTCATGCAGTCTCTCAACACTATGGTTCAACAAGGCAAAGTCCTATATCTCGGCATCTCTGACACACCTGCATACATCGTCTCTAAAGCTAATGAATACGCCCGTCAGAACGGCCTGAGACAATTTTCTGTGTATCAGGGTCGATGGAGCGCTGAGAATCGAGACTTCGAGCGCGAGATCATCCACATGGCAAAGGAGGAAGGCATGGGATTGTGCCCATGGGGCGCACTCGGGGGAGGAAACTTCAAAACTGATGAGCAACGAAGGAGCCAAGAAGGGCGAAAGATGGGCGAAGCTTCTGAGGCAGCAATTCAAATCAGCAAAGTGCTTGAGAAGATTGCCACTGCGAAGAAGACCCAACTCACCAGTGTGGCCCTCGCTTATGTCATGAAGAAGACACCTTATGTCTTCCCTATTGTCGGAGGCAGAAAGATTGAGCACCTGAAGGGAAACATTGAGGGATTGAAGGTTGACTTGAGTGACGCGGATATGGAGGCGATCGAGGGAGCGTATCCTTTTGACATCGGTTTCCCGATGAACTTCCTTGGCGGTCCGAAGGGAGTGCATAGTCCTAATGATATCTGGCTTATGGCAATGGCTGGATCTCAACAGCACGTTGCCTGGCAGCAGCCCATCGGCCCAGCTAAGAATTAGACAATGTACGAGGGAGAGGAATGTAGTCTCATATCAAAGGAATTTAACACGCGTCAAGTGTAATTGCCACATACCTACCAGCAATAACAAAGTATTTAGCATTCTCGTTTGCTTGGCAAAGGAGCATCTGCGGTAGTTGTCGTTCCTCACAAACGCACACTCGCAATATGAGAATTTGTCAAAGGGTCTTTCCTATTAGCATTCTAATAATGGGAATACCTTCATGGTTTACGCTTCCGAGGTTCTTAACCTGGAACGCAGTGCCGCCAGGATGGAATCCCATCAACAGACTGCCACCTTGTGGCCCCGACGGACCGTCTCCTCGTCCAGCTGCGATGAGCTCGTCGAATGAAGCGCTGCCATTGTTGAGTTCTGAAGTTGCTGCTACGATGGATGAGCCATCACCGTCCGCACTCGCAAACGCCTTCAGTTCGATGAATTTATCACCGGTTCCTAGTAGCGTTGCTGTTGCTACCCCTAAGACTCCATCACTTGCGCAGGAGGCTGTGGCAGCAACCTCGATACTGGCGGAGTCTGCGCTTCCTATCAATCCAGCCTCTTCGCAGATCTTGCCAGCTGCTTCTTCGGAGATCCCGCAAGTGGTACCAGCTGCTTCTTCAGGAGTCGAAGCATTCAACGTTCCAGTTTCCTCGCAGATTGAAGATGTTTTGCAGCCGTCCACGATTGGCGAATCTATCAGTCCCCTCGCCACACCACAAGTCCCAGACGCTCCGCCAACCACTTCGAATCCTCCTGTGATCGTTAACCTACCAGGTTCGGCATCAGTTGCGGAGATTCTACCGTCAGCCTTAGCGCAAAGTGAGAATCTGAGTCCTCCAGCGTCATCATTAGTCCAGGATTTCATGCCATCCGCTTCCAACTCTCCAAACTCGTTACCAGCTCAGACAATCGAGGCAGCTAGACCGACAGAAGCAATTGTTTCCAGCTCTCCAGAATCTTCGGTAATGATACCGATACCACAAGCACAAGCCGGTGACTTGGCTGCAACAATTGTGGGCAATTTCTCCACACCTGCAACAACATTGGAAGATACTTCAGAGACAACCTCGCAGGATCCGTCAAAAGAGACTCTCGCTCGAGTCTCCCCTCTATATCAGAACCAAACGATTCATTCGTCCAATGCAACAATGCCATCAAATGGCACGGGTCACAATAGCACAATAACAGCAACTACGAAGAGCTCGAGCATACCGAATAGTGGAAGCACTGATACCTCCACATCTCAAGTAAGAGTCTTGACTTAATCTCAAAGTGGGCGAGAACTGATTTTGACAGTAAAGTGCACCGCGCCTAAATCTCAACAATGCTGTACTCCGACAGAAACGATACCAGGAGCACTGACTCCCGCCCATGGTTATTCCTGTAAGCCTGCAATGTTTACCGGACCAACTTGCCAGGGGATCAGCCTCTGTTGTGATAAACCATCGATCGATAGTTGCGAGGGAAAAGACAAAGAAAATGTATTGCCCCCAGTGATGTTCGGTGGGACGAACTGAGTGGGAGTTAAAGTATGAAGTTATGCTTGGCTTTGGCGTTTGGGACATCTTGGAATACGAAGAATGCAATTGCTTGCCGATATCAGAAAACTTAGAAATAGAAACACCTCCATGCTTTTGACCACAGTCAGTCATTCGACCTGCGATCAGATCTATTGAACCCTGACGCTCTGCGAATACTAAACCTTAAACAAGTTGAAGTACGGTAGTGCCGCAAACAAAATTCAGAATCAATATGTGAGGCGTTGACTGGAGATAGGGCTGATAAACAATGCCTTGCGCTTGTCCTAAGCAGCTCCAGGGGCTGACATGAGATAGATTCTCGGAGATAACCCACTTAGTGGAGCCGTGAATGTTTTGCTCCTTTGTTCCATGGTACTTTTCAGTCCCAATTTTGAGGTTTGCTTTGGCATTCTTCCGAGACCACCGACCAACCTTTTCTTTTTCCCTTCTTACGATTCTCGATTATCGCGAAAATAACCGAGGAGGATATTTTGCTAGTGTTTTTCTAGGGAGCGTGTCGGATAAAGACACACCTGCTCGCTTCAACTCAGGGGTATTTAGTGCGTTTCAGCTACAGAGGCGTCGTTGGGTGACCACAAGGCTGTGAGAAAGCGCTGGCTGGCTGGCTGGCTGTGACGCATTATTCAAGGAAAGCAAGCCCCATTGGAACCGCCGTTCGCAGTTCACTTCATCCAGACCATGGGAAGTCAACATTGCCTCTGTAACGACCTCTGTCGCCGGCCTACACTTCGGCGAAGACGAACCTCAACATCATTTCGACCTCACCTTCGAGCTTAGCATTGTGTGACCACCTACTTTCTTACCATTGTGACATTCACCGCTTGCATCTGCCAGGATACAAAAGCTCCGATCGAGTCCTCGTCTTCGTGCGACAAAACAATTCGACAATCTTGCAACCTCATCTACGTACAAAGAAACAACACCGTCACAATGGACTTTGTCTATAAGGTTCGAGACTCGGTCGTCGGGTACCTGTCCCCAACTGCCAAGCGCCGTCGAACAACTGGGCCATTAACTCCAACGAAGGATGAAGAGCCTACGTTCCATGAACCTACTTCAGAACCTCAAGGCAGCAAGGCGCAAGCTGTTGTAATCACAAGAACCAGCAAGAAGATTATCCGCAACCCGCTCAAGCGCGCATACGAAGAGGATGAGGAGACGATCGTTACTATCAAGCCAGAAGATTCAGTTTCTCAGATTGGACCTGTAGAGGAAAATGACAACGACGAGATTGAAGAGGAAGAGGAAGGAACCGAGGAAGGAATCGAGGAAGGAGAAGAAGAAGAAGAAGAGGAGGAGGAGGATGATGAAGCGGGAGATGAGAACAGCGAAGCCGGTGATGCCGACGAAGGTGCTGAGTCTGTGGATGCCAGTAGCATTGAGGAGGAAGTAGAGGTTGACGACGACGAGAACTCTGCTGCTTCTGCCTCCGACGAGGGCGATATCATTGACGAGGAGGAAGAAGAAGAAGTGGAGGAGGACGAGGTCGAAATATCAGCCAAGGAGGCTGCGGCTGCCGAAGCTCGCGTCAAGGAATACCTTGCCAGACAAGCTGAATTGGCCTTACGAAGAGAAGATATCGAAAAAGCTAAGGCTGCAGGACACTGGCACCCGGACGCTATTATCTTATTTGAAAGACTCTCCCTTAGAAGTTTCGAAGAGGTTCTCCCCTCCGATTATCAGATCGATTTTCCAACCCTTCCCGAAGACATTTTCGCACCTTCTGGTATCGATACCTTTGTCAACCATAATTGTCGCCCCGCGCATACCGGTGTCAGAGCCTTGCAAAGCCTCTTAAGAGTTGGTGTCCGTGCTAGAGAAAAGTTGGAGGCTACTGGAGTTGCTGAGCAGGTGATTGCTAAAACAATCAAAGATTACATCAAATGGTCTGAAAGAGATGGGGGTTTCGAGAGACTACGCTTCCTACCCGTCCTCGTGGTCGTTGCTGCTAAGCCTAAGCAGTCGACTGAGACACTTAGTGCAGCAATCGAAGCCCAAATGAAATTCTTGGCAGAGCAACATCGCGAGTATCTGGAACTTCCAGCAGAACATGTCAATGAGCTTGGTGAGGTTGAGAAGTACAGAAGGCAGCCACCGCTCTTGTATGGATTGATTATTGCACGAACAATGGTCATTTTTGTCACGATGGACTCTGCTGATCCCGAATCAAAGGTTCAACATTTGACTCACTTCGACTTCAATGACAAACCGATGGATGTCTGGAATGGGTTTGCTATTGCATATGTGGTCATCATGGCGAGGAATTATATCATGTCGTTCAAGGATGAGTTCGAGGAGGAACCTGAGGAAAGCGATCCAGATCTTTGAGCACTTCCAAGAACTGTATTTTCGAAATACTAATTTGGCCATCAAGAATGATTGTCATGCGTTCTTATTTGACGATCAATTTTGGAGCTTGGCGTTTGGGAGGCTCCATTACCGCATGGCGTTCTCGTTTGTCGATGGATGGAATACCCCTTGGTTGCAGCAATCAGCGCGACCGAGCACATGCTCTTCAGCTTGTATTTTCTGATACCCGTCTACATATGTTCTCAATACAACCTTTTCAATCATACATGTCCGATCTTACAGACTTTATGTGAGCGTCTCCCTTGTACTATTCCAATACTCAAACGCCTCCCAATGCAATACCTGTAGACTATCTTTCGCAGCAACCCATATTTTGACGTACCGATCCTCCTAGAGAATTTGTGCTTTAATCTCTTTTCCCTTGATCAATCCTCCATAGCACTCTTCTCCATGGCTTGAACAGCACTGTCTAATTCTCTTATCCTCTGTCCCACTCTGCTCTTGATCTCCTCTCCATCCGCTCCACGCAGAGCCTCCTCATACATGCTCTTCAACTTATCCAATTCTTCTCTCGCAGCAGCTCGGTCGTCAGCTGCATACACAGATTTCTTCTCCGTTTCCTCAGCGGCGATCTCGAATTCGTCTCTCGCGGTCGCATATTGTTCTTGAATGTCTTCGATTAGGGAATCAGCTGAGGATTTGGTAGAGTATTGTCTTCTAGCTACGTGTTTAGAGAAGGTCCCAGTGCGGAGTGAAGATTGTAATTGTGGCCGAAGAGTTGTTTGTTTTGGGAGGTACGATGAAGCCCGTAATGAAGAGAATGTACTGCGGCGGATACATCGAGCTCCTCGAGTTGCTGATAATCGTAGAGTGTTCATCTCAGCTATCGTGAATGGAGAAGCTTGTGGTGTTGATGCTCCAGGGACTTTTCTTGAGGTCGATGACGAGCAAGGATGAAGTGGTTGGTGGAGCTTCGCTTCAAAACTTCCGGCACAGCCTTGTGCTGCCGTCCCTTGCAAGCTTCTGGAGCTTCAGATGCGTGTCCGAAACCGCGTCAGCTCTTTTTCTCTTGCAAGAATCTTTGGATCCTTCTCACACCTGTAAATCTGTCGATTAGAGAGGGCAATAAGTGGGCAGGATGGCGAAAGAACCCAACAAAGATCGACCAATGCAGGCTGATTATCTGCGACAAGTAAAGGATCTTGCTATGGGCGAGCATCCATTGTCTAGATATGTACCTCCTCTATTGTTGCTGGCAGATGCATTATTGACCAGTGCCGTAATCTTCAAAGTCTCTTGTGGGGTTACACGTCGCATAACACAGTCAAGTAGCTAATGCGTTCGCAGATACCGAGATTGATTGGAAAGCTTACATGGAGCAAGTTGAGCAGTATATTGCTGGCGAAAGAGACTATACCAAAATCAAAGGAGGAACTGGACCACTTGTTTATCCAGCGGCACATGTGATCATTTATTGGCTATTATACCATATTACAGACAAAGGGACGAATATTCTGCTGGCGCAGAGACTCTTTGGAGTCTTGTATTTGGGTACAATTTCGATTGTCATGGCATGCTATAAGAGAGCTCATGTATGTATTCTTGTGAAGGAAGATTTGCATCCAGCTAATGTATATCTAGGCACCCCATTACATTCTTCCTATGCTCATATTGTCCAAACGATTACACAGCATATTCGTCCTTCGACTGTTTAACGACTGCTTCGCAGTTTTCTTCCTATGGGTAGCTATCTACATCTTTCAACGCCGAATATGGACACTTGGAAGTATGGCATATAGCTGGGGATTGGGAATTAAGATGTCGCTGTTACTCGCACTTCCAGCAATTGGTATTGTGCTGTTTCTGGCAAGAGGTGTTCAGGCCAGTATCAAACAAGCCTGGCTTATGCTGCAATTGCAGATAGTTATCGCTTTTCCTTTCTTGCCAACCAATGGCTTGGGATATCTAAGCAGGGCTTTTGAGTTCTCGAGACAATTTCTATTCAAATGGACAGTCAATTGGCGCTTCGTCGGCGAAGAGACATTCTTGAGCAGAGAATTCTCGCTCACACTGCTGGTAGGGCATGTCAGCGCCTTGGCTTTATTCGCGACGACAAGATGGCTGAGGCCATCTGAAAAGCATCTCACAGAATTGATTGGGAACGCGATGAAGTTCCAAGAACCTTGTGGGAGGATGCAGCATGCTATATCCAGTCGAGTCTCTCCCAACTACATATTGACAACCATCCTTACATCCAACGCGATTGGTATGCTCTTCGCCCGCTCTCTTCACTACCAATTTTACGCATACATTGCACTCGCCACCCCATTTCTCCTCTGGCGGAGCGGTATGCACCCGGTCCTGCAGTATGCCATCTGGGGTGTGCAGGAGTGGGCCTGGAATGTGTATCCAAGCACAGATTTGAGTTCTATGGTTGTTGTTGGCGTCCTTTTTGTGACGGTTGCGAGTGTGTGGTGGGGTACTCGGAAAGACTTTGTGAATCCGAAGGGCGAGGAGCAGCAAGTAAGAAGCTGACTTGAGATATCATTTGTTCTGGACATGTTTGTTATTCGTCTTCCGAATCAGAGGGAGGCATCTTCCCGATGGTTGACTCCTCATCGTCCGAGTCTTCAGGATACACGGAGGTCTTCAAGAACTCTTTCGGCCTAAAGTCACACAGGATCAGTGAAGAATCTTGGTAGGACGACAGTCTTGTTCACCAATAAAGCTCTTTTCTCCACAGGTGTTCGTCACGAACGACATTCAAGATCTCGCCATCGATTTTGTTTTGCCTAACCTCGGCCTCCTTGGTGTCAACCAGTACGTAGCCTCCACGCTTGATCCAGATCGTATTTCGAAATCGAGACGGAAGCTCGACGAGAATGATCTTCTGATTTGGTAATGAGCAGGAATATAAGCTATTGCCTTCAGCTTTGATAACACGGGCAAGCGATTGCGTAGCCGTTAATGCGGATGGCGGGGTAGAAGTTTCTTCTGCAGCCGCAAAGATATTCCTCTTTGGCCGACCCATGTCGCTTTAATTAGCTCCAATGGCACAGTCAGCGTGATCTAAGGGTCAAAGTCTAGGGCGTGGCGGAACCAGAAGCAAGTCTGTGTTTGTGTCTGGATGGGAAGATATGCGGATGTTACTTTCGAGGGGAATTTTTGATCGAATGCGGGTCAGATGCGGGACCCAGGAAAAAGGTTCCTCCGCTCCATGGCAGGTTGGCCGAGCCAATGACTCGAGGTATCCGTGTCTTTGCTATCAGTTCGTCGTATTGGATTTTTCAGCAAAACCATGCCACTCGCGCGAAGACACGCACGCACGCAAGAGGGGTTCTTTTTCTATCAACCAATTCAATGGCTAGAACACGCACACCCGCACAGCTCGAGGCCGATACCTTTCTGCAGGGTCTTTATCGGGCCCTAAAACTTCTCAGCATTGGTGGGTCTTTGATGTGACCGCAGTTGGACCGCCTGGTGGTAGCTCCTCAACTATGTTTTGAAAAGTGCTCTTTTCACGTCTCACTCCCACTCTTCGTGCATCTTCTTGTTTGAGTTGAACTTTCATCCCTGTTTATTTCACCACTATATGTCTAGGAAAGGATATAATTCAATTTCTTTACATTCTTATTGCAGCCCACGATGGCAAGCCACGCATTTGGTGCTTTCATCGACGTCGAGACGTCCTCACTTAGTGATCAACGCCACACGATCCCGATTGCTCCTCAGAAAGCTCTTCCCCGTGTTTACCATTCTGTTCATTCTATCCCAGACCCGGTCGAGCTCGACAACTTACAATGGGGTACGAAACTGAATACTCCTACTGGTTCTGGCGCTGTTAGTCCTTCTGGACATCAAACCCCTCGGGTGCCTATGGATCTCGAGAGTAGACCTACAACTCCTAAGAATGAGCAAGATGGCGCCGATGCCTTGCAGAGCTTTTCATATCCTCCAATGAATCGGTTCAGAATGCTTTCCGTGTGCTTAATGAACTTTGGAAATGGACTCAATGACTCTGCACCCGGCGCTTTAATTCCTTACATTGAGAAGTACGATTTCAACTCATCCCATGACCAGAATATGCTAATAAATCAGGCACTACTCGATCGGATATGCCGTTGTCTCTCTAATTTTCGTTACGAACGCGATAGGCTTTATTTCTGCGGCATTCATCGTTGACGCTCTCCGTGCGCAACTTGGGAGAGCCAAAACCCTAATGATGGCTCAGTCTTTGATGACCTGCGGATTTGTGCTGATAGTTTGCACGCCGCCTTTTCCAGTTGTTGTCGTTTCGTTCTTTTTTCTTGGTTTAGGCATGGCTATCAACTTAGCCATGGGAAACACGTTTGCTGTTAACCTTCATAACGGGACAAAGATGCTTGGTGCAATGCATGGCTCCTATGGTGTGGGCGGAACTATTGGTCCATGTGAGTAGCTGTTGTGTCCTGAAGTTCTGCAAGAATCTTTTTTCTAATATTGCTGATATCTGATCTGGACTATCTGAGAGAGGATTAGAGGACTTTGCCCGATGGAACCACGGCCATGGGATAGAATTCTGCTGACATCCACGCTAGTGATAGCCACTGCCATGGCGTCCACTGGAGGACTTTTATGGAGCCGATACTACCTACTAGCCTTATCCGTAACGCTTTTCAACCTCGTATTTGCTGGATGGTCTTTCTGGCATTTTGAGAAAGAGTCTGGCGGATCCCTACTCACTTCTATAGAGAGAGTAGCATCGCAGACACAAAACATTCAAGCACCGAAGAGCCGAGTAAAGGAACAGATGGCGAGTATGCTTACTGCGTTCAAGTCCAAGATCGTCATTCTTGGAGCTTTATTCATCTTTGCATACCAAGGAGCTGAAGTTTCTATTTCTGGCTGGGTCATCTCTTTCCTCATCGCATCTCGGCATGGCAATCCATCTGCTGTGGGATATGTCACTTCCGGATTTTGGGGCGGCATTACTCTTGGACGATTTTTACTCTCTCATCCAGCCCACAAGATTGGAGAGAAGCTCTTTGTTTATTGTATTATCGCTGGAGCTGCAGCTTTCCAGTTACTCGTTTGGCTTGTTCCAAACATCATTGGAGACGCAGTAGCTGTCGCTATAGTCGGACTGCTGCTAGGCCCTGTCTATCCTTGTGCCACAACTGTGTTTTCGAGGATGATTGCTAGGAAGGATCAAGTCAGTGGTTTGAGTGTCATTAGTGCGTTTGGGTCTTCTGGTGGTGCTGTCGCTCCATTCACGACCGGTATCTTGGCTCAAGCTGCTGGCACTTTCGTACTACATCCAATCGCCATTGGACTTTTCACCGTCATGATGGTATGTTGGTTCATCTTACCAACCCCGAGAAAGAGGACTGAATAATATCCACTGGGGATGTTTGTTACGAAAAAGACTCGAAGAAAAGACTCAAAGCATAGCATTGGGACGGGTCAGATTGACACCTCTGTTGGAGAACTTGGGCTTGGAGCCTATGGTTAGAGGAAGTGCTGTGGCGTTTGATCGCGAAAATACAGACGGTGGGACATGGCTGAACGGCGTTGTGGTATTTATAATGGTGTTGGAGATCCACCGACACAAGGACTTGATTCTGCATGTTGCACACGTATCTTTTATATTATAGTATTATGAATATACTGTAGCCTTTCGGAGTCAGCATTGTGGCATAGCCAATGCTACAAATCCGCTTTCTAAAAAAAAATTTAACTAACCTCGATATAATCTCATTGACACAGAACAGGGGCTCCAAGGCCTTCAGTCTCTTATTATTCTGCATGTGATATTGAGTGGCAAGTGCTCGAGCATAATGGCATGAGCCGCAAAAATGTACAAACTCCGAGAGCGGATCTTACGAGACAGACCATTTGATACGAGTAACGAAATACCTACCTACCCTACTTAGGTAGCCTTCCCCAGACCCGGACGAGCAGGGGTTGCTTACCGAGGCTTGTTCGGTCCTCCTCCAAAGCCTTAACAAGCCGCCCTCTTGTCACGAGTCGCGAAACGACTTCTGGTGCATCCCTTGGACCTCCATCCTCTACCTTTGATATCTTTGTAATATCTTCCTCTTTTTCTCTTTCTTAAGACTTATTAGAAGACACCAATATGGCGTCAATTGCCAAAGCGCTGCGTCCCGCTGTACGAGGGGCAGCATCAACAGCCCGACCAGTCCTCAGACCCGTCAGACCAACGAGAATATACCAACAGTAATTGCAATTCTCTACCAAATTTCGTCTGTACTCACAAAATCCACAGTGTTAGACCTCTGTCTGCGACAGCACGACGACGAAATGCCCCAATCGACATCACCGACATTCCCCCCACGCCCATCTCTCACATGTCAGAAACAGAAGCTATGATGGCGGATTCAGTCTCAAAGTTCGCAAACGACATTATTGCCCCTAAAGTCCGTGAGATGGACGAGAACGAATCTATGGATCCTACGGTCGTGGAACAACTGTTTGAACAGGGACTGATGGGCGTCGAGATTCCGGAAGAATACGGTGGCGCCGGAATGAACTTCACAGCTGCTATTGTTGGAATTGAAGAACTGGCCAGAGTCGATCCCAGTGTCAGCGTTATGGTGGATGTGCACAATACCTTGGTCAACACCGCGGTCATAAAATGGGGAAGCACAGAGCTCAAGAAAAAGTGGTTGCCCAAGCTGGCTACGAATACTGTTGGATCCTTCTGTCTTTCAGAGCCAATATCAGGATCTGATGCCTTTGCTCTTGCCACCAAGGCGGTGAAGACGGATTCCGGATACAAGATAAGTGGCAGCAAGATGTGGATCACGAACTCTATGGAGGCTGAATTCTTCATTGTCTTCGCAAATCTTGATCCTAGCAAGGGCTACAAAGGCATTACAGCATTCATCGTTGAGAAGGGGATGAAGGGCTTCTCGATCGCCAAGAAGGAGAAGAAGCTTGGCATTAAAGCAAGCAGTACATGCGTGCTCAACTTTGACGATGTTGAGATTCCAAAGGAGAACCTGCTAGGTGTAGAAGGGCAGGGTTACAAATATGCTATCGGTTTATTGAATGAAGGCCGAATTGGGATTGCTGCTCAGATGACTGGACTTGCTCTTGGAGCTTTCGAGAACGCTGCCAAGTGAGTGTTGCCTGATGCAATCTGTTATAGTTGCTAACAGACATTAGGTATGTGTGGAACGACCGAAAGCAATTTGGACAATTAGTTGGCGATTTCCAAAGTATGCAGCACCAGATCGCACAATCATACACGGAGATTGCTGCGGCAAGAGCCTTAGTCTTCAATGCTGCGAGGAAGAAGGAAGCTGGCGAGGACTTTGTCCAGGACGCCGCAATGGCTAAGCTATATGCCTCACAAGTCGCTCAGAGAGTGAGCGGCTTGGCTATCGAGTGGATGGGAGGTATGGGATTTGTTCGGGAAGGGATTGCAGAGAAGATGTGGAGAGATAGTAAAATTGGAGCTATCTATGAAGGAACGAGCAATATCCAGTTGCAGACAATTGCAAGGTTGCTGAAAAGCAAGTATTCGACCTCCTAGAAGAGACTAGAAGAGAAGTTCGATAATAAAAATTGCAAACAAAAGCGGATAGCATTTTGCTATTCCTCGAGATTCCTGAACATAACTTACTTTTCTTGGATCGCGCGAGTAGAATGCAAGGTACCTAATAAGTACTGTAAGTAATCAGCCATTTCGACAATCACATGGGTCGAGAGTCGCAAAAGTCACATATCTAGTGCACCAGCCCACATATGCAGAATGCTAGTTATTGATCGTCCTCTAGGACTCTGATGGTGACACAGAGCATTGTGAAGGACTTTCCACCACGACCAAGGCTCTGCATGAGATGATCGCAGAGCAGCGAATCTGCCTTGCTGTTCGTGTTTACGAACCAGCTTTTATATGTACAGAAGTCGCAGATCAGCATAATACGAGATGGTATGATGGCGCGTGAAAGATAAGGAACATTGCTTCGATCATATACCTAGGTAGTAAATTATTACGATGTGCTGCTCCAGAAACACACCCCTGTAGATGACGATGGCTGCTTTGTTGTGGGAGAGAGGTGAGGTGAGAGGTGAGAGGTGAGCACAGACTGGCGTTGCAGTCGGAAAGGAGGGCGTGCATTGAGGGGCTGTTGGGCTGCTGGGCTGTCGAGACAAGATCCATATCACACTCGAATACCGTACCGTACCGGACTGCAGCCGCATATGTGGAATCACGCACATCACAACAAGTTTCTGAGCCCAACCTAAGGATTATTGCTTCGCGACCTGAAGCCCAGCTTGAAGTTTCGTTCTGTTCTTTTCACGCCACTTCGCGTCGGAATCCAAATCTTCCTTTCCTCCATCCTCCTCCATCCTACGGACATTTGACATTTGTCACCTCGCCCTCCCATGTTCACGTTCTTCTCACATACGCGGAAGAGTCACACTCGCAGAGCATCTGCCGTATTCCACACAGAGCCAGCCGCCTCGTCTCACTCCCCAAGCAAGCACCGGTGCTAGTTCGTGGCGGAGTAGGTACATGCCGATATTCTCAGCACCATCTCACGTGTACGGTGTGCAACCGCAGATAATAATTCTTCGAAGGACTCGACGGCGACGAGGACGAGTGTGATTTTCGACGCAGAGACCGGCCAGCCAGTGCCGAGTTGTGTCGCATAATCGTTGTCGCGAGAAGGACTTCGCCAAGTCGTCCTCTGGGTCACATCCGCATCGAAAACAACCCCACTTCGCCTTTGCAAACTACCAAACTACGATCCCCATAACAATCACCCATCATCACCTCGTGGCGTGAGCGACGCGCCGGTGACCGCCATCATGAACAACGACGAAGATGCCCTCACCTCGGTCTACAAGAAGATCGAGCGCGAGAGGGCTTTGCTCAATGCCGCAAATTCGATGCGGCAGCAGACACAGAATGAGCAGGTGCGGTCGAGGATAGACCTCCAGATCCGCGAGGGTCGTCGAAACATTCAGTATCTCGAAGAGCGTCTGCAGGAGCTGCAGATGCGGAGGATGGGTCAAGGCATGAACGACATGAATCTAGGATCGAGCGGGGCTCCAGGCAGGCCGCAGAGTGCTGGCATTCCACCTACCCCGCCACCAAAAGATTCCAGAGGAGGTTATATGGATGCCGGCTCTGACCGTGGGGGATATGGAACTCAAGAATACAGTGAAATCGGTGGCCATGGTACTATGATGCCCCCCAGACACCCCTATGCACCACCGGGCCCTGAACAAGGCATGCCAAAATCACGACCAAATTATACGAAGCTTGGTGAGTGATGCTTGCTCTTGGTCTTGAATATCGACTGACTCTAGCATGTAGACCTCATCAAATATGATACCCCTCATCTTGGACCCCGCATTCAGCTCATGCTCTCGCAGTTGGAGTTTAAGCTGAATGTGGAGAAGCAGTACCTGAAGGGTATCGAAAAGATGGTTCAGCTATATCAAATGGAGGGTGACCGAAAGAGCCGTGCAGATGCCGCTGGACGCAGAGTCGAAAGCACGCAGAAGATCCAGCTTTTGAAACAGGCACTGAAGAGATACGAAGATCTACACATTGATATGGAAAGTAATGCAGATGCACCAGATGGTGAGTACTTTGGACAGACTGTCTTCTGTTTATAATCTCTAATTTGACTTTGCAGATGATAGTATCAATACGCCCAACATGCGGAAACCCCTCACTGGTGTTCTGTCCGTTCGAGTACATGCTGTTCGAGACGTGGACCACGCAGCGACAAGTCGATTTTCACGCGCACCGGACACCTTTGTGGCTATCAAAGTCGAAGACAATGTGGTAGCAAAAACTCGAGCTACACGGACGGACAAATGGGAGAGCGAATATCACAATCTAACAGTAGAGAAGGCAAACGAGGTTGAACTTACTGTCTATGACAAACTTTCAGACCACGCAGCTCCCATTGGCCTATTGTGGATCCGTATTTCTGATATTGTGGAAGAGATGAGACGAAAAAAGATCGAGGCCGAAATCAACAGCTCGGGATGGGTTTCTGCAGATCGTATGGCAAATGGCAACATGCCTGCTGCACCTCCACCACAATTCAACATGAACCCGACCCAATCTCAATTTGGAGGACCTCCTGGAAGTGCTGGCACGGGAGCACAACCCGGAGGAGCTATGCCTGGGGCAGGTATGAACAACCCACCACAACCAATTGATGCTTGGTTCGCCCTCGAGCCTTCTGGCGCGATACACTTGACTATCAGCTTTTCGAAACAACAAGGTGGAGGAGGAAAGCATTACGACCCTACGGGCCTTGGGCGAAAAGGTGCTGTCCGGCAACGGAAGGAAGAAGTTCACGAGATGTATGGTCACAAATTCGTCCAACAGCAATTCTACAACATCATGCGATGTGCGTTGTGCGGCGACTTTCTCAAGTACTCGGCCGGTATGCAGTGCGAAGACTGCAAATATACTTGCCACACAAAGTGTTATCCAAGTGTGGTAACCAAGTGTATCAGCAAGTCAAACGCAGAGACAGATCCGGACGAGGAAAAGATCAATCATCGTATTCCACATCGGTTCGAGAAGTTCTCGAATATGAGCGCGAACTGGTGTTGCCACTGCGGTTATATCCTACCTTTTGGAAAGAAGAATTGCAGAAAGTGCTCAGGTAAGTACAGCTTGTGTATCGAATCTTTTCAGTGGTACTAATTCCATGCAGAATGTGGTCTCACCTGTCATTCTTCGTGTGTGCACCTTGTGCCAGATTTCTGTGGCATGTCTATGGCCGTAGCAAATCAGATTCTAGACGGCATTCGAACCCAGAAGCGTCGCCAAACTTCACAAACGACCATGACTGGACGTACCTTGCGACCACAGTCCAAGGCTTCAACACCATCCGAGTCCACTACTCCTACATCAGCTTATGGTCCAGATCCAAGTAGACCTCCTAGGACTCAGTCTTATGGAGGTCCCTCGTCTATGGAGGCAACCGAGGCTGCCAAGACAATGTATTCTCAAGGTCAAATGTCACCCCAGAGCCAAAGACCTCAGGGCCCGGACCGAACAGCGTCGTCTTCGGCTGCAGCGGCTGCAATGGCTGCAATGAGTGGACCAAGAAGCCCGACGCAAAGAGATCCGAGAGACCCATATCAGAGAGCATCCGCAGACTATCCCAGTGGTCGTGTGCCTGCTAATTCTGGTTATGGAGCTCCACAGCATGATAACCACTCTCCAGATGTGCCTTACGGTTCACCACCCAAGCCACAGATGCCAACGCAACCAGCCTACAACCCGGCAGCATATGCACAAGTCAACAGCGGCTACCAACAGCAGCCTATGTCAACACCTCAAGTGCAGCCGGCCCAAATATCTCCGACAGCAGCCACTTATAGTTCCTCCGTTCCATCTGCCCCAACTATTGCGCCAGAGCCGGCAGCACCATCTGCAGCTGTGATTGCTCGCAAGGCTGCACCACCTGCAGACACGCCGGGCACAGGTAAGCGGATTGGTTTGGATCACTTTAACTTCTTGGCTGTTCTAGGGAAAGGCAACTTCGGCAAGGTCATGCTTGCAGAAACAAAGGCATCAAAGCAACTGTATGCCATCAAGGTGCTAAAGAAAGAGTTCATCATAGAGAACGATGAAGTCGAGAGCACTCGGTCAGAGAAGAGAGTTTTCCTTATTGCGAACAAGGAGCGGCACCCGTTCCTTTTGAGTCTTCATGCATGTTTCCAGACGGAGACAAGAGTCTATTTCGTTATGGAATACATCAGTGGAGGAGATCTTATGTTACACATTCAGCGTGGTCAATTTGGCACGAAGCGTGCTCAGTAAGCTATTCCCCCGTAATTTCGTCTATATCGTACTAATCCTTCTAGATTCTATGCGGCGGAAGTCTGCTTAGCTTTGAAGTATTTCCATGAAAATGGCGTTATCTATCGTGATCTGAAGCTTGACAACATTTTGTTGACGCTAGATGGTCACATTAAGATCGGTGATTATGGTCTTTGCAAAGAAGACATGTGGTATGGGTCTACCACAAGTACGTTCTGTGGTACTCCTGAATTCATGGCTCCCGAGGTAAGTCTGCATAAGGAAATTGTAATAATTCTATCCTAACAATTGTAGATCTTGCTGGACAAGAAGTATGGCAGAGCTGTTGATTGGTGGGCATTTGGTGTCCTAATCTACCAAATGCTTCTACAACAATCACCGTTCAGAGGTGAAGACGAGGACGAGATTTACGACGCTATTCTTGCCGATGAGCCACTATACCCAATACACATGCCTCGCGACTCGGTTTCGATATTGCAAAAGCTGTTGACAAGAGAACCTGACCAACGTTTAGGAAGTGGCCCAACTGATGCGCAGGAAATCATGAGCCAGCCTTTCTTTAGAAATATCAACTGGGATATGGTCTATAGGAAAGAATACCCCCCACCATTCCAGCCGCAAATATCTAGCGCAACCGATACCAGTAATTTCGACTCCGAATTCACAAGCGTTACACCCGTGCTGACTCCTGTACAATCTGGTAAGCAAATATTCGCGGTCACATAACAGCTCGTTACTGATTCATTTCTATAGTCTTATCGCAAGCCATGCAAGAAGAGTTCCGCGGCTTCTCCTACTCAGCTGATTTCATTTGAGCGGTTCTGTCCCATCATCTGCCCAGATACGTCTGGTCAAAAGCATTCGCTGCATGGTACAGGAGTCTTGATTGCTACTTTTCACGCGAATGTAGAGTAAAGAAGTGGGGATTACCATGGCAATGAAGATAACGAAGACGCGGATGACTGCTCATTACACACCGGGGAGGCTCAAAAGTCATGATTCTCATTCACTTCTAGACGGATTGGCATCTCAGGGAGGGGCGGATGTCTCTACGCTTTACATTAGCCAGGGGCCTTCTTAATAGATCATGATGACTTTTGACAATTTCCTAATGTGAATCTTTTTATGATTGTCCGTTCTGGTGTATCTTTGCTCGCTCATCTCAGCCTTTCCCTGCAATGTTCATCCTGCCAAGGAAATGTGCCACATACATTCATCAAGGTAATCATCAATCCAGGCAATCCGCACTCGGTCTGCAAGACTTTTCCCCCAACTCCATCCATCCAGCCGATAAATCTTCCGCCACTCAATAACTCCTACCAAACATACACCATGACTCAGCGAGAGCCTCACACTCGGGATTCAAGCACTTGGTCTCGCCCTTCACAATGCCTGCTGGCTGGTCGAAGGGGATACACAAGCTCTTCATACCCATGCTGGGGGCTTTCATTTGCTCCGGTCCCTCGGTCTCCTCCTGGTTGCCAGTAGTCAAGTCCTTGATCTTGTCTTCGCACTTTTCTTTCAGGCAGTGGGGAATCAGAACCACGTTCTTCACATCCAAAGCTGGAATAACCTTTTCCCACTCCGTGATCTCAATACGATGTGACCGGAACGAAGCTTCAGCTTTATTGTACAGATCACTCTGAATGGTCTCGAGAAGCTTGGGGACCTCTGTAGAGAGCTCGGAGATGGCGATTGTGCCCTTTTCGCCAGTATCTCGACGAGCGAAGGATACAACTGACTTAGCGGCATCCTTGGGTCCATATTCGAGACGGAGAGGAACACCCTTCAGCTCCCAGTCGTTGAACTTCCATGCTGGGGTGTATCCATCGCGGATATCATAGTCGGTTCTAACACCAGCGCTCTTCAGAGTTCTCTTAATCTCTTCCAATTGGTCGTAATGTCTGGCCTTGTCTTCTGGAGCGGTGGACTTAGTGATACCAACGGGGATCATGATCACTTGTATCTTTGAGATTCTGGGAGGGAGGACCAGACCCTTATCGTCGCCATGGATCATGACCATAACGCCAATAACACGAGTTGAGAGACCCCAGGAGTTTTGCCAAACGTGGATGTGCTTAGCCTTCTCGTCGCCCTTTGGATGAGGATCCTCGACCGTGATGTCAAACATCTTGCTGAAATTTTGGCCCAAACAATGAGATGTTGCACCTTGGATACCACGTCCATTGGATGGAATATAGCCCTCGACCGTAGTTGTATAGTATCCTCCTGCGAACTTCTCCTTTTCTGTCTTGCGACCGCGAACAACTGGGACAGCAAGCAATTGCTCGTAGACACCAGCATATAGCTCGAGAATCTGCAGAACCTCTTCGCCAGCCAGCTCCTCAGTCAGATGCGCAGTATGCCCTTCCTGCCATAAAAATTCCCGAGCTCGGAGAAATGGAGTTGTCTGTTTGGCCTCCCAACGAACGACACTGTTCCATTGATTGAGTCGGAGGGGAAGATCTCGGTGACTTCGAATCCATTTCGAGTAGTATGGGTACATAACGGCTTCTGAGGTAGGACGGACTGCGACTGGGACCTCGAGGTCTTTATCACCACTATAACGCGTCAATATCGTATCATGCGAAATGGAGGGGTAAAAACGAACGCCTTGGTGACCCAAGCAAGCTCAGGAGCGAAACCTTCGACATGATCCTTCTCCTTTTCAAGAGATTTTGAGGATAAGAACATAGGGAAGCTAGCCTCCTCTACGTCCATAGCCTCAATGCGCTCCTGAAACCATTTGCGAATTGTATTCCAGATGAACATGGATGCTGGGCGTAGGATGAAGAAACCAGAGATCTCGGTGTAATACTCAATCATCTCAGCCTTCAGAACAACCTCCTGGTACCATGCTGGGAAGTTTTCAGTCTTCGAAACTGTCATTCCGATTATGTCGTCCGCCTTCTTTCCTCCTACAACTGCGAGCGTTGCTTGCTTTGCGGCTTTGGCAGCTTTGTCTGCAGCCATCTTTGCTTGCTTTTCCGCCTTTTTGAGGGCGCTCTTGGATGGTTCTGCTGGGGCGTCCGCCATGATTGCTTGTAGGTTGTGAAGGGTTGAAGTGAACAATTTATGGGAGAGGGATTCGACACCTCGAAGACGGTGTTGACTCAATTTGTGACTCCCGCGAAAATGGAGGGGTATATTTTGGCCCGTGGGCTTTAAGCGAGCTTCAGCCTCGTCGTGGGGCTATCAAATGGGGCTTGAGCTTAGATACCCACTCACCATCTGGAAATGACTATCACGCCGAGATATATTCGAGTTCGATAAGTCTGCTCAACTCCGGCATTCCTGCTTGCTGTCGATTCACAGAGCTCTTGTTAATGATGTAGGTAGAGTAAGAATGAGTTCAACTTCTTTTGTTCATTGCAGGCAATTGTTGACGTGATCCTATACTCGCCACGAAGCCGCCAACTGATACACTGTAGCACTGTAGTTGACAGATAACGCGCAATCTGAATCTGCATCCAAAGTCACGGCTTCTATTAAAACATAAGATTGCTATTTCCAAGCTGGTGTATTAATTTGACAACACAATCAACCCTCTCCTCTCTTCTAGCAAAACTGGGGGATCGCTGGTAGTACTGACTGTACAATTCTAGTTGATGCTAAAAGCAGATATGCACGAAGTAAGAGACGCATAACAAATAAATACCGACGAACAGTAACAACCAAGTGAACCGACAGGAGAATCTTAGAGACATAAAGAAGAAACTTTTGATAAGACCATTTCGTTGCAGAAGACAGACCCCAAGTTTGATCAACTTGTCATTAAGAGCAAGAGATTAAATCCCAGTACACGTACCTTTGGATAACCTACTCTCGGAAGCATTGTCTCTGGCTACCCCAGAGTCTCAAGACTTGATGTATTCAAGAAGCAGATAGTCTTGTAGCCTCGACGATCATACGTTGTGATGTATAGGAAAGAATCATCAGATAGAACGAAGGAAATAGTCATCTCCAAAGCGCTCCAGATAATGTCCAAACAACCAGGGAAGATGCAACTGCTGCAAGAAGGAAGCGACGATTAGGAAGTAGCGCCAAATTTGGCTACTCGTACGTACGCCTCGCTAGCGTGGAAGCGCGTCGACCAAATTTATTTTACAGGCGCGATCCAAACCCAAGCTCAATAACCAGCAATTCATACAACCACAACAAAATGGGATCACTCTTTGAACAACCTAGAAATGCCGGGACTTTGTGTAAGAAGCTATCAGGTTCCTTTTGATCTTCTGCGACTAACATGTTGCAGTCCTTGGTGGCCAGAAAATCAGCGGTTCAGATATTCGTGACCAAAATGGTAAGACTCGAAAAGAGCTTTGAAAGGAGGTGAACTAAACTTATAAATAGTACTGGCCACTCAGGCTATCGCAAATGTGGTGAAGAGCTCTTTTGGTCCCAGCGGTCTGGACAAAATGATGGTGGACGATATTGGAGTAGGCTTCAACACTTGAACGAAAATGGTGGCCAAGCTAACAAATGGCAGGATGTGACTGTTACCAACGATGGCGCGACTATTCTGAGCTTACTAGATGTCGAGCACCCTGCAGGAAAGATCTTAGTCGATTTAGCACAACAACAAGACAAGGAGGTGGGCGATGGAACGACGTCTGTGGTTATCATTGCAGCAGAGCTTCTGAGGAGAGCAAACGAGCTTATGAAGAACCGAATACATCCTACCACGATTATCACCGGCTACAGATTAGCTCTTCGGGAAGCTGTCAAGTACATGCACGAGAATATCAGCGTCAAGGTGGATCAACTAGGTCGGGAGTCTCTAATCAACATCGCGAAAACTTCGATGTCCAGCAAGATTATTGGATCCGACTCCGAGTTCTTTTCCAATATGGTTGTGGACGCTATGCAAGCTGTCAAGTCAACAAACAACAGACAGGAGGTTAAATACCCAGTCAAGGCGGTCAACATTCTCAAGGCACACGGGAAGGGAGCTCTGGAGTCGATTCTGGTGAAGGGTTATGCGTTAAATTGCACAGTTGCGTCACAGGCGATGAAGACAAGAATTACGGATGCCAAGATTGCTGTTCTTGACATGAATTTGCAGAAGGAGAGAATGAAATTGGGAGTTCACATCACCATTGATGATCCACAACAACTGGAACAAATCAGACAGCGAGAGGCTGGTATTGTGATGGACAGAGTGGAGATGATCCTCAAGTCAGGAGCTAACGTTGTTCTCACGACGAAGGGCATCGACGACCTCTGCCTGAAGCTTTTCATTGAGAAGGGAGCTATGGCTGTACGAAGATGCAAGAAGGAAGATCTACGAAGAATCGCGAAAGCAACCGGTGCCACTCTCATCAGCTCGTTATCGGATCTCAACGGTGATGAAAAGTTCGACGCTTCATCCCTTGGTCATGCCGAGGAAGTTGTGCAGGAGAGAATCTCGGATGATGAGTGCATCCTAATCAAGGGCACTAAAGTCCACACTTCAGCTTCCATCATTCTCCGAGGACCGAACGACTACCAACTTGATGAGATGGAGAGGTCTGTACACGATTCGCTTTGTGCTGTCAAGCGAACCCTTGAAAGTGGTAGCATCGTCCCTGGTGGTGGCGCCGTCGAGACAGCTCTTCACATTTATCTTGAAGAGTTTGCTGGTACAGTTGGTTCCCGAGAGCAACTGGCCATTGGCGAGTTTGCTCAATCTCTTCTTGTCATCCCAAAGACTCTCGCTGTCAATGCTGCCAAGGACTCTTCTGAGCTGGTAGCACAGCTTAGATCAAGACATGCCTTATCACAACGCATTCAAGATGGCGATGCCAATGAGGACGAGAAAACCATTGCAAAGAAGAAGAATTATAAGAATTATGGTTTGGACCTGACGAAAGGAAAGGTGGTAGACGAAATCAAGGCCGGTGTCTTGGAGCCGAGCATGAGCAAGATTCGGCAGTTGAAGAGTGCTGTAGAAGCTTGCATCTCTATCATGAGGATAGATACGTTGATTCGACTAGACCCCGAACAACGTGGAGGGGAGGATGATGGTCATGGTCATTGATGAGGCACTTCGAGCTAATGCTTGTAAAATAGTCGACTAGAGATGTATGCATGGTATGCTAGAGAAATGATAACCTCAAGCATGAGTAGTCGAAGTCAAAATAATCTAGTCTTCATTCTTCACTTCCCTTCTTGGCTGAAACAACTTCCTAGTTTCTGGAGTTGACTGATTAGTGAACTAAAAGACATACAACCCGTCTCCTAGAAGTTTAACTGTAGCACATGCATCTGCGACAAAGGGCGTGTTTGGCAATGCATTTCGATGATCTTTTGTACACAATGGCAGCGGCCACATCTTCTACAAAGCCGCGATCTCTACCACATCTATGTTGCTCCCTCCAACAAAAGAAACCCCTTCCCCAATATACACCATCACTTTAACCAATGATTAGAGCGTTGTCCTCCGGGAAGTCGTATGCAGGGATCTCGAGGTTCAATGGAGCTGGTCCCTTTCGTATACGTCCAGAGATATCGTAATGAGAACCGTGGCAAGGGCAGAACCACCCTCCGAAGTCACCAGCTTCACCAATGGGCACACATCCAAGATGAGTACAAACACCTGTACATCTGATCAGTCACCAACCATAACAATGAACAAGACCACAAACCAAGCATGATCAACCATTCTGGCTTCTTGACTCGGTCCTCATCCTTTTGAGGATCCCGCAATGTCTCAATCTTAACGCTCTCGGCTTCCTTGATCTCATCGGCAGTTCGGTGGCGGATGAAAACTGGCTTGCCTCGCCATTTGATGATAACCTGAGATCATCAGTACCTTAGTCCTCTATTATGGAGTCCTATAACATACGTTCTTGCCCTCAGGAATAGCTGAAAGGTCGACCTCGACCTTAGCCATGGCCAAAACGTCTGCAGATGCAGACATGTTGACCAGGAAATCTGCGGAAGAACAGAAAATTAGTCCATATTCCCAATTGAGCTTGTTCGTTCATCCAATGCACATTCCATGCAAATCCGTGTCCCCAAATAGCATACGGACAGCTCTAGTCACATACCTTGCACGGTAGCCTTTGCTCCAGCAGCCGTCAACGCTCCCATTGTGCCGACCATGAAGTATTGGAAGAGCAGGTTTCTGTTGGTACCCGAGCTGCTCCTGTAATGACTGAAGTCCGGGATCTTTGCAGTCTTGTCGTTTCCCATGCCCTTGAAGGGCGAATCGAACGAGCTTGTATCACGCTTTGCAGCAGATGTAGAGAGGGCGCGGACCGGCATCGAAGGAATTGAGCTACGCGGGACTGTCCGCAACAGCGTGCGCGAGGTCTGTGAGAGGGAGGCCATCGTGGGAGAGGAGTGTTGTGGTCAATTGAGGTTGATGGACGAGGATGAACTGAGGAATTTGAGTTCGGGAAAAGAAGGCGAACTTGATTACAAGCGATGTGATTGGCTGAATGTCGGAGCTCAGTGAAAAGAAGCCGGAGGTAACTTGAGCCTCCCACCCGTTTGTACAATGAGAGAGTCGATACCAACTATTTTTCTACTTAAGCATCCACCATTTCTTGATACTTAGGTGTTGCTCGCTGTCGACTGGTATCTTTTACACTTATTGCTCACGTTCGGGATGATCTTCATCGTTCATCTTGAGAGAGATCACACCATACCATAACTTAAGCTGGAAGAACGTTTAGGTTCTCCATTACCATCAGATCTTGTAGCCAAGCCGGTCCATTGATATAAAGCATCAGTAATCATATCGTCGCAAATGTTCTAGACCAGTCAGTGTCATTGTCCTTGAAGGATGCTTTCCAAGAGGTTTGCCATTTGCAAATAATCTTGCATCTTGCTTGGCACAAACTGTTATAGTAGCAAGACGTATGATTATTTTTCATTGTGTAAATTTGAAAATTTTGCTCTGCATCGGTTATCTAGTTCTAATCTAATTTGATGGCAATATTCCAATTATCCAAGTCAGACACAAACCACTTGTCCCTGTCCGACATTCGTCTCACTACTTTTGGAGAGAAAGAAATCGATGCTCAGAACCAACATTCAAGAAGTCTGAAATGTCCGAGTTCTATTCTAATAAGGATGCATATCCAACACTCTTGAGGAGATTTTCCACGTATAAATACTTAAGATTATGGTGAAGATAGCATGCGATAGGAAATTTTGCTCCAATACATGTCTTAGCTAGTTTGAGTGCTTCACAAAGTTTCTATCATGAAGTTGGAGCTGAAAATTTCCCGAGATGAAAGTGCTTCATCCCTGAGTTCGATCAGAACATCTAAAGCATGGCATATGACTTTCTAATACTCTATCAAGCGGTCTATTGTCTATAAATGATCAGAACAATTGTGGATTCTATGCTTTTCCATTTGCCATTCCATCGGCCTTGGCTTCCTTGACGCCAGCAGCCGAAACTTCTTTTACTGTTGTTTTACCATCCACAATGTCCTTAACTGTCGCCAGAATAGAAGACCAGTCTTCAAATATTGTGAATGGCATACCACCTCTGATACAGTATGTAATCAGATCTATCGTGCTATCAGCAAAGTGAGCCTCAATGGTTCATGGGGCGTGCTTACCGCGACCCTTCTTAGCAAAAAGAAGATCCGTCTCTTTAGCTGCTGAGAAATCCGAAACTCCGTCACCAGCGTAGAACATTACTGGCCGCTCATTCTCTGGAAGATTGGCATATGGTCTTATCTCAAGACTTTTATCGTGGCCAAAGCCGGTATCATCGTGGTAGGCAATCTGCCACCCTCCTTCTTCGTTTATGCTCTTTCCATCCCTTGGCGCAACATCGTTGCTTACAATCTGCATCTCATGTGCATCTTCACCCAAGAGGTGTACCAAAAGACCTCTGACAATTGGAGTCATACCTCCGCTGAGAACAACGATGGGAATTCCGTTCTGTCGAGCGTAGTCAAAGAATTCTTTGAAGTATGGGTCGAGCTTGATGTTCTCACAGAGAATCTTTATACATTGGTCGAAAGGGGTCTTGACTGAATCCAGCATCTCGCGGAACGAATCTCGGAAAGTCATCTTCCCATCGAGGACATCTTTATTGCCTTGCTTCCGCAACTTCTCCCCGTAACCCAGAGTATCGGTCATGAAATCATTGGAATCTTGCTGGGTGATTGTCCCATCGAAGTCGGTGAAGAAGATATACTTTGGATTCGTCTTCATAGCAGGCAGGGTAGAAGCGGCCATTCTGAGCGGTTGATAAGTATATATATATTCTGGTGTATGATAGCTTCAATGCCGTCTTCTGGTCCACGAATGACGGAGACATATTGGCAGATAATTTACTGACCTGAAGTTGGACAATGAACCACAGGAGAGGATGCTCTATTCTAATTCGTCTAAAAAAAACTATAAATCAAAGAGATGGTGACGATGTAGTAAAGAACACAAATAAATCTATGTGCAAATATAAAAACTGGGGAAATGACAGATGGAGGGGTCAAACTCATACTCGGCGGGCCCCACTACCCAAAGCGGTGAGCCATTAGAGCGAGATTCGGGGACATAGCTTCACCTCAGAAAACTTCAAGATCAACACCACAATCCGACGACGACCCATTGAAGGAGTGTGGCCATGCAGCCAATAGCTCGGTTCGCTCCAAGGCTGTTCTTCGATGCAATTGCCGGTACATCAAAAAGGACGACTCGATTCGCAGACCGACCTTCACTGAGACCTTCAATCTGTCTGCAATGTAGAATTCGAACCCAACGACGGCTCTTCGCCGATTCTCCTAAACCTCCTGCCACATCGGAAAATACAACCTCACAGTCCCCTCCTTCCCCCTCTCGTCCTCCTTCCTCGAAACAAGAAGAACTTTACTCCAATGGCGTGTCCGAAGACTTTTCTTCCGAGCTTCCTTCTGCAGAAGAAGGTCGCCGCCTTGCAATCTCAAAACGCTTTTCGAAAGTCATGGATCACCTCCAAGGCAATATTTTTGTCGCATCCCAGCGCATCAATGACCTGACTGGCTACTCCGGTATCGAGGCGTTGAAAGAGCGCATCGCCGTCCTCGAAAAGCGAGTCTCCGATGCCCAGGAACTCGTCCGCTCCTCACGCCTGACATATAAGACAACCGTCGCAGACAGAGCTTCTACACAGAGGGAAGTAACTACTTTGCTGGCGAGAAAAGACAGCTGGACACCGAGTGACCTGGAGAGATTCACTGCGCTGTATCGAATGGATCATAGCAACGAGCAAGCGGTTCAGGAAGCAGCTACAAAACTGGCAGATGCGGAACGAGAAGCGGAACATTCAGCGAGTAAACTGAGTAGTAGCATACTCAGCCGGTACCATGAAGAGCAGATTTGGAGTGACAAGATCCGGAGGATGAGTACATGGGGAACTTGGGGGTTGATGGGCGTCAATGTCTTGTTGTTTTTGGTGTTCCAGCTGGGCTTCGAGCCTTGGAGGCGGAGGAGATTGGTGCATGGCTTTGAAGAGAAGGTCAGGGAGGCGTTGGAAAAGGAGAAGGCAGCTGCCGAGATGAGACATGAGAGAAAAGATGAGGTTGATCCTGTATCACTCGATGCGGTTGTTGCTGCAGGAATCGAAGAGTTGCAAGAAGAAGTAGACAGTGGTGTGAAGACGTCGGAGCCTGCTGTTGATGCCATTGTGGCCTGTATACAGGGACAAGAGGGAGAACCACAACAAGAGGAAGAGGCCTCACTCGATTCAGCAGAGATGCATGTGCCGACCGCTTTGATGATGCTTAGGGATCAACAAAAGACCTGGACAGCTGCATTCCAGGATCTCTTCAGCGATAAACTCGTGGAGATGCGAAAACAGGATATCACCATGATTGCATTAGAGGGTGCTGCTACTGGGGCAGCTTTGGTCACTATCATCGCCACTATTATATTCCGTCATGCATAGACGACGATTATGTACAATGTGTAGATTTGTATAACAGCAGAATACCCATTTGAGAAGAATATGTCAAGCAATGATGTCTCAGTATGCACCTGGTCTCTTGCTGTAGCTTGGAATAGGTGCCATCGCTGGCCTTGGCATCGAAGTCCATGCCACAGTACCAGTACCCAAGCTGAAATTGGTTAAATGAGCCCCGCTGGCCTGTTGGGCCCAAAGCTCAATAGCTAGCCAATTCTGCCCATGATAGTCGAGAATACCTGTAAGTCAGTCAGCTTTGGTCCAGGAATTGACCACTGAGTCGACTTACCTTGCGGGACTGGGAACGAAGACTGCGGTCCAACATTATTGGTATACTTCCCGAACTGGTTATGAGGAATTAGTATCATTGTTCTCAAATGTTCTGATGAATTATCAAGCTGTGGGGTTGGGGTTGCAACTTCGCGAGCTCTTCGGGCAAAACATAAGAACCAGCTTACCTGGTACCCGTTAACCCAAAGTTGGGCTCTATAATCCGCGGTGGCACCATTAATAGTTGTGTTTCCGAAGTCAAACGTCAAGGGAATATCATAGTTGTTGGGAAGATCAAGCGAGAAATCCGCTTGGTAGAAGGCAACACCAGCGGTACTGATACCTGTTTCGGGAGACCCAGACACCCAATTATGATTGGGAGGATAAGGTTGCGTCCATCCTTGACGTTCGGCATATAGTCCGCCTTCATTCAGAGGGCCGCGGACTTTGTCAATATATGCCTCGCCTCCCAGATTTCCGGTGAGTTTCCAGGAGATATCACTCTGTGAATGTCCGTCTAGAGAATAGTTCAGAATTCCACGAGGATCTTTCATCTCATCTGGGCCAACAACCCAATTCTCATCCAGACCATTATTATCAATGACAACGGTGAATATGTACGGCTTGCCAGAAACGAGGTTTGGGAGAATATAAGTGCTGTTCCAAGCGCTGGATGCATCTATACCAGGCCAAGAGCCAATATAGGTCGAGTTTAGCCACACCGAAGACCCGAATGCACTGCCTCCTTGAGTTTCAATTTGTAAGGTCGTCTCCTGGCCATTTGCGGTGAAGTGGCCGCGATACAGAAGCACCCCTGTGTGGTAGCCATAGTCACTGCTGAACAGAGAAGTTGGAGTCTGCAGCTTGAAAACGGTGTTGTTGGAGGTTGTGTGATCAGCGCTCGTCCAGGCAGAATCGTCATAGGAAGAAGATATCTCTGGCAAGTTATCGACATATTTCCAGTCGAGCGTGGACAAGTCAGGCAAGGTTATCTGTGGAGCCGTGTAAGGGAGAGTTGAAGACCACTCTCCCGTGACTGGGTCTGTAGTGAAGCTCAACTTCAGGCTGTTGAAATGAAGATCCTTAGTGCTAGCAGGTGCTCCGATGACTTTAATTGGGACAGTGGCATTGAGATCTCCATCAATGTGGAGTGCTGTACCCTCAATATAGACGGAACGAACAAGATATCCTGCCTCAACGATAACAGAAGTTGTGTTGCCGATGTTAGAAGTACTAGGGGAAGTCAGTCTTCTGCCGTTCGAATTTCTTGATGGGGCAGATTCGAAAGTCTGCATTCAAAGTCTGACATTCAAGGCCGAAAAGTTCGATCCACGGAACAGACACTTCGAATACGCGAAAAAGAGAGACACGATTTGAAAAGCCCAACTTACTATGCGCCCCACTCATCGCTGCGAACAAAGTCCGGCACCCAGTAGTTGTAGGCCGAATTTCGATCCAAAATATAAACGAAGAGGCTACCGACTTGAACAACTCGTCGAGTTGAAGAAGTCTGCCAGTTGAGGATTGCAGTCCCGTTCATGGCCTTGGTAGTAACTCCATCTCCTTCTAATGTCTGTGCTGAGCTGCTTGAGACCACTGCGAGTTCGTGTTGCTCTCCTGGACCACCGTATACGACAAGAGCTGTCTTGTTGTCGAATTTCTTCCAAGTGAATATCTCTGCCGAGGAGTATAAGAGGGTAGTTCCACCCAGATCGTAATCGGTGACATGCCCTAAAGATTTTGAGTATTTCTTTGATCTATATCTGTCAGATCACTTACATTTCGAGTCTCTGCCGCTCAGTGTCAGACTGCCGCCCAATTGGGGAATGGAAACCGTTCCTTGGCTTGTAGCGACATTAAATTTATAAGATGCTGCAACTTCCGTTTGATAATCCGAATGTCTCACGACATAGAAGTTTGTTGCGGTTCCATTGCCGAATAATGGAGTTGTAAAGATGCTGGTATTATCGGTGTATGCACTCGTGCTGGCTATACCAACGGAAGTTGTGAGATATGCGGGCGACACCTTAAGGAAATTTGCCTCCAACTTAACCTCACTATACTTCTCTCTATACAGTTCACGATTTTCAGTAATGGAGGCACCATAGTCGTAAGATGTGTATCCACCAGGATGTCCAAGGTTTCCCCAATTGGTACCACCAAAAATCATGTACAAGTTCAACAGAGCTGCTCCTGACGCAAAGTCATTTTTGTAGAAGACACGCTCGAATTCCATGTTGAGAAGAACAGAGCACTGGGCGAAGCCAAGGCCTCCCCATGGATCGAAAGAGCCACCCTGCCAACATCGTCAGCCGACATACCTATTGACTATCATTGGCCACCTTACCTGGAACTCATCCAAAGAATAGAAGGTTGAAGGACTTTGCTCCTCATGTGTGGCGTGGAAATACGTGGGAAGATCGCCAGCAGGCCACGTATATGGATTCGCACAATCGAAGCCCAGAGGGTACGAATCATGGCCATAGATATTGACGTCGCCTTCAGTAGTACCATTGACTACATCTCCAGGCGCGAATAGACCCGTTGGAGCTGTGAACTTTTCAGTAAATACTGTGGTACCATTATGGAAAGCAACGTACAGGCATCATTGCTAATAAATGGAACAACAATCCCAGCATCTCGCAGTTGTTTCTTCACATATGCAAAGTAGACCGGGTCTGGGAAGCCTCCGTCAACGGGTCCAGAACTTCCCGTGTACTCGTTTTCTGGTTGAACGAGAATCACAGGGCCACCATTCGTGATCTGTGCTTTAGCTATGGAGGCACCAATATTTGCGACGTAATTGTCCGTAGCAGCGAGATAGTCAGGAGCTCGGGTTCGGAGTTGTCCTTTGACCCTCTGTAGCCAACCAGGAAAACCTCCACCGCTTGATTCCGCGTTGATGTATGGCCCAGGACGAGCAATGAGATAAATTCCTGCTTGCTGTGCTGCAGCGAAGAAAGGCTCGAAAGCAAAAACATCGTTGGCAAGATATGTCCCTGGTTCACCTTCTACCAAAGCCCAGTGAACGTAAAAAGATACGACATTGAAGCCAAGTGCTTTGACTTTCTGAAATACGTCAAGCCATAGATCTGGGACGGGTAGTCTGTATGGATGAAATTCTCCACTGAAGACAAAGACACGCTCCCCATAGATCATAAGTGAGTGCTCATCGTAGGTCACCTTGATTATATCGTGAGTAACAGCAGTACTTTTGAGGAGTCAAAAGGTCCCTACGATATTCTGAAGTCCATCACTTTCTCTCTCAACGTGCATCTGCTTCCCCCCAATGGCTAGAGCTGCAGCGTGTGCGGCAAGAGCTGCAGCCGTGACAGCACGTAGAAGCCTCATCTTGGATGGATGGTGTTGGAGCTTTTTGCTGAATCACAACCTGGAGAGATAAAATATGCAGGGGAGCTCCATTATATATGACATCTGCCCTACGGCCATTGCGGCTATATACAGCTTCCTAGGTAGAATACCCCTCTTGAAAGACACACCATAGAGGGAAAAGAGAAATATGGGGCTCATGTCCGACACTTGAAGAAAATATGAGGAGCTCACGACAATCCTTGCCTTGACAGGAAGTTCGTTCAGGTACGACAGAAACGTGTGACGGTTGAGGAGGCGAGGCGATGCACCGACGAACTACAGCTACAAGCACTGGCATGCGTGAAAGGCGGGGTTCAAGGAACGCGATCGACCGCCCGGGGCTGTCGGGGCAGGAGGGGGAGCACTCGTAATGATCGTGAAGAGGACCGGAGCTTGCTCGGTGCAATGTTCTGAGTTGCTGCAGATTCATCTTGCCTAGCCAAGAATGACCTATATCATGCAACTATAATGTCATCCGAACCTTGAGGATGTCGAAATTTTTTAGCCAGCCGAGGAAACTGACGCTATTCAAACCTTGTTGTGCTAGACGCGGGGAATCCTATTCATTTGCGCACCAATCACATCGTCTCGGATTAAATCTTGCTGTTGACATCAAATGCTCCTGGCGGGCGATTCTAAGAGTTTCCCCGTGGAGGCTCCTCTTGCAAGGCAGGGATTATGACTTTCATCCGAATGCTCTACTACCCAAAGCCAACGAGCCGAAGAGATTGCCGAATACGACAATTGCGGTGACTACATTCGGATTCGGGTCTCGAGAAGTAGCAGCAGCCAGGACAGCTGCGTCCAGTACTGTTTACCAGCTCTATGAACGCTCCCAGGTATGAATACTCCTCTGGAAAACAAGTGTACGTGACATACAAGTGCCACAATGATGGGGATGGGATTACCATTTGAGTCGGTTCCCACTGAGCCCATATGCTTTGTATTAATCAAGACGCAATAAGCGGGCAAATAAATGGGCAGGCGACGACGATGAACCCATTTTATGTATATCGATGATATCGTTGGTACATATATTTACACAACATTCATTGTCTCTTATTGAGACAGACATCTTCCTCGCCAGGCAAACAAACGCCTCGCCCATGCTTTTAGCAGTCGAGACTATATAACGCACCAAGAGTGCGCATCATTCAGCATGTCCAAATGCCTACAATGCCGTCCTTTCTCCCCTCGGTCAGATAGCCATCCTTGATTCGGACTTTTTCTACAATCGCAGGATGTCGCCCGTCTTCTTCAGCAGTGACGCCTGAACCGCAATCCCAGTGGCGGCCATCTGTTTTATCGTACACTTTCACAACGTCTTCGCCTGCGGCTGAGACGATCCGTCGATTGTCAAACATCATGCTCGTGATTGGTGCATCGTACGCGTAAGCATCATAGATTGCACCTGTTCTGAGGTCCCATATCTATACACAGTTAATTGAATGTGCAGCAGATCAAAAGGGAGCATAACTTACGCGAATGCTGCGATCCAGACTGCCAGTCACCAAATGAACGTCGTCAAATTGCAAACATGTGACAGGTCCGGTATGTCCAACCAGACTACGATGTACTTGCCCACTTCTCAAATCCCAAAGTCGAACCATGCCATCAGCGGTACCACACGCTAGAGCTGCATCAAATACTTGCACAGCTCCGACGAAGTCAGCAGAAGCGTCTGGCAATCTTCCTGTCTGTCTCCAGGCACCTTCATTGGAACCCATTGTCGCAGAGGCTTGAGCGGCAGCCCACATTACATCAAGAGTCTGGACGCAACGTCCTTTCTCCAAGTCCCACTGGCGTAATGTCTTATCTGCCGACCCAGAGATGAGAGTATCTCCTCTGAAATGTAAGGCTGTGACTTCATCTACGTGAGCTTCTAGTGTGAACAGAGGACAATCAGCCATGCTGCCAGCAGGTGGCTCGGGTTCCCCATCTTCTGGATTTCCAAAAGCTAGAGGGTCATCATCTTCATCGCCGTCTTTATTGATACGGTTGTCTTGGGGGTCGTAGCGAGCCTTACTAAGATCCCATAGTCGAATAGTGGCATCCATAGAACCAGTAGCGACAATGTTGTCCTCGACTTGTAGAGTTCGTACAGATGCTGTGTGCCCTTCCAAAAACCCTATGCACCGTCCAGCGTTCATGTCCCAAACTCTGACGGTGTCATCAAGAGCTGAGGTAACCATAGTGCCGAACGGAACATCAAAGTCTAGTGCTGTGACCACATCGTGATGAGCATGAAGTTCTCGGATCATTGACCCAGGTTCAAAATGTTCATGTAAGATGGGCATTGACTTTCGGCGAATGGTCTTATGCCGTTTTGGTCGAGTAGGAGTGGTGTTTACCGAGGGCAACTTTTCGTAGATTGACTCGGACATGAAAGAAGCATCCATTGCCGGATCCTCAATTACTTCCTCATCCTCGGCTTTTAAGGTTTTTGCCATAGCTTCAGCATCATCCAACTGCTCTTGAGCATCTTCAAGCCTGTTTTCAACGTCGAGAACTGATATAATGTTAATAGAGGATTGAGGTTTTGGGACGAAGGACCAACTGTCATGTTCTAACAAAGCCTCTTCCTGCTCCAACCCAGCCAAACGATCTAAAACGATCTTCCGCATACTATTGAGATTTGCTATCTTGTTGTCTATCTCTCGGATTTCACTGCTAGCCATATTCTTTCTGATACTCATCATCTCCAATTGGTGGTTCAGAGAGTTTTGCTCCTTTTTGAGCTTTCCTAGTGTAGGAGGAGTCTCGGATTCCGATTTATCATCGTCCAAAAGTTTCCGTCCCCTTGATATACGTCTTCTATGGCGCTTGGATTCCGGGCTGCTCTCTGGCAAGGTAGCTTGGAAGCCCTGGAATAGCGAGTAGGCATTTTCATCTTCTGGAATGTTTTTCAAGAGCTCGTCGGGTAAATATGTCAAGGCGCGATACTGTATTTCTGATGTCGACAGTTTCGAGCGCACCAGGTCTGTAGGGGTCGTTTTCGCGAAGGAGAAGACACTTCGTTGCAGATTCGGCCTTCGTAGCTGCTTGTGTAGGTCGCTCATCGCATTTTGATAATGTGTACTGGCGCTGGGATCTGCTAAAGGTCCCATCAAATGACCCGCCGTTGTGGTAACTTTTCTTCCAAATGCCTCCAAGCCTCTAGTCTGGGTCGAATCAGCAAGGACCTTGAGATAAATGTACATACATACGGATATTATGGCAGTATCCTCCTCTGCACCTCGAAACGGAGAGGCATTGCGGCTGCGCGATCCAGCCATACGTCTTCTTTCACCGTGAACAAAGCATGTAAAGAAGCAATATTAATTGACGTTCCGGCAAAGTTTGTGCTGTCTGGTGTGGGATGGTAGAAGTCAAATACTCAATGTCTTGTTTATATCTTGGTCGTGTGAATGGCAATGATGATGGCTGCTCTAAAGCCACACTTGTGGCTTGGGACCTTGGGCAGACGCGGCCGCCCCGGGCCGAGATAGGAGAGCCAAGCCAAAGTTTGTCAAGGTTACTGCAGCATTCACTCAGCTAGCACAAACAATTTAGAGGGTCTTATGTGGTATTACTTGTGTTTCCCAAGCTCTCGGTAATGATTTGGCAGGTGTAAATACAAAAGTTCTCTTGCTCTGCCTGGTTTCTTTTCCGTTTACTCCTCATCTCCTCTACTCGACTCTACCCCTCTATCACCACAAAGATGGATGCAGTAATCGACCTTTCCGATCGCTCTAAGGCATTGGACCTGAATCATATTCGCGTTCAACTCATGTAAGTCTCTTCTGCCAGAAATTGAACCAATTCATTGATTTTCCACAAAGTCGAATGGAGGACTCGATCATTTTTCACTTGATCGAGCGTGTCCAGTTCCCATTCAACGGCACTATCTACAAGGCTGGTGCCATCGACATCCCAGACAGTAGTCTCAGTTTCTTAGACTGGCTACTGTGTAAGCGGGAGGAGCTTGATTCCATGATTCGCCGCTTCCAGTCTCCCGATGAGTATCCATTCTTCCCGGAGTCTATTAAAAAGCCAATTCTCAAACCTCTTCACTATCCTAAGATCCTTCACAAAAATGATGTCAACGTCAACGAGAAGATTAAGAATAGCTATATCGAGAACTTCCTCCCAGGAGCTTGCGCAAACTTTGGACGTCAAGACCGCGGTGAGACTGAGGAAAACTACGGATCATCAGCTACAGCCGACATCAACTGCTTGCAGGCTATCTCTCGAAGAATCCACTTCGGCAAGTTTGTAGCTGAGTCGAAGTTCCAAACGGAGACCGAGAGGTTCACCAAGTTGATCAAAGAAGAGGACCGTGAGGGCATTGATGTTGCGATCACCAATGCGAAGGTTGAGCAGCAGGTATTGGATAGACTGCGTCTGAAGGCAACGACTTATGGCATGGATCCAGCTATCGGTGCTGAGGGACCTGGAAAGATTAACGTGGATGCGGTGGTCACAATGTACAGAGACTTCGTCATTCCACTTACCAAAGAGGTCGAGGTTGAGTACTTGATGCAGAGACTTGGACCTGATGAATAACTATGAAATGCTCGAGGTGCAAAAAGTTGATTGTCTATTGTGGTGGACTTAGATACTGGCTGATAGCTTTGACAGCGCCCTCAAACTTGGCTGCCTCAATCAAAAGCATGGATCCTTGTGGCTTGACGCCCATCTCTGAAAATGCTCTCTTACTGTCAGCCATTCCTTCGCCCTCGTCCTTGGTATAATCGTATGACCCTGATGCCAACGAATGCTTCATTAAAACCTCATCCTCAGCATGGAAATAGAACACTTCCTTGCTTCCTCTGTTCGCTTTGCTTTTCTTCGACTTTGGTGCATCCTCTTGATCAAGTGCAGAAGCGATCTCGTGATATGTTTTCGAGAGAATGAGGTAATGGGTGAACTCATAAGGCTCCTTGTCTTCAACCGCTGCCTCGATTTCATCAATCAGCATCGAGTACATAGGCGGAGCAATCTCTCCAGGGACATTGATCAGACGTTCTGCCAAGATAAGTCCAACTTCTGCCGAGGACGAAAGAAGGTCGGCGATTTGGTTTAGTGTAGGATCCGATTTTGCTTTCGAGATAATGTACTCCGTTAAGTCTTTGATGGGCTTCTTATCCTTGTGCTCGCGAAGGTTGAGGACAGTGAGAAATGCGTATGGGTCGGTCTCTTCGCCATCAACCTTTACTGTCGAACCAACCGTTGGTTGTGATAGAACAAGATCCGCAAGCACAGAGACATCGAACAACTGGGAGTCAACGTCTAAGAGTTGTCTTATCAAGCTTTTGACTCCATGAAAGTCAATGTCCGGCTTGAAATTGAACCATTCAAATTCAACATTGACCATGTCCACATCCTAAGGAGGGGTTAGAAAGCGCTTCAGAGGATGATTTGAATTTACATACGTCGTCGCTACCGCTATCATTATCGGCATCCTGAGCCGGAGCTTCTGGGAGGACTTCCGGATCTCGTATCCTTTTCCTGACCATTGTGTCTTTAATTTGTGAATCGTTGCGAGGCAAGTTGAGATTTATGGCTCGAGAAATAAAATGCTTATCGTTATCTTCACGTGAAAATTGCGGCTAAATTGCGGCAGCTTGTCTCGAAATTTTTCTATACCCCACCAAAATGTTCAACCCCTCCAAGTCTCACAACTCCCCGGATTTCATAGCCTTTCTTGTTGTTGGGATCCGGAATCAACTTCCTTTGCTAATTGTTTGAGATGGCTACCAATGGTGAGATACTTGTGGACGAGCCACACAAAACCTTCGACACCATTCTTACTCTGGATTTTGGGTGAGTCGTTCTAGCGCGTTCACATAAGCATCCAAGAATTTGTCGAATGTTCACAGAACATTGAGAATTTTACAGTGCCCAGTGGGCATAGAAATCTCTTCAAGTAGAAGTCTTCTCTGAAAGTTCTCGCCTATCTGTCTTCTTAATCTATACTTTCCCACGAAGTCTGACGCGCTCTGGTCGCGTGTCTCCTTAGGACGCGTTCTGATGCTAATACAATGGCAGTTCTCAGTACACTCACTTGATTACAAGACGTCTCCGCGAGCTCAATGTCTACTCCGAGATGCTTCCATGTACTCAAAAGCTCTCCGACCTTTCCTGGAAACCTAAAGGCATTATTCTTTCTGGAGGCCCATACTCCGTTTACGAAGCCGATGCTCCCCACGTCGACCCTGCTATCTTTGAGCTAGGAGTACCAATCCTTGGAATATGTTATGGTCTGCAAGAAATTGCATGGCATCATGGAAAGAACGTTGTGGCGGGAACCGAGCGTGAATACGGCCACGCTGAGCTCCAAGCCAAGAGAGTCGAGGGACATGTCGACAAGCTTTTTAAGGACTTAGAGGATGACTTAAAAGTCTGGATGTCACATGGTGACAAACTGGGGGCTTTGCCTCCATCTTTCCACATCATTGCTACTAGCAAGAACTCGCCATATGCAGGCATTGGCCACGAGACCAAGCCAATTTATGGTATACAATTTCACCCAGAGGTGACACATACAGCTCGAGGAATCAAGCTCCTGGAGAACTTCGCGGTCGGTATCTGTGGAGCAAAGCAGAACTGGACTATGGCCAAGTTCGTGGACAAGGAAATTGCCAGAATTCGGGCTTTGGTAGGCGAAAAGGGTCAAGTTCTTGGAGCAGTCAGTGGAGGCGTGGACTCGACTGTAGCTGCAAAGTTGATGCATGAAGCTATCGGGGATCGATTTCACGCTGTGCTCGTGGACAACGGCTGCATGCGTCTTTATGAATGCGAGCAAGTGAAGGAGACTCTTACCAAGCACCTCGGCATCAACCTTACTGTTGTCGACGCCTCTGACCTCTTCTTGGATGGTCTAAAAGGGATCCACGACAACCCAGAAGCAAAGCGCAAGTTCATCGGCAGCACCTTCATTGACGTCTTCGAAGCCGAAGCCCTGAAGATCGAGAATGAAGCCGAGAACTCTCCAAAAGCTGGCCGCATTGAATGGTTCCTCCAAGGGACACTCTACCCCGATGTAATCGAATCAATCTCCTTCAAAGGACCATCCCAAACCATCAAGACCCACCACAACGTTGGCGGTCTCCCCGAAAGAATGATGAACGGGCAAGGTCTCAAACTAATTGTAAACCCACCCCTCGATCAAACCCAAACTCTACTAACAAAAACAACAGGAGCCCCTCCGCGAACTCTTCAAAGACGAAGTCCGTGAACTAGGTCGTCAACTCGGCATCCCCCACGACCTCGTAATGCGGCACCCGTTCCCCGGCCCGGGAATCGCCATCCGGGTCCTAGGCGAAGTAACCAGGGAACAAGTAGCCATAGCCCGCAAAGCCGACTACATCTTCATCGAAGAGATCCGCAAAGCAGGGCTGTACGACCAAATCTCGCAAGCGTTCGCAGCGCTGCTTCCCGTGAAGGCGGTGGGCGTCATGGGCGACAAGCGCGTGCATCAACAGGTGATTTCGCTACGCGCCGTGCAGACGACGGATTTCATGACGGCCAATATCTTTCGGTTTGATTGGGACTTCTTGGAGAGGGTTTCGACGAGGATTTGTAATGAGGTGGATGGGGTTTGTAGGGTGGTTTATGATTTGACTACTAAGCCGCCGGGGACGATTGAGATGGAGTAGATGAAGAGAGAGAGGAGAGATTGATGATTGAAACAAGACAAGTTAGATGAGCTTGTTTTGTTGAAACATGCTTCTCTCGTGTTGGATACCCTTGTTCTGCTTTCTGGCGTTAGCGTTGGGTAATAGACCATAGAGGCGGCAACTTGCATTTGAAACCCAAATTGCGTTGATTTGACACTTGTCTTAATCACACCGTGATGGCATGCCCATATCAACCAAACTCAACCAATAACACATGTGATTTTGAGTATCTGCATTCCACTTCCTATCTATGAACCCTCTAAAGCATACCATCTCTTGCAACCACATCAATTATCCTACTTTACTCCACTTCTCTCCAATCGCCAACTCAACTCAAAACATGATCCATCCCTCCATGAATCCGGCCACAAAGAGCTCCATATAAACATATTCTTCATCGTAAAAGCCATCTACTCTCTCCCTTCCACCAAAAATATGCAACACAAAAAGCTCGCCCCCTGGAAGGCTTAGCCCATCATCCAACGCAACTCAATACAAGAATTTGGGTATATAGAAAGGAAAATAAGTTATATAGTGAGGTGGGTACACTAATGTACCCCTTTCTTCCGGTGAATCAAACAAAAATAAACATCGCGATACGCTGTTCATAGTCGTGATCTTAATTAGGCGCTGAAGTCCTCGAACGGCCAATAAGCCGGAGGCAGCAGTGTTTGTGTATGCCATGCGATGCTATGCAAGAACGTAATCTAGAACGTAACAGGCGTAAAGTTCGAGTGAAAGATGTGATGTGCGAGTAAGGCTGCATGCCGAGAGTTGTTTGGGATTTTCGGTAGCAGTTGAAGGCAGATAGGGTGTGGTGCTGAGAGACAAATGAAAACCGTGAACCACAACGCCAAATCCGGAAGAACACCATCGTGAGGCCATAGAAACAGAAAGCAAATGGACGTCAAGCCGGAGGTCATGATCCCGCACCGTGAGGAGCGCTGGAACCAGTCTCCGTTGATCCGTCTCCTTCTATCGTTTTCCTCCAGTGATCTGGCAAACAAACGCAAACCAGAGGGAATGCTTTGATCTCACCACTCACAGCTGGCGATTCGTCTCTCCGGCCCGATGTGTTAGAGACACCACTATCTCGTTGGGCTTTCCGTTTCGCATCCCAATCTTCAGCTCGCTCGTCAATCATCACTCCTGTTGCCCAGCCGTCATCCCAGATGCCAACCACTTTGAGCATGTCACCTCTTTCCAATGTGAACTCATCACCCGCTCTTGGCTGATACGCCCAAAGTGTTGCAACCTTATCACCTGGATGGATCTCATCCTGTGAGTAGTAATCTTTGAAGAACGGCAATTGCTCGGACTGCTGACTTGCAACTCCCTGTGGAGATGACATATCTCCACCGCTGCCCGAGTGTGGCGATGAAGGATCCTCCAATCCCAGCGCCGAATTGCTTGACAAGGATCCATTTCGTCGCCCTGTAGGAGGAGGTCGTAGCACACCACCACCAGAATTAGAGACCGGACTGTACTCATCAGAAGAAGACTGATCGTGATGTCTTCGTCGTCCAGCTGCATATCCAGCTGCGGCACCTGCAGCTGCCCCTCCAGCACCTACTGCTCCCAGTTCTCCTCGAGGCGGTGAGTCTCCTGAATGACCTTCCAATGCCGACATGCGCGCAATGCGACCCCCTGGTAGCACTTCGTACCCCTCCGGTGTCGTAGTCGTTCCCACCGGGTTGTAAGCCATCCCTGGAGCAGGTCCTCTCCGTGCTGGGGATGGTTGGTTAAAAACACTTCCATTTTGACTTCCACGTCTGCGCCGGAGGCACAGGATAAGTAGAATGATCAATCCTGCGATCAGAGCGGCTCCTACCACGGATCCGATAACAATGCCAGCGATAGCACCACCTGATAGTCCCTTGTTAGAATTGGATGCGACTCCGGTCGAAGAGGGCGTTGCCGAAGACGAGGATGTAGCTGATGCGGTTGGCGAGCTGGTTGTAAAAGTCATGAATGCAGTGATCGTTGGTAGCACGACACCAGCACATCGCGTCTGAGCATCCGAATTATAACAGCACGTGTCTGTACTGTTCTGTCCTCCTGAACCGCAATATTGACATAAGCCGATAGTGCTGTTCCCGTAGCCGCAATTGTCTGGCTCGTTTGTGGCACCCTCAATGCAGGTACCGGTTAATGATTCGGCCGGCAGCGCGCAATTTGTGAAGTCTGCTCTGATCTGGGAATCAGCATTGCTGCTCGGATTGGTGCACAGCGCACTGTTGGCGATGATTATAGCTTCACTCTCAGCTTGCTCGGCCTAGGTGGTATTTAGCACGCCAATTGTTTTGAGTGTTTGACAATAGGACTTACACATGTATCAGCACAGACCGGCCGAGAAGCAGCGGTCGACAATCCACATGGCGTTCGCGAGTTCTGTATTATAGCATTACATATTACTGTGGTGGTGAAACGGGCATAAAGGTTTGTGGTGTTTGTAAGATTAATACCGCCGCAGCCGAAAAGTGTTTGGTACCTGCATCTTGCATTAGAGCGATTGATAAGGGGAGTCGCAACAATATTCACTTTTCTTGTACGTAGCTGGTTGAAACATAGGAAGCCAATTGCTCATCGAATGTCGCGGTGCTCGAAACATATTGGAGGAAAGGACTGTGGTGCGACGAGATTAGTGAATGATCGCCATCTTGATCGTAGCTTATCTGAGGGGATAACCTACAAGAATCCGACCAAGGTGCTGTCGATCGAGATTGAAGCCGAGCTGAAGGCAGAACATTGAGTCGAACCCGACAGCGATATGCACGTCTCTGCCATTGCTCCTGGTGCAGCTGCGAGAAGTGACAGCAGCGCGGTTCTGGTGTTGAGACGGGTCGTTGACCTTAATTTCCGTTTGCTGTGAGCGCGGGCGGCCATTGTGGGCGCTGGGGGCAATCCGGACGACGGTTCTATCTCGACGATACTCGCATTGTCGGCTGGCAAAGACTTTATGGTGTTGACGTGGGCAATCGGTGGATTATCCTCCCTCATAGTTCGTTTTTGTAGTCCTCCGTCCCAGTCATCCACGCGCGCCCGCCGAAAACCACAGTCGTGTTGATCTTCTCCACGTTGGGCGACAGCGTCAACAAAAACACCCGTCGGTTTTCCCTCCCAAGCCAAAAAAAAAAAAAGGTCCAGCCGTCACGATAGCGGGCGTGAAGGCGAGGGACAACGAAGTGAAGATCTAAACGAGCGACTTTGGGGGTGGTGTTGTTGTTATGGTTGAAGGAGTGTGGGTGTCGTAGTATCAGGAAAGAAAGAGAGAAATGGCGGGCGAGTTAGAGAGTGAGGGAGAGGCGGACGGGCTGGTCGGAGGCAGGGAAGTGCAGCAGCAGTCGCAGTGCCAGGGTGCGTGAACGAGCGAACGAGCAACCGCGTCTGGCCCTGGCGAGGAGGAGGAGGAGGAGGAGGAGGACGCTGGCCTGGGACTGGGCTGGGAGTGGAAAGGTGCAGCAACAGCAGTGCAAGTTAGGGACTGGATGCGAGGCGGGAGGAGGTGGGCTGCAGTGCAGTGCAGTGCGGTGGCAGTGGGAGACGCGCGAGAGACCAGAGAGAGAGAGAGAGAGATTATCGGGGTTGGGATGTGCTGGGGACTCCAATGCGGAAAGAGCCAGGCCAGGTACAGTACTGAAGTGTGAACCGGGGCAGGGATTCCGAGGGCTGGGGGCTGGCTTGGCCTGGCCTGCAAGCAGAATAAGCGCAAATTCAATGTGCAAATCTCCAAGCCCACAGCTCGTCCGGGCATAAAATCCACTGGGAACCTACAATTTTAATGATCCTTCGAGGACAGCATGCTGCTGGGAGAACGAAATGAATGATGCACGAGACTACAGTACTGTCACTTGCTCCTCGCACACGGTATGCAAATGTGATCTCGATTATGTTTGAGGTTGTAGGCGGATAAAGAGAGAAGAGCGCGGAGCAGAGCACAAAGCGGTTTGAGACTCTGCTCTGCTCTGCTCTGCTCTGCTCGGCCTCGTCTCGTCTCGTTTACCTTCTGCTGGCTGGTCTGCATTTTGATTCGTTCCCAAGCAGCCCAGAGAGATATTATCCCGTCAATATTCCCGAGTCATCGTCCACCACTCATTGGTTTCATGGCAGAGTGGATGTTCGACGAACTCGCGTGTTGTTGTCGCTGTCCCGTCTTCAGTTTAGCACCAAGCCCTGGGAAATGAGGGCGTCGAGCAGCTGCAGAAACAACGTCCAGAGCCAGCATCAATGCGGTAAGGTCGAAACTCTGTGGTATTGAGAGCATCAGCGCGTCAATCATCCAATTGAAGGCCGTATTCGAGCTCTGCATATCCTGCCTGCCTGCGAGATTGCTGTTCAAAACGCGCTCAACTCGCTGCCTCTGGAGTGCCGTGGCCGGTGCATATCTATCTATCTATGTTTGGGTTTGTGCATGGACGTCCTCGCCCGTCCCGAGAAACAAACTTTTCAGCGTGAGGGATCGAGGAGGGATGACGGCTTCACAAACTTTCCATTCAGACTTCCCGAACCCACGTCTTGGCAAGAGCTTCGTGGAGCCTCCAACCTGGGTCCTTTTTGATGACACCAACAGAAATCCTCTAATCCTCATATCTTCAAGAAATGAAAAGCAAAACGTTCATCCAATCTTCTTGTGCCTTTATGCAGAAATAATATCACCTTGAAGGATCAACCCTCGAGGACCCTCTCTGACAGAGGCCATGGCGTCAAATTTTTCAAAACTCTGAGAAAACATCCTTCGTTGCCCCGCATTATCATGCATGCTCAATTCTTCGATGAATCACTTATGCCATTCATACACACCTGGCCCGCCATGCGAGAGTCAAAGTCTGGTAAAGGGACAGAAACTACAGGTGTTCTGTTCTTACCTGACCTTATTTAAGAACATAATTCGACTTTTATGCGTCCTCATGCACTGAGTGATGCATGAACGTTCCCGGTAATCTCTGCGATGCTGTTTGGCTGACCAATTGACCCGGACTATGTTTGGAACTTTGGAGTCTCATTTTTAGCAACATCTCTCTCCGCGCGACATCGAGAGAGAACTTTCTGTTTCGATAAACAACAACTCTGCCAGGGAACTGGGGCCGGCGGTGGAGAGGAGAAGATTGTCGTTTCGACACGCGTAAACAATTCTTCTCCTTCTCCTGCAGGTTGCATCTCGAAGGAAGAAGTGCTTTTTTGCGTTGGGATTCGCCCATCTGGGCACCTCGTCCCTGGACCAAGCAAGGGTGTTTCGGAGATGAGGGAGCAGGGTCAAGACTTCAAAACACGTGCTAGGGGAGAAGCCCCCGTCGATATTCCTTCCGATAAAAGTTTGATCGGTTTGATCGCCCATCGTTCCGAAGATGCCTGCCCTCCACGCCGTTCTGAAATTGAAATGCAACGTTTCTGACGAGCTTCAAGTGTCGAAATGCTTTGACACAAAACGTGATCGCTCGACTCCAAATTCTATCTCATCCAGTTTCTGACAGCGCAAGGAAAAAAGAAACAGCAGTTCCCAAAACTATCCAACTACAGATCTGTGGCTGGAAACGATATATCAGATGTCAGAACAGAATGAAACATGGACGGGAAGGCCTGAGGTTACACCATGACGAGTGGAAATGGATCCAGACTTTCAGCTATGAAGTATCGTTTCCTCATAATACCATCGTATTTCAAGATAGTTCTTGGGGATGATGTTGGCGTCCTTGTTGTCTTATGTGAGGCTGGACTTAGTCGATGCGTGTTGCTCGTCAATTCAAAGTTGAGGGAGAAGATCAACATGAAGACGGTGCCCGAATCGTCGCTCGGAACACTATTCCTGATGGTATTTATTCGATTTAGAACAAATTTATTTTCCAAAATGCTTGGTGGTTTTTCACAAAAGTTCCTAGCCGGCGAAGCGACTCGATTCGAGTTGAATAGAAGCTTTGGGCCATGACATCACATCACTAGGTAAATTCCATAGCGTCACGCACATCAACAAGGAACAAGTTTGCGAATATTAACAGATCCTTTGCTATCATTCTGCTTTTTCTATCCTTTCTAAATACCGTCATATCTCGAAAAGACAATTCTATTAATTCTTCAAAATGAGCGGAACATCAAACGTTGGCCAAGCCTCAGTCTACGAGGACGGAGATCAAAAGAACGTCCCCAAATCAGAACTTGAGCAGGAGAAGAAGGATGCTAGATTCCATGAGGGCAAACAAAACAGCCACAAGGCCAATGATTCTAGTAGGCAGATCCCTTGGGACAGACACTGCATCTACTGACAGTCAACTTTCTCAGAGGACGAGCGATCTATTGCCAACAAGCTGGCCCGAGAGGAAAAGGTCAGTAGAATGGAGTCACGCGAGCCGCTGCTTTAGGAAGCACATTGGGGTAGCATGGATCTTGCTGACATATGAATAGCGCGAGAAGGAGCCTGAGGAAGAGAGCGAGGAAACAAAGGCGTTGAAGAAAGACCCGACATTGCCAGTACGTCTCCAGTGTAGCTCTGCAAGAAACTCACGACAGTCCTATTCTTTCGCCACATGATTCAAGTAGCAGCTCGAAAATCCGCAGAGCTAACCAATTCTCAGGCTAAGATGCACGGCAACGAGCCCAGCAAAGGCGCCAAGATTGATGCTCAAATTCAGGCCGAGGAAGAGGAAGAGCTCAGAAGAAAGGGAAAGGCATAAAGGAAGCGGAAGATGTACAAGCGGGGTGAACATACTTGGGACAAAAGACCAACAATGTGAAACTAGCTACCATCTTAAGGAGATGTCAGGCTATGACGAGACTCGCATTCAAGCTATGCTATTCCGCTAAGGGATTTGAGATGATCAAGATTTCTAATGATTCTGTGACTATTACGAATTTTGAAACATAAACTCTCAGGAATATCAATTATTGAAAGCAGTTTTTTCCAACAGAAGCGACAAGGCTACCCAAATTTAGCTATCTTGGTCAGCTTCGCTTGCCATAGAGGGAACCACGCGGAGAGCTACCTGCAAGGCGGAACACCACAGTCAAACAACCATAACTTGTCGGACATTGAAATCAACACATAGCTTTGGCTTGCGCATTCACGCGTCACTTTCCAAACAATACTTTCAACCCTGCAGCTCAAGGACAAATTTAAATGTCCTAAGCTGCCTGCAGGCCTGATCGATGACCTCGCCCAGATGACAGCCAGTCCTCCACAATCATGGGACAAGGCTTCTCCCTCACGACGCTCAACGCGGGCTCCGCCGGCATCGACGTTCCAGAGCTGTCAGACTTGGTGTATGAAAAGTCTATGGGCACTACGCGATTTATGAAAAGTATCCGAGCCCGGCATCAGGATGGAGTTGTACTGGTTAAGGTGTTCATCAAGCCCTATGCCATGAAACTTGAGAAGTATAAGCATGAAATAATTCGTAAGCGTAGACGATCAAACATGAATGGAGATATATTGATATTGTCCCCAGAGGAAAGAAAGGCTTTGGCGGATGTCCCAAATGCTCTTGCATATCAGCGAATCGTGGAAAGCGAAACGAATGGCTACGTCGTCCGACAATACTTGTACAGCTCCCTATACGATCGCATGAGTACCCGACCATTCTTAGAAGATATCGAGAAGAAATGGCTTGCATTTCAGTTACTTTGTGCGCTCCGCGACTGCCATGCGCGAGAAGTATTCCATGGCGATATCAAGACGGAGAATACTTTGGTCACTTCCTGGAACTGGTTATATCTGTCGGACTTCTCTGCATCATTCAAGCCTACAACTTTACCGGAGGATAATCCTGCAGATTTCTCATATTTCTTCGATACGGCAGGACGACGGACATGTTATTTGGCACCCGAACGTTTTCTAGCTGCTGGAGAGGAGCCAGATCCGAAGGCTCAGGTCACTTGGGCTATGGATGTGTTCAGTGCTGGATGTGTGATTGCAGAATTGTTCTTGGAGGCCCCAATCTTCAATCTCAGTCAACTATTCAAGTACCGAAGAAAGGAATATGATCCAGTCTCGGCTCATTTAAATCGCATAGCAGACACAGATGTACGCGAAATGGTTGCAAGCATGATCCAGCTGAACCCCGAGTCCAGATATTCGGCAGAGGAGTATCTCGACTTCTGGAGAAAGAAAGTCTTCCCAGACTACTTCTACAACTTCCTACACCAGTACATGGCTCTGATAACAGACCCATCCTCTGGACGTAGGCCAATATCGGGAGCATCGGCAAATCTTGGAGAAGCCGATGAACGAATAGATCGTATCTACTACGATTTCGACAAGATCTCGTATTTTCTTGGGTATGAGAACGACAAAGAAGAAGAGAAGAAGACCCCGTACAGCGCTTCTGGCCTGCAGCTCTTCCCAGTCCATCTTAATATCCCCAACAACGATCATCAGGCTGTTGTTCTCTCAAAAAGGCCGAGTGATGATGGTACCCTAATATTTCTCGCCTTGGTGGTTTCATCCATACGAAACACTGCTCGAGCGACGGCCAAATTACGAGCCTGTGATCTTCTGCTGGCTTTCTCAGAGAGACTGACAGATGAAGCGAAGCTTGACAGAGTCTTACCATACCTGGTCTCGCTCCTAAACGACAAGGCTGACATTGTCAAAGTAGCTGCGGTGCGGACATTGACACAGCTAATGTCACTTGTCACTGTAGTCTCTCCTGTAAATGCTCATGTTTTCCCAGAGTACATCTTGCCTCGGATGCAAGTATTCCTTCCCAACTCACCGTCTGATCCCGGACCATTGGTGCGAGCTACGTATGCGGCCTGTCTTGGCAGCCTTGCCACTTCTGCTTCTCGTTTCCTAGACATGGTAGCTACATTGAGAGCGGATGGGTCCCTGCCAACAGCCGATCCAGAGACTGAGGATGGTGGTCATGTGGATGCTGCATTACAAGGTCTTTTCGACAACTCACGAGCGGAGCTGATAGAGGTTTTCGCCAGCCATACAAAAGCTCTGATTACGGACAGTGATTCTGCAGTCCGAAGGGCTTTCCTTGGATCTGTTCCTGAGTTGTGCATGTTCTTTGGAACCGCGGACTCAAACGACATAATCTTGAGTCACTTGAACACATATCTCAATGATCGAAACTGGATGCTTAAATGTGCTTTCTTCAAGACTATTGTCGGCGTTGCGACCTTCCTTGGTGGGACAAGTCTAGAGGAGTTCATTCTACCACTGATGGTCCAAGCATTGACAGACCCGGAAGAGTTCGTAGTGAGAAGCGTTTTGCACTCTCTCGCGAGCATGGCACAACTTGGTCTCTTCCAACGATCAAAGATCTGGGAACTGGTTGATGTGGTTGGTCGATTCACAATGCATCCGAGCATCTGGATAAGAGAAGCAGCGGCAATGTTCATTTCTTCTGCTACCATTTTCCTGTCTATCGCCGATACTCAATGTATCATCCAGCCACTGGTCAGCCCTTACTTGAAGACATCTATAAAGGACTTCTCCGAGCTCGGGTTACTCGACAACTTGAAGAAGCCACTATCTCGCGCCGTGCTAGATCTTTCGGTTACTTGGGCCACTAAGGTGGACCGTGGACTGTTTTGGAAGCCAGTGCATCAACTACGGACTTTCTCTTTTGACTCTAATTCTCTTGTCATACCAACAATCTCAAGTAAAGAGTTAGGTCATCATGCTATACAGAAGGTATCGAGAAATGAGGAAGATGAGCAGTGGCTATCGAAGCTGAGGAATATGGGACTAGGGCACGAAGACGACTTCAAACTGCTTGCTTTGAGGGAATATATCTGGCGACTTGCTCTTTCGAAAGCTCGAGAGTCCTCACCCCATCCCTCATATCTCAACAATGTCATCCAACTTCGAAGTATAGGCATTACTCCACAGACAGTCATGTTTGACGACCAGCAGGTCATGGAAGAGCCAATCCGACGAGTAAGCAGTGCAGTTGATGGTGGAGACAAAGTCCCACATACCATCGCCGATGCTTTGTTGGATGCTTCAATGACCATCGACGATTCAATCTCTCGACGTCGCCGCTCAGCCTTCAATACTCACAAAGCCAGAATTATCAGCAGCCAAGTCAACGTACCCTCTGGACCAAATAGGGGCGACGACCGTTCGCCAGTATCTCCCTCATCAGCAACTTCTACTTCTCCCAAAGAGATAGATCCTGCATCTCGCCGGAAGTCATCACTACGAGTTGGTGCTCCAAATGGCAGGACTAGCGACGATGAGGGAGGGTCTGTACCCGGGTCTGGATCAAGTGTCAATTCAAGGGAAAACCACCATCGACTACGACACAAAGTCAGTGCCATGAATCTTATGAACAGGACTGACTCTATCAAGACTGTCGCCGAGACTGGCACTACTTCAGCAAATGCCTTTGGTAAGGTAGAAGGTCCATTCTCCCGACTTGCAGAACCCTCTGCCTTAGCTCTTGCAAAAGATCAAGATCAGGTGGGACAAGATCAGATAAGGTTTAGAGGCGCTCACACATACCAAGGAAACGATCCAAGTATCCTGAAGATGCTTGATGCAATGTATGTTGACAACTATCCAAATGACATCGCCGACTTTGGTCCGATGATCGCGCCCACTAGTCGACGTAAGACGATCAACAAGAGCACAAATCAAGCCAACGATAGGCCTTGGAGACCGGAAGGTGGTCTGGTTGCAACATTTTCGGAACATACAGGCCCTGTACACCACATTGCGGTGGCTCCAGATCATCTGTTTTTCCTTACAGGCGGTGATGATGGCTGTGTCAAAGTATGGGACACTGGGAGGCTGGAGCGAAACATCGCACATCGTTCAAGGCAAACGCACAAACAGGGCACTGATGCAAGCATTACAGCGTTGTGCTTCGTTGAACACACTCACTCGTTTGTTAGTTGCGCAAGCGATGGTAGCATAAACGTGGTTCGCGTAGAATGTGTTCCAGTGGCCGGCACGGTTAAGTACCTGAGACTCCGAGTATTGCGCGAATTTCAACTTCCCAAAGGCGAGATGGCTATCTGGGCGGATCATTTCAAGGTAGAAGCCAATTCTACGTTGATTGTCGCAACTAATCGATCTCGTGTTCTTGCTATTGATCTGCGGACAATGACGATTATGTACACTCTGGAGAACCCAGTGCACCACGGAACTCCTACTTGCTTCGTGGTCGATAGGAAGCGACATTGGCTGCTTCTTGGTACTAGTCATGGCGTCGTCGATCTCTGGGATATAAGGTTCAAAGTTCGTCTGAAGGCATGGGGAATACCAGGCGCGACAGCTATCTATCGCATGTGCTTACATCCCACCAAAGGCAGAGGCAGGTGGGTCTGCATCGCAGGCGGGAGTGGGCAAGGAGAAGTCACCGTCTGGGACGTCGAGAAGACACAATGTCGGGAAGTCTATCGCGCTGGGGGAAGTAGAGATGGGCCAAAAGGATATGATCCTTGGCCTGTCGATGAAGATCGACCGGAGGGCATGCTTGGACGGTTTGCCACAGCTTTAGAGCCAAATGCTTCTACCAACGCGGACCGTGGTGTGCGAGCCATGATTGTTGGAACAGACAATCATGATGATAGCCGAGAGTCCAAGTATGGATTCATAATAACAGGAGGCTCAGATAAGAAGATCCGGTTCTGGGATGTTACTCGTGTGGAAAATTCTATGGTCGTGAGCGGACTTGATGGAGAGGAGATGAAGCCTACTTTCACCTCAGCACATCCTACAGCTTCTCTAACACTCAACACAGAAAGGATACCACGACCAGGCCCAACAGCTCCAAACGCAGGAGCCGGCTCACTTCGTTCGGCTTCGAGCAAAGGTTCCAGTAGCAGACCGCCAAGATCAACCGTGATCTCGCTTCAGCAACAACAATTATTGAAATCGCATTTGGACTCGATCCTGGATATTGCTTTACTGGAGTCGCCCTATGGAATGATGGTGTCGGTGGACAGGTCAGGCGTTGTATTCATCTTTCAATAAAGGATTTCAAGGCATTTGCAAGGCGTCGAGCAAGGAATGGGCATAGGAAATGCGGCGTCTGGTTAGATACAGAAGTGGAAGACTTGATTGCGATATTAAATTAATCAAGAATAGTAACATTCAATGTGAAAGAAATCTTTAAACATTTTGCATACCAGAATACCGTAAACCCTTTTGTACAATCGAATATGGGCAATCTTGAGATGAGAGCAATTGTCTCGTGAGTCGAGGCCTATTGCGTACTAGCGCATTTTGCCTAGTCGCCAATATTTTCAGAAATCTGGTGGAGGGGAAGCTTCAGCCTTGTCGCACTCACATCGCCAGCTACCTACAACCTCAATCTACAAGCGCATATGATCCTTGATTGTCCTTTTCAATCCAACTTGCCACAGTCAACAGGTAAAAAGCAATCGCCACGATGCGTCTCACAGCCGAGCTCATCCAATCCTCCCTCTCCTACCTCAATCCGCTCAAAGAGCGAGAATTAGACCTACGAGGTGCGTTCCCTGAAAAGGACTGATACTACACTTTGATGAGCTGAGTTGATATCAATTTTTCTACGTATCCAGGACATAAGATTCCCGCGATTGAGAACTTGGGTGTTGCCGGTGTAAGTCCTCCAATTCCTCTCACCTGCCTCGAAAACCAAGAAAAAGCCTGTAGGATATGAACTGATGAAGAATAGCCACACGATGCAATCGACTTTACAGACAACGATATCCAGCTCCTAGGCAACTTCCCCCTCTCGCCGCGATTACACACCCTCCTCCTCGCCCGGAATCGCATCTCGAGTATCCAGTCCTCACTCGCGAACTCGCTGCCGAATCTCACGACGTTGGTTTTGACGGCGAATAACTTTGCGGAATTGGCGGATTTGGATGTGTTGGGGACATTTCCGCGACTTACGCATTTGGTGTTGATGGAGAATCCGGTCACAAGAAAGGAGGTGGGTGATTTTGCTGTTCTTAGCTTGAGCGTAGACAGAGAAGATGAGGAATCAGTGCTGATTGAATATAGAACTATCGGTACTGGGTCTTGTGGAGATGCCCTGCTGTGAGATTTCTGGACTATACGAAGGTGAAGATGGTAGAGCGCGAGAAGGCAAAGGAGCTTTTCGGTACTGCTGCTGAGCCATCTGCTCTTGCTTCCAAGGTCAGTACTCTCTACGTTATGCTCCACACAATACTAATATGAGAAGATCATGGGCGTCAAATCTCGGACATTCGATATTCCAACAGCGAACGGCACATCAGCAACTTCGTCATCAAAGAACTACCGAGTCAAGCTCACAGACAAGGAACGAAAGAAGGTAGAAGAGCTTATTAGGAATGCCAAGAGCTTGCAAGACATTATCCGTCTAGAGAAGGAGCTCAATGAAGGACGAGTACCAGTCGGTGCGCAAGGTGCAGACGATGAGATGGAGGAATGATCTTCTGGTGTGCTCGGAGTGGTGCTTTGGCATTCAAACAAGCTTCAGCATAATTGGCGTTTACGGCACGACGATTGAAAAAGTACGGGCGTTTTTTCCTGGCTATTGAGCAACTCATCGATATCGATGTGGATATAGAAAAGTGGCTCTACTTGTTTGCACTAAGTAATCACATATAAATCTTCGTCCAAAGATGGCAACATGCATTGCAATTTCAAAGACGCGTGACCAGACCTGCTATGCACCCCATTTTCTACCGTACAAAGAGAAACCAGCAGAACGCCTAGGACCCGACAATGAATCAATCCATCTCCACATCCTGCGACGTTTCCTTTCCACTAAAAGCCCCCGCAGACCCAGCACTCGTCCTGTTACCCGCACCCCGACTCTCCATCTCCAACTGCGCATTTGGATCATCGTCATCATCCCCTACAGAACCAGAGATGCCATTCGTCCCATTCAATGTCGGCTTCTTGCCATCGAGAGTCGTTTGACCGGCTTCGATGGAGCTCTCGCCGTTGAGGGCTGCTCCTTTAGCGACCTGCTTTTCTTTGACGGCTTTGTACGGCACGGTTTGTGGGACTACATCTGAGAGGAACTCGAGATTGTCGTTGCGTGCTACGGCATGTGCTGGTCACTGTTAGTCGAGGTCGAAAGGAAAGGGGGAGGAAGATGTACCGAGATCTCGGTATTGGATGTTGCGGCGGGGTTTTCGCTCGGATCTGACGACGTTGTGGGCTTGTTCTGCTAGGTACTGGACGAACATCTCCTGTTTGACAGTAAGTGGAGAAGGGAAAAGGGGGTGGGGGGAACATACCGTCGCAAGGGTGATAACGAAGGACGCGGCTGATGAAGACGCGTTGATGTCTTGGTCGACTTGCATCATCTTCTTGACTCTTGATACTATGGAATATTAGGACATGCCAGCATAATAAGTTAGTGTTGCACTTACAAGGAAGTTGTGTGGTTCCTGTGGGTTCCTTTTCGCTCCGGCGAGGAATGGCGGTAGTGTTGTAAGGCATTGTGAGAGGTTCTTATCGAACTTGCGTTGAGACGCTAACAAAGATGGAGATGGATGGCAGCGGTATTCTTTCAGAAACTAGCGTTAGTTGACAACGACAAAAGGGATGGGACGAAAGCGAAGTGTTTAGGCTTGAAGTGTCAAAATCACGAGCTGCCTCCAAAGCATGACGCTAAGGATGTAGCAAGCGAGGAACTCTTGTGTAAAAGGAGAGGTTGACAACGCGTGCTAGACACAAAGGCTCAAAAGAGACAGTGAAAATGCTACAGAAGAGCTAGTACACTTGTACTTTGAGTGATTCTGCCAAGTGACTATATAGCCTACCTCTTGTTTCCCACTGAACCGATATAAACCCTCCCACACGAGGAGAGAACTTTTCTAGAACCAATAGTATCTGTCAATAGGGGCTAGAACGAGCTGTTAGCGAAACTACTGTGGTTGCAAGGATTTCAGATCATACTTGAGTAAGAATCGACACGTGCCGGTCTGTATGAGAGGATGTTGGTGATTCAGAGTAATCTGCGTTTGCAGAGAGAAACGCGTCGTGTGCAGGAGCAGATGGTCTGCACGCGAAGACATCTGCACGTGACTCGTCCTTGGCTCCTTCTCGCTAATTTTCGCGATGTAAAGAAGACATCGCAAAGAATGCAAAGCCGGATCAGGACTGTCTAGTTTCATTCTATCTAACATGGCCTTACTTTATGGTTAACAAGCATTGCGTACATCTTACAGAAGGAAAGACCATCAATAATCCCCGTTGAAGCCTCAGGCACTGTTTTAAAGAGATCCTTTTATTGCCCCTGAGTTCTGTCATTTCAGATACTGGTCGCATAGCAGCGGTGAAGTCCTCAGCACTTGTCAAGTGGCACAAGAAGCGATCGCGAAATATCTCAGACATCACTTTCCTGTCAACCCTGATGTGGAAAACTGGCGTCCAATATCTATGTCTCGTGGCGATCTTTTGGTCAGTGGCTTGCAAGCAGCGGTCTCAGACCGGACAAATTGACAGCTTGGAGACTTGAGAGCTAAAGTATCGAGCCTTGCACCCAGATCCATTTTTTGACAATCTCGTGCACATCGACCCACGGAGGACGTCTTGAGACCTTTTCATACTGATGCACACAAAACATTCTGGACCTCAGACATGGTCAGAGACTGGACCACGCTACACCATACCTATGATGGTTTGGTAGTCCAACCGAGTGCTACGAAGCCTGACGGCATCGTTGACAAGGCACAATGTATTGCAGATCTTCGTGCTCACCTCGACAATCTATATCCAAGTACCAGAAAAATTGCAAGCGCTGTGCCTGGATCCAGACTCCCTGACCACATCTTTCATGATTATATTGTTAACGTCGTCTGTGACCAATATACCCTGAATGTTCGAGCATATTCCGTACTATTCTTCTGTAAGCATCTCATCTGGGAATTAATTCAAGTTACTAAATGATTTAGTGGGACCACCGCCCGACGATCTTGCAGCGTATGCCAGTCATTAGAACTTCATTAGAAGTATCTACACATTCAGCGTATCAAATGTCACTCGGGGTGGAAGTGACGCCTGGGACAATTGTGCTCAACGGCAAGCACAAAGAGTTCTTTGCAGAGCCTAAGTCCCGATTACGCTTCCTTTCCTTGCCAAAAATCAAGCTCAGCCAATAATCGTTGACCCAGCATGGACTCCTTCGCAACCCGGTGATTTCTCCCCACACGAGGTAGATGTAATTCTGGATTCAGAGTTGCATTGGAGATATGTCGAAATGGGTGGCAGGGAAGTCCATGCAGACGAGCTTCCAAAGACTAGGACTACATGGAATCCGTCATTGTCACGATGTGGCTAGAGCTCCTGGATGTACGTATCCAAGCTATGGCAGATATGAGAAGCTTCCACATACTACAGAGAAGAATGGACGTCGGGCAGGCTTCATTCGCACATCTCGCGATCTTATCTGTGAGAATTAATTCTTGTTGTGGTGCTCGTTAGCTGAGTGTTGTTCCAAAATAAGCATCGGCTAGTGTTCGGGTCTTGATCATGTCACTTCCAACTCTTGTTAATCGGATGCTAGCCTTGCGAGAATTAGCCCTCAAATCTGCCTGCGCGATCCGAGTTTTTTTTTCAATGACACCTTACGAAAGAGGTTGGCACTCAGCCACTGGAATCGTACCTCGGATTAAAATGAGGCTATGCAAATCTAGGTAAAGAGGCACAGTCTGAACGGCTTGGCGAGAAGTGCACCAACATCTTTTAGACACAACACACTCGACAGACTATAAGTTGGGGTTTAATGGGTACGAAAAAGCTCGCAAATGTCTCCACTTCTCTGCAGGATGTCTCATTCGCTTGATGATGACTTGCTCGCGCTCATGACGAGGGCATGGAAGGTGAAGTCTTGGTGTTACCTACCTGGAGCTAGACGGAGCTAACGCTTTATAGCTATATAGAGTACTGTCAAAAGGCCCCGTCCAACTTCAACCATTGTGTACTGCTCTCCTTTCCATGATTGCTGGCCTAAGGGAGATTCATGAGATTATCTCCGATCATCAAATATCCAACGTTGACGAGGCCACGCTTCTCAACTTGAATGGTCGATGCGAGGCTGTCTTGTCTTCGGCTGAGAACAACTTGAAAAAACTGAAGTCTAAAGAGACGGATATCCTAGGCTTGACTAATATCCAAATTCAGATTGAAGATCAAACAAATGAGCTGTCTTCTGTTCTCGAAGGTTTACAAGAAAGGTGCGTAATACTTGAATCATTTAAGTATATTCAGTACCTCATGACACGATTTGCATGCACTTCCTACTGTTGCTTACTCTGGGTGATTTCCTCTATCACATTTGCGGCTACGCTGTTCAGCAAGTTTTACCTTCGAGGATCATCTGAAGCCTGAAGTCATCGTGATTCAAGTTATCATTTAACGGGCCTTGACTTGAGGTCGAGATGATAGATCTATGGCAAGCCTGTCTCCAAATAAGATGTCAAGAGACGGATTATTGCGTACTTGAGATTATTCATAATTCCCAGCTGATGAGCATCACAAGATATTCGAGACAATGTCTCATTCGGTCACTCGAGCAGCTCCTAGCATCGAGACCTCAGGACCAGGTCCAGGAAATCACAGCAGACTGGCCTATACTGGCTAAGGAATTACATCAGCCCGGATTGTCCTCGCAAAGTATAGACGAAGAATTCTTCTTCATTAATGCCTTCCTGGAGGACAAACTGTTACGTTTTCAGGATGAAGAAGAGGAAGAGCAGCTACCAGACTATAGTCCTGGTCGCAGACCAGGAACTGTTGCTGAAAAAGTAAAAAGTCTTGAACAGACCACAAGACTCATGTCACTCAGCGAGGAAATCGTTGAGCTAGTTGCAACCTCATCAAAAGCATCTCCTCCGCCATACACGTTTGAGAGCAACGCCGATCAAGACATGGACGAAGAGTTAGTAAAGAACATCCATCGAGCAATAGAACAAGAATCCCGGCGCCGCTTTCTCAGACACGAACGTTCTCCGACAGCTGGACCACAACCTTACTCATGGCTTCCCCTCGACTTACAGACCAGATACTCAGGAGTGAAATATCTAGCTCCCTTACGGGCTGACTGCTTCACTGTCATGGCCTATGAGACAGTTCCCCAATGCACGGAACAAATAGCTCGACTCACAAATCTGTTCCGGGTATCGTTTGACCACAAATTACAGGTAGCCACAGAAAAGGTGATCCAGGAAGCACCCGCAACATTGAAAGTCTTGTCCATTGCAATCTCAAAATTCATCCTATTACAAGACCAAAGAACAGCCAACGGCAGCTTCAGCGATCTGGACAGTTTAGAATACGAACACAGCACAATCCTCGTTGAAAGCAAAACCGTTTCCAGTTTCCCCCACGAAGAGTTCGAGCTCGCTCGAAAAAGTTACTACAACCTCCTAACCTACATCATGGGAATGCTCCACATATTCACAGACATTTTCCAAGGACGAACCTATCTAATCCGTCCACCAAACGAGCTCGACTTCCTCTGGCAAGACAAGAAAATGGCATCCCGCACAGCCTGGATCGAGAAACAACTCACGGCCTGGGACAAAGTCGAAAACGCAGTGCTTCACTGCCGATCTTTGCGTGCCCTCCAACCTGGACTTCGAGACCAAGCCATCAAGGTGCTCAACGATTGGAAAGAAGCTGAAACTATCCTCTCGGGAAGATCTGGAGATGAGATGATCACTTTGACAGTCATTTCCGTCTCGGGCTTGCCAAAACCAACGCTAGGTCAACTGTCAACTTTTGTGCGTGTCGTGTTTTACGGCCCGAACATCCTCGGTGGTGCGTACCGGCTCTTCGACGTCAAGACCGACGTTTCTGCGAAGACTCAGTTCCCGGTTTGGAATAAGAGTTTTCTGATGAGTGTACCAGAGGGTGCTAGGTTTGTCGATCTAGAGCTTTATCATCGGGCTCTGGGGATGGATAATTATCTTGGGAGGAGGAGGTTGGAGTTCTCGTTTGTGCCGGGAGTGGAGGCTACGTTTGCGAACCGGAGTTTGATGCATGGGATTGATGGTAAGTCTGCCATTTACTATGTTTGTGATACGGTGCTAAGATGAATGATAGAGGAAATTGATTTTCCAATGAAGCTTGCTACTGATGCGAAAGGGAAGGGGAAAGCTGTTATGATCACGGTTGGCTTGAAGTGGCAGGGCCGCTTTGGTAGAGTTGAAGAGATGGGATTGCCCTCACAACCACCCGGCAAGATGTTCAGGTCTGATATTGTGGGAATTCCTGTATAGATAATGAATTCAGTGTCCCAACATAACCGCACAGCAATGTCGAGGCAGGTAATTTGATCTTTCTTGTGTCCCGACATCCAGATATCAGTCATGGACCATAGCATCACATTGTAATCGCATGTGCTTTTCCTGCCCTCGTCCCATCATGTAGATTCCACTTTTTAATTCGCACCAGCCGCCTTCTCAGCATGACCCTTCTTGATCCCAAGTAAAGTCGCCTCGTGATCCAAAATATAAGGAAGCTCATCCTTGAGACTTCGGCTCTTGGGTGTCCATCCTAGATACTTTCTTGCCCGTTTGGCGTAGCCTTTGGAGTTCAGGCCCCATGTTTGGCCTTGGAACCCTGTTACCTTTTCGACTTCTTCGCGGCTCATTGGCTGAGGTGTGTGTTAGTAATTGTTACAAACATAGTGAAAAGAAGAGTGTGGGGACCAAGAGCAAGTAATTATAGAGTGAGAATGTCCGAGCCACGGTACCGAACTTTTGATCAATAGCTCTGGAAGAGAGCAGTACATTTTGAGCTTCAGAAGTCATCCACTCGGGTAGGACATTTTTGCTATGATAATGTCGCAGACAGCAACAGACTACCATTCAGTGAATCCATGACATTCAGACCAACAATTTCAACTTTGAAAGTGTTTAACCCAGATCCCCACTTATATAACCAGCGAGTCATCAACTGAGGACGGACACCAACATTCTTGTGGCACTAGAATTCAGACTTAAAGGAAGAGTAGTACATACCTTAACATCCTTTTCTTTAATATAACCCTTCTCAAACGCCACCTCTCCAATCTGCTTCGACAACTCACCCCACACATGATGGCCATTCTCCGCCAAAAAGTACCCCTCCTTGCCCCACAACTTCGAATCTAGCTCCTTGTCGCCCTTGAGTGCCGCATCAACAAGCAATACGAAAAGATCGCTCAAATCGTGAACATGGACATTATCCCATTCCGTCAAGCCCTTACCCACCATGGGCGCCTGACCTTCGTTCAACGTGAGCTTACATAAGTAATAAACCTGTCTGCTGTCTTTATTTCCCGGTCCTCTTCCTGGTCCATAGATCGTAGGCGGACAAACGATGGCTGTCTTCACACTGTCAGATCCGGCTGCTAAGACGATTTTGTCGACATCACGATGAAAGGCTTTGTCCGGAAGGCCCGTAAGACCGGTAACATTTTCAAGATCGTCGTAAGGTGGCTGGGATGGAGGTTCGCCGAACTTGCCATCTTCGACATCTTTCCAAATTAAGATACCGGTTCCTGAGGTGTGGAGCCAGTAGCCTGGGTTTTCCTTCGTGTGACCCTTTGCAAGACCGGCGGCGATTGCTTTCGCTGCTCTTGGGTGATCTGATGAATCGGCCGTGTCTATTCCTTGCTGTTAGGATTGAAGGACAGAGATTGGTGAGAGGTGATTTACGAATGACAATGTCTGCTCTGGCACTTTCTTCCTCGATGAGCTCGGAATCATCAAGTGTTCCGTAGACGAGTCTTATTTTAGGATACACAGCTGCTACTGGTGCTCCCTTGTCCGAGTTTCGGACGATTGCGGTATATTCGTAGTCTGGATGAGCCTTCTCTAGGGCGTAGAGTGCATCGCCTCCAATGTAACCTGTTACTCCTGTTCTGGTAATGAGATGTGTTAGCTGCCGTGGTTGCGTCAGATGATTTACGCCAAATGAGTAGATTGTCATACATGAAGATCTTTGGTGCCATATTGTTTGTACAACCGTGAGATTGTTTTTCTCCAATGGTTAGGGGATTGAATGAGAATTAGGAGGGGAGGTTTTACAATGCTGAATGGTGGGGTAGTGCAAAAGCGGGGCAATGACGATTTGTACTTGAGAGCAAGGCTTTGTAAGCAAGATAGTATCTCCGAATTCAAGATCTTCTCGATACAATCTTACAATAATAATATGTATCATACTTTACACTCAGATGATCGCCAAAAGCACACAAAACACAGTCTTGATTCTCAAGTGTTGGTTGATCAATGTCGATCCGGTGCTCGCCTGATCATTCTTCCTACCCGAGCCTCACTTATCCATACCACTGGGACAAGCTCGCCGAATTCTTTCAACTATTCTCAATTAGTCCAGATTGCGAACCATGTACTGAAGTCAGCTTACCATCGACAGCATACCCATTACGTTCCTATGATGTGCTGCTTCGCCGAAGGTCCATCCTGAATGACCATTAGCAAAATCCAACGAAACAAGCTATGAATCTCCCAAATCGACTGTGACATTCATGGAGCAGCAATGTCGTTCACAACAGTTACACATACAATGGGATGACAAGTGCGAACAGAACTTACCCAATGACTTTGATGGCGGCGTATAATTTGCCTGTACTTCCACCCACTCCAAACAATTTCGATCGCACCAGATCTCCAATAACATTTCCACAGTCTTTAACCATGCCGCTCCTGACATCAGATTCCGCTTATGATTCAAATTCATTTTCAGGACCACGAATCGCAGGTTCTGCAGTGTGACTTCACTAATGAACTGTGTGATATCCATTGGCTTTGTGAGCTGTGGAACATACGGAGGTGGCGAGTCCAGTATCAACGGCTTCCTGTACAGGACATCAAGGGCCTCAGAACTGATCTGGCGGTTGACGAGCAGAATCGATGGAGTGCTCAGAGGCGCAACATGAGGCCTCGCGATTCTGCAGAGAGGGGCCCATTTTGAGATCTCTTGGTCTTGGAGGAAGTCCTGATACTCGTGAACTCTTGCAAACAGATCTGTAAAATTGGGCCAGTCGACACTGTAGTTGTAAATTTCATTTCTAATCTCTGGTGGAAGAGATAAGAGAGGAGATGGCGACTTGGCAGTAGAGAGAGTCTTGTCTTGGTACTTGGGGATCATTTTCGTTCAAGGATTGAGAAGAAGGTAGAGCAGAGAATGACAAGAAATGACTTATGGGTATAGAGGCACAGAAAGAATCGAGCTGAGAGAGGAAGAAAGAGAAGAGAAACCAGACTATACCTCCACGGCGATTATATGTTGAGTTGTGAGTGGTGTTACCAGATACCACATGAGTGGGTTTCCTCCCCGAAAAGCCATTTAGCGGAGGTTTCGGGCTTTCAAATCTGAGATGTCAAGAGATGGAGTCCGGCAGACCACAGGACCATTGAGCGAAGGACTAAACCCTGTTGAAATCTAGCTCCTGAAGCTTAATCTGGGGTAAAACGCCGACTTCCCGAGTGCCGCTCTCAACGCCGGAACAATCTTTCACTTCCAGCCGGCACTCAGGTACTAACGACTTAATACAGATGGTAATTGGTCCTCGTTTCATGTTTATGTCAGACTCATCACCTCGCTTCGGGACTCGAATGAGAGTGCATTGCGCATTTGGGGATCAGATCAGCCTCCATTTTATCCTCCATGCAGGAGCAGCAGACTTAGACTTTGGCACTCCACTCCACTCATTCAACCAAACACACGGCGGTACCCCTCACTCATTCTTGGTCTTCCCTGCCTCGTCTGAGTGAAGTGGATAATAATTTTCCTGCAATACCATTCGCATCCGCACTCTGCTCGAATCGGATCTTCCTGGGACCTGGGCTTCTTGGCTATTCTATTCTATCCCGACGAAATAAATATGTGGCAACTACCTTTTCTCAAGCTTCACCTCCTCCCTCCCTTCCTACGCTCCTTTGGATATCCACTCGTCGAGACCGCGGACAATTTTCAACCCAATATGCGTTTCTCACAGATCACGTTGGGCGGATTCGTGACATCAGCAGCTGCCACGAACCTGTGGGTTTCTTCATACGGAGGAAATATTACCTCGGTGCAATTAAGTCAGTCGCCGAATGGAACATATTCGCTGAAGCAAACGTCGTTCAATGATGAATCATCCGATCCCTCTTGGTTGACCAAGGATCAGTACAATGACATAGTCTATTGTGTTGATGAGGGATTCGACAGCCCCAACGGCACCATCTCTTCGTACAAAACGTCGCCCTCAGGTGAACTTACCTTAATTGACCGCCACATCACCATTTCTGGCCCCGTAGCCTCAGTTCCCTACAATGGTGGGAAGGCACTCGTAGTTGCCCATTAGTCAGGTCCATAGTTCCTGTTCCTGGAATATTTGCTAACATGTCTCTCTAGTTCCGGGTCAGGAGTCAGTAGTTGGACCATCAACGCCAATGGCTCACTTACCCCCATGCAATCATTCCTTTTCACGCTCGCAAAGCTTGGCCCCAACCCAGCCCGCCAGGAAGCTCCCCATCCACACGAGGTGATTCTCGACCCAACAGATTCTTACGTCGCGGTCCCAGATTTGGGAGCAGATCTCGTCAGAATCTTCCACATCGACCCCCAAACCTCTCTTCTTACAGCTCAAACGCCCATCTCCGTCCCCCCTGGCTCTGGTCCTCGCCACGGAACATTCTTAAAGACAGACTCTGGAGCTACCTACTTTTACCTAATCTCCGAACTTGCCAACACTGTCGCTTCCTACAACGTATCTTACACACCTACCGGACTTAACTTCTCAACAATCGCCATCTCAGGAACGTATGGAAACCAAACCACTCCCGCCGGGGCCGCATCCGCTGAAGCCATCCTATCCCCCGACCACAAATTCTTGCTCACATCCGCAAGAAACGCAACTCTGTTCAGCCTCAAGAACTTTGACCCGAACAATAGCACCAAGATCCCCTCGGACACGCTACAAACATGGGCCATCGACGACACTACCGGCAAGTTGACTTTCAAGCAACTCTCTCCATCAGGAGGATTCTACCCTCGTCAATTCTCTGTGAATAAGAATGGGACTATGGCTGCTGTTGGACTTCAAGAGGATGCGAGAGTGGTGATTGTGAGTAGGAATACGACGACGGGGCTCTATGGAGGGTTTTTGGCGAGTATCAATCTGCCTGGTGAGATCACGAGTGTTATTTGGGATGAGTAAATGCTCTGATAGATTCGTCCGCTATCTTGAAGATAGGAGATAGAAGAAGGTTGGATAAACTGATAGATCTATCATAGATAATCAGACAAAAGTTTGGACATCGCTAGGATGTTAATGACCCGAAATATCACAGATATTATGCTCGTTAAAAACTTCTATTAAATTGCAGACTACCGATCTTCTAACTCCACCCCATCATCAATATCGTCCTCTGTACCATCCATAACATAACTAGTAGGTCCCGTCTGTCCCCTCGGCGGCCTAGGAATATCCCTTTCCCTCCCATGATCTCCGCCAATTCTGATCCTGCCTTTACTGACATCACTAATTCTCTCACTAACCCATATCGCGCTCAATTTTAGCACACCCCAAAGTCTCTCTTGGCTCTCAATCAAATGTCTGTCATCCCTAGGGTTCTCACTAGCCTCAACCTTGAACTGATATTTCAGACAATCTTTGACTGTCACTAAACCAGCCAATTTACCGTGGTATTCGATGAGGATTACTCGAGGACCTATCTTGCGGAACAGTTCCATGACTGTTTCGAGTGGAAGACGCGGATGAGCGGTGACGGGAGTGGCATCTATGAAGCGGCTGAAGTCCACAGAAGCAGATGCCATACCCTCGAATGTGGAGGAAGTAACAGCCGGTGTTGTAGGTTGTGATTGGCCAATAGTTGTTGGAGGACTAAAATAGCATTTTGCTGTGGAAGTGATGGAACGGTCTCTCTTGACGCGATCGATGGCGTACCGGAGCTCAGTCCGTCCAATGTATCCTACTAAGATTTTCGAGGCACAGTCTTCCACGATTGGGAAGCCTTGGTATTTGTCTTCGGCAAGAAGTTTTTCGAGGTTCTTCATAGTGAGACCAGTCGTGGGTAGTGCTACGATGTCGCCAGTCATGACTTGTGAGACGGGTACACCGAATGTGTGGTCTTCTTTGTTGTCGAGGAAAGGGAAACCGTTGAACCAGATCATTCTGTCCGCAATTCCACCTTTGCCAAAGAGCTCACTCACTGCTTTTGTGACGCCCACAACGATCATTGTTGGCAAAATGTATGTCAGAGCTCCAGTTAATTCGAACATTATGACAACAACAGATACCGTGATATGCATGATACCACTCAACGCAGCAGCAGCCCCAAGAAAAGCGTAGGTTCCTGGCGTTATGCATGGCACATCTGGTTGACATGCTGAGAAGAAAACAGATCCTGGATATGCTTCGTGAAGTGCTTGTACCAGTATACCAACGGTACGGCCAAAAGATGCTCCGATAGCCATAGATGGGACGAAAATGCCAGCCGGGACCTTGCATCCATAAGAGATGATAACCAGGAACACCCTTAGAATCGTTGCTATGGTCAACGAGAAAACCATACTCCATCTGTTCTCTTTGTCGCATAGTCCATTGTAATCCTCAGCTCCTTCGCATTCCAAAAATAGAATCTCCATACTCTCAGTCATATCGATTCTCAGAAACATATTCGGGTAGCAGATTATCGCGGTTCCGGTAGCCAACAATGTCGCTTCTAGAATCGCATACTTTGTGAGATATTTCTTTCGAAAAGCTTGAGCCCTCAGATTCCATTTGATCACGAATGCACCGTATAAGCCTCCAAATATACCAATGATGATATAGAAGACAACCTCAAAGAAATGCCATGATCGATCATAATGAACTTGGAACATGACCAACTGACCCGTTCGGAATGGATTCATGGCTGCGAGTACAGCTGTCGCGACTAAGGCGCAGAAATAGCTTCGCCACATGGTCTTCAATGGAAAGTACGACGACATTTCTTCGAGTGAGAATAACACTCCTCCGATCGGACTGCCAAAGGCTACAGCTACTCCTGCTGCAGCACAGGCACTGAGAATTTCTCTCGTTTTCGAAGCATTTCGCTTATACTTTTCGAAAAGTCTTGAAATCACATTTCCTGTACACACAGCGTAGTGTACGCTAGGTCCCTCTTTGCCAACGGAAAGGCCAGAGGCAATGGCCAGAGGTAGAGCAATGGACTTGATGACGAGGGTCCAGAATCCTAGGAAGCCTTTCATAACGAATCCAGCAATGATACATTTGATCTCTGAGATTCCAGATCCGGCTGCATATGGCGCAAAAGATCTGACCAAACTGGCCGAAGTTAAAGCAAATATTGTCTGTCCTCAATTAGCCAACATATACTCAAAAGTTGGGGCTCCATACAGCAAACATAATATATAATACATAGTTGACCAGCGAGAGAGAACTCCATCGATGCCAGTCGTCACAACCTGTCTAATGTAAGCAAGTGGTTGCCTGGCATAGATTCCCTGCATACCATTATCTTCTCCCCAGCAGCAGAAACTCTCATTCAGATAAAATGCTGTCTTGCAATACCCTAACTTCACATCTGAGAGCCATTCCGTAATAATGTTGAGGAAAGCAGCATTCAACCCGATCGCGGCACCTATGCAAGGTTAGATATGCTTTTGGAATCGTTATTACGCATTCACCAATCAATGTAACCACTATCCATCCTTGGGCGGCTTCATAAGACTCCCATATTTTGTATCTCCATCCTGCATGGCCTCCTCTTTCGAAGAAACCAGCAGTCTCTTTTCGCCGAACCTTTCTCCTCAATTGCTCTTTTGCAGCATCCTGGACCCAATCTGGGAGCACTTATCAGCAAGCTGACTTCGACTCGTGAAGCATTCGAGCGTACCTATTGTTGTGAAGTCCTGCCAGCTGTTAAAACTTTCTGGTCATATAAAGTATGCAGACTTATGACGTACCTCATATCTCTTGATTTCGTCAATCTCCTCCTCTATTTGATGTTCTGCTGCAGTTGGCGCAGCCCCAGCCTCGCCTTGCTCAACACTTGATACCGCGAAAGATAATCGGGAAGCGAATGATCCTCGGGACTGGAGACGCGGAGCTGGCAGTGATATGGATGATGATCGAGAATTCATTGCCCTCTTCTTGGTAAACGCATTTCCGGAGCTTCTCAGTCGTCCGAGGCACTCTTGGGGATTTGTTTGAGATGTTCGTGAGCTTGAAGCCTGGAACAGCAACTCGATTGCGACAATAGAATGCGGCCGCTAGCTTACGATCGGGCTTTCAGGGGTGTCTTCGGTTTCCGATACAGAAGACTTGAATCTCTTCATCATTTTTTTGGTTCACCAGCTCACCTCGAAGCATTTCGTTGTGGACTCTAGGCAATTCTATATCACGAATCGAGCTCGAACACTTGGCCCGGATGTAGGCGTTGGGCACTATCGCATCACTTAGAGTATCTTGAGAGGACAGGTGGAATCGAGCCTACGAGTGTGCCTCGATTCCCATGTTCTTATTGCTGTTGTCAGTACTTCAGACGAATGAATCTGTCCCAACTTTCGTGTTCTTGGCGGTTTTCATCCAACGTCATGGTCGGCGTTGCCAAGTGCAGTCGGGGGGAATTTCTTTTGGGACGATTGTCTTACAAGTCGATTCGAAATTCGCTCTTGTCTTTTGATCCCTTGTCTGATTTAGAGGCAAAGCCTTTGACAGTGGAAAAGGTAAGGCCGGGACAGAGACACCCCGCGGCAAACATCCTCGGGCGCGTTTGAGAGTGATCACGACCGCGTGGAAGATGGTGGCTCTCAATCGCAAAGAATCCTGGTGGCGTCGTTTTGGACCATTAGAGTCCAAAGAATAATACCTAGGTAATTGCTACTCTTTTATCAAACGAGCGAGCCAGAGAACTGTTGATAGATGCCACAAAATCGTCCTCGGAAGTGTAGCTCGCTGAATGTTACCGCAAAGGTCCATAAGCCTGCATGGTCACTTTGACCGAGTCTTTTCGACGGAGTATGCCATGGTTTGATGCCACATTTTCCATTGGATAGACGATGATTTCCCATACTACGTATCTTCTCACGTACTTTGGCTTCTATCGGCGTCAATGTCCCAGCATAATTGGTTGAATACGGAGTTGGCTTATCTTTGTACTAAATGCTACGCCTCTTACCACAACACGCTGGTATATATAGCAGACAATACATTGCTTGATTTATCTCAGTTACTTCTTGCATCGACGGCGCTGGGTCTGAGCTCGCTATCAGCTTGAACTTCTTCCCATAAAATGCAGGAACAGGCAGTGAATATTGTGGTGGTGAGTGCCTTGTTAGTCTACAGCATCTTGCTAGTCTAAATCTGTGCCTCTAGGTTGGAGGCTCCTTGGCTGGCCTGTTGCATGCAATCATCTTCAAGCATTTGGGTCATAAGGTCCACGTTCTAGAAAAATCGTCCCAATCGACCCTGCAGAGTCAAGCAGCTGGGCTTGGAGCGGGCCCAGAAGTGCGGAAGCTCATCGACGAATATATCAAAACTGATAAACCGTACGCGACGACTTCAAGCCTCCTCGAAATTGTCAATAGCCAGGGAGATATCATCAATTCGATTCCCACCGGTGAGGTCATATACCTGACCACCTGGAGCTTGCTCTACAATATGCTCAAAGCTCACCTGCTCGGTGATAGGACGACGCCGCCAGCAACGTATGAGACGGAAAAAACTGTGCGCGATGTGAACTACGATGGAAACAAGGTTACTGTAACCTACTCCGACACGAATACGGGAATTTCGAATGTTCTCCAAGCCGATCTTGTCATTGCAGCTGATGGTGCACATTCCTCAGTCCGAGCAACCGTCTTACCAGATGTGCATCCAAAATATGCTGGCTATGTTACGTGGAGAGGTGCTGTGCCAGAGGCTTCAGTCTCGGAAGCCTCAAGAGAGGTTCTGGAAAATAGAGTCATCATTTTTCGAACGGAGAAAGGCTACACAATATCGCAAGAATACTTCGAAGCATGTGAGACTGAAATATTGATAGTATCAGATATCACGTACCTTCGGAAAGCGGAAGTATAGCGGCTGGAGAACATCAATTCATTTGGATTTGGTACGAGATGCTCGAGGAGAATTCCGAAGAGTTTCGTGAGACTTTTACGGATATTACTGGAGTCACTCGTTTGACGACTGTTCCTCGAGGCAAGATGAACCCCACAGTCTGGGTCAAAAGACAAGCCAGTGGTGCAACACTCAGCGCGCCATTTGCAGAGCTCCTCAGCAAGACTTCAGATCCATTCGTCTCCGCCATACGGGACTTCGTTTCGCCCAAAGCAGTGATTTATGATGGTAAATTGCTGCTTGTTGGAGATGCGTTTGCGTTGTTTCGTCCTCATCTTGGTGCAAGCACAAATCAAGCTGCAAAGCAAGCCGATGGTCTGGTAGATGTATTCATGGGAAAAGGAAATCTGGCAGAATGGGAGAAGGCATCCGTAGAGTATGCAACGAGAACCAGCGCTACCAGCAATGCTTTAGGAGAATATTGCTTTACGGGCAATGTCCCCGGCAGACTGAGTACTGCTATCCAGCCCGACAAGAAATCTCCATAGATCTCAGTGTGCATTTCCCATGGATAGCAGTGTAGGTTCTTGAAGGGATAAAGGCTTCTAACGCGCGAACAAGATAAGGCAACATAATATAGTTAGTTGATCAACTTCTGGCTTTTTGTTTTGATCCTCGTCTATGCTCCTTTCTCCCCTTGCAATACTCTTTCACCTCTTCTGTATACTTCCAGTAACATACAAAGACTACCAATCACCTTGCCTCTGATTGACGATTAGACGAAAATCCAGAAGGCTGGACATAACACTTGACATGTCTACCTCACCACCTCACGATACTTACCTAGGTACCTTTTCAACAGAAACCAACACATCGCAAAGGCGTGCGATACAATAGATAAGCTTCTCTAGTGATGATCGCCTTCGGCTTAGTTGCCCCCGGATTTTCACAACTGGGCTTGCAGTGGCGTTCGGAGCAACATGGAGTGAACATGGGCCGTTAGCTCGGTTTCCTTCCCCCTTTCAGCGCTCGGAAGGCGCACCCCACCTTTGCTAAGTGCACTACGTATGCAACCTCACACCTTGCTCGCCACTTGAAAAGCTCAACGTAAGTAAATGTATGAGGGAGCTTACCTTTTCAACACGACGTATTGATGCAAAGGCGCAGGCAAGTCAGTCGAGATGGTTCGACAGCAAGTGCTTGCTGCTGAACGCCCTTTTCCAAACAAAAATAATGAGGTAAGTTCGACATATCAAGTTTCTCATGATAGGCATCAAAAGTTTGATGTCGTGTGGCGTCTACACATTGGCTATATAAGCCTACCGTTCCATCAGAGTCAATATATAATTGCAAACATCGAAGAACCACCTTGTACTGTATCTTCCAATTTCCCAATATTCAAAATGTCTAGCTCGCTTGCCAACCCGTCGTGCTATTTATATGGCCCTGGAGATGCGAGAATTGAGGAGAGTGTATATCCAACAATCGAAGATCCACACGATGTCGTCGTACGCATAGCTTATGTCGGGGTTTGTGGCAGTGATGTGAGTTCCTCTGATCTCTTCTGCCTGCCCATCCTAACAAATTACTAGGTTCACTTCTGGTCTCATGGCGGAATCGTCAACAAAGTCAGTGAGACGAACCCTATCATCATGGGCCATGAAGCATCTGGCATCGTCCATGAAATTGGCTCAGCAGTCTCAACCCTCAAGATTGGGGACAAAGTTGCCATCGAACCAGGTCAGCCGTGTCGTCGTTGCAAAGCTTGTAAGGCTGGTCATTACAACCTTTGCTCGACGATGAAATTCGCAGCTGATCCCCCGCACTCCCATGGAGCACTCAGGAGGTACTTCAAGATGCCCGAAGATTACTGTTACAAGTTGCCAAGTTCAATGGGTCTGGATGAAGGTGTACTCGTTGAACCTTTAGCTGTTGCAGTCCACGTTGCTCGTCTAGCTGAAATCAAAGCCGGGCAAGACGTCGTGGTCTTTGGAGCTGGGACTGTTGGATTCCTCTGTGCAGCTGTTGCGAAAGCCATGGGAGCGAAGAAAATCATCTCTGTGGATGTTAATGGGTCTCGCTTGAAATTCGCAAAGAAGTTTGCAGCGACTGGGACTTTCCTTCCTTCTCGCGAGGATTCTGCAGAAGATTCAGCACGCAAGATCATCGAAGAGAATGGATTGGATGAGGGTGCTGATGCAGTTCTTGAAGCTACCGGAGTTGAGATCTGCATTGAGACAGGAATCTATACTGCAAAGCGTGGTGGCACTTTCATCCAAGCTGGGCTTGGAAAGTCCAAGATTCAGTTTCCTATTGTGAAATTGTCGGAGAAAGAGATTAACATGAAAGGATGTTTCCGGTACAACGCTGGAGATTATGAGTTGGCCATGCATTTCCTGGAATCTGGGAAGATATCTGTCAAGGAGCTGATTAGCAGCGAGGAGCCATTTGAGCGTGCCACATATGCGTGGGATAAGACGAAGCGTGGGGAAGGCATTAAGAATCTGATTCGAGGACCACAGGATTGAATGCTTATACTTCAAGTATGACTTTCTCCGTTCTCCGACTGGATGGATCGGCATAGATATAGACCGCATTATCTAGCAGCGATCTCTGCCAAAGCACAAGCTCAACGCCATAAGTCACGGGAGATCGTCAAGCACCACAATAGCGATCATCGATAGCTCAAACTTAGATTAAATTTATATACTTACTTCTCTTTCTACTTTTGATAATCAAACCAGCAATAATTAGAGGAAATGGACTCATCCACGTACAACATTCCAACCAAACAACTCTTCACATTGCAAGAGCGCACCATCTTGGGCACGAATCCTACCCCGCTACCCCACCATCATAAGCTTACACCACACAGTGACCGGCGGACTTGGAGGAGTCGGCGCACCTGTCGTCGATTCAATACTCGAATCAGGCGGAGATGTAGTTTGTCTAGACCTGCCTCCTAACCCAGACAATCTCAGTACTCCCCCATTTCCCCCCTATATTTAATCCGTCTAATCACAAGTTAGCCCGATTCCAGACCATAGCCTCCAAGCATGGGACTCAGCTCTTCTACTATTCCCTAAACGTGACGGACGAGAATCAAGTCTCGTCTGTAATTAATGAAGCGGTTTCCAAGCTCCGGTACCCATTGAGGGGAGTGGTGACCGCGGCTGGAATATCGGGAGACGTTGATGCCGTTGATTATCCTGTCGAGAAATTCAGGAAAATAATGGATGTCAATGTTCTGGGTACTTTTTTGGTGGTTAGGGCTGCTACGAGAGTAATGCAGAAGGAGAAAGTGGCAGGGAGTGTGGTGTTGATTGCGAGTATCAGTGGGAGTATTGCGAATAAGGTAACGTTTAAAACTCTTCTTCTTCTTTTCTTTCTCGAGTTTAATTCGCCATTTTGATATGTTAAGTCTAACAATGATCAGGGAGTCAATACAGCTGCATACAACGCCTCAAAATCTGCTGTGCTACAGCTTGCTCGTTCACTGGCAATGGAATGGGCGAATTCACCAAATCATCCTCCTATTCGTGTCAATTCTCTAAGTCCTGGGCACATTTATACACCACTTTCCGCTGTATCTATCGCAGATGAACAGACGAAGAAAACGTGGACGGATATGATTATGATGGGGAGGATAAGTTACCCGGAGGAGTATAGAGCTCCTATTTTATTCTTGCTGGGTGATGGGAGTACTTTCATGACGGGGGCTGATCTGAGAGTTGATGGCGGGCATTGTGCTTGGTGAGTTGGTTTGAAACAGACTGTTGTAGAAAGAATTTGGGACTTAATGTTTGCATTTGATTCCTAGTGACATGAGCCAGGGCATGTTGAAGCGGCCCCTGCTTCATGCCTTCCCAGTCGTTCAATGACATTGTGTTATGAGTGAAACATCTAGCTCGAAGCTATTGCAAAAAGTGATAAACTCCGTTCGATTGTTCTGATACTCTTTGTCTATCAGTATCCCAGAACGCCAATACCAATGCTGTTTCCTGTAGTACCCTTGAATCCCAAAACGCCATACTTTTCCAGTGAATCAGATTGCCGCATACCAAGAAACTATGATGGCCTTCATAACATCATCTCTTCTTCACTAGTCTCCGTCACGCTTGTATCGCTGTCCATTCCACTTTTCCGTTCCTCTAAGTCACTCTCTTCCATCAGATCGACGTCTCTTTCCCGAGTAAGACCAGTTAAGGGATGTTCTTGTTTTCCATTGCTGACGCGGTCGAGCTCTCTTCGAAGAGGTGGATCGTCGGTCCCGTCTAAGCCAAGGGCTCTCCTTTCGCTCGACATACTCTCCAATTTCTCCTTATTTCCTCGCTCTTTCTCGAGCTTTGCTGTCCTGGCGGCTCTTCGACGATCTCTATTGTCTTGTACCCTTCCGATTGCCAGCATTTGGAGAACAACCATAACACCCGTATATCCCCAACACAATCGGTCGTCCGCATGCATGTCGAGATAAAGTGTTGATCCTGGCGACGGGCCTAAACTTTCCATAATAGGATGTGGAGAGACGGACACTGTCGGCGCAGGTGGCATGAAGTGAGAAGCGAAAGTATTGATGATGTGGAGGACGAGTGCCGGATTCAGCAATATAGCTGGGAGCAAGTAGGTGGAGGTGAAAGCCGGCATCTTGGCCGTAATGAGGGATTTCTGATATTTGTTAGATTAGAGCTTCTATGCCAAATAGCAATATACTCACAAGATATCCCAGCTGCAACAGTCATTCCTTGCAGTTAATGCTCAGAATTCGATCCGCCACACAGTTGCTGGCACGTTTTCCAAAGTTGGATACGATGTTGACCAAGGGTACACGAACGGGTGCCTGCGTTAGAAGCTAAAATGGTTGCGCAACCGATAAGAGTACAGCGACCTAATCAAGTTTGCGTGGAAGTCGAATAGGTGATTCAACGTATGGCGATTTCTGGATGTTTAGATACCCCGCAGTCTCATCGAACGGTGATCTTTGTGGGATTCGGTGAGACAGTGTGCGCCAAGGCGTTATTGAGGCGCAAGACGATACGGATAAGAAGAGTCAAGGTTCATGCCTCGGACAACAGCTATTCGAAGATGTAGATGCTTGTAGTCAAGGTTGAGGAGAGAGGGGATAGGTGAATAGGTAGCGATTGAAGATTGTCAGTCCAAAGATTGGAGATTGAGGAGGAAGGTACAAAGTGTGCAGAATAACAGGATGGATGTGGGAAACTACTTCCCAAGTTGCTGCACATGCAACGCAACCTCACGAACCATCATCCGTGCTACTTACCCAAGCTCCATCGCAAGTTCGTAGTCGGACGTCCAATCAAGCGGAGTCGGTTTCGAATTTTGACATGTGTTGTCGCTACCGAGGTGCTTGTCTCCTTCTGATACGAGGAAGTCCAAACAGGAGCAGAAAAAAGAGCAGAAAAGCAGGCTCACCAGGAGACTTTCCAGGGTCTCCTCGTCCCTGAAGATCAAGGCGGTGACGTGATCAAGCCACACCACACCACCACACCACATCAAGCCACTGAAGTTCAGCCACCGGGTTCAGCCACTGAAGGCTGAAGCGATTGAGTTCTAGCCACGTGTGGACATGCAAAAACACAAGGCTACAAAGCAGCCAACCTTTGTCGAGGACAACATCGTGAAAGGACATTGTGTCCGCAACGCCCATCCTTATTTCTTCTCTGCACATATTGACACACATCTTGTTGAAGCTCTGAGCTTCACCCCGTCTTACAATGGCAAGCAACCTCAACCACTTCTGGTCTACTAGCTAATTGTCTACTAGAATACACTCTTCAACACAGCTCTCAAACAGTCCACTTCTCTCAAACGGGACCTCTCATCAACCCCTTCCGGCCAGCCTCTATCTCCCTCATTTCTCGGCCAGATTTCCGCCTCTCTGACATCCTTCTCACGAACCCTTGACTCATACGCCGACCTCATAAAATCAGAGCTGAACCCCTCGAAAAAAGAAAAGGCCGAAGAACGTTTGAAAACGTTCAGATCCGAACTGCAATCCTTCCGAGAAGAATTCAAGGAACTAAAATTGCAGAATGAAGATGCGCAATCTTCTGTCAATAGACAAGAGCTGCTAGGAAGGAGACCGCATAATACTGCTACACCCGATAATCCCTATTCGAATACTGCGGCCTCCACGAGTCCGAGTATGCATTCACCATGGGCGCCCAAAGAGTCAGCTGGTAGTTTGAGCATGCAATCGGGAGATGTAACGAGGGAAGCGCATGCTTTCAGGGAGCAGAATTTCTTTCAGAATACCCACACGGCATTAGACGAGTATTTGGCCAGAGGACAGGCAGTACTAGGAGATCTGGGACAGCAGAGGGAGATCCTGAAGGGAACGCAAAAGAGGCTGTACAGTGTGGCAAATACACTGGGTGTGAGTGGAGATACGATTCGAATGATTGAACGAAGAGCGAAGCAGGACAAGTGGATCTTTTGGGCAGGAGTGGTTATCTTCTTCCTGTTTTGCTGGCTGGTGCTGCATTATTTGAGGTGATGAAAGTCTTCTGAGCAAGCATACTCGTGTACGATGTGCATTGGTTTGATAGCGAGGCGTTCGGCGTGCATTGGGAATGAAAGATTATTTGCTGAGTATGTACAGAATTCTTGCATATTATCTCATTCCCCAGAGTCTCATATTACCTCTCCGCTTTGTCCAGGTATCATATCTCATTAACGTCTCCTCATCCTTCCCATTTGAAATCTCCCTCTAGTAAGGGCACTTCACTGGCCATTGCTTTTGTCCTTTAGCCGCTTGGATGTCGATTGCGGATTGAACGTCTGCGTTGCAAGAGCAAATGCCGCCGAGGTAGGTCTCATTTGCGCAGCCGTGAGTGAGGCAGCCAATTTGGTTGCCGCCACTGCAGCAAGTTAATGCCAGTCTTCTCTTTGGGTAAGAGTCGAAGAAGAAACCATGACACGGGGATAGAGTACAGCGAAGACAACAACTAGTGAGAATGAGGAACAGAGAAGTTTGATGCTTACTAGTAACACGTGCCCATGGACAAGCAGGCGCCGATCAGGAGATCGGTTGTGTTGATGGGTGTTGTTGAAGATTGGCGCTGTGGATGCTTAGTTGGAGGCCTCGTGAATTAAAAAGAGGGGTGAAGAGGCAATAGAAAGACCGTAGGTAAGTCTAGAAACAAAGCTAAACATACAATTTCAATCTCAGCTGTTGCAGGAATTGAGAAGACCGCGAGTAGAAGGGGCGCAGCTGCGAGAAGAGTTGAGAATTGCATGTTGGCGAACTGTTCTATGCGCTTTTTGCTGCTGGACGAGTTCAGACAAGGTTGGAGCAGAGAACGAAGATATATGCTCACTTTTGATGAATGGCAGTAGTCTTGGTAAGTTCACAAAGTCGAATTGCTAACTTTAGGAAAGAAGACTTGTAATTCTCCGGACACTGCGTTTACATATATGCTTCAACTTTTTCATATTAATCGTCGTCATGTAACCAACCCAGCTCCCCTTTCACATTTCGGTGCTACTTCTAGAATCCTCTTCCGATAAGCCCCAGGGTGAGTACCGGCGACGGCGATTCTCACAAGCAACAAGGTTTAAACAAGCCTGCATCCATCACCCGACAGTCCCCTCATGCTAATCCTTCTGACTCCCTAACACTTTTCTTCGGCTGCCCCACCCGAGAGGAAGGGGATTTTAGGCGCCCGCTCAGATTCTCCGAATCGACTTCCCGTAATCTTGGTACATTAATTACGGCGCCACCCAGTGCTTTCCCATGGCCCTCGAGAAAGGAATACTTATATCTCGCTTAATGATGGAAATCTAGGGTCTAGACCAATACCCAAGAACTTACGAAAAGAGGGTGACGACGACGATCGGGGCGCAGATGTGTGGAGAGGAGATGTGATCCAACGGAGACGTGCTTAAGTGAGATAGACTGCCGTCCACTATTCCACGAAATAGGAAACTTGAAGCCGTGCCTGACAGGTATTAAGGTGGGAGATGCCGCATTCAGGAGAGTACCGGCGTTTCCCCACCCTTTGCCAGGAGCTCGGTTCTCAAAGTGGTCTGGATGTGGGAGCCGGAGGAAGCGATCGGCAGTGTTTGATGAGCAGTAAAATTTCCTTGTGTGTTATCTGTAAGCAGATTTCAACTTTTGACTTGGGATGATAAAGATATCTTTCTCCACTTTGTGGTCGTTGTGTCCCACGTGAAGCTCTCCGAGGTGGACATCGGCATCTTGCGCACTGAAGTTTTCCTCAGCACGTATACCCATGTGGTCTTTGCGTGAAGGAAAATCCTCCAATTGGCTTCCCGAACAACATCCTCAAGTTCTGTCTTGATACCGCCGCTGATATTCACTTTCCGAGACCGAGATGAGCCGTCCTTCAAGTGAATCGGTCTGCCCTATCAAGTTCTAGAGCACAAGAGCCAAGACTTTTCATCTTCCTGCCACCTCAGCTCTCTGAACGGATTCGACATTTTGCATTTTGCGCTGCTGCTGCTATCCCATGGAATTTGGGAGCAGCACACAGTATTGTCGTAGTCCTTGTTTGCCGCCAGATCCATTGCCCTCTCTCCAGTCTCATCGACGAAGTCCACGTCTGCGCCCCTTTCTAGCAACAACGTTACGCTCTCGATCAAGTTCTTATCACAAGAGCGCTCCTTCTTTTGATTTGCTTATTCACAAATGCCCCTGCATCAAGAACAAATCGAAGCCGGCGTTGGTCCGTGAACCGTGCAGCGTTGGCGAGAGAGAGCCCATCTCCAATCGCGTTAGGATCCGCTCCTTTTGAAAGTCGGTGTGTTAAGATATCCCCTCTATTTTTTCTGAATGTGGTCGTTACCAGCGAGAACCCCTCCTGATGCTTCTCATGGATGGGCACACCAGCTTCAAGTAGGATGTCAATAAACTCTATCTTGTTATGGAGGACAGAAAGCTCGATAAATCCTTGAGATTTTGTCAGATCGACGCCTCCGATTATAGACTTCTTCAGTATCACCGAATTCTTGACTGCCATTACTAGAGGGATATCTTGTCCTTTCATATTCGGATCCACGCCTTTGGCTAGAAGGAAGTCGTTGACATCCAGACGATTCTCTTTGATCGCTGTGGTCAAAGAGGAGTAAACAATCTGATTGTTTCAAACGATATACACGCCTTCCTCAAGGGGAACTATATGGATTCGAATCTGTTGTGGAGGGCCGATAAGTCAAGGAGTCCTTGATACTTAGTCACATCTACACCACCCGCTATGAGCTGTGTGAGTATGGATGGATGTCGGATTAACCAGCGCAAGAGGAACATGCTGCCTTTCATAATTGGGTCGGCTTCTCTGGCCAGAAGGACATCGACAATCTTCTGCGTGATTGTCACGAATCGCTGTGGTAAGTGGTAAATATACCCCGTCATTCTTGCCATTGGGTTTGAGTCTTGCATCTAGCAAGAATTTGGCTAACTCCCTGTTGTGATTTACTGCTAGCTCCAAGATACCTGCCAGTTTCCCACAATCCACACCACCTTTAACGAGCTGCTTGAGCATCCAGGTCCTAGTGACAGCCATGGCAAGTGGAGTGTTTTGACCTTTGAGGTTTGGATCTGCATGTCGCGATACAACGAGGGCTAGTGTTTCTGGCTTGTTGTCGATGAATGACCATCGTCAGTGGCGTATAAAATTCATTAGAATCCACATCGGCATCCAGAAGTATTTGCACCGATTCTAGCGAATTGTGATGCAGGGCCTTCTCAAGAGCTTCCAGATTCTTCTTAAGTCTACGCCACTGTCCAAGGGGATATGAAGTAGTTCAGACCGGCGTGTAGCTATGAAGACTGGCACATTCCGATCTTTCAGATTCGAATCACGGCTAAGAGAAAGCATCGCCAGATACTTTTGGATCTGCGTCATGCCGGGTCAACAAATCTACCTCGTCTTCTCGGCTGACTTCACAAGCTATCCCGAGAAGCGTACTTTTTACCTGTAAATTTGGGATTCGGATCTGCCCTAAAATGGAGAAGCAGATTAACAATCTCGATATTTTTACTCTTGATAGCTTCTACCAAACCATTCTCTTCTGGACCAGTATCTGGTGGAACTCCTCTACAGAGCAGCTGCTTAATTTGAGGTGTCTGATGTCTGAAACATTGTAGAAAGAGTTTCAGCTGACAGATGTTTGCTCTCAGTGTCCATTTGTTGTTGCTTCCGTTCTAGAAGTTGAGTGGAAAGGGGCGCCACGTGAAGGCCACTACAAAGTAGAAACGTATGTGGCGTATGTCTGTCACACAATCTGCAACTCTTGAGTGCATATTTATGAAATCAGGAGCTTGTGGTATGCCCTGGAATCTTTCGTGAAGGAAATCAAAGAGAAGACTCACGTGACACAATCCACCATGCTTCCAGGTTGTTGCTTCTAGGGGTGCTAGAAAGAGAGCTGCAGGTTCAGAGGACTAGATATTCTTGTGTCAAATACATAGATATAGGAGACTAAATGGACACGATAAACCATAATTGATATCGCTGCAAACATGAACATCTATGCGGGTTTGTCAAAACAATCGGAAGGCGACATAAACTGTGACAGCAAGAACGCAATCCAAAAACATCATCTAACTTGTAAAGAAATAGTACCCTTTTGATTTTCCAACAAGTCCTGCAGAAAGTCGGTCGGAAGAGTGAAGTCTGGAATTCGAAATACCTAATTGCAACGAGTCGACCATTCAACGCCTAGCACTAGCGAGTCTGACTCATCCAATCATGTTGGGGAGTTTCTAGCGAATTTCCCACGAAAATTTTCTTAAAATTGGTAAATGCTTTATTAGATCAAATAACGAAAGTTTGGAGAAATCACTTTGATTTGGCCCGCTTGGCATAGTGGTACTGCGTGTCACTCGTAAATTCTCGATATCATGACAAGATCCACGGTTCGATTCCGTGAGTATATTCCTGCTACCAAAAAGACAAATAACTAACGCGCAGTAGGTGAGTGGGCAAATTGGATTCTATTTACCACGATTTTTTTGCATTCTTGTTTGAGGATTTGATTGAACTCTTTTACAAGTCGGTGATGACGCTAGCTTAGAAACCTGATGAGCCAAAATAAAGCGAAACCAGAAGGCTCTAAGCTTTACTATACTCTAGACTTTCTATGACAACGTTGTTTTGAAATTACTGCTCATGTTAAGCAGTGAAGCATAGATAGATAGCTAGTTGGATAGGAAACCAAATGCAGTCTGCCGGGTCTGCATTCGTCTCTTCGCGTGCTTCTTGTTTCGCTTGGAGATATTATCAAAGTAAAGTAGATATTCCAATTTGGAGGACGGTACAAAGAGTTTCTTAAAATCTCAACTACTGTTATCTCTGCCGGACGCTTGATGGATAGAATAGAGAGGACATGTCCGAGGGTCGCTCTTCGGGCTGTGCCGCTGGCCTTGATACAAAAAGGGCAGAAGGTTCCTCAAAGACCCAACATGCAGAAGCCTCACGGAAGTCCCAATCTGCTTCTCCATGCATCTGGAGCACCAATGTGTCCCCACTATCATCTAACTGCCACATATCCTTCGATTCATCCCACTTAGCCTAGTCAGGTACCACACCCGCAGCCAACCCCAAAGCATGTGATGATGACGTGGAGACGCCGTTCACGACTTACAACCAATATTCTTCTTGTTGCTTCAAACACTGCATAAACTTTCTTCCTTATCGCTTGCTTCCTTCAATCGAGGCATCGTTCTCAAGGAGAACAATCCTCTCTGTCCTGTTCGCGACAGACATGGAATCTTGATCTCGCTCGCTATCCTTTCTCCCGAGAGAGCGAAGATGCCTTTATCCGGAACCTCGCCCACGTATCTCCACGTCCTGCAAAATGCGTCCTTGATCCTGCTATCGATTTGCTGCTTCCCGTTGTGTACATTCATCGCTGCACTCAGCAGTGCAATTTCTCCGTACCTCAAGACTGCGAGACATATCCAGCATTATCGAAAATGGAGGCGGGTATCATCTTCCACTTTCCGACCAAGGACCATCCTCGTGACGGGCGTGGGCATGAGCAAAGGATTGACGCTGGCGCGGACGTTCTATCGAGCTGGACACCGAGTCGTAGGCGCTGATTTCGAGGATTACATGATCCCCGTGTGCGGGCATTTTTCGAAATCAATTGAGACGTTCTATCGACTTTCGCGGCCGAGTTCGGAGATGGGGACGCAGAGGTACATGAAGGACATGATCGACATCATCAAGAAGGAAAATGTGGAGTTATGGGTTTCATGCTCGGGCATCGCTTCTGGAGTCAAAGATGGAGAGGCTGCGGAGATCATTGAGAAGGAGACGAAGTGTAAGGCGATTCAATTCGGGCTTACATTAACAGAGACGCTGCACGAGAAGCATTCGTTCATCGATAATACGCGGCAACTGGGTCTCAATGTCCCAGATACACATTTAGTGACGTCCGAGACAGAATCACTAGCCGTTCTCTATCCAGAGAAACCAAGATCGGCACAAGGCACGAAATACGTTATGAAAAGCGTGTTCCTCGACGATTCGAGTCGGGCGGACATGACTTTACTACCAAGACCAACATTAAAGGAAACAGAGACCCATATCAAGCGCCTAAATCCAACACCGTTCCGACCGTTCGTTCTTCAAAAATTCATCTCGGGCCCGGAATATTGCACGCATAGCCTAGTCATTAACGGGAAAGTGAAAGCGTTCGTCGCTTGTCCTTCAGCTGAGCTGCTCATGCATTACGTTCCCCTACCTACATCCTCAGCACTCTCCCAAGCCATGCTTCTTTACACTACTCTGTACGCCAAGAAAACGGGACCAAGTATGACAGGACACTTCTCAATTGATTTCCTGGTCGAAGCAGACGTAGCCCAGGACGCCGAGCGACGAGTTGGTGTGTCGGATACAGAAGTTCGGGAGCTGATGAGTCGGATCTATCCCATTGAATGCAACCCACGCGCCCACACTGCTGTGGTTTGTTTAGCAGACGAGTCTGAAGACCATGCTGAGGCTTATCTGTCGATTTTGCCAGATCATGAACCAAAGGGTATCTCGAACGGACATCGAGGTGAGGCGCTCGTTGTGCCTAGACCGGGGATCCAGGGGTATTATTGGGCTGGGCATGATTTAGTTACGAGGGTGCTTTTACCGCTGCTGCGATTATTGAGGTTTGAGATTGGAGTGATGGATATGCTGGAGCTGTGGATGGAATTTGCGGAGCATGTGCTCTACTGGAGAGATGGCACGTTTGAGATATGGGATCCGTGGCCATTTTGGTGGCTGTATGTTGGGTATTGGCCGGGTATGTTCCTGGTTAGTCTGTGGGAGAGGAAATGGTGGAGTCGGTGCAACGTCAGCACGCAGAAGATGTTCGGATGTTAGACACAAAGGAGCTGGCTGAGTGGCTTCATAAATTTCAATTTGATACCGAATGATGAGCTTCTATGCCGCAGTAGCATGTCCACTGAGTTCTGAGATTCGACGCCCTGAGCGGAACATGGCAGACTGCACAAAATACAAACATGACCAAACATTACACCGAGAGAGCACATCAGGCCGCTTCTCTTTTCCTCTGTCCTTTCAATATATCACCAATTATTGCCTTCCCCAAATGAGATTGATCATGAAGCCGCGAATTCGACCGAGTGTAGTGACTTCAGAAGCTTGTGCGGGTAGCTCGCCTTGGAGAGCTTCATGCCAGACTTGATACTGTACGAGGTTGCCGATTAGATCCTCCTCATCTGCATCATAGAAATGAGTAGCGTTCAAAACGACATTGTCGTCACGGACGGCGTCCAAGTCTTGTAGCACCAGATCGTTTGTCTGCGGCTCTGCTTCAGCAGTGCTTCCAGCCAGCAAATTCAGTCCATCCATCTCCTTGTCTGTGTCATAGACACGAGTAGCGCCCAAATTGACATTACAGTCATGAATAGCATCTAGCTTCCAAATCATCTCATCTGCCGGCCGCTCCACTTCCTGAGTACCTCCTGACCTTGCCGACATATCGCATTCTCCAAGTGCATCAAGCACCTTCGATGGAACATCGTGGCCGTTCACTTCGTCTGGCAGAACGGAAATTGGCAACTTGATCTCTCCTTGCTCAATTTTGACATTAAGCAAACGCCATTCTCCAACCTCTGGTGGCGTGTTTTCGAGTTTGATGACTTCAGCTGCTTGATATTCTGCCTTCACCTCGACTTTTGTCTTTTGATTGTCGATACATTCATGATCGTGCTCGGGCTGCGTTGCTAATGCATCAAGCACGCCTCTCATATAAGCCTGGTCTTCAGCATTCAACAATGCATCCATGAACGCAAATTCGTCGAGCTCGTCAATACCATCGCTGTATTGTCTCTCGTTCTCCTCACCAGGGATTCTCCGGGCGTTCCGTACAGTCGAGTTTCTTGCTGGTCTGGTGAAACGCTTGGCCTTAGCTTTCGTTCGTCGAGGTTTGATCTTGGGCGGGCAGGCTGCTGCAAGTTCAGCCGGCGTGTTGATAGATGGATCTCTGCCAGCTTCTGGGTGCTTTCGAGGTCGGCCGCGACCACGCTTGGCTGGCTTCGTTCCAATCATGACGGAGTGAGTCGTCAATTCGGACAAGCTCGAATGTGGGAGAAAGTGAAGTCGAAGGCTTGAAGATTGATGTAGAGTCGGCCTGACTGTCAGTTGAGCTAGTCTGAGGACTTTTCAATTCTTTCACTCCTCTCGACAATGCAAGAGGTAGGAAGATGAGATCGAGACCGACGAAAGTGAGGAGGATATACAGTAGATAGTAACAAGAGGGGTAGCAGTCTCATTTTAAATGAGATATGGGTAGTAGAAAAGCAAGGAAGTCACGCCTCCCCGTTGGGAAGCTTCCACTTGGGAGTGTCGCGACTTGGTGGGGGACCAAACCGGCTTACTGCCCGACGCAGAATATTGGTTAGAAAGTAACCAAAGACGTGATTGGGAGAGAGGCGAAATAAATAAGAAAAGGAAGGAGCTTGATGTTGCACTTATCTCGAAGAAAAAAAGAGGAAAGCATGACAAGTAAAGTTTGATGAAAGGGAAGGAGAGCAGGCTTGACGACTCCTGACCTGCCATTGATTCAATCGCCAACGTCGAGTGATGCTTCACCTGTCCATAAATTAAGACTATGTCTCGAGGCGAGATATCTCCTCAGCAATCTTACCTAGTTATATAGACCATGGCTCTCTTACTTCTGAATGCTGTCCAGCTTCGTATCTCAGCCAGAGTATGTTCAGAATACCAGTGAGAGAACCATTGCCAAGTTTGATGTAGGCAAACGTTAGGAGCAAGTTCTTTATCCGAACCATAGTCCATCATCCAGATATCGCAGTCCTCAGCAGAGGAGCTACCTGCTTGCGGCTATCCTGTGCTTTCCCTTGCGACCAACAACGACACCACTGATTATTGTCCAGGTCGAGAGACCCATCTTTCCACGTCTGAAGGTCAAGTTTTGGTTTTGCATCTTGTTCGAAACTTTTCGCAGACTCAATTCCTTTTTGACCGAACCCCCAAACAAGTAGCTCTCGTGAAAAGACGCCGTTGTTCAGGGTTCTGGTCATGACTGAGCAGACCGAGAGCTTTCGCTCTTTTGCGAAATCCTTGACTGCGCTTAGGAATTGCTCGGTACCACCAGCTTTTTTGACGAGGAATGGCATATCCTTGACCACGGAGCAGATACCAAGAGGGACGCCCCCATCGTTCCATTCTTTGTAGTCCTTCCTGAGAAGATCAACAAGGCTCATACTATCGACATCTTTCTCAGCATCAGCAATTTCTTTGAAGTAGTCTTCTGCATCGAATGGACCTTCTTCCTCAGAAGTGATCCAATGCTGCAGATATTTGACGACTTCCACGTCAACGGGCGTGGTTTTCGATTCGTCCTTCAGATTCGAGGTATCGATAAGTATTGGGGCCAAGGCTAATCGTGCCAATTCAGCGTTCCATTTTGCTTGATGGTCTTGGCTTGTCTTTGACGCCAGCGAGTCCCATGCTTCTCTGCCGTATTGTACTACCAGACTGGAGCAACTTCCGCACTTCTGTACAATCCTTGGCTCTTCTGCTGTATCTTTGGGCACTTTATTCTCTTCGTCGTGGTGATCAATGCAAGCGACTAGTTGATCGCCGTATATCTTCCCCAACTCCCCTACCATGACATTGTGGTCGACCAAGACCCATTTCGTCTTCTCTGGAGATAACCTTGACGAGTTTGACGTAATGGAGGGTAGATCAGATAAAGTAATAAGGTCGCTTGGTCTCAGATTGGCATGGGAAAGCACCGAGAGCAACTCAGGTCGAAGGTTGAGATCAGCTCTTGGAATGTTCGACAGAGGTATGTAGAAGGTCTTCGACTTTAGAGAATAGGTTCGTATATATGCTAGGACGACAGCACTACAGAGAGAATCGAGATCTGCCATAATATTAGTCAAATTGGATAGCTTTCTAGGAGGAAATTCTGCCTGCCCGCCGATTCATTCCCGATCACGAATGTGACGGGTGAGCTTTGTTGTGCTGCATTATTCAAGGCAGACTTGGCAGATGACAGGAAAGAACGTAGAGATGCGCGTGGTAGAGGCATTTTGACTCCCAAGTTCGAAATTCGCGACGCGTTTGAAGCCCCTCTCTGTCTCTCGCCTGTCTGACGTCAGGGCCTGCTCTGAAGCGAGCCCCTATTTCTTTGAGACAACATTGAAGTTTAGCATTCATCGGAACAACCTCCGTTCTGGTCTCACGAACCTTTGATTCAATTGTGTTTCATTCTGTCACTATCTTTCTGATTAAAGCGATTTGTTTCATTTTCTCTTCTCTCACTGTTGCAAACCCAGAAATAGCGTTTCTGACTCGACAACAATTCTCTATCACTCGAATTTGGGAATATATGTCTATACGGTACTTTATAGATGGGGTGGTCAACGTGTACTACCTTGTCTTCAGTTATTAGATCACTTGTAAGCTTTATTCGATCGCTTCTCATTATCCTTTCAAGAACTGCAAAGAACGATGGTTGGCCGTCACCGTGGGATGAGACATCTCTCAAGACAACCGTTCCTTTTCAAGGCAATTAATGCGATCTCAACACAAGATCTCACAGTATTCCCTCACGATTACATAAGAAATAGACACTGTGTCGCCAGATTCAGAGCAACATTTGCATGCAGTATCAAGTAGTATGGTCTCTACCTTTCATATAAATTGGAATAGTTCTCCTAGAAGGTCTTCTCTACTCATAGCAAAATACATCTCTTTTCTATTCTTATCACAGCACTGGCTGCTACCATTGTCCATAGCCGCTGTTTCGCTGGCATGGATGAATCATCTGTCAATGTTCACGACTTTGAACGTATCCAAGTGCCAGAGACAGCTATCAAACAACTTCCCCCCAAGATCCACGAACGAAATATCGCTGTCAAAACATGTCCTCCCATCTGGACCTCAGTCATCGCAACACTAATCACCTTGTTCACAGACTCTACCGTGAAGCCCGCACAATGCAACGATAATGCTCGAGCAGCCATCAGAGTAAGTGCTCCTTCGCCACCATCACTAACAGGGAGCTCACAGCACAGGCATGCTTCCACGACTGTGGAACTTGGAACACAAGCCTAGGATCCAAATACGGTTGCGACGGCTCCCTGATCCTCGCCCGCGAAGCCTTCACCCAAGCCGACGACAACGCCCTCCAGAACATCTCCAACACCCTCACCGCGGTCCGAGCCCAGTACCCCTCCATCGGCATGGCAGACCTCATCGTCGTCGCCTCCAGCGTCGCCATCCGCGTCTGTCCCGGCGGTCCGACAGTGACCACCTACATCGGCCGCAATGATTCCAGCATCCTCAACCCAGCCGGCCTCCTTCCCGGCGTGAACGACACGGCAACTTCCCTCATCACGCTGTTCAAGAATAAGGGCTTCAGCACGAATGACCTCGCGGCTCTGATCGGAGCGCACTCCACGGCTCGCGCCTTCGCACAGCCCAATATCCAGTTTGGCGCCCCGCAGGATAGCACGCCGGGGGCGTGGGATATCGAGTATTACAAGCAGGTTGCGAGTCCGCCGGCGGGGGTGTATAGCTTTTTGGCGGATCGGAATCTGGCGGCGGATAAGACGGTGGGGTCGCCGATGGCGGGGTTTGCGGGCAATAAGACGAGTTGGAATGGTGCGTTTGCGAGTGCGATGGGAAGGTTGACGTTGTTGGGTGTGGAGGGCGGGAGTAGTTTGTTGGTGGATTGTACGGGGTTTTTGCCGTGAGGGTGGATGAGACAGGACGACTACGGTTGGATGTGATGCTATCTGAATGAGTGATGAGAAATGAATGAGGGAGGGATGATGAGGGCTAATTGGACGACGAATGTACCTATTGAGTATTAAGTTTACGGAAGCTTTGTTACTCGTCAATAGCATTCGGCCTCAAACGAATTGTTTCTTTGGACCTTTAGCAGATGCTATTACAGTACTCTGTATCGCTTAGCAAGGATCTTAGAAGCTTCAACGCCACTACGGTGTGCAGAGAGATAGGTTTCATGTATCTTTGCGGCAAGGACTCGGAGAAAAGATTGAGGACGAAGGACATCCACATTAGCACCACCGATGAAATTTCGACCCACACGTCACTTCTGAGACAAACAGTCATTCCGACGTTGGATGAATGGAGCAGTCTGTTCTGTTGTCTGGTTCTGATTCCAATATTCATGATTCCATGGACGTTGAATAGATGGATCAGTCTGTTATATTTTTAAAATTCCAGTTCCAACATACATGATGCCATGGAGACGTTGTGTTGCCAACAGCAGGTGGCAGCATGAAAAGCAAGCCAGATCCAGAATCGGTGGAATAGTATCGAGGTAGAAGATAAGAGATATACGAATTGTGTTCGCTTAAGGTAAGTCGAGCTCCAGGCCTATCGCAAAAGCAAAGCAATCCTGCAGCAGCCGTGTGGCCGAGGGCTTTCCCCTCAAATTGCCCAGATCAGGTGAGGCATTTCAACGTTCGGTGAGAGGCAGCCCTGCGCTGTCTGCTTGCCCGCAAATGGCTCATGTGTTGTCGTGGAAGCGGTCTGCAAACACCATACGCGGACTAGACTGCGTTCCACGAGAGCGTTCTTGTACATCTTGAGTATTGAGATTCAGAAACACAATGCTGCACGAACATCGCATGGTCGTGCTTGGTGTTGCTTGACTTGGCTTGGATTGTTCCCCGCGGCAAGGCAAGCATTGCGCTGAATCTGACCCAGTAGTTCGGGATGTGATGTGACAAGCTCAGCACGGTTCACAGCCTGGCAGTGTCTCATGCTTCCACCCATGCCCGCGACGACGACCCTGGAGCACGGTACCGCATCTCATCCCTACAGAACTCTTCACATCCTGGACCCGGAACTTTGTCTTTGGCACGCATGCTCGTCATCATCGCCCATCTCAGGGGTGCGAGAGAAAAACACACACACAAAGCCTGACGCGAAAATAAATCCGGATTTCGGTGTGCGTTGGCTGGCTGGCTGGCTGGCTGCTGCTGCTGCTGCTGCTGCTGCTGCTGCGTGAACAGGTGAAAATGTGTGATGAAAATGGCTCCCTGGTTGGTGGCTTGTGCTTGCTTGGGCTGTGGACGCTGGGCTGTTGTTGTCCATCACGGGCTGGCGTGCGTGCCACGATGATCGACAGGCGCTTCATTCAATAATTTCTCTCTCTTCACCAGATCGACTACCGACGGATCCATATCCATACACACGAGGAGAGGACAGGAGAGTTGAAGTCCACTTTCTGCCTGATCGACGGACTCTCTCTTCACGTACGGGTTCCTGGATCCTCCTCCTCCTCATCATCATCTCTTCCTCCCATCTTTTCTCTCTCATTCACCCACCCACCCACGTCCCTTCACCCTTCCTCGCAAAATCATCGTAACCGACGAGGACATTCGCGGCTGGGATCACATCGCCGCGGCCAGCTGAGAGACTGGGCGCGCCCCAAACATCTTCCCCCCACGTTACTCCACGGCAAGGCTGGGCCGAACACACCGCCGGACAAGTAGCATTTATTTCGCACATCGTCATCTGCCGCCCAAAACCCTTCGAAGGAAGCCTCAACAATCTTTCAGACTTGGGGACCGGGGACGACGTATTTGTATACACTCTCGACATCCTTTGTAGGAAACAAACACCGCAACCACTCAAAGAGTCGAAAACATTGAACATCTTAGATTTCCGCCAAGTTGATATATTTCCGCATCGGGTAGCCACAACCGGAATACACCAACGGTCGATCATGTTGGCGCTACGAAGTAGGAAGGACTCAATCACGTAGAACTCTATCCAAACTTTCCTCTCTCTCTCCCCCCTTATTATACCTTGCGACGAAACGGACAATCGTTCGTCGCAATGGCACCTTTCTCGGCCGGCATGGCCAATGCAGTGCACGACCTTCGTCTCGAATCTCGAGGTCTCGGCGGAAACAATACAGGGACCACGCTTTCGAAATCAGCTTCGCAAGGAAACACGCTGCAAATCCTGGCCTGTACTTTCTCAGCTATCAGTGTGACATCTGCCATGCTCGCTTTTCTATGGTTTGTCAAGATGCGAAGGACTTTTAGACATGAGTAAGGATGAACCCCTTCAATAGGATGTAGTACTAATACTTTCCAGCCTCATCATGTTGCTGATCCAGAGTGACATGTTTAAAGCTCTCTGGTTCATGATCTACCCAATCGTGGTCTTCACTCACGGTCCTGTCCCAGACAGCTCGACTTTCTGCCAAGTCACTGGTTTCTTTCTGTCTCTAGGCATTGAAGCGTCAGGTTCGTTCTGCTACCCTGTTATATAGCTATCACGTCTGATATGTCTAGACTTCGCTGCACTCATGATCGCTCTTCATACCGCTTTATACATATTTCGACCGAGATCCTCCAACGGTGAAGGAGGATTATTCCCGTATCGCCATATCGCATATACACTCTGGATCATCCTCCCAATTTTAAGTGCTTCGCTCGCATTTGTCAACAAGGACGACGGCTATGTCTCCGATGGGACCTACTGTTATCTTCCTGTACGGCCATTCTGGTATCGACTCGCTCTTGCCTGGATTCCTCGTTATATCATCTTCATTTTCATTCTGGGTATATACGCTTCTATATATTACTATGTGCGATACAAGTTCAATGGTTTTGAACACCTGGGGGGCATGGACGCTGGAACAGTAAACACTGTGAGCTCCGGTGGTCCTCAAATTCGAGCTGCTAAGCGCACTGTCCCACCTACACCGACTTTGGTCTCTCACGGCCTGATTCCTGAATCGAGACAGAGTTCAATGGCAGAACCTGATGGAAGGAAGCAATCGGTATCGACGGTGGACTCGGCTCGGTATCCAAGACCTTCTAGAGTCGGGGCTCATCGATTTATATGGGGAAGCTTCTCGGCGGGCAATGGACTTCCGCCTACACCACCCTCTGAGACCTCAAACGTTGATGAAGACTCATTCACAGGGCCATCTCCGCCTCACCCCATTCCACTAACTTCGCTCCACACAATAACTCCCAGACCAGAGGGTTCCGACGATTCGAACACTGCGGTGGCTTCTCGAGCGACCTCGTGGAGAGATGGATTTGTTCGTAGATTTTCTCCCGAGCTAAGTGGCAATTCCAGCACTCAGCATTCGGTCACGGACATCTTTACCATTTTACGCCATCACCCAGACTCCTCTAATAATCTTACACCTGTGTCGCAGCTCCAGCTTATCAACTCCCGTGGGCAAACATTCGCTGCTGCTGAGATGATTCGTACCCGGGACAAGATCCGACGCCAGCTGCGCTTCCTGTTCATCTACCCCTTGGTTTACATGGGGATGTGGATCTTGCCTTTCGTCTCGCACGTCTTGCAATACGATGACAGATTTGCTGTCAATCCTCCCTTCGGACTTACCTGTGTGACAACGATCTGCATATGTAGCCAAGCAGCAGTTGACTGCTGGCTATTCTCAACCCGCGAGAAACCATGGCGACAGATCCCTGGAACTGATGGTACCTTTTGGGCAAGTCTTAAGCTGTGGTCTGGATGGGGGGGCTTAGGCAAGCGTGTAAGGGTTCACGGACCGGGCAAGTCCAGAGAAGAGATGGCACGAGAAGCTAGAGCCGCGTACCAAAGACGTGATGAGGAGTTGGCTCAGCGGAGAAATCAGACGGACTCGATTGCCAGTGTTGGAGAGGCGCCACGGAGAGGAGAGAGAAGTTGGTGGGAGGCTGTTGGAGCAGATGGGACAATGAGCCCCGTCAGCGAAGAGGTCTCCAATCCGATGGAAAATGTTATTACCATAACCAGCGAAGGAGTAGCTTCCGATGATGCAACCTTGCAGGAACCTGCCACGGAAGTATCAGAAGGAGAAGATGGTCGAGTGTCGCCAGGGGGTACTGTGCATAATATACAGGAGGACACACATACGACATAGGAGACAGTTACATAGAAGACACAATGGCTGCACACAAGGGTTTTGGGCGTAGGGTACTGTTTAATTTCCAGCGGCATCTGAAAAGGCGTTTGGGTCTTTAGCATTGCTGCATGACTGGATTGGCACAGGACTTCACACGGAAGGCGGTTTGCATTAAGGTTCAGGAGTCCTCCGATGTGTCTACGGACCCGGAATGGTGTTACATTGAGCAGGCGTTCATTGGCGTTCATTTTGCTTGCAATTTGCATTTGGGTAAGCATGCATGATAAGATCGAGCATAAGTAGGATAGACAGAAGGGTGGGCTGTGGATATTGAGAGTAGTGTATGTATCGAGACTTGTCATTGAACCACTTGCCAAAGTCATGCAACTGACAAGCTGGCCTGGAACTCGGTGTCATTCTTTCTAGGTGCTGCAGCTACGGTGTTGTCGTGGTGAGTATCCACAAGTTCAAGTCCCTAGTTCCTAATATATCATCTGTATCCTACACTCTGTCATCCATCCTATCCTTCGTCTGCAAGCAAATGTTTGATATTCTGACCCTGTTTTCGAGTTGACTTAATGCTCCTCCTCCTCATAGTGCACGCAGTGACACTCGACACAATCGCATGTGGACTTGGTCCCGCACTCACATCCCCTTGGCCCAGGCTGCGGCCGCAGATCTCGCGGCGTGAAGACAAGGCGGCACGCGTCCCAACGGGACCGGAAGCCGTTCGCTTCGAACGGCGCCACTACAGTATAACCAATTAGTACCTACTTAAATACTTTGCGTGAAATGTTTGGAAATAGAGACATAACATAACATATATAACATACTAGAGAGCGGCGTCGTCTCAGGCGCAACTGACACGCGAAAAGCGCGGATAACCGCCGCCAGGATCATGCGCATCTGGAAAGTGGCCATGTTGCCACCCGGGCAGCGACGGGCGCCCATCCCGAAGGGCGCAAGGCAGCGACGTCGCTCAGTATGTACAGACTTGTCGTCGTCGTCGTCGTCGTCGTCGTCGAGCCAGCGCATCGGGTCGAACTCGTCGTAGTTGGGGAAGAGGTCGGGTCGCTGCCGGCTGAGCGAGAGCGACTGCGTGGTCACGACGGTACCTGCAGGGACGAAGTAACCGAGAATGTGAAGGCCGCCTCGAGGCACGACGCGGCTCCCGGTCAGGGCTACTGGCGGGCGGTAGCGCAGGCCTTCGGTAATGCAGGCGTTGAGCAGCTTGAGGTTCTCGATGCCGTTGAAGCCCTCGACGGACTGGAGCTCCGCGTGCATGGCCTCGACCAGCTTCGGATCTCGGGCGAGATAATAGAAGATGAAAGCGAGTGCCGACGACGTGGTCTCGGTAGCCGCGAGGATCTGACCAGCCATCTCGGCGCTAATTTGGCTCTTGGTCTTGGTCTTGGTCTTGGTCTTGGTCTTGCTCTTGCTCTTGGTCTTGCTCTTGCTCTTGCTCTTGCTCTTGCTCTTGCTCTTGCTCTTGCTCTTGCTCTTGCTCTCGTTCTCGCTCTCGTTCTTGCTCTCGCTCTCATCCTCGTACTTCATGTTCGCCATGAGCTGATCGTATACGGATATCGCGGACACGTCGTTGGCATCGCCATTTCCCGCCCCCTTTTCCGCTTGCTCCACGAGATCTCTACCGAGATGCAACAAGGCGTCGCTGGAGCGAACGCGAAAGGCCGCATGCCGAAAGGGGCTCAGCTTTAACCATTCGAAGAGCCATTCAGGGAGGCAGAGGCGCCACACAACTAGGAAGTTATACTCGCCAACCACATGGGGGAAGTCTCCCGGCTCCAGATTCGCCTGAGAGCCGGCCATGACAATCTGCGAGTTCAGAAGCGTCGCAATACGTAAGTGATAGACAATGTCTTCCGGATCACCCCCCTGAGATGCACCTAGATCGACGATCATCTCCGCGATGTTCTGCTCGAACCTGGGCTGCCAATACCGCATTGCCTTGGTCGTCGTCGCCATCATGACGGGGCGGCGGCGCGAGCGAGCAACCGCGTTCTGTGGGTACGTGACCGTCCAGTCGTGGCCGCCGATGCGCAGCGCCCGGATAGCCTTGGGCGCCGTGTCGAGGTCCTGTCGCATGAAGAGGCTCTGCACGGATTGCACATCGTTGACGAGCACAATGTTGGGCGCGATCCGGACGATGGGCCCGTATTTCGACAGAAGACCGTCCGCTGCGAAGGACAGCCGGCCGTGCCATCTCTGCCAGCGGATCCAAAGAGAACTCGCGGCCGGAAACCTGGGCCCGGGGATCTTGGAGAGGACATGGAGCCTGGACCAGTATAACATCTGGCAGGCCTGGAACAAGGTAAATATAGCCAGTATCGCCAGTGCTGCGCTCGCAGACGGAACCATCCAGAGGGTAGTCTCGATCATGTTGAAGTGCTTTAGTTGCAGTACAGCCGACGTCTGGCGGGATCGAGAAAATGTTGTTCTAGTCTATAGATTCAACGCGGGAGTGTAAGTTCCTCCCTCCGAATAGCCGCTGTCATTGACTTTATATGCGAAAATTTATTAAGGTGTCTTTTGTAAACATTAAGTTTTTATTTCCTATTTGGAGTCGGAGATGACTCCGTTGAAAAGCGCACATCGTACTAGATTCAGAATTAAAGTTTTGTGCTGTTCGTTCACGGATAGCTTTAACCCTAAGTAGCGGCAATATCGAGAAAGTCAAATCCACTCGCAAAGGAGCGGGGTCATTATCTTTAAGCAATAGTTAATTTTCACTGGCAGTTGCAGCACGGCGTCCTAAATCAATTTTTCATTTCATTTAAATTGTCTGTAAAGGGGTTTCGTTCTACGTTCAGCGAAAGTATACTTCGTAGTCTGGGAAATGATTGCGCCAAGCCTTCGAGAGACTTCTTCGGCTGCATGGGAGTATTATCCAATAAAGTTTAAAACTTTGGCGAATCGTTATTTAATTGAGTAAAATTTACTCGAAAGAACTGACCCTTGTTTTTGGAATTATTTCCGAGATATACGAAGTATGTACGAAAGTATATTTGGATTTCCGATATGCAGGAGAAAATCTTGATACGAAACCTTCTCTCGTCGCAATTTCGCCAGTAGATGAATCATGCTAGTTGTGGTATCGGCTCTGCTTTGCATGAATTTCCTACAGCAACTATGTAGGACAGCAGAAGCCGTATGATCCTTTCTCGTTCTCGCATTGCTTGTGAAGCTTGCCTGGCTCCCCTGCTGAACCTATCCATGAATCTTCCCTTGGCTCAACCGCCGAGATGATTCTACCTTGACTTACTTGCATAATATTCTCCACTCCTCAGACAGACAGAGCCTTAGTATAGATATTTCCTTGTTTGTATACGATGAGGTTGAATTTGTGTCAAGTTTTGGAAAGGGGCGGGGTACCTGATAAGGATCCGGAATTGGCTCCGAAAGAATCCTTGGAGCCGAAACAGGTCGCCCTACGCTCGCCCCACTGCCCAGCTCACCAACAGCTCGGATAACAGTAGCAACTGCTCAAGTCCAAGGACAGAAATAGAAAATGCTCATGTCAAGATTCCGATATCGAAATATCTGTTACATGTAAACAAAGGTTGAAAATCAGGTATTGTTCGAATCCGTATCAAGACTTATTCATTTTACAATGTTAGGAAACTCGGTACGCATATCATGACAAAAAGAAACGCTAAATCTTGGAGAGGAGTGAATGTTTGGCATATAAAGAGAAGTTGAAGAAATATATTGTTAAATCTGCATCAAGACTTCTTCGTCTTGGAATTAGAAAACTCGTTACGAACATTATAACAACCAAAAAAAATGCTAAATATTAGAAAACAGCAAACTTTTAATCGTTTATTCTTAATTCTAGCTATATTTCTCTCGGCAGCTAATGAATTCTAGTTGTCCGAATTTAAAACAGTGTTATTTCACAGATAACTTGGCTTTCATCTAAGTTGCTAGTACAGAGGCCAAGAAATTAGATTTTTAAGATAGGAAAAGGATTATTGGGCGTATGTATAAGAGTTTAGAGTCAGGGGAAAGGCTGGGAAGGGAAGGGAGGGGGTCGGAGATTGTGGGGTTTAAATGTTGGGTTTGAGGTGTTAAGTTTTTAGGGAATGGGAAAGTGTGGGTTTGATAGTAAAGTTTGAGATTAAGATAAAGCTTTAAAGGATAAGAAAGTATGGGTTTAAGGAAGATAATCATCGTCCTCCTCCTCCTCTCCCTCTTGTTCGGCCTTATATATAGAAGTTAGGCGGACAAGATAATTTACAAAACCAATCTTATTCATAAAGATATTCCGCATCGTCTGGGATAAAGAAAGGCTCGCCAGCCCCACTATCCACTTCTTCTTCTTCCTCCTCTTGAGAGAGGGAGAGGGAGAGGGATTGTTGGACAGTGGGTGGTGAGTGTATAATGTGGGAAAGAAATATTTCCTTATGAGAATTTTAAGTGCAGGATGTTGGGACAGACATTCATTTCATTTAAAGTGAGAGGGTTGTGACACACATTCGATGTGTGGCAATGAGCGCGAATAGCGCAAAACGCGCGAATCGCACATGTAGCGCAAATCGCCCAGACAGCGCAAAATGCGCGGAAAACGATCACTGCCGGTCCAGAGATTGAACATCGAAAGAAAATAAATATTTCAGTTGAGATGAGGTTTTCAAGAAGGGAGAGACTTTGACCTCCCTCAGATATGGGAGAATTAACCCACTATCAAATTACAATAACCGGCTGGTATTATATATATCTATCCCTTTCTATACCCAAGTCTAGGAACCTTCAACGGAATCGTAATCAACACCGCCACGGCCCCCAACACAGCCGCAAGGATAAACGTCGCTCTTAACGACGCCGAATACGCATTTATAACCTGTTCTCTCGCCACCGGCTCAAGCCCCGAAATCGCTTGCACCGATTCTCGAACTTGTCGGATAATCTGTTCCGTTTCATCAGCTCTATCCTCCAACAAAGAATAGGTAGGACGATACTTACACTCTCCTTATCAGCCCCCGTAACATTCTGCTCAAGGTTCGAAATCAACGCGTTTTGTAACACAAGACTACTCATCGCAACACCCAAGATAAATCCAAGTGATCGCCACAGCATAAGCGTGCTGGTAACAACAGCTTGTTCTACTTGTTCGGACGCTACGAGGACTGCCATGAATGTGGCGGGCATCATGAATCCTTGGCCGATACTGGAGGGAACGATACAGAGGATGTATAGCCAAGGCGGTAATCCGCGATGCATGACCGAGAGTACGATTCCGCCGAGTAGGAGGAAGATGTTCCCGGTCACTAAGAGCCATTTCAGCTTTTTAGTCCAGGTTATTAAAAAGCCAGTTGCGGCGCCGATGAGCGAGGCGACGAGGGTGGGGATTATGAGACGGAGGCCGGAGGTGGTGGCGGTCTCGAGGAGGACGGCTTGGAAGTAGAGGGGGAGGTTGAATGTTATTGCGTTGATGGCCATGGCAGCTATAGTGTTAGAGAGGATCAGTCCGGCGCGGGGGTTGTGTTTGATGAGGTTGATGGGCATTATTGGGAGTTTGGCTTTGGTTTCGATTAGGATGAATGCGGGGAAGGAGATGGTGGCAATTGTGAAGCAAGAGAGGATGAATGGGTGGGTCCAGTTGAAGATGTTCCCTCCGAGGTTCTGGTTGGATTGTTAGTAACGCTTTGGGACATTTGAAAGGTAATACTGACTAGCCCGAGGATGGAGAATGTGATTGCAGTTGTGAGTAACGCTGACCCCATGTAGTCGAATGATTTCATGACTTCCCAAAGACGTTTTTCTTGACTTTCCACGGTGCCCAGTTCGTTTGGTATTGTCCATATTGCAAGACATAAACAGACGACAAGAAACGGCAACTGAATCCAAAACTCCCATTGCCAACCAAGATTATCAGCAATGGCTCCACCCAACGCAGCTCCTGACGCAGCCCCAGCCCCAAACACGATATTCATGTAGGATTGGTATGCTCCACGAATCTCGATAGGTACGAGGTCGCTGATGATAATAGCACCTATAGCCATCATGCCTCCTGCACCAATCCCGCAGAATCCTCTGGCCAGAATGAAGCTCGTGATATTCCTAGCGGAGGCACACCATATCGTACCAACCAAGAAAATAGCCACAGTACCTATGTAGGGATATTTCCGCCCAACAGCATCCGATAGTCGACCGAACAGAGGTTGTATAGCAGTAGAGGTAAGAAGGAAGGATGTCGAGAGCCATGATGCGCTGTTTGCGCTCTGGAAGTAAGAGGTAATGACTGGATGGCTAGAAACCATGATCGTTCCATCGAAACAAGAAACAAAATATGATATCGTCAAGCTCGCAAAGATAAGCCAGAATTGTGGTTTGCTGACGCCGCCGAGGTATCGACTTTTCGGATCCGCCTCTTCTTCCGTCTCAGTTTCTTCGTCGATAGACGTCGGCCTCGAGTGGCTTCCATTGGTGGACACGGTCCCATAGTTCAAAGCTAGAGGTATTCGTGGGAGGAATCTGTACTTTCGAGGATTTCGCAGAGAGGCACCAACCTGTGCTTCGGCTTCTGTTCCATGGCCGATGGTTTGTGCTCTTGCAAGGTAATTCTCAAACTCAGCCTCGTTATCGTCCGATTCGTCATCTTGAAGTGTTGTATTTGAGGATACTGTGCCGTAACTACTTTCATCCTGACTGCTTGTGGAGAGGAATGATGTCTCTTCGTTGATATCCTCCTGGAACCGACTCGATCGGTTGTGTGACACGTCCTCATCGACCATGATCGATATAAAAGCTGCAGATAGGTCCGTAGATAAGCATCATTTGAGGATTTGGATGTCTAATGTGTCGTAGAACTTTTTGGGGATGCTGGACGGGTCATACGCGGCCTCAGACTCAAGAAATCTGGTCACTGAAACGTCAAAAGACCGTTTTGTGATCCTTGTTCACATATCTGCGGAAAAATAAAACTGCATTGAACAGTAAATGGAAATAAGAATCCAAGAGACAAGCTGTGTAAGCTTGCAGATATATGAAGCAAAGAAAAACGGAGTACGAAAAGACTTGAGCAATAGAGCGCAGGAGGTCTCATAGTATCGAGCCATGACGTCCTGCTTCGTGGCCTATCAAAACGACTTGTGGGACTACCCAATTCATTATTTGTTAAGGATTTGTGCCAGAGAACATATCGAACGTCTATTCGTGTTTCTGGTCGTAGGTTGCCGCGCGTACTCCCGTTCGGCTGGCAACCCTGATAAGAGCTTCCGGGACCGAATCCACGATCACGTGTGTGATGCATGTTCACACCTACCTAGGGTTAGCAATAATAGAGGATCTGGGCGCTTGAGTATGACGAGAAAGTCCCAATACAGTCACTGAAGTCAATAGAATTATTGGAATCTTGGGGTTGTACAATTCCACATCTTGCTGAAAGGCATGTGCCACAAGATGTCCCTTTCGGAAACCCCATTTTTGCTCACATCCAGATATGATCACACATCACTCAAATATTACTATTCTCCATAACACCATTCCTCTATCCGATGCTATATAAATACTCATTCCATTCCATCCAAGATGCTTAAGTTACCCCTGCGAATAGCGGTCCTAGAATGCGACACGCCAATGGAAACCATCACCTCCCGCTTCGGCGCCTACCCGCGAATTTTCAGCAGCCTCCTGAATGCCGCCGCAGACCAGCTCGCCTATCCCGGCCTCTCGTCCAAAGAAGGACTCGAGCTCTCGGCTTGGGATATTGTTAATGGAGACAAGTATCCCGAGTTGGAGAATATCGATGCGATATTAATCACGGGATCTAAATATACGGCGTATGATGATGATCCGTGGATATTGAGGTTGGTGGAGTATACGAAGAAGGTTTTGGATCAAAGGAGAGTGAGGATTATTGGGGTCTGTTTTGGGCATCAGATTGTGGGGAGGGCGATGGGTGTCAAGTTGGGGAGGATGGAGGGGTGGGAGGCGAGTGTTATGGCTATGGATTTGACGAAGAAGGGACAGGAGATATTTGGGAAAACTGCCGTGGTGAGTTCTTAACCTTCAATTAATTCCCGAACTTGGTGGCTGATGACGGCTTAGGCTCTGCATCAGATGCACAGAGATATTGTTTTCGAGTATCCTGAGGGAGTCGAGGAGTTGATGTACACTGAGAAGTGTAAAGTGCACAGCATGTACATTGCCAAGAGGTTAATTACTGTTCAGGGACATCCAGAGTTCAATGAAGACATCATGAAGGAGATCATTAGAGTTAGGCATGGAAGTGGACTGTTTGGAAAGGAGATGTATGACGATACGACGAGCAGAGCTGATCGATACCATGACGGAGTGCTCGTAGCTGAAGCTTTTTTGAGATTTCTTTTGGAGGACTAGAGTCTAGATTAAGAGAACTGAACGGAACAGGAGCTGGCATGTTGGACTTGCTGCTGTACTTGAAGCGTAGACTGTTGAAGATAGATCGATCGAAGTCCTTTTGTCAATGTTGCAGTTAGAAATAAATGCTGTTCATTTAAAGTAGCAAAGCAAACATCAACACTAATTCATTACAGCTATCATTCTCTCACTGCCTTTCGGAAATATCACAGCACAGAGCACGAAGGAGAAAGGGAGAGAAAGATTGCAGCTTCTAATATTCCTTGGATTACTAAGAAGAAAATATAACCCGAAGAGCAAAAGCAAAGTAGCTACATGAAAATATCAAATACAAGGCAGCCATTTCAATAACGTAATCCTACAACTCTGGCTTTCCCACTGTATTCACAGCTTGTGCAATGAGGTCTAGCCAACGAGCCAATCTAAGAAAGCGGGTCAATTACAATACTTGCTTGCAATAGCATATTGGACTTACCTATAACCTGCTCTAGCAATCTGGATCTGAATAACTGGTATAGCAGCCTGGTAATAGTCGCCATCAAGCTCTTGACCATCGATCGCATCAACACCATTTGGCAGGACAGTCGTACAAACGAACGCATTTGCTTCCTCTGCCCATGCCAGAGCAGTGGCCACAGGGTCCGCCAAATCAATGCCGTCAAGCCAGTCTGCTGCGAGAGATTGGTAGATCCCAGAAGTAATGGCCGTCGTCAAGATCTCTGCCCACTTCTCGGCATCAGTCAGAGTGTATCCTCCGATTAGCTTTTCTGGCCTGTTCGTCAAAATCTTGTGTCAGTATACTTCATTTGGAAATTTGGGGATGCATGTACCAGAAAATCCAAGACTTACATATTTGTGTCCCAGACATGGTGAAGGTTGGTCTTGACTCCACCAAAGGTCACCAGCACGGTGTTTCCGCCAACGTCGAGTCCCTCATCATGAAGAGGTTGATGTATATCTCCAAGAAAATGCACGACAAACTTTTCATATTAGTATATGAGATCTAAATAATAAGTTTGAAAACATACCTTGGCAGCCATATTCCGGGTGTAGGAATCCAGTGTGGTATTCATGACTTGGCTCGTCTACCCTTATCAGCTACTTTTCCTACATTTCTCTCTAGAGCTACGCACATAATTCAGAATCGCACCAACAACACATCCCTTCTCCCCACAATCCCTAGAATACGTCACCCCACAAGAAGTTGGAGGATTATCTTCGGCATCGATGAAATGGAAAGGAGCTGAGAATCTTCCCGCCGCGGTATATCGAAACGAGTCCGCCCACGTAGCAACGTTGGCCAAGTAAGAACTGGTTTCATTGTACAAGAGAGTCTGGAACAACTCTTGTGTCCCCGCAGCGACAAAGTTGGAGGCGACATATGCTACTGTCTCGTGACCGAGAGATCCCCAAGCTGCCGCTGTAGGAAGAAATGCGCATAGGGCATGGAGATAATTCAGAGTTGCGAGCTTCATCTTGAAATTTATCGCGGTATAGAACTTGAAGAATGAAATTATGGAAATGAGATGGATGCGATATAAAAGATGAGATGAAATAGCAGGTCGTCACCTGTAGGGCTGATCAAGTATAAACACAACCTGACATGTTCAAGAGTGAGACAAGAAGCAGGGAGGTTTAGATGTTTTGATTGGTTCTCGTTGTCGGGTCGATCAAATGGGGATGCTGCAGGCGCCAAATCCAGCCCGTGGAGCCAACCACGATAGCACGTTTCACCGTATCACGGTTCACGAACCTTGTTTCTCTGTAACCAAACATTCAAAGTCCATTCGAGACTTGTCTTACAAGCTAAAGTCTTCAAGTGCTATTCAAAATTTCTACAAGCTTGGTACTCTAAAGTAAGCTAGGTCCTGTTATCGATCACATGGCATGCAGGAATGAAATGCTCATCTTGGTCCATATACATTCGGGACATGGTCTTGTTACATATTTACTTGTACATAGGCATATCGACGGTGTTTATTGACAACGTCGCCATAAAGATATCCACTCTCCTCTAGCTTCCAGATTGTCATTCGCATCTTTCTCAACATGGGGATCGGCGACCAGAAGACAAGCCTTCAGCGCCTCACTAACATCTCCTGTAAGCTCTATGGGTGGATCTTCCTGCTGGAGATCTACAATCCAAGTCCGTAGAACAGTCATGCATGCTTTTTGATGTTTGGTTTGAGCAACCTGAAACAACATGAAAGCGTACATAGACGCTGACTGAGGTTTGTTCTGACGAGGGGCCATTCTAAATATCTCCCAGAACTGTTGCCAATATTGTCGATTAGCATAAAGGTCCATCAGCCGCATTCTGGAGTCATCTCGAAAGAGGGGTAAATTCAACTGGACTAGAAGAACGTGGAACCGTTGTGAGATGGGAGGCATTGGTAAGCTAGGCAGATCGAATGTTTCTTCCGGATCTGTATAGATCTTGTGCTCGGGCACGACTGTTAGCGGATCGGGCATCGTAAGCTCTTGCAGTTCGATAAGTAGGTCTTCCGAAAGGATGTCAAAACCTTGATCGTGCATCGTTTGAATTATACCAGTAGCCGCTTCTAAGGCGGCGTGTGAAGCGCCGTGATAGAAATCCTGACCTCGAGGCGGAGTCAATATAGCACGGAGAAGACGTCTGTAGGATGACAAGGAGATCTGCACTCCGGAAACTTGAAATTGATCCAAGAGCTCCAAAAGTCTGAAGTACTCGTAACCAGGATGGCCTATTTCTTGGGCAAAACAGGATAACCAGATCAGAATTTCTGCCTCAGCCTCTGAGACGTAGATGGGCGATAATGTCTCATAAAAGCACACGAGAAATGGAGTAGAGCTGCGGTCTGAATCACCAGTGCCTAGCATTTTGAGTGCTTCTTCTGCTGGTACACTCTCCAAATGGGATTGTAGACTATGCAACAAGAATGGTCTCCAGCCGTCCTTCTGCAGTTCTGGAACACTTTGACTGTACCGAATCACATCATTCTTGATCTTGTTGTAGTTCCCCAAGGCAAGATCCTGCATAATAGCATCTTGAATTGACTGCAAGTCAAACTTCTCAAAGGGACTTGCTGTAGTTGGCTGGAAAGTAGAACGCGGGCCTGGCCCTGAGCGTGCTTCCACGTCTGCGGCGAGACGACGTGCTGAGGTGTGGTAACTTCGATTTTGTCCTGAACTGGATGCAGAATTTCGATCCGAGGGGCTTGCCGAGATTGGAAAGTATTGTTGAGTTGTTTCGCTGGAATCAAGATCTTGGCCTTCCTCAATATCTTTTGGGGTTCCGCGCTCGAGAATTCCAGTCCACAGTCTTTCCAGGTTTATTTCTTCTCTTTTCTCCTCTGTGAGCATTTGTACCACAATCCTAACGCCTTCTGTCCTCCGACCAAACCCAACAAAGTCTCTGATCGGAGCAGACTCCTCAACTCCTTCGGCCTCATCTACCACGCCGACGTCGACACAGACCCAGCCTGTTCTGACTCCATCATCTTGGCTGTCGTCAACAGAACTTCCCATAAGCTTTGCTCTTTTCGCCTTCCTCTTCAGTTTGAGCTTTAGCTCATTCCTTCCTAATAATCCATCCACATCAGGTTTCAGTTTGTATGTGCTCCTAAGCCATCTGCACAGGCGATCTGCGGATACGTGGAGATGTTTTTCGCTGCGAGCAGTACCGATTAGCATCAATAGATTGGCTCCTAAAGCTGGAGGAGGATCGAGTTTTCGGAGATCGAGCAATTTCAGATCATCGAGGCCAAGATCAATTGATACTTGCTGCATCAGTGGCGCCAATATCGGAGGTGGAAGTTCTGGTAATTCGGGTATGAGCTGTCGTTCGGACAGAGGCCTCGGAGCTCTGTGAGGCGACTCGACCTGGAGGTACCAAGGTATGGCAGAGACTTGCTTGTCTTCTATATCTTCGGTGAATTCCAAATCACCATCTAATTCGTCCTCCTCATCTTTCTCCTCAACCACTCTGCCACCCTCATGATATTCATTTGTTCTTGGGCTTTCATCGTTCCGTCCTACATGAGAGGAGTATCTAAGCTGTCGAGGTTGCGTTGTACATCGGGAGAACCTTGTAGGTTGCCGAATTCGAATTGAGGGGCCTGCCAACGATGTAAAGCTTCGCAGTAAAGTTAATCGGCAGGCGGCACATCCTGTTGCTCGTAATGCCCTGCCTACGACCATTTTATTGTGACGTGGGAATTTTTCATATAATCACAGAGATTTGAGCCTTGTCGATTGAATGGATTCTATGGTAGTTATTCTGCCACCGCCTGATAAAAACTGGTTAGATCCACATCTACCCATTTCAATCACCCACATGGTCTTACTATCCCCCCCCTTAAACAAAAGATGGTGGAGATATTTTGCCACTACAGACAAGGGCTTCAAGCAATAGGAATTGTGAAAGATTTAGAGCCAGCAAGGCTATAAGACTTCTTGAACCTTCTATTGACACCCTGGATCAGGTACACAGATCACTTTTGGCTCTGTGAGTAGCGAGAGCAAGGGCTAAACCTACTCCCTGGCTTGATATTCTGGTCTGTGCAAAGAGGCTGACCAGGCTTCCAGCCATTCAACAGTTGCAATTCTTGAAAAAGTCTCCACCTTCTTTTGTTTAGGGGGGGGGATATAATTCCTCTCGTTAAACTGAACATTTTCTGGACGTGCCCGAAATTAAGGGATTGGATGGCCAATAATGTTTAAAACATCTTTAGACTTCATCGACACGAAGGCATAAAGGCATTCCATTCTTTCATCATCATCTTCATCAATGTCTCATGCTCCTAGTATGAGCTCAAAGCTTGGATAGTTTGTATAATGTCCCAAAGACAATCACGACTCCTCGACACTAAAATGAATAAGACTGGTATCGTGGGATTTCATGTACAAACTAATCGATCTTCTCTATCTGCTCTACTCTTGTAAAAGGCTCATCTCCTCACAACGCCATCCGTCTCCGACTGTTCCATACCATCAGATGTACCCGACATCTACCAGTTCATGAGATCTGTTTATGAGTTAGTGTATTCTCAATTATTTTGCGCAGACAGAAACTTACCTCTCCCGAACAACGCTCTCTTCGCCCAATCCATGGCTAACAGAATTCTCGTTCTCAGACTCACGCTCTGGGCAAAATACACACTTCGCCAAGCATACACAGCCCAGAGACCCCCAGCAAAATTCCATCCACCGCCCCAGTCGAAAACTGCCGAATTGCCTATATAAGCTAGACTTCCGAGATGGTGATATTCGAAAGCCTTGTAAACGGCCTCATCTAAGTCACCATCTCGGACATCATTAACTCGTAGTCCAGGCGCTGCTCTAGCCATCTTGTTGAACTTGTGGCCCAGATATTGACCCTGTTGATGTGCGCGCTGGGCCGTTGCTGGTAAAGAGGTCAATTTGCTGTCAATTTGCATCAGGAGCTCGCGCATTTCTCCGAAGTCAAGAGTACCAGATTGATCCTTGTCATATGCTGCAAAGAGCTTGTCTAGCCGCTTTAAATGATCTGCTGCTTGAGGAAAGCGTTTTCGGACTTTCTGAGCAACTTCACGCCATTCGCTGAAAGTGATGTGCATAGTCTCAGGGTCGTTGCCCTTCTCCCAAGCTAGAGTACGAAGGAATGTGACGAGGTGGTCTGCCACGTTGTTCTGCACTGTGGCACAGTCTCCAATAGCGTATACATCTCCAAGCGGAGTGCCATTGAGTCGAAGATGGGTATCTGTCTCCAGAGCGTGTCGGTTCGTCTGGGACGATCCAAGCGCGGTTGCGACTTTTTGACAGAACTCAGTCTGAGAAACACCAGTTGACCAAAGACAAAATCCCATTGGCAATTCTTTCGTAATAGTCTCTCCGGCTTCTCCCTTTTGAGTAAAGAAGATCTTCTCAGGAGTCACTTCTTTCACTCGGGAATTTGTGAGAATGTCAACCTCGTCACGGCTGAAACGGTCTTCGGCATACTTCGAGACAGCCTCGTCATAAGTATTCAGAATATGTCCTCGACTTTGAATGAGATGCACGGAGATTTCGTTTCGTAAGAGCTTAGGAAAGTGTGAAGTGAGATCCTCGTTGAGTAGATCAAACAATTCAGCAGCGAACTCCACACCTGTAGGTCCTCCACCGCATACGACAAAGGAGAGCAGTCGCCTTCTCTCCTCGTCCAACGTGGTGGGAAGACATGCATACTCTAGATTCGTCAAGATATGGTTCCTGATCTTCTGTGCGTCATCAATGTCCTTGAGGAAGTGACAGTTCTCCAGTCCTTTGACGCCGTGAGGATTCGTGGTAGACCCAACACCAATGACAAGCTTATCATAAGGCAGGTAGAATCGGACCTCGTTGCCATGTTTGTCCTTTTGGGACACCTCCACCAACTTCTCAGAAAACTCAATGCTATCTGCTTGTGCTCGAATGAAGTGCCCTCGGACGCGGCTCACTATTCGTCTAATAGGTTCAACTAAGGATCGAAACTCGAGCGTGCCAACAGTGGCCGAGGGGAGCATTGGCGTGAATAGAAAGTAATTCGTCGGTGAGACCAGTGTGACATGGTATTCTTCAGGATTGAGTGTCTTGAGCAGCGCAACGCTCCCCCATCCACCTCCAAGTACAACTAGTTTGGGCTTATCCTTCTGCTTTTGCATTTCCAAGCAGTCATCATCGTCAATTTGAACTTCTGCAATTGGCAGGTTCTTCGGACCACCTCTTCGAGGGCTTAACGCTATTTCAGAGACTTGTATATCTCTGTATGAAAGATCCTCCCGATAAGTTGAAGCATCGTAGAGGAAGAACGCTACCACACCGACTCCAAGAATGGTGATTGAGCCCCCTAGCCATGCTGCAGAACGATATACGAAGTTGACGACCCACGACCGTCGCTGCGGTAGAGGTTTACCTGAGACAGACCGTATAATGTCGCGGGAGAGGAGCTGTCGCCATTGTGCTTCGCGGAACGCCGGTTTCGTTCGCAGTAGTCGACTGGGGAAGGTATATGATCTTGAGCTTGCTAATATGTACGATACACTTGCTGGTCTGGAAGTATGAGCTGTGGTCCTTGCAGGTTCTGCCCTCGCAAACCGCGCAATGTACCCCACGGGTTGCCGCCGGAGCATTGCACCAATTGATTGCCTATTTCGGGGATATGTGGACTAATGATGGTAGAGCATGTTCAAAACAATTTTGGGTCGTTGTCAAAGCGAGCGCGGTTACTAGGAGAATATTGTAGGTGGGAAAGTGAATTGAGTTCCAAGCTCTTCTTATCACTTATCCAAGCTTGAGTGACGACACGCGGATCTCACGGCTGCAGGCCCACCCCGGGAAGAAAAAATATTTGCATGCATGGAGTCAAACCAAGCGAAAGTTCACTTTGACAAAAGCAGTGTTCTTGTCAAATCAAAGAGTCAATTGATTGAAATCCAATAATTGTAAGTGTTAGGCTCATTGCAGCTTGCTTGCATGTGATCGACACGGTTCACACATCAGAAGTGTCAGCAGCATAAACGCCAACAACTCCATCCCAAGTGTCCGTCCGTTCAGCCTCATCATCCCGAATCTTCCATTGAACTCCATGCCATCCGGCGTAGATAAAAGATTGCATCCCAAACGCCAGCCGTTCATGAACCCAACGCCAAATGAGTTACAGTGATAATCCACGCGCCCTATCATTCAACTCATGTGATCATTGGTTCATGGCCATTTTCTTGTCCGTCGCTAGCCTCCTCTCCATCTAATCCAAGCTCTATACGACCCGGGAGGTCTTTCTTACTTTGTCTCGCTGTATCCTCAGCCCAGGCTCTCAGGCGCACAAGACTTCTGATAGCCGCATCCCGTCGATTGTTTTGCGAACTCAGTATAGCCTTATTGACCCTGTCTGCAACTTCCCGGCGGAGGGTTGGCTTAAGAAGAGCAGCGAGAGGTGCCTCGAGGGTATCCGAAGGGAAGACTAGAAGTGCCATGGTCCTTTCTAAATCTTCCATAAACTCCTTGTTGGTGGGTGCACGAGGTGCCAGTTGAGTTGTCGCGAAAGCCAACGCTGGAGTAATATCACCTCCAGGTGTTGCGTTGCAGGTTCGAATGAGCTCAACAAGTTGTAGTCGAAGAAGGGCGAAGTGTAATGATGGATTGTTGTCAAGAACCTTGAAACAGCAAGTGTCAGTATACTTTCTTCTCTGTTGTATGCACTCTCAATTTGTTTTGTTGTTCTTGCTCATTCTGAGGACTGAAGGTATTTTTTCTCATCACCGACCCGAAGGCTATATGAGTGGTGCATGAAACTCGTGTCTAATCATCGCAGGAGGAAATCAGGAAGATGCTGGATAGACTGACCTGAGGTTCGAGATCGTTGAGAGCTTCAATAGCTTCTTGGATCTCCCCAGCATGTATTGATTGTATTATTTGTCGTCGCGCCAGTAAGGACTCCTCCCCTTGCTGCGGCTTGAGGTTTGCTTCCTTTGAGAACTTGGCTGCCGCAGAAGGATAACCTTCGGTGTTGAGATAATCGAAGATGAGAGCATTTATGTCACTATCGATGGATGCCACAGTTAGCTGTGTAGTTTGATGATCCATAATAGCAATGGAGAAGAATGAATCGCTCGCAAGGTCTCAATCAGATAAACAACTAAATAGTTCTCCGCATGCGTAATTTTTAGGAGAGATTCCCAGTTGATAAAAGTCATCATGTAAAGGTGAAGGCAGTCGTGCAGCTCGAGTATTCGAAACCGGCAAGGACAGCAGGAGCGACTTGGAATATATTGGAAGAATCGTACCTTTTCAGCGGCTTGACATCCTCTGCGCGTCTCTCGAAAGCATGTCGCAGAGGTGTGGCTGTGGAAGCAGTTGAAGAAGCCTGGAGGCGTCAGCTGGGCATGGAAATATGAGAGAGTGGTACTAACCATACTCGAGGCGACTATCTAAGCTGTTTCTGTCATGAATAGTGGTTCATGGAGGCTGGAGTGTCCAGCACTGCGCCTGTAGTCGATCTCAAAGGATGGTTTGTGGAAGAGAAAGGGTGTGTGTTGCAGTTTTCAATCGAGGTATCCACAGAGCTTCCTTCGGGCTCTAACCTGAATAGTACTAGACTCACGACACGTGATAGTCAGCTACTAAACTCGAACCTCGAGGCTCTCCAAGATCCTATTCGTGCTCTTTAGTAATGGATCTCCATTCACTCATTTTGGAACATGCTATGTTATGATTTCTTGCAATTTCTCAAGTCATCGTCCTCTTGATCCTGACTCGCGGGTTGCACACACATAATTCCAGTGTCAAATCCTGTCCATCTCGACGGAGGTCGGCGCTTCAAATTTTGATAATGACCGATATAGTGAGCAAGAGAGCTCACTACTCTCCCCCATGGTAAGTGCCAATTGTTTGAGCTCCATGATTCTGGTCATCGAATTGGGTGTGTCTCATGACTACATCAAGCACACTTACCCGTGTTTCTTTCTTGGATACACTCACGTGCCTACCTCTTTTTACGATTTACTGGCTCACTTTTTCTGCGACAGGGCCGACGTTAGTATTATTGGTATTGCTGGTTCTTCGGGATCAGGTAAATCTACGCTATCTCATGCGATTGTATCGAAATTGAATTTACCATGGGTGGTTATTCTCTCCATGGTACCAGTTCACCTTACCTATATTGTTCTTACTGCTAAATGTTGTGTCTAGGATTCCTTTTACAAGACGCTTGATGAAGAAGGATCCCATAAAGCCTTCAGAAATGAATATGACTTCGATTCTCCAGAAGCCATAGACTTTGATGTCTTAGTTGATCGGTTACGTGAACTCAAGGCAGGGTACGTCTCATAATTGCCTTGTTCATATACCACTCGATGTAGTACGGTTTCAATACTCCAGATGCTTACTTATTGTCAGCAAGAGAGCAGAGATCCCAATATACTCGTTCTCGAAACATGCACGGGAAAAGGAAACAACTTCAATCTATTCTCCCCATGTCCTAATTCTAGAAGGAATTCTCGCGTTGTATGATCCCAGGGTTCTTGGACTTTTAGACATGAAGGTATGTTCAAACTTGTCAAATCTCCAGTCTTTCGCTGACGCCTTCTTACCTAGATATTCTGTGAAGCAGATGCAGACACTTGCTTATCTCGACGAAGTACGACTCCCAATTTTACATCCTACAGGACCTGACTTACTCTAGTTCTCCGGGATGTCGCCGAACGTGGAAGAGACATTGAAGGGTGTATAAAACAATGGTTCTCTTTTGTAAAGGTATGATAGCAGGCTAAGATCTCTATTCAACTTTTTACATCCCAGGTTGACAGACCAGCTGCTGACTTCCAATAGCCAAATTTTGAACGCTTTGTTGAGCCTCAACGAAAAGTAGCAGGTAATTTTATCAGGACCTCAGAGTTCATCTCATTTCTAGTATTGACTAAATCCAGATATCATCGTCCCACGCGGTGTGGAAAACAGAGTCGCAATAAGTGAGTTTGGTTACGTTATCACCACAGGCCGGCTACTTACCAAAAACTTCAGCCATGGTCATACAATACATTGAGCGCAAACTCATCGAGAAATCGAAAACACATCGAGCCGAACTTCGTAAACTCGGCCAGAACTCACAAGATGACCCTCTCTCTGTTAAGGTACTCCTTCTTGAACAGACTTCACAAGTTAAAGGAATGAACACGATCATTCAAGACATTGACACGTCCGCGGAAGACTTCATCTTCTATTTCGATAGGATGGCTACATTGTTGATCGAACAGTACGTGTATGATGCAAAGTCACATACTGTGAATCTGCTAACCACTGTAGCGCGATGAATAATGTTTACTTCAAGGAAAAGATTGTTGAGACGCCAGCAGGTAACAAGTATCACGGTCTAGTCGCGATGGGAGAGACTAGTGCCGTTGTTGTTCTCCGTGCAGGCTCTGTTTTTGAGACTGGATTGAAACGAGTATTGCCGGATTGTCGAACTGGCCGTCTTCTAATACAGTCTAACATACGCACGGGCGAGCCAGAATTGCATTACCTCAAGCTCCCGGGAAATATCGAAAAACACGACAACGTATTAATTCTTGATCCACAGATGTCTTCGGGAGGTGCAGCTCTCATGGCCATTCAAGTCCTTGTTGACCACGGCGTCCCGGAGGAGAAGATTGTTTTCGTTACTTACTTCGCTGGAAAGCTAGGCTTAAACAGGCTGACAAAGGTATTCCCAGAAGTCAACATTGTTGTTTGTACGATGGTCGCCGACTTCGAGGAGAGATGGATAGCGCGCAGGTATTTTGGATGTTGATGACACAAGTGAAGGTAGAAGAGAGACCGTCAACGACGATGCAGGACCGCTTGGATCAAGACGTCGTGCAGTTCACAGCTCTGGTCACACAATTGGTTAACGCTGGCAAATGCCGACGGCAGAATCTTGGATTAGACCTAAAACCAATTGGCCATCGTCGCACAACTCAGACTTACTATTTCTCGAGCAATTTTCTTTCGAGTTAAATCCGAGTGAGAAATGGAAATAACGTCACTCAAGGTTTCTCGGGACCGGTCGCTTGACTAGAGAAGAAAAGGGGGTGACTAACTACTAAAGAAGGATTAGCGAGACAACCGATTGTTGACTGAGATTTATGGGCCCACAGATTATACTACTCGTCAACTTCGATTCAAAACTTGTGTTGACGTGGAGAATAGGATGACAAGGATGACATGCGAAGCAGGTAAGTTGGAGTTGCATCATAACAAGCACGAATTTTTTTCCATTGCATCACTATGTATGAATTTATAAGGCGACCTCCTCGAGAAGTTTTGCTCGTTTCATTGTCACAGTCACGAAAACCTTCTATCGAGTTATTGTTGTGTATTGCATTGCAAATCAAAAATTTCTGCGTTGAAACCCCTCGAGAGCTGCGTTCTTCTCACCGAATGCACCTCTCTAGAGGTGTTCTTGTAGCAGTCGCTGCAGGCGCTTCTGGAGCTGCCGCTTGGGAATGGCCGTGGCAAGCCCAATCAACAGAAACTCCAAAACAACAACCAACTGCAACCACGCAGAATGAATGGTCTGATTTATTGGGTGTCGCTGAACACATTGAAGGCGATCTTGCTTCTTTGATGACAGAGCTGGTACCTACTGCTACTGCTGAAAACCTTGACACAACCGCTTCTCAAATCCCAAACGATGTTCTCAAATCCGGCAATGTCGACTCGAATGAACCTACACTTCAAATCACAGAACCATCATCCTCAGCCGAACCGGGAATATGGGATTCTGCTGGTGAATGGCTTCATGGTCTTGAGTCAGAACTTAAAGATAGCGACGGACGTGCCTCGGTCTTTGGCGTGGTGAAGTCTTTTGAAGGTCATTTCGCTTCCGATGTTAAGTCTTGGGTGAATGAATTTCAGCCTACCACCCCAGCTGAAGCTCCTTCAAAGCAGACCGCTTCTCCTCTTCTTCCAAGAGCGTGGACTTGGATACCAGATGTGCCTTCTGTCAAATCTTGGATTCAAGGCCTGTCCGAGAGCGCTTCATATAGCTCCTGTGAATCTATTGCCGCGGGCAGTGTCAGCTTCCCGGTGCCCGACGAAGTAGCGTCCTGGGCAAATGGTCTTCCAGCTGAGTGGAAGCCATTTCCTATTGTATCTTTTGGTGGTTCTTCACCGAAATCACTGAATCATAATCCGGGTGCAACCAATCTTCCCAGCCAATACAGCAGTGAGCCTGTTTCGCAGGTCAACACTCGATCTGGAGGAATCGCACATCTATCAAGCAGCCAAGGACACGTATCGGCGCCGGCGTTCACAAAACCAGGAGTTCTACCAGGCTACACCAATCTGCCTCCCTATTCGAACAACATTCCCACGAAGCCGTCAATCGAACCGCGATCACTGGGAAATGTGGTGCCATCCCTAAGACACGAATCCTACAACTACCCAGGGTCAAAGGTTACGACAAATCCAATTGCACTTCAAAGTAACACGAATTTTCCTGTTCATTCTAACGGTATCCCGCCTCACCCTTCGCTCGAAACCAGATCAACACCGAACGTGGTATCTTCTCTGGGACAAGCTTCGAACGGCCATTCATCTTTCTCAAGGATCCTTACGAGCCCACTCCAGTCAAGTATCGTAAATGTTCACACTCAGTCGAACATTCCCGCCAAACCCTCACTTGAGACTAGGTCGGGACAGAACATGGCACCTTCGGTCGGTCATGCTTCAAATGGCCACTCATCACCGTCGATTCCTATCTCTCCCCAGAAATTGCCCACTTTCTCGACCGGCCTAGCCGAGCCGTCACTCGAAACTCGATCACTAGGGAATGTGATACCATCCGTCGGCCACGCCTCGGTGTCAAATGTCCTTTCAAATTCGATTCCTCCTACGAGCTTACCCACTTTCTCGAAAGCACCCTCCAAACCATCACTCAAAACCCAATCATGGGGAAATGTCATACCATCATTAAGCCACGCCTCAGCAACAAATGCCCTTTCGGATTCATTTCCTCCACCAAGATTGCCTACTTTCTCGAATGCTCCGGCCAAACCGTCACTCGAAACTGGGTCGCTTATTTACAGACCTGTCGCTAACATTTCTTTATTAGGATCGAAAATAAATTCTGGTTTGGCGTCTCCCCCAATTTCCCCTCCTACTACCCAAGGTCCATCATCTCATCCTACTGGACACCTCCCCATAACTCCAAGTGTTCCAGTCGGAAGTAGTAAACCGAGCGTGGCCAACCCAGAGGGCCCGTCACATGGTGTTTCCCACATCGGTCCAAATCCGATCGAGTCAGCAACATTTTCGAGTATTGCAGCCGACAGGTCCACAGGCTTGCCTGCCTCAAGTAGCGTCCGTGAGATGCCCTCACAAGTCAGTATTCCAAGGACTAGCTCAACCTTTTCTGGAGTCGGCCCAATAAAATCCGCCTTCTCTTCTCTCGTTGCGCCTGTCCGGTCTGCATTTTCTTCGATCCCAAAAGGAAGCAGTGCCTCGGCAAAAACTGTTGGTCCAACTTCGTCGATACTCGGTGGTGGCGTTCCAACCTCATTCCCAAGGTCTGTGCCGACCTCATTTGGATCCGCAAGATCTCCAATGCCTGTTGTCCCTGGTAGTGTTCAAAGTTCTGGATCGCCATCGATCAATATGCCTAGGTCAACGGTACCAGTCTTGCCACACAGCGCTTCGAACTCGGAGGTAGGAAATGGTATTCCAACGTCCAGAATTGGTGAACCAAGCCACACTGCAAAGAACTCGAATGCTCCTAGTGGACTTAGCATTCCAGGATTCAGCCCATCGTCGGTTAAACAATCATCTACTAGCTTTCCGATACACGAGACTCCAAGGCCAAGCCTTCTACTTTCCAGCGTGGCCCTCAGTCATCCGGGATTAAGTACATCTGTGGGTATCTCTGGACATCATAGCCTCGCGGAATCCAGCTTGGGCCTGCCATCAACTGCGCTACGAAGCCAAAGTCAACTCAGTTCTTTAGCTCCGCATAGTACCGTACATGCTAGTGTGCCTACACCAAATTTACCGACGTCTGGTCACTCTTCCGTTAGTGTCCCTCGCTTCAGCGGACCTTCAGTAAACGTTCCAGGAGGATTGCCCAGCCTCTCTGCATCTTCGCTACATGGAGCCAGTCACGGATCACTACCCCCTGCCAGCCTGTCAGTGCCTCACCAATCGCAATTTTCAGACAGTCACAGTTCACATGCTGCGAGTAACCCGACTGCGAGTCTCCACCAACCCAGCTTGCCAGGAGTCAGCATCCATCCTGTGTCGAGTCTTCCAACGAGTGCTGCATCACACCCCAGTCTGCCTTTGTCTGTACCCGTGTTGAGTCTTCCGCACCCAAGTAGATCTACACCCTCACATAGAGCTAGTGTCACGGTTAGTACTCGTTATCCTAGATCTAGTGTACCTGCCGGCGTCAGTACACCGCATTCATTGCCTGCCTTCAGCGTGCCTCACATCAGTTCGCCATTCAGCTTGCCAGGGCTCAGCGTACCTGCAGAGAGCATCAAAACACCAACAGTTGGCAACATACCTGTGCCCACTTCGCTGGAAAGAAGTAGGTCACAAGTATCGTTGAAGACCTCCTTCCCGCTGGCCACACCATCAGGGGCAACTTTATCGCACCCAAATTCAGTACCACTTAGTGTCCCCAAACCAAGCATTGGAGAGAGCAAAAGTCTTTCAGCAAGCCATTCCGAGGGATCTCTGGTCCCAACATCTCATCTTGTGTCAAGCCTGGGGTTCTCGACGATTGGTTTGCCGACTAGTGAACAATTGCCAACTACATTGCCAGAAATCAGTCTCGGATCTTCAATTCGCCCTTTGAGTCAAGGATACCCATCCTCCCTACCGGTACACAGTCTCGGACACTCTTCAGCATCAAGCACTCATGCCGGTTTCCCGACCTCAATCGCTGGTATCCTTCCTCCTGTGCTCAGCTCTTCGGCTCCAGCACAGAGTCTCGGTCACTCTTCAGCGTCAAGCACCCATGTTGGTTTCCCAACCTCAATCGCTGGTGTCCTTCCTCCTGTTCTCGCCTCCTCGCTACCAGGCCTTCATTCGCAGGTATCATCTGCTGTACCATCGATCAGTCCAAGCTTGCCGATAATTGTACCAAACTCTAGATTATCACATGTTCTCTCTCAAGTATCGTCTGCTGCAACGCGGTCGAATAGTCCAAGCTTGCCATTATCTGCTTCAAGCTCTGGTGCATCGAATTCATATCCGCAGCACTCGGCGATAACGCCATCTGATATATCCTCGATCCATCCCAGCATACCGGCGACCCTACATAGCTCTGAAGCATCCCAAATATCGTCAATTCTCGTATCAGTCCGCCCAAGCTTGCCAACATCTACTCTACGTGGCTCCGGTATATTGAACGAACCATCTACTTCAGCTCACGAGGGCTTACCGACATCTTCACTACACACCCCTGTGGTATCAAGCAGATCTTCTCAGCTGCCAACTGTTGTGCCCTCGACTCATCCGGGCCTGCCAGTGTCTTCTTTAGACAGCTCTCTCCTATCAAATGGATATTCCCAATTGCCGTCCTTCCACCCGAGCTCACCAGCATCTTTGCCCACTTCCATCGTATCGAATGGGCCAGTACCATCACAACTTCCTTCAATCCACCCAAGCTTGCCGATATCGATACATGCCTCTGAGTCCTTAGTCGGGCATTCAAATCTACCTCCGGTCCATTCAAGCTCGTCGCTATCAATCCATGCCTCTGAATCTTTGATTAGACCTTCGAATACACCTTCGGTTCATTCAAGCTTGCCACTATCGTCACATAGTTTAGATAAGCCAGTAGGACCTTCGCAATTACCATCTGTCAACCCAAGCTTGTCGTTATCTATGCACACCTCTGGATCTTTTGCTGGGTCTTCAAATATACCCTCGAGTCATCCAAACTTGCCACTATCAACGCAAAACTCTGGTGCATCAAGTGAATCTTCGCACTCGCCATCAAACCACCCAACTTTGTCGCGATCTATACAAGCCTCGGAATCACAGATCAAGCCTTCGAATCTACCTTCAATTCATTCCAGCCTCTCGCTCCCTTCGTTAGCCACTTCTAGTGGCTCTTACGAATCGTCACAGCTCCCATCACTTCACACAAGCTTGCCTTCTATGCATGGATCTGGTTCCACAACTAGTCTTTCAGATCCGACATCGATTCATCCAAGTTTGCCGCTGTCCATACACAGCTTGGGTACTTCAATTGGACTTTCACACTTACCATCAATTCAAACGAGCTTGCCGACACCTCATTCACCTACGTCTGAAATACCACATGGATCATCACCATTTCCGTCATCCGGACCAGGTCTACCTGTTTCTTCGTACAGCTCTAGATCATCTCGATTGTCGTCTGTGGTAGAATCCATCAGGTCAAGCTTACCGCTCACGTCTCCGCAAACCCTTGTCTCATCACATGGACCCACGTTGCCGTCCACTATGTCCTCAGTACATCTAAGCTTGTCTAACAGCATACTACCACCAAAGGTCTCAATGTCTGTAGTTCCTGCTTTGAGCTCTACCAAATTATCTGCTGTCAAACCCACCAGTTTGGGGCCTATTGGACCTATACTTCCCTCATTTTTGAGTAGTATACACGTTGCTTCCCAATCAGTCAACACTCCCAGCTCTACGACTCCTAAGATTCCGTTGATAACCAGCAGCTCTTCGAAAGAGCCTTCATCCAGTCCAGCTCTTGTCGATCCTATCAAGTCAACTCTTTCATCCGTTTTGAGTGGGGCTCCAATTGCACACAGCGGATCGCCACAATTCCCCACCAGTGGTATTCAATCCGCAATCTCATCGGTCTTGGTGTCCGTTCCTATGAGTAGCGGGAGTGTCAAGTCAAGACTCTCCACGGGGGTGGTTTCACGTTCAGAAGTCCCACAAACGACAAACAGCGTCATTGAGTCAGTTCTGTCCTTAGTGTTAAGTCATAACCCCATACATAGTGGGAGCGTGGGGCAGTCAACGATTTCAGGGGGTGTAACCATTACATCTGCTTTGTCATCTACTTTGAACAAGAATCCTTCTGTCACTCGAAGTGCCGAACTATCTACAAGCCGACCCAGTGCTGTCACCCCTAGCGTGTCTTCTGATTTGGGGGCAGGCTCGTCTATTCGGCCGTCCATTGGGATATCATCACTGCTCTCTTCCATTTCGAACAATGCTCCAGGTCCTATTCAGACCCCCAAATCGCCTATTCCAACGCATTCACTCGAATCGGCAATTTCCTCACCCTTACAAAGAGCATCCACAGTGTCCACTGAGCCTGTACCGTTAATTATATCTTCTATTCGCGGTTCAACCTCTGAGTCTTTGCAGAATACGGTTTCCCAGACCCTGGTACATTCTGCTTACACTTCAATTTTGAGCGGGTTCAACCCCGGTGGACCTGTTCAGACCCTAACCCCAGCAAGTCCTACAACATCAGCATTGTTATCTACCATTCACAAAGTTTCATCCACAGCTCAACCTCAATCCGATTATACTTCGGCCTTGAGCGGATTCAATCCAGGTGGACCTATCCAAAGTCTAAGCTCATATCTATCAAAGCCATCTTTTACTGCAGGCCGCTCAATTGAAAGCTTAACTTCATCAGTCGTGAGTAGAATTGGGAACAAGCCCTCGTTAACGGGCTTATCGCAGAGTGTTATCTCTACTGCGAGCATGGTTTCGAATAGGCCGTCATCTATTCGCAGCAGTGTCCCTGGTCCAATTGGTTCTGTCATCACCAGTATTCGAAGCGAACCATCAAGTATTTCTTCGATCCCAACGAGGACTGCGGCCTCCGTTCCGAGCAGCATACGAAATGAGCCTTCTTCTGTCCACCACAGTAGTGTGGGTACCACTAGCTCTGTTATCTCGAGTCACCTGAATGAGCCGTCATCTATTCGCAGCGGTATTCCTGGTCCAATTGGGTCTATCGTCTCTAGTATTCAAAGCGAACGATCAACTATCCCTTCGATTCCATCCGGAACTGTGGTCTCCATCCCAAGCAGCATACGAATTGAACCTTCTTTTGTCTCTAAAAGTGTTCCTGGTGCCATCAGCTCTATTGTCTCTAGTCTCCCGAATGAGCCATCACCTAGTCTCAGCAACACGCTTAAATCCATTGGAACTACACCACCAAGTTTAAGCAGCATCAGAAGCATTCTTACATCGCAAGTCAACGTTCCTTCTGGTTCAGCAGCTCCTACATCTCGTTTGAGTGTACCACCTGCTCCAATCGGACCCATCGGATCTTCTACTATTCAGTCTGGCAAGACTCTTGGTTCCTCGGCGTTGACTGGTGTCTATAATTCGGCGCCTACTGGCTTATCAACGTCTCAAATATCTCCCCTGTCCTCCTCGGTCAGATCTATCGAATCCGTTGCTAGTTCAGAATTGCACAGTACTGTGAACTCGGCATTAACCTCTCTACCTGGCTTGACGCATTCTCAACCGTCTCCGATTAGGTCCGTCGAATCTACAACTAGAGCCGCTACCCCCACACTTGGCTTCACCAGTGCACCTTCAGTACCAGTCTCATCCACAACTGGAGGCTTCATGTCGCGCTTCTCTTCGTACTTTGGGATGACCTCACAGATATCTGCAACATCGGTTCCACCGGGGCTAATGTCAACCGGAGAAGCAACACAAAGTCACAGTAAAACAACTTCCTTACCTATTGCTCTATCCAGCGAGAGACTCCCAGGGTTCTCAAGCGTTCTCAGTCACATAACTACGGTCATCAGTGGAACCACGACTGTTAAGTCTACAGCGATCACCACCCATATTTCAGGTAGGGTAGGACACATGACTTCCCCGTCTAGATCGCTCCATGCCACACCGACAGAGCCAAATACCACCCGATCAAGGGCTTCGAGCATCCGCTCGGGAAATAGTGCACTTACTGCACCTACGGCTTCTCTCGTGTCCGAAACTTCCAGCAATACCGTGCAGACTGATTTGACCCCTGGGTTCTCTTCAGTAGCCACGACTAGCTTTGCTTCAGATTCGTCAAACACTGCGCCTAGCCAAGGACAGACAATCGTGGCATCAACAACCACTTTTAAGTCGCAGTCTAACTCAACCAAGATCTCACCGACACTTGCACCATTTACATCTCATCATCCTTCCCCACAATCGTCTGCAAGCAATATACCACATACCGGAAAACCAATCTCACACTTGTCAGGCGATACTTCGCGACTTCCTACTTCTTCGACACATAGCGCCAGCACCAGCGGAACAGAGTACCCAATGGGAACTCAAGCACCCTCGAGCAGTCTCCCTAACACTCATGCAGCCCAATCGATGTTGAGCTCAACTGTCACTAACGTTCCTGCAACTCAGCCTATTGGGCCTCCAGGCAATCCAGACAACGGAGGCAACCCATCTCCTCCCAACTACGGCGGGAACGGTCACCAGCCTCCTGAAGGACAACCTCTTAATAATGGTGGCAACGGGCAACAACCGGGTCAACAGCTGCATAGCGGAGGCTACGGACAACCTCCTAACAATGGCGAGAATGGGCAACAACCCAGCCATCAACCTCCCAATAATGGTGGCTATGGACAATCTCCTAATAATGGTGGTAACGGGGAGCAGCCAGGCCGTCAGCCTCCTAATGACGGCGGTTACGGACAACCTCCTCACGCTGGCGGTAACGGCCAACCACCCAGCCATCAACCTCCCAATAACGGTGGTTACGGACAATCTCCTAGCAACGGCGGAGATAGTCAGGACCCAGGGCAACCACCTGAGGGCAACGAAGGAAACAGTCAGGAAGGAGGACAATGGCAACAGCCATCGGGTGATGATGGTGATGAGCAGGAAGGACAGGGGCCAAGTACTGGGTGGCAGCACGGCCAAGAACCGAACCAGCAGCCACCGGACAACGGTGATGGACAAGGACAATCGGAAGCTCCCGATCAAGAAAATCCGTACATGGATTGGCCACAGGGTCAGGAATCCGACGATAGTAAAAACGCTCAGCCTGATCCATCATCTACCGGCTCTCAGGCACCAGCTGACGGTCTCACCTTTGCGCCTGAACTCGACTCCCCCTACAACTTCTACGATGGCAGTATCTTCGACCCTGAGGGTAATTCCATGACTTCCGAAAATCGAATAGCTCAAGCCCAAGCTATCAATAACGACATTCCCTCTCTAGTGCAAGACATCTTTAATGACGGTTCTATCAATTACTACGATCCCGGAAATGGCGAGTTCTACTACGCTAAGGTCGATGGTATTGTTACTCAGGTCGCTAGATCCTGTGATTGCTACGTGAGCAGCATTGATGGCCAAGTCCACAAACTCTCAACTCAAGACCAGAGTCTTGCCGCGTCATACTTCAACTCCAACCGCAACATTCCAGCTGCAACAGACTACTCGGTAGTCGAAGGCGATTCGCTATGGTCGATTGCTCAACGTTATGGCGCTGATCTACCCCTACTGGAAGCTGCAAACCCTCAGATCTCTAACCCGGATATCATTCAACCAGGAGATGAGGTCCACGTCCCAGCACAAGGCTACGATGTTGTGAAGGGCGATTCCCTCGCGTCAATTGCTGAGAAGTACCAAGCCTCCGTCTCTCAACTAAAGGCACTGAATGACCAGATCGAGAACAAGAATCTTATCTACCCCGGACAAGTTGTCAAGGTCCCTGCCAAGTCTCTCTCTGAACCATTCGCATACACTGTCGCCCATGGTGATACACTGTCTGGCATCGCCTCACGATATTCCATAGACCTTAAAGCGCTTGAGGCCGTAAACCCACAAATCGGGAACCCAGATCTCATCTATGCGGATCAAGTTATCCGGATACCCGTCTACCAGCCAACCCAAGGACAAGTTAAATATACAGACTCGACCAACAACAATCACAAAGCAAGAATGTTAGTGGGTGCTAAGTTCAAGAGAGCCTCTCCCCAACTCGAACTCGCTACCACGACGATTCAAGTTGGACCCACGCATAAGCCAATTGTCGCGACTGTAATGGTACCAAAGAGATCTGAGGCAACGAGAAAAGACTCTGGCAAGTCTGGGTCGTTGCCATACTTCAGATGAAGAATTAATTTTACTACATGTATGTTCTCCCGTCTCTACATTCATTGGACGTTCTAATGCAAATATAGATAAATAATTTTTAATAGCTCATTTGAGCTGACACCAGATTGTAATTAGAAAAGCTTTGTTTTAGCGTTTTATTTTAATAATGTGTAATATGAAGAATACGCGGAAGGAGGATATACAAGGCAACAAGGAATGATTTTATTTTGGCATGTTGGGAAAAGGAGTAGGAGTAGGAGTAGGATATACTAGGCAACAAGGGACAGATAAAAGTTTAATATATATTGTTATGAGTTCAATGTTTGCCGCCCCTGCAGATTCGATGTGTGTGACCGGCTTTCTCAACCAATGAGACATTGCGGGCAACGTGGAATGCAGGCGAAGAAGGGAAAGGGACACATGCTGAGATACTGTTTCTCTAAACGATACCCAAAGCAATCACAACTAGAATACGAAGAAAAGACACACACGTGGAAAGATTCAGCATGACACGAAGTCGGTGAGATTTCAGTGTCTTCATTACTTTCTATACCTAACTCTTGAGTCCTTCAAGCAAAGCCTGAAGTGCCTCCCATTCCTCACCACCTTCCCATACTTCCTTCCCCTTACTCATGACTCCTCTCACTGCATTCCTCGCCTTCATCCTCCAACTCTTCTCCACCTCCCTCGTCTCCCCATCCTCACCAACCATCTCCATCGGTCCGTAATTCTCAAAAGCACTGACAAGATTATCAGTAGCACTAACAACACTCTTCCACCTCTCCTCATCGAGCAGCCAATCTTCTCCATCCTTCAGCATCCTCCAAGCTTTCTCTGCACAACTTAATGCATTCGCATAGTCCTTTCTGTATAACGAAAGCTTCTCGACAAGTGCCCAGAGTTCGGCGCGTTTAGTGATTAGTGGGATGATGTTAGTGTTTACCATGGCAATTACTGCTCTTGCGAGACTACCTCTGGGTGCGATATAGATTCCGTTGTTTTCCGCAGGGCTTTCTCCAGGAAGGGTGTTCTCTGGTCGCTCGCTAGACGTTACTTCAAGGACCAAAGCTCGCAAGACATCGATGTCGACAGCGAATTCACCGACGGCGGGAGCGCGGATCCGAATAACAGACCGCATGCCGGAAAGCAAATCTGGAAAAGAGGGAGGAGAAAGTCGGCCAGCGATGGTAATGACATTGTCCCAAATCTGCCAGTTCGTGTAAGCAATAGCTGCACCACGTTTGTAGGCTGCCAAAGCTTGGCGGAGCAGAGATTGGGGATCCTGTGTAGATTTGTGAACAGAGGAGATTTCTTCGTCATCAAGCGGCTCGATAGCAGGAGCAGCTGTCGATGCTGCGAGCTTTTGGGTTTTTGTGAGCTCGGCATGCTTGCTAAGTAGTGCTGATCCAAGATTGGAGTATGTTTTCGCGTCTGTCTCGTGGATCATTATCGATTGCTGGAAAGCGATAATTGCTCCGTCCCAATTCCCGACTTTGAGATCGATGTCACCAAGTCTGGACCACGTATCACCATTCTGTCTGTTCACGACCGTAGCTTGCAGATAGCTTGCTCGTGCTTTGTCCAGGTCTCCTGTCTTGGAGTAATATTCTCCCAAAGTTCGTTGTGCCCTAGCATAACGATGCTTCGAAATTTCCCAAGCATGTTCCCAGCATGAAGGATCTTGGTCCAAATCTCCCAGAATACACCACAGTCTTGGAGAATGAGGCGGACTTGGATCTCTGATCTCTCCATCCCATTTCTCCTGCACAACTTCTTTCTCATCAACATCATACTTGTCCATCTCCGTACCTTTCTTCGAGAAGAAAAGCTGTCTTCGGACGATTTGTCGAGCTTTCTCTTCTTGATGCACGCTATGATAGCATAACGCTACTTCAGCCCATAATCTTAATCGTTTGAAGATCTCTAAGGCTGACACAAATGAACCAGCACTAGCCCAAGCATACGCCAGCTCAGTTTCGATTTCCCATCTAGTTGGAGAGGCTAAAGGATATATGTACTTTAATCTCTCTGTTACTGGAGCTGACTCGTCGACTTTGGCTCTTGGAAGGAACGAGGTGACTTTTATCTCCGGAATGCCGCCATTTTCACCTCCATTGACAACCCCGGACTGTTCTTGTGTGTCGGCGATGATTTGATCAACGATAACCTGAAGCTGAAGCACACTTCGCTCTTGGGTTCTAGAGCGATGTGACTCGATCTGGCTTCTAACGAGAAGGGCTTGCGTGTAAATTTGCCAGTTTGTAGGCTTGTCATTTAGCACACGAACTGCGTAGGGCAAGATCTCTTCACTGTTGAGCTTGTCTAATGGAGAAAGGGTGTCCTTGAGAGTGGCTTCTGTTAGTAATGTAATCTGGTCTAGAGGCTTGAGCTGGGGCTGTTCATCTGGTTTGAGGTTGGCGAGTGATGGAGGGAGCGACGATGTTGCAACAACGTCATTGCCACATTTCGCAAATGAAATGGATTCCAGAAGCGTATCATCGTTGAGATCCAAAGTCGTGGGTGCATTTCCATTTGATCTTTCCAGATCCTTGTTCGCTGTGAAGTGATTTGTATCTACCTCCTCATCGTCATTGCTCTTGGCAAACACAACAAGCTGTGAGATGTCGTTCTTCTGGAACTTTGTTTTCTTTCCCAACGCGCCGCTCAACTCGTACTCGAATCCGGCAATTTCCTTTGCTTTCCTGACCTTTTCTCTTGCTTTCAGATCCAGGCTTTGCAAGATATATATCTGTGCTTCCTCCAACAAGAACATGACTTTGGCGTCTGTGTCAAATGCACTTTTCTCGGCAAAGACTTCGCTTTCGAGGTCTTTGATGTCCTTATCAATAGCATCTACTAACAAAGCACTCTCGCTCAGCCTTCCGGCACTGACTCCGCTCAATAGTCTTTGATGAAAAGCATTGATCCTGATTCTCATCCACTTCGAATCCCTGTATTCTCCATCCACTATTCGTGGGAAGAAGACCGTGAAGATGAATCTCGCCAGACAGAACAGTTCCAAGTTAGGGATGTATTGGTAAACCGATATACCATCCACATCCAGACTCTTCAAACACTTTGAATCAAAGTCCAGTGGCTTTTGCGGAAAGACATCCTGCCATAAGGTCGGGGGTCCCGTGACATTTGCTTGTAGAAAAGCATTTAGCGCAGCCAGGCCAGTGAGCAGGACTTTGATTGCGCCATTCCAAGTTTTCAGTTCCTCGATTTGGAGAGCAGAATCTTGCTTGCTGCGCGACGACGATATGGTTTCGAAGAGCTCCTCGTACAGAATTTGCGAGGTGCGGCTGCTCAAAACTGCCTTATAATCGCCATCCAAAAACAACGATACCAGATCTGCAAGTTCTGGAATATTTTTCAAAGCATTAAAGTCGAAGAGTAAAGAGTCGAAGCTCTTGAATGGTGTCGCAGAAGCCTTAGACATTTTGGGGGTGTAGTTGTGCATGGCTTGTCAGGTGCAAAAATTTAAGAAAATTATATTCGAGGCGGAACCATCTTTGTAAGCAAATACAAGCGAGTCTGGTGCGCGAGTGGACAAAAATCCAAATCGCAAAATTACTTCCGTCATGTCAACGTCTTGCATCTATGTCAAATTGTCCAAAACCCGTACAGTCACTCAGCATTGGGGAACGAGAATTTCAGTACAAAAATACATAATGTTTACTACCGCTACACAGAATACACGTGCAAACAAGAATGCACCACACAACCATGCAATGAAGCTCGCTGATATGCACCCCATCCTCAGAATGCAAGACCGCTCTGTGTTATCCATGACATCCGTAATATGACGTTGGGCACATATAATCATACAGTTATTTTTGTACACTTCACTTCTTGCCCTTCTTTTTGTTGGGAACAACTTTGAAGCCTGCAGTTGGTTCTTCCTTCGGTGGACCTTTCTTAGCGACCTCACTCCATCCTCCAGACTTATCACCTGCACCAGAAGCGCTTCCGTAACCACTGACAGATGCCTCAACGATGCCCTTTTCAGCTTGATTGCGACGACGAAGAAACTCGGCAGCAAAATCGTTGCCGTTCATAAGCTGTGTAGAGCCATAAATGCTATCGGCGATGAGTTCGGGATCGTTTCCAATGCTAGTAAGACCTTCAACAAATACATCGACTAGAAAGGGTTAGCTAACGCTCTATTAACATGCGGAGCACACATACCGTTGATGCCGGAGTTGAGTCTGTTCGCCAACGCAGCCTTGGTCCATCTAATGAATTCTTCCTTCGCCGCACTGACATTGCTTTGACCCGAGGTTGTGGCACTGCGCGTGGCCGGTGCTGGTCTTGCAGCTCGAGGAGCTGATATCGTTGCAACGGTGGCACTGCTTACAGCACGAGCAGTGGGAGGGGCGGCAGCTGCTGGTCCGGTAGGAACTCTGGCTTTGCCACTGGGTCCCACAGTTGACCAGGCAGAGCCACCAGGAGGAAGTGCGCTTATTGTCGCCTTACTTGCGAGATCAGCATAACGTTTACCACCAGAAACTCCCGGAGTCGGTTGGGCGGCCGCGGCGGCAGCAGCGAGCTTCTGTTTGCGGAGTTCTTCTTCACGTTGAATGTCTGCAAGTGTCTTCTTGGACGAAGCAACATTGCTGGCAGCGACAACTTTGGTAGCAGCCGGCTTGGCCCACGCGGATGGAGCGTTTGTAGGAGTGGCTGGTGAAACACTGTTACCCCAAGTTGAGGTTGTTGGCAACCCAGGAGCAGGAGCGACTGGCTGACTAGCAAGCATCTTCAACTCTTGCTCGTAATTAGCTCGACGAGCAGCCGCAGCGATCGTTTCAAGTTTTGCAGCCTTCTTTGCTTCAGCTTCTTGAATTTCCTTCAAGGAAGGTCCTCTAGGAGCTTCAACGGGTTCCTTGGCCCAAGGAGCGAGCGAAGGAGTGGCATTGGCAGCTTCAGGAGTTTCAGAGCGCGATCTGATCTCCACATTCAAGGCTTCCGGAAGGTTTGATCGACTTCTTTGAGCGGTTGGTGCAGGAAGGGGTGTAGTCGACTGAGGTGGCGGGGGAAATGGCATTGGCAGACCAGTATTAACTTTTGCCCATGGGGATTCGGGTTGTGCTACAGTCGCAGGTGATTCCTTTGCGGAAGCTGCCTTCTGTACTCGTTGGGTTAGAGACAAAACCTCCTGTTCCTGATCATGATGCTCCTCTTCATGTTCCAGCTCAGAAGGCTCCTCAAACATATGTTGGCTGTGTGATTGCTGGGATTGAGCGGGGGGTCCAATGGGCTCACTCATCATAGGTGCAGAGGTTGGTGGTAGTCCACCGGCTTCCTCCGCTTCATGCTGTGCTCTAAGATGTTCAAACTCCTGGAGACGAGCTTTGAAGTCCATAGGCTCATTTTGAGTAGCTTGACGTTGAGGTTGACCAAAGATGGAAGCAATTTGCTGAGCATGAACAGAGTGCTGCGGGCCCTGTGCACCAGGCCCGAAAAGCTGCTGACGCTCTTGAATACTCAAGCGCGCAAGCTCATCTTCACGGAAGAAGTCCGGAGTAATTCCTGTTGCACCTTGGGCAGGCATTGGTCTAGGAGGACCATCGAAAAAGCCTGCAACACCTGGCAATGGGGGTTGTTGCGGCATTCCAATAGGCGAAGTCATACTGCCGAAGCTGGGTTGACTTTGTAGGCTGTGCGCACTAGAATGATGATGCAGAGTCGAGGGTAAGCCGCTCATTTGCATCTGCTTCATATTTACCTGTTGCTGAGCTAAGAATTCACGTTGACGAGCCATCAAGAATTGCTCTTCTTGCTTGCGACGCTCAAGGTTGTTCTGTTGCTCAGCTGTCAAGGTAGTGCCAAAGCTTGGGAAAGAGTTTGCAAATGGTGGTTGCACAGCACCAGGTTGAGCACTGCTATTACCCGGTCCAGCAGTGGCAGGCACAAATGGTGCTCCAGCTGTTGTCGTGGGAGGACCATGAGGAATGCCAATTTGGGGCACCAAGAAAGGCTCACGTGAATTGCCGATTCGTCGTATCATTGATCCAAGAGGCTCGAACTTCTCGTCCTCAACCTTCTTAACCATCAAGTCCGCGGTGAAGAAGGAAGCCTTGTACCAGTCGTGCATCTCAAGGCCAGACCATGGACCCTGGGTTGTACCTTGAGGATCAAGATACACCCAACGCATTCGGTCTGGCATTACCATCATACGCATCTGCGCCGCTGGCAGAGTGCCAGAAGCTGAGTCGGACGATGCTTGTGATGGTTGATGGTTCGATTGGGCAGAGGAGGCCTGAGGAAATCCGGTAGCAGGTTGACCCTGAGCGCTATCAGAGAGGGTGGATTGCGAAAAGTCATCAAAAGCAAGTCTACCAGTTCGCATGGGGCTGTCGGTATCTCGAGGAGGGAACGCGTTTCTGCCAATGGTCCCAAAAGCATTGCTTGATCTCATGTCCTGACTATCCTCACGTTCTTCAGGCTCTCCACCCTGCATCTGTGCTTGCATAGCTGCAGGGAATAGAGAGCGAATTCCACGACCGGCTCCAGTTACATTAGCATTGGAGCTTGCTCCAAACATGCCGGAATGACTTCCGAATCCAGGAGATTGAAGATCACCGCCCATGCCACCGAATAAGGATGAACCAAAAGCACTCGAAGGAAACCCAGGTCGGTTTTCACGGTCCGGGGTTCCCAGAGCATTGCTGCTTGTAGGCCACCCGCCACCACCAAGACCAGAAAGTGTTGTTAATCCACTCAAAGTCGGCGGGAATCCTCTGGTAGCGCCCGCACTCGAGTTCTGACTACGATCGCTGCCGTCATACGGCACATTGGGATAACCACGGCTCGAGGTACCGAAAGCTGCTCCATGCTCGGGGATTCCACCCAGTCCTTGGCGGTCATGATGCAGGGGGTGATCATCATAACTTGAGTCATCGTCGTGTCTGTCATCGGGTGGGGAACGGTAAGGATTCGTGACAGACGGGCTCATCTGGTCTTGCTCCTCATGATGACCTTGAGGAGTTTGTTGAGCCTGTCCTCGTTCGCGGAAACCGAGAACATCAGCCATTCCGAACTCGCCAGACGTGCCCCTGATCGGAGTATCCATGCCGCCAGGTACCCTTGGTTGGGTGTGGGGAGGTGGGCTAGAGTCTTGACCTCCACCAAGAGCAGCACTTCCACTTGGAGCCTCTCCAGCGAACGGATCCGTGTCAGCTGTATCGGGTCGCTGCCGACCGCTAGACCTCCAAGATCGCTCTGCCGGTTTCGACATATCCTCGGTGCTGGCCTTGGGCATGAGATGTGCCAAGCGGCTCTCGCCTCTACCAAAGACCGGACGCTTGTCAATAGGAGTCGGTGGATTAGCAGAGTTTCCGAGGGAGAAATTGCCAAAATTGCCCATTGACGTTGCAGAAGGTGCACCCCAAGGAGACGCTGGCCCATTTCCCAGAACACTTCCGGCAGTATTTGCTCGAGACAATCCTCCAAACGGTAGCATGCTAGGCTTGCCTTCATCGGAACGTTCATCCAGCTCATCCTTCGGCTCATTGGCCTTTCGTGCAAAGAAAGGAGACATTTCATCCCTCGAAAATCGACCAGTTCCAGAAGGTGACTGCATACCTGAGATTGAATCACTGGTTTGTTGTCGACGTGTAGAAGGCCTGCTGGCAGAGGCAGGTGACGAGAGACCAAAAGCACTAGAGCCTTGCGAGATCGAGGTTTTTCTTCCATTGACGCCTAGTCCCTGAGCGCCACCATCCTTGTTGTTCTGGGGTGGAGGCTTGAGAGGAGAGTTGACATCGCTAGAGAATAACTGCTAAAATTAGCGGCGTACCATGTTTCGGGTGGTCGACTAACAATTCTCTCTTCTTCAGTCATTTCCTGCATTGCCATAGGCTCTGTGTCTGCATTCTTGTTCCAGCAAACTTCAGGTCCATGGTTGTCCCTGCCGTCAGTACTTCGACCCCATCCACGGCCATTTGCTGCACTTGATTGTTCTGGATTCCAAGACTCAGCGTACAGGTGCGAAATGTCGTCTTTGAGCGCGCCTGACTCCTTCTGCTGCTGAAAGATGTCAAGGAGGAAGTTTCTCGAGTAGCGGCAACTGTCTGTAGGCTGTTCGAGAGTCGTGCTTGGCTGGTGCGAGATTGGAGTCTCTGTAGTTGGGGTTGGAAGCGGAGGCTCTGCTTGGGAAGTAGACTGCGCAAACGGGGTGCTAGACGGACGACGGAAAGTGGCTATTCCATTCGTTGGTCGATTTTCTCTCCTAGCCCTTTGAGATTTAATCGCGTTAGCTATGGCTGCTGCGACTATATTGGCAAGTGGTGGAGAGGGGGGCGGTCGCGTATTGCTGGCTTTGATGCTATGAGGCATTGTGCTTCTGCAGAGATGGAAAGGAGCAAGGCTTGACTATTTCAATCTGAAAATATAGTAGTCCAGCAAACCACTCGGATCAAGCAGTGTTCACAAGCAAAGGGAAGGATAAACAGTGGTTTAGAAAAGCCGTGAACACCAAATTGTGAGGAGGCAACGTACCAGTCCCCGCTCCCTCGGCCATCGCCCCTGCCATTTCGGTCGCGACTCGAACTTTGACCTGCTGCCGCGGATGCGAAGCTAGATGGCATATGTGAAGGCATGATTGACAATGAGTTGGAAGCAGTGTAGATGCAAATTCAGGGTCCAAAACCAAACGATTCGCGCTGGAGAAAGATCGGACGCGAAGTGCTAATGAGCTCGAGGGAAATTTTGGATATGTCGGCAGGTAGGGAAGGTTTCAGAAGAGAATCTGAGATTGCGTGTATGTGTGTAATGTGAAAAGGATCAGGTTTGATATGGGGGTTCGTTCGAAAGGGGTTGTGAGCAACAATTTTCGCAAAAGAAGTTGTTCGTGAAAGTTCAAAAGCTCTCGAGACTGGTGGTCTTAGCGTTGCCTGTTATGGACTAGTTCTTTGTCCCTGATGGCTCAATATGCAGCGCCTGAGCATCACAACACATTTCCATTCTAATCTTACAGTTCTCTATGTACAGGCCTTCTGGTATGAAGACTGTTGCAGCATATCTACCCCTCCTCAAAATATCCGAATTATGCAGTACGCAATGGATGTTTAGGGCATGCTGAAGTTCATTATTGGCTTTGAAGCACTCACGTGCTGCCTTCCCAGCCTCCTGCGTTGCTGACTTGCTGAGATCGATCGCGTCAGTGTCCGGCAAGCATGCGAGATTCTATGGGATTTTTCCCGAGTCAAGACGGGACGGCGCGGACAAAGGATCACAAGACATCCTTAATTCAATTGATCCATCAAGATCAAGACAAGGTTATGCTGACTTCACTCTTCTATTTCCCTAATCTGGTCTGATTTAGTTTCCTTTCATATTCGCCTTATTAGTCGGGAAGCTGCTTCTACTGGGGCTTGACTCGTCAAACGCATCTTTGTGGTACTACATAATCCCCCTCCGCCCCAGGTCACACAATGTCTTTTTTGGCATGACACCTCAGATATTGCATCGCTTGTACGAGCACCTGTTCAGAGCAAACAAAAGTCGGGCCTCCTGTATGCATGAACTTGCTGTATTGATAAGAGTTGCTACGTTACTCACATCACATTCTCTGCTGGCACGTTCATATTTTAATAAAATGTTTGCTCTTACTAGCCAAGTGGCGTCAGCACTTTCACATATATTCTCTGAATCCGCTGTTCAAATTCGTATTGCTGCCACACCGCCAGACTCAAGTTGAGGAATTCAGCTCTCGTTTGTCCTACCATCTGTACAACATCTCCAGGCAGCCACAGTGTACAGCCTGCAATTTGAGGAATTGCGAGTTATTCTCATTCAAACACCAAGTATGTGTCTAGAGGCAAGATGTCACGTCCGTGCGAAGAGGGCTCATCATCGTGATCGAGGATACGTCTATGGTGGACGCGAGTTCGCTGTTCTTGACGAACGTGATTCAGGTGGCAGATTTGGAGAACGATTTGGATATCCCCGAGGAGGTCGAGTTCGGCTTGATATGCCCCCGATGGGCAGAGGACGAGACCCCAGGGTAGATATGCTTAACGGTGTGGGAATGGGTGGTGTGTATGGAGGCTTGCCTGGAGGAATGGGCGGCGATCTTGGCGGGCCTGGAGGTGGGCTTGGCGGCTTTGGTCCCTATGGGCCATTTGATGGTGGATTGGGCGGAGCACTTCCACCGGGCTTGGTAGGAGGAATCGGGGTCGGAGTTGGCATGGGTCACGGTCATGGACTTCGTGGAGGACTCCATCAGGATGCAAGAGGAATGAGAGGCATGCCCTTCATTCCAGGTATGGAAGCACAACACAGAGGTCTTGGCGGCATGAGAGGGATGCCGGGCATGGAAGGGCTCCACGGAGGGTTCGATACTGGCTTGGTACTTGGTCTCGAAGAACGACTTAACGCAACGGGCCTTGGCGACCCGAGAGATCAATTTCTTCAACAGATGCCGCGATTTCCTGGAGGACAATATCCACCAGAGCATCGCTTTCATGGACATCGACATCATGCTGCACATGGCAGAGGACCACCTGCCGGCGATTTTGGCAATCATGGAGCAGAACGTGACAGCCCGGAGCGTGATTCCCGGCGATCCACCCCGGAGGGACATCACGACTCTGATCCGGGACTCTCTCAATATGACCATGATCCTATCTTACGCCATAGGAAATTTCATGAGGCAAAAATGCGTCGTGAGTGGGAAGAGGATAGGAATTATCGCCAACCATATGTCGAGGACTATCCTAGTCCAAGACGCAGTGATGACAATCTGCAACGTGGAGCTGGGAGGAAGTAGCCGATCGAAGGATGACAAGTTAGGATAATGTGCCCATTCTACTATCGAGAGGCTGATGTAAGGATGATGTCGGGGCATCTTTAGCATCAATAAGCAACAAGTAACAAAATATGATAGCTAATTTCTGAGACCGTAATCTCTACTGTCCTTCGTGTTAGTGATAAGAGGTAATAACACAATATCAACTTATGATTCTCATTTTTTACATCTTAACATAGTTAGGCAACACCAGTTCATTGTAGAATAGAGTGTACGCTGAGCAGAGAAGAATCGAACAATGCAAAGAGACAATGTCTCCAAGCAATGATTTCAATGCAAATGAGAGAAATCTGATCATCTAAAGAAATTATTCGTTGAGTCTTCAAAGCAGAAGCCTCAAAGGTACATAAAAGTCAGATTGGTAAACTATATGACAGTGTAGTTGGCGCTCGAAGGGTCTGAGCGATGATTCCAACGTCGCTCTTATTGAAATGGCAGAACACTCAGAATCATCAGCTAGCAAAGACAATAACGAATTAAGACGGTTCGAAATCATTGAAACGTGGAAAAGCAGCTCGTAGAAAGCATACCAAAATAAATTGTCTTCCTCAATAGAGTAAAGAGAGAAGAGTAGCAATCAGGAGGCTTCTTGATGAGACTATGGAGTCTCCGCCAAGTGAAAACAATCTTCCAAGTCTGTCAAATAAATCGAGAACCAAAGCATCAACGCTCTTTCGTAGCCTATCGGACATCCGCGTGCTCCATCGATTCGCCATAGATGCAGTACAAGTGCAGTACAGATGCATCAAGACTTAGAGCCAAAATAGTTTACACCACTCAAATGTACAATGCTTTCTCCAATAGCTAATGCCACATCTTAACATCGGAACAGAAGTTGCACAAAGGCTGCTCGGTATCGGAAAACCTGAGAAGAATTTGCCGCATTCGTACCTACTCGCTGCTCTGCGCCACATTTGGGGTGCAGAAAGTTCGCAGTGCAGCACAGCCCTACGAAAAGCTCAAGAACTTCTCCACACATTTTGCCAACGCGACATAGCCTATCATGCACCTCCAAGACGCACTCGGCGGGCCCGGAAGTTCGTAATCCACTGAGACGTCACTCGAAGGCTCAGCCTTGCCACACGTTCTGAGAACTTCGAGAAGCAACATCTCAGCACTCAGCACCCATCCCAATTCTTCCCACAGCCACTGGACCATCACGCGGCAGGAGCAGCGGTCCATTTCGGAAGATTTGCGAAGATGTCACCCGCGCGCATGGAATCGTTTGGCCGTCAGGCAGTTTTGTGATTCGAGGACAGCATGTTGAGCTGTGGTTATGATTCGATCATTGCGCCGCAGGAGCTTACTCGACCCAAGCCCGACCAGCCCCTCCAATCTAGCTGCTTCCCCGCTAAAGCACGTAAGTTTGTTATTCACTCAGCTCTGAGGCCAGTGTCAACAGTCAGCTAGCTATATTAAAGAGGCTCCTCGTCTCATGGTCTGTTTCTTTCCTTCTTCACATCCTCCAAACTCCAACCACACAAGCTCTTCACAGCTACAGCACTACACAACAGTCAACATGTCTGGCAACGATTACTACGGTGGCAACCAGGGTCAATACCCTCCTCAACCCAACTACGGCCAGCAAGGTCAATATCCCCCACAACCAAACTATTCCGGCAACCCCCCTCAACACCAAGCCTATCCTCCTCAACCAAACTACGGCTCTCCCTCACCTGCTCCATACGGTCAACAACCACCATATGGACAGCAACCTCCATACGGGGAACAACCACAATATGGCCAGCAACCGTCTTACGGTCAACAGCCACCTTATGGCCAGGGAGCCCAACAACCACCCTACCCATCCGGCCAACCCAACTACGGTGAAGACCGCTCAGGACCCCAGGGCCAACTCGCTCCCGGAGAAGTAGGACCCAACGGCGAGCGTGGTCTCGGCGCCACACTAGTCGGTGGAGCCGCAGGAGGGTTCGCCGGTCACGAATTCGGCGGTGGAGCTCTGGGTACGATCATCGGAGGAGTGGTTGGAGCGATCGGAGCGAACGCCTTGGAGCACCGTCACAAGAAGCACAAGGAGGAGAAGAAGTGGGAGGAGCAGCAGGGACAGTATGGTGCTCAGGCTCAGTATGGTGGGAGTCAGTATGGGTTGGCTCCTCAGGGGCATCATCATGGTCATCACCGCAAGCATTCGAGAAGTCGGAGCAGAGGACTTGGTGATGATTCGGACTAAGTGATTGGGAAATGGATATTTGGGATGGTGGCTAGGATAATATGGTTTTGTCTCTTTGCTTGATGGTATGCGATGCTTGCGGTGCGTTATTGCCGAACCCTGGATGGGTCATCGACTTCATGAATTTACGAATCAATATTATTAGAATGAATATTCTTGCCTAAAGTTTCACTCCTTTCTCTCATTGAATTTTCCTTGGCGTTCATCGTCGTCCAATGCTAATCTCGAACCGCAGACTGCATGCCAAGAGCTTGATGTCTTGCATTGCAGAATAGCTGCATGATCCATTATGCTGGTGGGAAGGAATCCTAGTCTGGTCCTCGATTTCGTGATTCGACTGAAGTGGGAGCAATACACAACAATATCTTCTTCAACATGGCACACGAGATAAGTCACAAGAATTCAAATAGCACAGTCAGATGATGGTCATTATCTTTCATTATCATTTCCTTGCATGTCGTTACGTCGTTGCCCACCCGAAACGGGCCCGTTGGACTTTATTGGTGTATGTTACAATGTTGGTACACATGTACACGCCTAGACGCTGTACAAGAAAATCAATTGCTCACTAACGGCAGCGACGACGTTGGGACCATTCTCAGTAATGAGGGCAGCAATGTACTTCGGGGGCTAATGAGATGTTAGCAATGCCCCAACTTTAGGAATTGGAACTTACAGTGAAGTCAACGGCATTGCGGATCGGAGTCTTGGGAGTTGGGTCCTCGACGTAATCAGGCTCGAAACGAATGATCTTCTGGTCAATGTCGGATTCCATGTCGTCTTGTGACAATATAAATTCTCTAACGAATTTATGCGTCTCAACGGCGACGTAGAACGGCTTCTTGGCAGCCATGGCCAGTTGAGCAATCTGGAAAGTGCCCAATCTTGAGATGATTCCACCGTTCTCGACGACGCCCTCAGCACCAACGATGACCATATCGACTTTTCTCATAGCATATGCGACCGTGCCTTCATCAATCTCAGCAACCGGAATGCCCTTAGCTCTCAACGAGTCAATGACAGTTCTGCATTCAATGGATCTCTGGTCCTTCACAACGTAAATGACCTTGAAGCGAACGTTGCCTCCGGCTCTCTTGACGTCCGCAGCCTTTCGCAACAAAGCCCCAACGACTCTCGATCCGCCATGGGTCAAGACGATATTTCCATCCCGAATGTAGTTCTGTCCGTGCCTAGCAATCATGTCCCGAGCGTTCTTGGCGCGATGAACAAAAAGCCTACCGTTGCTAACCAAATGTTGACGAACGGCTTCGAAGTTGCCGGAACTGGTCTTGGAAGGCTTGAGGCAAGAGAGGATGTATTGCTGGAAGAGCTCTGTACCAGCTTGGAGAGGAATGGAGTTGGGAATGTTCATCTTCAAGAAGGCGGATTGGGTCTGAATGAGATCGAGGGTTTCGTACACAGTGACCGCGTCGGTTTGTGCTAGGAGCTCAACCAATGCTTCGATAGCAGCAACTGGCATGGTGATTTCGGGATCATCTTCAAGGATACGATGGTAGGTCTCGACGATACTGCGACGCGATGAGTCAGTGAGCTTCAACCAGGGAGCTTCATACATACTCGAAAGTACCGGTCAAGGTCTTGGGGGGGACGTTGCCGACGCTGTCCATTCTGCCGAAGAAGGGACGGCCTGGAAGTGGAGGGGGAGTGGTACTGCCTTCCCAGACTTGAGATGGAGATGGGGGTTCGTCGTCCGAGAGCCAGTCGCGGGGTAGGTTGAGGTGAGCGGGTTTCTCTGCAAAGCGCGTCAGAAATATTTCTCGAGTCGCGGCGCGGGTGGAGCCAGCGGGGTTTGCGGCCGCTGGCGTCATCGGTCGTCGGTGATATAATCACCGATCACCGTAGTGTGGGGGGAACTTACTGCGACGATTGAAGACAGCCATGGCGGTTTCCATCTCTTTGTCTCTGCGAAGCAAATTTGTGTTTGTTGACAGATCGAGTGCAAAGTAATCTCGAAGGTGGATGAGGGTCAATCGATCAACTCGCGATTTGTTTTGAAAGCCTCAAGGCTGGATTTTTGTTCTATATCACGTGATACTACTTCTTAGTGCAAAATTCGATTCTGCTATCTGGTTGACCAATTCCTCGGCCATGTTCACAGACATATTGAGAGACTCCTGGTAGTTCATTCAGCGCTAAGATTTTAAGGAAACTAAGATATATTCCAAGCTACTTTATACATCTGGTCCTGGAAAAGTGAATACCAAATAGGTATAGCTCCCTTCGCCCCTCCAGACCCTGAACGCATGCTGGCTTTGGAGCCTTGATTGGAGACAGCTTTCATACACTTTCCATTCCTTCACAACGTGCTTCGTATTCTTCGCTTTACCTCCATTCAAGCAAACATTCCCTCTGGAAACATCAGCCACGATATGCCCCTCCTTTAAATCTGCACCCAGCTCACTACTGCACTCCCAAAACAAAACCCCAAATGGAACCTTCAATCGACCCCGCAACGGGTCGTCCGCTCCCCGCAGACGCCATTCAACGAATCCTCTTCATCGCTGCATCGGTTCACGTCTATAACATCCCGCCTCTTACGAGTACGAAAGGTTATGTAGCAGCATCATGGACGGCGGACAATAATAAGCGCCAGATATTTACCGCACGGTTACGGATACTCGAGACTGCGGTACCTACAGCCACTGGTGAGACGTTGAAGACGGACATATTACTTGAGGATCCAAGCAATGGACAGCTATTCGCTGCAGCGCCCTATACGAATGCAAGCATCGTCGAGCAAGTGTTGGACTCCAGCAGATTCTTCGCAGTTAGGGTTGAAGGGGAAGGAGGAAGGAAAGCTGTTCTTGGAGTAGGGTTCGAAGAAAGGAGCGAAGCATTTGACTTCGGCGTGGCATTGCAGGAGGTTAGGAAGACGTTAGGCCTGGAAGACAATGGCAAAGCAGGAGGCAAGAAACCAGTGAAGGAAGAAAAGAAAGAAGAGAAGAGAGACTTCAGTCTGAAGGAAGGAGAAACAATTACTGTCAACATTGGCGGACGAGCAGGCCGAAGGAATCCACCGAAGGAAAAAGAAGAATCACATCAGAGTCTTGGGAGCTTCTCATTACCGCCGCCACCGGGAGGAGGTTCTTTGGGCTCTTTCCTACCTCCGCCACCGAGTGCTTCCGAACTGAAGGCTCAGAAGAGATTAAGTCAGACTTTCGAGCCACCAAATCCGAACACGATAGGGGATATGGGCTTTGATGACGGGGAGTTTGGAGAATTTCAGTAGCCACGAAATGGTTCAAGGGAGGATTATAATATGGTTCTTATACCCAAGCAAGTATTGCAATGCTATGGCTTTCTCATGCCCACATTTCAATTCAGTCCATCCATCTGTAGACATTTTGGATCATGTTTTGGTGTTTCTATTTCCAACATACGGAGCACGGAACTCGGATCATATCAAATGAGCAAACTATTTCCCAAGTTCCTGCAGGTTTGGGCTTCGACACATAAAGCCCATGTGTCAGGCCACTTAGAGGGACATTCTTGTCTGTCTGTAGGCCTGATCATAGTGGGCAATCACAACCAAGGACTATCAAGTCTTGGGTCAGGACTCTAATCTGTGCTCCGATTGATGCACAGTATTCCTAGCATTTCTCTTTTTTTGGGTCATCTGAATTCTCTCGAGTTTGGCATGAGCTTGAGATAGTTGTCAGCAGAAGTGTAGACCTTTGTAGATTCCACTTACTTTTGATGCACTTGGAATGTAGAGTTAGCGTGTGAGAGAGACCATCTTCGCGACCTATCTTAGCCTACGCAAGAGTGAAGAAATTTGTTGACCACGAAAACGAAATCTGAAGACGTGGCATCATTGTCTAAATGTTCGTAAAATATCCTAATCCCAATTTGATTCACCTTGGCCGCAGCCGTGTTTGGGAATTCCGAAATGCTTGCGTCTTGGTTCTGATTTAAGATGCAAGACGCGAATGTTAAAGAGGTCTCTCTTTTCAGTGTACCATTCAATAGGTAAGTCTCCAGAAGCGACATATGACTATCTTGTCTGTCAACTTCCAGACTTGCGTCTAAGTCCATTTTGCGGTCATTGGCCAATTCTCGAGTGGACTCGTCAGGATTTCAAGGAAAACTGTCCGGTTCTTGCAGCGCTTCATGTGTAGCTGACTGTTGTCCTGCTCGCAGCATGTCGTTGGCTGGTACGACCACGGATGGACGAACACAGGGACAGCTTTGTTGTGCTAGAGGAGAGAGCTTTGGGTTTTAGGTTTTAAATCTTCCCCAGACTTTCGATGAAGGAAGTTGTAAGAGGATGAGGTGAAGTTGGCGGTCGAGTGTGCAGATTGAAGCGAGCTGTGAGCTACGTTAGTCTACGATCATAGAGTTCAGGTGGAAAGGTACGTACAAGAATCTTCTCACAAACTCATTGGAGAAAGTGCCTACATAGGCTAGAGTTGGTGGTAAACACACTCGGCTGAGACTTATTGCACATTATTCTAAGTCGGCTACATCATCGTTACTGCTAGTAGTCTTCAAGTCCTTGGCGGGTTGAGCTGGGCAGCGTTGTGTTCGCTAGGTCGTTGCTGAGCTGTTGGTTTTACCAGGTCTAACTAGATTGTGGTCATACTGTTGAGCCACGCCTTAGGGCTAGGTCTTCATACCGAGTCATAAGACTGGGATTGCATTCGTAGACTGCACGTCCAGTGTTGATGTTATTCAATAATGATGTCCGTTCAGGAGCAGGTTGAGACTGTTGCTGTGTGGAAAGTGTAGAGGTGGATACCGACAGTGATAGATTTGTGTGAATATCCATTGCAGGAGTGACTACATCTCATCTGGTGAGCGTCTTTGAACGGCGAAAGATAATAGCTATGTGAAGAGTTGAGAAAGACATTCGTGTAGTGATGGAAGCGACTAAAGTTGGATGAGTCTGCCTTAATTGGAGGCTTTTCCACCGAACTAGGGTCAGTTGCTATTTTCATGTTTACGTATATATAGGACTATCAGTCAAGAGATAACAAGCCCTTATGTCTCCTCCTCTTCCCGCAATTCGAGGTTCGACTCCCTTGGCCCAGACTCTGTGCTTAATGCCCCCTCATCATCCGCTGTCAGGTGCCATATTTGTGAAATATCTGGAAGTGTAGGTAGGCTGAGTCGTTTGACTTTCCATCTGGGCGAGTGAGTATGTTGAAGGCAACATGTATCCGAGGGCGCATCATTCATAGAAACAGTTCGTTGTCCCAAAGCGGGTCTACTAGAATCACAGAATCCTGATTCTTCATGGCTATCGCTTGCTTGATCCATCGGAGATATTTCTTCGGTTTGCGAGTTCCTGGCCAAACGATCATGTGTGCTTTGTTGCCAGTCATAATCTCCATTCTCTTGTTCCCACTCAGGCATCATGTGCTGGTCCTGATTCGCTGTGAAATCAGCATGCTCAAACGCAGGTAAAGCAGGATTAAGATACAGCTGTGGTGTTTGATTGACGGGTTCGTTATTATCAGAAGGGTCCTGCACTTGGACCTCGATTTGTCGAATTTCGTTCTCTACTTGAATTTGTCGTTCACGTCTCTGAATTTGATAAGTTACTCGGCCTAGTTGCGCCAGTATCGCTTTCTCTTGGAAACCGGTTTCTTGAATTCGACTAGTGAGCCAGCCAACTTGACTCCGCATCTTTCTCTTGGAAAAGATAAAGTTTCCTTTCGCTAAGTTTTCTTCCAATATCGTCCTCCTTCTCAGCAGGTCTGTAGCTTTGAGATTCTCGTGTTGTAATGAGTTGAGAAGGTATGCTCTGTCATGATGTAAAGCATGGAAATAATTCATTCCGCTGCCCCCGGGAAATTTACTGCTGGGTAAGTCGTCTTGAAATGCTGGGCTCGGATTTGGCGGAATAAGTACGTCTATTTGCTGATGGAATGGCAGCGACATTATGCACCTTGGGCTGGTAAAGTCGATGCCTCGTAATTTTGCTAAGGACGGCTGGCACAGCTCAATTACTTGCCTCAGATAGCAGCTTGGCTATCAATACTGTGGTTTGCAGGTGGTGGCTGTACTATTGATTAAAGTCAAGCAGTAAATCCATTGCTATCAATAGCTTTCTCACACAAAGAAGAAACAGAAACACAATCTTAGACTAGTCAGATGAAAACTATGAGTGGGTCCTGAGAAACAGCTGGAACTAGCAGAAAATCAGATAACCACGGGGAAGGGGGTTAAGTCTTGGCACTTAGCTCGTTTCTTCTTGCAAGAACAAAGCCGAGCACAGATGTTGCGGGGTTCCGGTTTGGGCCACACCTTTCAAGGTCTAAACATGGTGATAAAGAGCAAATGGCAATCTAGAGCAGGTTTCGACTATTCCTTTGTCTGTTCGAATAGGAGGATGACACTTTGAAAAGCAAGCTTCACTAGAAACATAGTCGCGACAAGCCACCACTGCCCGGGCGTTTCTCTGCTTGGGCATTTCTTGGCATGAACTTCCATGAGTACAAACGAGATGTTAATCCCCGCAATACTCAAGCAAACTGTTATGAAGAAAATTGAGGAAATGATCTTGTGGGAGCTCTTGATATGCTTGCGTGACGATAACTCGAGAATCATGTTGGTCGAGATTTAAGAAAGGAAGGAGGTCCATTGGACACCGAATGTCGCGTGCCGGAAGAAGTCGTCTGTGCTGAGAGGCTGAGCTCCGCCGGCCTACTTTATTTTGTGGGTGTCATATTTAATGCAGAGGACAGCTTCATGCTCCTCCGACGGACAACGTTGCCTTTCCTCGAAGCGTGCGTCGATGATTTCTCATATGCCCGAAAAAACTTCCTCCTTCCCCTCCCACAGTCGAGTCTCTCGAGCGATTCCCTCCGCATGGACGCTGCTCCGCGAGCATAAGCTCTTGATGAGGGTTGCACACAATGCCCGTTCCGCAACGACGATTCCATGGTGACGAGGAGCTGGGAAAGAAAGACGATGATCATAAACCGGGTGTGAAAGGTCCTATGGGTCGTGCGTGGCAGCAACGGAGGCTGCCAAATGGCCCTCGTCGAAGCAACCTCAAAAGGATAGCATTGGGCTTCCTGGTCGTGATTGGATTCTACTACTTCTTCAAGAACATGCCGACAGATCTTGAGCAACCTAGACAGAGGCCTTCATATGTGCCTCCTTCTGGACCGAATGCGCCAGCCTCGAAAGCAGTTCCGAATAGATACGACTTTGTCACGAAGACAGCAGAGGACGAGACTCCAGATGCACCATTGCACAATTTCAATGGAGTATGTATAATGAATTTTCCATTGTCTGGCCTGGTGTGGATCATTTTGATCTTCGAATTGTCAGTATTGCTTTGGAATAATGGCTGATGTTTAATCTTTATAGCCCATCAAATTCTACCAACTTGCTTCGACTCTACACGGGGTGAAAACCCGAGGTTCTGACTTGGTCAATCAAAACGTGGTATGTTTGAGAAGCTCTACGAAATCGATGGAAGCTGATTCTCCAGCTCTTTGCAGCTGCTAGTCTCAAGAGTGCTGCGAATTTGTTGCCCATAGCATGCGATACTGCTATTCGAGCCAGGAATTATGTTCATTTTGCTCTAATGGGAAGAGATGATATCTCTATGGATATACTGAGATCTGTCAATGGTATCGGGAACGATTGTAATATTGTATTTCATGGTAATACATCAAGAAGTGAACATTTCTAACAGTAACTAATGTTGGCAGATGCTCGACCCGATTTCTCGGTACAAAGTTCGGATTGGCGCATGGAAGTCAGCAGCGCCGCTGCCTTCAAGCACATTAATGACTTCGTTAATCCTCAGGCAACGTTCGTAGATTCCTCTGGAGATGAGGAAACTTGGTTCTCGAAAGGATTGAAGCAGCGTGCTGGGAGTCTTGGAAGAACTGTAATCGAACTTCCTGAAAATGCCGAACAGAATTTAATGTGGATTACACTGCTGGACAGTTCTTCATTGAGTGGTAAGTCACTTACTACCAACCTTGACTTTTACTGATTCTTCCAAGCCTGGAATAAGGTCTCAATCAATATCATCATTCATGCCCAGCCATCTGCCTCTGGATCTTTGATAAGGTTACTCGAGTCGTTGAAGAAAGCCGATTTCTTTGCATCATCATATCCCCCTCTGACCATCGAACTTCCACACGATGTCGATGAGCCTTCAAAACGATACTTGGAGCGATTCAAATGGCCACCCAAAGGCGATCAAAGTGGAAGTCTTCTCACGTTACGACATCGAATTCCACAGCATAGTCTCAATGCCGACGAGAGCTCAGCTCGCTTCCTCGAGGGGTTTTGGCCTAATAATCCTTCCTCATCCCATGTTCTCGTCCTATCCCCACAAGTCGAACTGTCCCCGCTATTCTATCACTATCTCAAGTACACAATGCTCGAGTACAAATATGCGTCTAATAATCCATCGGCCCAGAACCTCCTGTCTCTGAGTCTAGATTTACCCTCGACGTATCTGAACGATACGGCCAGTTTTACCCCTCCATCAGCAAATTCCACCGTCGGAGGCAATGTCATCACCACTGGTACCAGTCAATTTCTCTGGCAAGCCCCGAACAGTAACGCAGCGCTCTTTTTCGGAGATAAATGGGTCGAATTACACGATTTTGTTGCTGAGTCTCTGGAATCCCAACGCACATTACCTACTCCGACCACCCTGAATGAAAAACTGGTCAGCAAGACCTATCCATCATGGATGGAACACGTGCTAAGACTTGCTCGTGCACGTGGATATTGGACCATATACCCAAGTTTCGAAACGGAAGATCGTCTCGCAACTCTACACAACGATCTCTACCAACCACCAGAAGAATATTCAGAAGAAGTGAATGCTGAAATCGACCAGTCTGATGAATTGACGGCTGATCCAGATCACTATCTCTCGCTGAAACATAGCGAGACTTCACTCATAAAAACCTCAATCCTTACTATGCTGCCCAACAAAGGCGACCTGCCAAAGGTATGGGACATGCCATTATTGAGTTGGGACGGAGAGCAGATAGTAGTAGATGACTTCCATCGACAGGCTGTGAATTACAGCAACGTATTTAGAAGGGAAATTGGGGGTTGCGGTACTGATGATATGGAGAAAGTGAGGGTAGATTTACTTGCTGGGGATTTGTTCTGCTTGAAAGATCAGAAGACTTGAATCCGGTCTGGCGTTCAGGGAGGAGTGGTATACAAATTCTAGTCGTATAGTAATTTTGCATATACCCTTAGCATAATCTGTACAATCAATGTCCAACAGAAAGCAGAACATTCACAGAAACAAATCAGTTGACGGGAAGTATATGCAAAGCAGAGACTGTATTTTCTATGCTTCTCTTGTGGGTATTCCTGAAATAGCCATTGCACTATAAAGTAGATCCCAATTCTCCTGGAAACTCCTGTACCATGCCACGAACCCTCAAATCCCAGCAAGATTCTCCAATATCTTGGAAACGCTCCTAACGCCCAATATTGCGCTAGTATCCGGTCCCTTGCCAGGAACCCATTCTGCATGTGCGAAATCTATGACTTTCACTGTATAGATCTTTGGACCTGCCGTTTCATCCTCATCATCTTCTTCTTCGGAATTCTCCTCATCGCCATTGACAAGCGTGGAAGGCGATCGACTAGCTTCCTCCATGGCATTTCTCAGCGCGGGACCGTCGCCCTCGAATACGAATAGGAGACTAGCCGAGTACATACGGCTCTCCTGACCCGCCAAGACTTTCTCGATCTTGTCCAGGTCTGCGAGGAATGCTTGCGCGACCAACTTCCCCAGTTCCTCATCGATGCCAGCCAATTCCGAAAAGAGGAAGTTCTCAAACGCTTCGTGGACATTATGCTTATTCAGAGAGAAACGCCCGTAATCTTTGTTGAATACTTTGTATCCTTCCTCATCTATTTCTGGACCTGTAGCATTGGGACCTTGCCAGACTCTCATGCCTGCTACTCTGAATCCAAGGTCTTTGTGTGTGGTCTCTTCTGTGACTTTATCGAAACGTATGCGCTTTTCTTCTGGGGCGTCGTCGGCCCATAATCTGATGCCTAGCTTTACGTCTAGTATATTCGGTTTTATGAATCCGTGTGCGGCGTTCTCGAGAACGACTGCTAAGTTGGTGACTATTCTCTTGCCGGTCTTGACAGGTACAACCACTTCTGGAACTGTATGTTTGGCAACCGGGAAGCCTCCTCTAGCTGTGCCATTTGCTAATATAGCAGCACTTGCTTCTTCAACCGTAGTCCCATTATGCTGTGCTAGCAAGGCGGCGCCAGCGTCTTCTATTGACCCGTTCGTCTGCTCGTCTAGAGTGAGGGTGCCCAGGAACGTGGGCATGAAATCGGCAAAGTCTGGATGCGATGCTACAGAGGACTCGTAGAAGGCGATCTCGGCCGGGGTACAAGGCTTGATGAAGAGCTCTCCGTCGACATCGCAAAGTGTGCCATCACTGCTCGCGTGTCAGCAACACACTCTGTCTTTGGGGGCCGCTTTGCAGTTTGTGCAACGTACTGGCCTGCGACAGCATAGTTATAGTCAATGAGATCTGCGCGCGTCGGCAGCGGTTTCGCCATTTTCTTCTAGACTCAAGGCGAAGAATGAATGCTATGACTCTATCATGGTGGGAGAGAGAGGATATTAGAAGGAGCGGCGCGCAGGAGGTCTGCGCAGAAGAGGGTTTTGTGTAAAAAGTAAAACACCGAATGCGAGTAATATGAGGGAATAGTCAAGGCTGAGTAAAGCAGGAGGAGAAGGAATGGCCACAGAGGCGCTGAGCGTCGTGTCGTGGCTTCAATGAGGGATGAATTTCCTACCCGCGTTTTCCTGCAGTGTGAATCAGCGATACCAGCTTCGATCTAGTGCTCGCGTCAGGGCTCCCATGAGGGCCTCTCGGGGCGACAGGGCAACTAACTGATGGGGGTTGACAGCGGACCTCTGAACAAGCTCTTTGGGGCGTCTATTTAGGTTTGGCCCGGGCGCTAATGCGCTGGTTATGCGCCTGAAACTTATTCATAGGCGGTGAGAGCTTCCGTTGCGACAAAAGCTAAAGTACGCACTGCGGATACATGAACGAGCACAGCCACCAAAGAGAGAACAGAGCATGAACAGCATGATGGGCAGAATCTACGGCAGACCACCAATCTACCAATTGGAGAGGTACAGTACATGCCGACCGGTATCCGGATCGGCTATCTGAGAACGTGGGAAGTCAAGAGAGTAATGGTCAGAGGAAGCTGAGCTTGGGACGGGAACAAAGCTGTATAGCCTCCTGTGGGGGCTTTTCTCCGCAAAAGATTCAATGGTAGCTGGGCGAAGTGGGGTATGGTATAGGAAGTCGTCTTATTGGGCTTGATAAGACGGGCCGTGAAGAGAGAGAAGGATTATAGAGACAGCTTCGACTGCGGAGGTCCTGGTCCGTGAGGCATGAATCGAAAACAATTTTGGTAGGACGAAAGTATCTCTGGACCTTTGCGTCTAATGTTGAGTCAGGTATCCTCTGGCATGCTCTATTATGCTGAGAACAAGCAAGTACAACTGCATTTAGTACAATTCATATCACAAAAGTATGCAAGTTGTATATCAACCGAATAACAAGAATAGCCATGAAGGATGAGCAATATGGCCTCCAAGGATGTCGATTCAAAATGCTTGAGCATACTCCTTTCTCTATGCTAGAGCGAAAGCTCGGCAGACATGCGAGGAAGGTGCTGCTTGCTTTTGATGGTATCACAACAAACGAAAAGTTTGTACTGTCTTGGAACGCAGACACTGGTGTCTGTACCGAAATCTGTAAAGTCTACGTTGAAATACAGGGATCTCTTTGGATGTCTAGCTTCATGTCCTTTTCTCGCTTCGTTGTTTTCTCTGACGTCGGTTTGTTGGTTTGTTCGTTTGCTCAATTTTATAAAGCCTTCGCAATTCAACCCCGATCTCGCAAGTCTTCAATCTATACACCATTTGAAATCTTGTCCTTCGCGCTGAACCCCTTGGCGCAATCCAAGATCATTTGATATTCGTATTCACCGTCCCAAGGCTACGTTTTATTTCAATATAAAACGGTCTGCTGGAACACTCAATCCTCTTCATACAAACACAGCACCTCCTCCTCGGCACAACTTCAACCTTATTCTTGCCCCCAACGCGTCTTAGGATACTTTCAATACCGTACGTACCCTTTCCATCTCCCATATTTTAAGGTAAGACTAAGCTTTTACTTCCATAGATCGTCCATACCACGCGTCAATATGGCTTCACCTGAGTGCCCCCGGACCGGGCTCGCACGCGGTATCAGCGAGATTGACCTCAATAACGCTCTTCACAAAGTACAATCTGAGACTGGCTTGCGTTATACCACCGAAGATCTCTTGAGCATGCGCCCCAAGAATGAGAAGCATAATGCTGAGCACAATGTTGTCGAAATCGGTTCTCCATTGCCAGAGGGAGTTATGACACCACCGGATCGCGTTTGCCCAAACCCTCCTCCTCCTACACCAGTTGCGCTAGTCAATGGGAGCAACAACGCGAATGGCGATGAACCTGCGAAGTGTGCAAGCAATGGAGTTTCTGACACCAGTCTCTCTCAATTGCCCAATGGCGACGCGCCCAAGAAGAAGAAGAAGAAGAGCAAGAGCGCTGGACTGAACAAGAAGAACGCAGGAAGCGGATTTGAGGGTGAGTACTTTCTCTGTACTTAAATATTACTGATATTGATATCTCTATGCAGAATTCTACGCCGATACACCTCAGACTCCGGAGGAGTATGATGAGGAATGTGATATCTACCACGAGTAAGTCAAAAGAATACCTTTTTCGGCTCATCACTAACATTCTACAGGACTATTCCGTTTGCAAGGTATGTTCTATCGTTTGTACCATGATCTTGGCTAATCTTGAGCAGCCGTATCCAAACCTGCATCCAACGTTATCGAGGTCGCCGAAAGCTCGATGAGTTTCGCAGCAACATCATCACAAAGTACTTGATGCTTGGTGGTGTTGAAGCTACAAATAAAGCTTTCACCGGAGGATTGGACCAAGACACCCTCGATAATGCTACAGCGGCTGAGATTGCTGAAGTAACAGCTACCGACTTCGTCCGCACTGGCACAACTAATGCTAAGTACTACGATGGCTCGGAAGGTTGGGTAGTTGACTTCGAGGGTGTTGCAAAGGGATTCTTGTAAGACCTCATGTTGCTCGAGATATCACTGTGACTAACTTGTCGTAGCTCGTACCGGCTGATTAATATGTTTCCCATCGACGATCAAAAGGATATTGAGCTATACACCTCAACCATTCGAAACTTCCTCAACTATGTCCTCCACCACAGAGTCTGCGAAGAATATACGTCAGATGTCTTAGCGGCGCGCAAGGTCTGCAGTCTCGCCGAGAAGGAGTTGTGGGCTATCAAGCAACTCGAAAAGAAGCTTCCAGGAGACTTCAACATCGCTGCATCAACTCTTCACGGAGGTCGTTATGAGAATCTCCACATGGGCACGGCTCCTTGGGCTGTTGAGTCTCCAGAATATCAAGAATATGCTGCCGCTGACCAAGGTCTCGAAGTTCGAGATGCTGAGATGATCTTCAAGACTGCCATTGCATTCGCTGGTGATGATGACATGTTCATCGAGGCCATGAAAGCAGATATCCACATTGTCAAGACCACCACTCGCTGCTTTGAGGTTGCAGGTATCGAACGCCCAGACTTGTTGACCGCCAGCCAGTATAAATCGGTACCACATGTCCGTGGCATCAAGGCACTAGGTGTTCTCAAGCTCAAGCATTGGGAGGGTCCTAAGATCATTCCAGAGGATTTCACTGACGATGAGGATGATCAAACCAACAAGAGTGATGCCATTGAATCGTTCTGGCTTGAGGATGATATTTTGCAACTCTGTTATATTGGTCTAAAGATGGAGATTGAGGTTCATGAGCTTAACATCGGGGTTAAGTTTTTCGACAGATTGCACGGTCTCTATTGCTCCTTCTTCGTCGCTCTTCCGAACGAGAAGATGCTTGGATATAAGGAATCAGGTAAGACTTCATTCCCGGAAACACAGAAAACCCTTGGCTAACTTGAAACAGTCCTCAATACCAGACCTGCACCAAGCGAGGACGACCCCGAAGTCGAAGAGCGATTCTTAGAAGAGGAAGCTCAGAAGGAACTCGAAGCAGACGAGAAATTGATGGCGGACACCAAGTGAGGAGATCGCCAAGCGATTTACATTGCGCCGGCCATCATCTTCCGACCCCGAATTGGTAGATTGCTCTGCATAAGTCGGTACTTGGTTCCGTACCATGGTATTCGCATATGCCGAGTGGCTTCCCGGCCTCTCTTCCCGCAGTTGTCGTCGTTCATCTCTCTGCCCAATATCGTTCGATGTTGGTTTCTATGACTTTTTTGACTTGATTGTCCCTTTCTTTTCTCATCTGATCTTTGCGGCGCATGGCATGGCATAGCATCGGTGGAATGGCGTAAAGAGGGGACATCAAAAATTGCATTTCCAGGCGTTTGTTTTCTTCATTGCACATAATTCCGCAGTTCCCAATTTGCAATTTGCAAATGAATCCTGCTTCTCACCATGACAGTACCTCATTAATAAGCACGCTGTTCCCCTCTCTCTTTCTAATAGATAGAAACAGGTGAAGCCAAACTTCCAAATAAATTGTTCATCAAAGACACTCTTCTCTCGTACGACATGGCGTCCGGCCCGAACCAACAGCAAAAAGCCCACAAATATTAACCGAGAAGCAGAGCACCTACCAACAGATTGATTGCAGGCAATCTAGAAAGCGTGGGAAGTGATTTGACTGATAAGCATGTTATAGTCTGGAAATTCTGATATCGAGCACAGTGTTACAGCCGAATTTATGCGAATTCTGGTGATTGGACCAATCAAGGGGTGGAGGATGAGGCGAGGTTCGTTGGATGTCATACTAGGATTTTGAGAGGATGAGGGAGGGGAAGAGGGATGGTGTTACGGTGGCTACTTAGGGGAGAAGGTGCTTTTCTTTTCGTAAAAAATTGCATAGCTGTCATCTGGGTTTTCTCATCATGGTAAGTGTAGCTCAAACCAAACTTGGTCGTACAAGGAAATTGATATCAAAACAGGGGCCAACAGCAGAAGAGCTACCTCTCCGGAAAATCGTGCTGTCCAGTTATGCCATAGCAGCGATTTTCATTGCGGCATCTTGGTCAAGCTACAGCTATGGAATCTCTTTCTCGCCGTGGCAAGCAGTTCTGGGCAGTTTGAGGACACCTGCTTTTGTCTGCGAACCACATCAATACACTACTGAGATAGTATCTATCGATCCTTTACTCATATATATCAACAATTTTGTCTCTGCTTCGGAAGCTGAGCTTTTGATTGCTGAAGGGTACTTTCTACCACTTCCTTTCACACATAGTCAAATAGATAGCTAATAACCCAAACCAGAGAACCCAACCTCGAAACTTCAGAAGTCTACCGCAACGGCGTCAAGCAACCAGCCACATCCCGCACCTCTCGCTCCGGTGCCCTCCCCCCTTCTTCAGCCATTGTCCAATGCATCCTCTCCCGCTCAAGCGCCTTCATGGGAACGCTCCTCGACCTCGACGGCGACTTCGGCACCCCTCAAATCGTGCGCTACGAGAAAGGCGAGAAATTCGACACCCACCACGACTGGTACGACACTCCGCAACGAATGAAAGACGGCACGTCCCGGTGGTTCAACCGCGTGGCGAGTTTCTTCGTCTATCTAGACGGGGAGGGCGTCCAGGGCGGAGAGACATGGTTCCCATTCATCGAGGCGAGGGATGGGGATGGGAAGTGGATCAGGGGAGAGGATGGGGAGGGTGGTGGGACGAAGTTTGTGCCTAGGAGGGGAAATGCGTTGTTTTGGGTCAATTTGCATGGGAATGGGACGGGGGATCAGAGGGTTGTGCATGCGGGGTTGCCGTTGGCAGAGGGGAGGAAGACGGCGATGAATATTTGGCCGAGGAAGTTTTATAGGAGGGAGAGGGGGTGGTGGAATTTCTAGATGGTGGGTTAAAGGAAGGTTGTGTTTCTGTTTTGTGCTTAGCAGAGTTCAGATGATTCCAAAGTTGTGGATTGATCCTTTCCTGCCTTTCTTTCCAACTTGGCAAGTGAAATAAGTTAGGCCTGAAGCAAGCGAGTACAATATGAGCTAAAAAAAAGAATTCCATTATTAAGTTGTCTGGAAAGGAGCCTTTAGGATGACAAGTGGTTACACGACTCTAAATAGTCGCTGTCTACCAAAGGTTTTGGGTTTTGAGGCTGGATAGAGCAAGGAGATGGCTGCTGCACAGGGTTTGTGACTTCAGAGTTGGAGGGACGCATACGACTCTAGTCGGCAAGAGCTCGTTCTGTTTATGAATTCCCTGCCCTTCGGTCATCTGAACATTTCTGCATTATTTCAAACTCATCCGAACCTGTAATATCATGTTTTGTCAACTCGAAGGATAGATCCACTTTTGCGTGCCTTCCTAGCTAGGCAAGCGAAGTGAGTCTCGAAGCAAGCGAGTGTCAAATTGAGAAGAAAAAAACAAGTGGGCTTCCAAAGAAGCTTTGGTAGCAAGTCTGAGAGCAAGATATTTCCGTGGTCAAGCTGTGAAGAAGAGAAGAAATAAGGTATGTGACTTACTTGATTGCTGAATTCGGATGAACCATCATCCATCTGCTTTGCTGGATTTAATTTGCTGATATCGGATAAACCATCATTCATCTGCTTGGCTGGATTTGATTTGCTGAATTCTGTCAAACACTGAGCATCAACATTGTTTTTGATTCAGCGTTTTCTTTTTGTTTTTCGGAGCCATCGAAGACAGTCATTTGAAGTCTGAGGCGTTCTGAAATTGTTAGCATATTAGAATGACTAAAGTATAAAATAAGACAGCTTGACCACGGAATTGCTGGGGTGAAAAGTGCTTATTTTAAGTGATCTAGGATGTGTGCTGGTGTCTGTTCCCATTCTGGAAAGAAGGCGGAAAACGAACCAGAAGGTAGTTCCAGGACTTGACACGCTCGACGACCCGAGGAAGAAAGTATGTATTCGATTACAGGCTATTATATACCTACTAATATTTAATTCAGAACTTTCACTCTCCTTGCATAGTTTTCTGAGTATGCACTGTATATTACTTTGATCTCCTGGTTCACATATCTCTGCTCCTCAGCTCTTTCCCAACTTAGCAAGCGAGGACTTCAATTAAAGCCAACCAATGCAAAACACGCGCAAGAAATCAGAGGTTTCAAAGAAAGTGCTTTAGGGAATACTTCAGATGAAAGTGCTTTACCATTTTTGATCTTTCGTTGCGTGTCTACAAAGTATTTCAGACGAAAGCCCCTTGCCATTTTGACATTTCATTGCATGTCTACAGAATATTGTAGACGAAAGTGCCTTACTACATCAATTTTTCGTTGCATGTCTACGAAATACTTCAGAGGAGAATGCTGTGCTATTTCAATATTCCGTTGCATGTCTACAGAATATTTCAGACGAAAGGACCTCACTATTTTAATATTTCGTTGCGTGTCTACGGAACACTTTCATCTGAAGTATTCCATGGTCAAGCTGTCAATGTGGGAACTAGAATAAGTCACACTCTGTGTGAATTATTGTTCAACTCTTCTCCTTGTCTCGACCTCAGAATGTCAAATTTCCGGATCTAAACCTTCCAACGACATATCCTGCTCTTCGTTACGATCAACCTTTTTCGCTGACCCCATGTCCCTCTCGCTGATCTTTTTGTCAATGCCAGCATGCTGAATAACATGCTCTCCCATCCGCAACGAGAACTCCTTCGTCCTAAAAAGCTCCCAAATTCAACCTTCAGACGAAATGTTCTACTCTTCATTTCGCTGATATCGATGTCTTTTCAAAGATGTTGATGTCTCCTTCGATGGTGTCGATGTTCTTTACGCCGATGTGCCTATCCTTGTCGGTGATGTTGCTGTCTTTTTTTGTTGATTCCCCTGTCTTCTTCCGGATGTTGATGTCTTTTTCGCTGATCTCCCTTTGCTTTTCGCTGATGTTCATGTCTTGGGTTCTTGGATAACAAATTTACTTGCAGTTTTGGGTTCTTGGATTTGCTCTTGGGTGCGTTTAAATAGAGAGTCAGGTTCGAATCCTGATGAGAGCAAAACAGTTTTTTTTTTGCTTCTTGTCCGCAGTTCTTATGATATTACTTCTCATAGCCAAACTTTTGTAATCTTCTTTTCTCTGTAATATTTTCTGTGGCCATCTCGCTATAGCCGGCCCAACTTTGAACTAGCCGACGAGAGGCTGATGTTTGGCAGAAACACTATGGACTGGAAGACTCTTGCTCTGGTAAATATTCATCTGGGCTATATGTCTTGCAAGTTTCAGGACAGATGCGTGGATGAAGGGACTTGAGAGTTGTTGTAGTGGAGGGACATGACAGCAGACTATTTCTTGACAAACAAGCATGCATTCAGACGGGCACAATCAACCAGGATTTGATTGTTCGACATTACGAGAAGACATATTGAACTGATATGTCGGGTCTTCCAAAACAAAAAGAGTCCCTTTCCAAAAAAAAAAAAAAAAACGTCCAATCCATTTGTCGAAGTGCAAGGGTATGTTGATTGTCACAACAGATTACATTCAACGACTAGAGTCCAAATCACCTAATAAGCAGAACTCAAAGAGCGAGATATTCAAGACCGTAGCACTGTGTAAAAGAGTTGTATGATCTAATGATGTTTAGGATGACCCGAAGCATATATGAATCCTCAGGACAAGCGAAGCAATAGGGAAAAGTCAAGACAGCTTTGGAGAAACTCGATATCTTTATAGAGAAGAAGACAATCGCCACTGCGGCAGCTTTTCGAAAAGAAAATCGAGAAGGACAGGTAATGAAGAGAGGTCAACTTGAGGAATCGTCTACTATATTTGATAGATATCGGATGTAAGGACTAGAGTCACTAGACCATATCATTCTGACCTCTCCAAAACGGGAGTCAATTCTCGTACAACCTCAGATGAGGAATCTGAGCACCTTCCCCAACAAAACATAACAAGACCTCAAAAAATGGATTTTCCTCAAATCTGACCCGCATGGCCTCAAAAAGGGGTTACCGTTCCGAGCTGCCCCTCATTTCCAGACCCCTGTCCCGAAAATGCCCCTCAATCCGGTGTCGGGAATAGCACGTCATGCCAGAAAGGTGGTGCAAACAACACCAACTTATCTCCGCATACCAGCGCGATTGCATCCGCTTATGAAGCAATTGAACAATAATCAACCAGCTTTCCCGAACATTATTTATTTCTTGTGGAGCGGACCACCATTCTTGCTTCCGAAGTTAGGAATTAGTTAGTATTTAGAGTTCTACTAATATTTACTCAAAGACTTATCTCGACTTTCAGATCTGTACCTAGAGCGAGAGTTGCCCAGCTAAGTTCACAGCTTCAATTCAGACGCACAATGGCTACCTCAATTCCCAAAATGATGAAAGGCGTTCTCGTCGAGAAGACGGGAGGAGTGGAGGTTTTGGAATACAAAACTGACCTCCCCGTCCCGACTCCAAAAGAGGGGGAGGTATTGGTGAAGAATGACTTTATTGGCATCAATTACATCGACACGTAATTCTTCCTCTCAGTTCCTTCCAACCAATTGACTAACATGAACCTACTAGCTATTTCCGAACCGGTCTCTACCCATCCAAGAAACCCGAAATCCTCGGCCGAGAAGCAGAAGGCACAATCGTGTCCACTGGTCCCGGCGGCGAGCTCTATAACCTCAAAGTTGGCGATCGAGTCGTATGGATGGGCACCAGTGCATACGCCGAATATACCGCTGCTCCAGCATCCAAGACACACGTTATCCCCTCCTCCCTCCCGCAAGGCGTCGCTGCCGCCGCTCTTTTGCAAGGTCTCACGGCCCTGACCCTGATCCGCGAGTCCTACCACGTCAAAAAGGGCGACTTTGTGCTCGTCCATGCGGCAGCTGGTGGTGTGGGACTCTGGCTGTGCCAGTTGCTTAAGGTGGTTGGTGCAAGGACTATCGGTACAGCGAGTACCGCGGAGAAAATCGAGCTGGCGAAGAAGAATGGCGCGGAGTTTATGATTAATTATAAGGAGGAGAAGGATTTTGTGGGTGCGGTGAAGAAGATTACGGGGCCGGAGGGCGTGAGGGCTGTTTTTGATAGTACGGGGAAGGATCAGTTTGAGAATGACCTCGAGGTTGTGGGGAGGAAGGGGACGGTTGTTTCGTATGGGAATTCCGTGAGTTTCTATACCGAGAGAGAGAAGATGATGTACTGATGAGAAATAGTCGGGAGCTGTTCCTCCTTTTGCGATTTCGAGGTTGTCGGCGAAGAATGTGGCGATTTTGAGACCGACGCTTTTCAATTATATAGCTACGAGAGAGGAGTTCGAGGCTTATACGGCTGAGCTGTTTGATTTTATTATCAAGGACAATTTGAATGCCAGGGTCCATGAGACGTATCCTTTAGCGGATATTGCGAGGGCTCATACAGATCTGGAAGGACGAAAGACGACTGGCAAGCTTTTGCTTAAGCCGTAGGAAACGAGATAGCACAAAGTTCAATGATGATACATGATTGGTGCTGATTGCTTTCTATTTGGAAAGCTGCTGTTTAAGTCTATATGCTGACATGCAAGTACCTTTAGACAATGCTGAACCAGAATGCATACATAACTAAACAGAATTCTTCTCCTTGATAGCCTTTATCAACGCCTCGGGAGGATCTTGTCGGTACCCCTTAGGATTATTGCTAACCCACTTCCAGAGATCCGCACAAGCATCCTCGAGTGTAAGCTCAGTCTTCCAACCCAACTCAGCATTTGCACGTGCAGGATTTGCAGTGAGATCCAACACATCACCTGCTCTTCGGCCAACGACCTCATACTTCAGATCATGTCCAACAACGTGGCTGAATGCGTTGATCATCTCGAAGACTGTGCAACCTCGTCCTGAACCCAGATTCCATGCTCTAACACCGGGATTCTTCTCTCGAAGGTGATTCAGTGCTGCTAGATGGCCCTTGGCAAGATCAACGACGTGGATATAATCACGAATAGCAGTTCCGTCTCTTGATGGGTAATCTGGAGATTCTTAGCTCGTGTAACATGAGGTGACTTTTGAACCTACCATCACCGAACACCAGCAACTTTTCTCTCTGTCCAGTAGCAACCTGACCGAGTAAAGGCAGGAGGTTGAAAGGAACACCTAATGGATCCTCGCCCATGATTCCACTTGGGTGAGAACCAGCAGGGTTGAAGTACCGCAGCAGAGCTCCATTCCAGTGTTCGTATGGCTTGCCAGCCTTCTTCAGATTATTTCTCTGGGCCTCGATATGATCCGTAATGATCAGCTCAATCGTGCTCTTCGTGCGTCCGTATGGATTTGTAGGGCCAATTGGGCAGTGTTCGGGAATGGGGATCATGTTGGGAACTCGTGTCGCATCGCCGTAGACCGTCGCAGAGGAGGAGAACACAATATTTGGGACATTGTACTTGGTCATGCATCGTAGCAGAGTAATTGTTCCGCCTACATTGACACGGTAGTATTCGAGAGGAATTTCGGACGATTCGCCCACGGCCTGAATACGAGTCAGCATGAGCTTCTGTTTGCATCTTGTTCAACATACCTTCAGAGCAGCGAAATGAATAACACTGTCAATGTTTGGGTGCGCAGCGAAGACCTTGTCCAATGCTTCTTCATCTGTGACATCGACTTGGTAGAAATCTGGGCGCTTTCCGCAGAGGAGCTCAATGCGATCGAGTGAGACCTTGGACGAATTGTACAGGCTGTCGACAATCACCACTTTGTAGCCATGTTCGAGGAGCGCAAGAGAGGTGAAGGACCCAATGTATCCGGTACCACTATGCGATCAGATATCAGCTTCTTGGTCTCTCCTTTATTCGTCTTAACAGTTCAGCCTTCGTGGGGCTTGTCCAAGCTCCGCAGCTCAGCTCCTCCAAAAATGTCCACAATCTGGAGAAGGATTCCTGGCCTCGATGCATGGCTCGCATATCCTGGAATGTCTCAGAACTCACCCGGTAATCAATACAGTTCCGACCGTCATGATTTCTTTGTTGAAGGACAACGGAAGAAGAGCAGGACAGGAAAGAAAAGTACTACTTCAACGCGTCTTGGGTGGGCAGATCAAGCATCACGAAACAAACGAAGTGGGTGGGATGGTCACAAAATTTAAAGTAACTTTCAGGGGTCTCATGTTTAGTGAGGTAACCTGGTAATTTCAACATCTGGTACGGTCGAGTCTCATGGACTTACAGGAAACGTCACTTCATGGTGAGATTGGCAGAAGACATTTTCTTTAGGGGTCCGCGGCACAGCGGACGTTTAAATTGCTGCATAAGATGCAGATTTACAATGCAGCGGTCAGATTCAAGCCTCTGCAAAAAGCAAAGAAAGCAACATAAAAGTCTGGGTCGGTGGATCATTTCAGCGAGGCCGGTCGCTGGTTCGCCAATTTCAGGGAATATAGTACAGTATGAAATCAACAACACCTGTTGCTCTTTTGAAAAGGGCATCCATAGGCGGAACAATAGAGTCCGTTTGCCATCTGGAAGTGACAAAGGATACCTAGGTATTCCAACAGCTGTTGGATGCATCTCCATCTCTTCTTCCCCGCACGTGCCACATTGTCCTCACCCGCCCCTTTTTCTGCCACCGCCTTTGGACCACACTTCCCCGCCACATCCACCGATGCAGCCACTTGTGGCGTCGTGGCTCGTAGGGTCTGAAGGCGGCGGAAGGCGCGTTGCACGCAGTTTCCTGCTGGAGCGAGGAATGAAAACAACCTCTTTTAGGCCTTTAGACTCGAGAAATGTTCCACCGAACACCACCAATTGGCATTATTGTGTTCACTGAGGAATTTACCCTTTGTCGCACTCCTGAAAGAACCGAGAAACCCCAATATATGGCAACTGGCTGTCCTTTGACCTCCGCATACACCGAACTCGAGAGAAACGTACATCGCCTTGCGCCGAATCGTATCACGAATCCATCGACGCTTCGCATACCTCCTCGATGATAATAACCGTTTTGGAATTGATTGGGCTATTGATTGGAGCGCGTAATTCGCTATAGCATTGTCCGCTTCGCTAGTTGTGGTGCTGAGCGTGCAATTGTGCTGGAGGACTCGGAAGTTGAAAGTGAACAGACCGTGATAGCTTCATCACAATAGTAAGTAAAAATTTTCGGCACACAATGGTTACCCCCAGAGACAAAACTCCAGCGAGAATCTCACGATCCTGCAATCCTTTCTTCAATCTTTTCCAAATTTCGTTCCTCATACCAGCGACAACAAACCTTTCCCGTTTCACCAATTTCAATTGACATGCGCTCGAATCCTCTGGCAGGACTTGAAGTGTGCTTGAACAAAACTCGTCAGCTACAAAACTAGAACATTGAAGAACTCAAGCTGACTTTACTCTAGATATCGACTCTAGGCTCAACACACCATCAGTGGCTGGTACTGAGTACTCTCAATTCGAAAAACCTCAAAAGATCCCGACTTACCCAACCTTCAAACCTTCCACTCACACCATGTCGACCAGACGGACTACCCGTGCTACTAGCAAAGCTAGCAGCCGTGCCGTCTCCCCAGCTCCTTCTACAGCCACTCCCCGTCGTACGCGACGTGCTGGCAATGAAGCACTCCCTGCCGTCGGACTTAGACAAAGTACCGCATATGGCCATAATACAACTGCTAAGCCGTCCAGAGTCTCTGGTCCGGTAGTCTCAGATCAGATCAATACTGTTCTGAATGCAATCATCAACACCCCTCACCCCAACACAACCACCAGTAAGTGCCCAGAGGAGTTTCAGTCTATGATGGCGACTAACAATGGGATAGGACCCGCTTCTCCAACTCCTGTCACAGATAAGAGCTTTGGAATTGAGAGTGGATTATTCTATGGCGCTCATGTTGAATCATCTCCTGCGAGCATCCCAACCCCGACTCGAAAGTCTCCAGAACCACCTACTACTGTTAGTGGTGTTCCTAGCAAGCACGCAGCTGAGATTAAAGCAATCGAAGACCTTGCTCGTACTCGCCTTGATAAAGCAAGCAATGTTGGACCTACACGAAAGTTCTTCAAGAACACTACTGGCTCAATTTGGTCATTCTTCACTCATTTTCTTGCTCTTCTCTGGTCCTCGATCACAGCGTAAGAAACACTCTGCCCCCATTTCAACTTCCTAGCTCATCGTGACCCAGTCTTCTCTCTCCCGGTATCCTGAAGTATTGCGCAATATGTGTTATTGCCTTCGCCGCTTACCATTTCTATTCTTCCGGCCGGCTACCTGAGATTGGACCAGTCATCAGCCGAGTCTTTCCATTCAACCCCAGAAACCCCTTTGAGCCTGATGATCTTCGAGTTGTCAATAAGAGAATCAGCGATCTGGAGTATGATGTTGCGCGACTCAAATCTTCCTCTGATCTCGATTCCCGAGCGTTAACTCGACTTGACGAACTGCTTCCTGATCTTCTTGTCGTCAAGAAGGACAAGTACCAAAATATGATCATCCCCGACGACTTCTGGTATGCCTTGCAGGAGAAGATTCGCTCTGATGATACACTGGTTTCGGATCGACTTGAAACACCTGGCAATATTGGCAGCACTATCTCTAACAAGGAATTTACTAAGGAAGTTGAGAAAGTCGCCAAAGCTTCATGGGATCGCTACATCAAACAAAACGCGAACTATGTTAAAGGCATCGTTGGAGACGAGATCACTGACAAATTCCCCCGCCTGGCACAAGAACACCAACTTGCCACCAAGGAGGAGGTCATTGAACTACTTCGACGTAGCTGGGATGAGAATAGCTCCAATCTTCAAACGGAACTTGCACAGCTTTCTAAGAAGATCGCACATGCCACTCGCTCTATTACCAAGTTACAAAACAACCCCGGTAGCTTGACGAAGGAAGAAGTCCAGAGCATCATTGCAGATACTTTGAAGAAGCTCATTCCAAATGGACAGCTTGGATCTCTGGCAGATGCCAACATTCGCAATGCTCTCGAGGAGAGTCTTGCTCGACCAAATTTCTTCTCAAAGGCTACCGGCGCAGTTGTTGATCCAGTTCTTACATCTTCAACCTACGTTTTCCCTGGAAGTGATGTTTGGTTCCCATCAAGATGGATGCGAGCTATCATCGGCAATCCAATCACTCCTCCCAATCCTCCCGAGGCAGCCTTGACTCGATGGGAAGAATTTGGAGACTGTTGGTGCTCATCTTCGGTTGACGCCGAAGGCTACGGTCCTAGCATTGGTGTCATCACAGGAAGCAGTATCTACCCTGAACAGGTTGTCGTTGAACATATCCCTGCCAAGTCCACGCTGGAGCCAGGTGCTACACCGAAGGACATGGAACTACTAGCCTACATCCCTGATCTCGATACCTACAACGCTGCCAAGACCCTTTCCGAGGAGTTCTTCGCTGATGATATACCAGAGACCCAGGCTCCTTACAGATTTGTTCACATCGCTTCGTGGACATACGAAAAGGATGCGGAAAGCGTTCAAGCATTTCAAATACAAGTTGACATGACATCCATTGGCGCAGAGGTCAACAAATTCATCGTTCGTGCGAAGAACAATTGGGGCGGAGAGAAGGTACCATACACTTGCTTGTATAGAATTCGTGTCCATGGTGAGACGATTCCTAACTCTGGGGATGTTTGAGCATTGGGTTCTGGATTCCAATTTGCATTGGGGGTTTTATAAGGCGTTTGTAATAGTGTTTTCACGGATCCCAGGGAGGGGAGTAAATGGCGTTATCGGACTTCGATACCCACTTCATGTACTTAAGGAAATGCATCTTCTGAGCTTGTCAACTTGAGTGTCTTTGAATAGTGAGACCTGCATCGAGATGTTCCTGCATAGTCTGCTCATTGATGTTGCTTGCTACATGAAGAACCTACGCACTCTCCACGGACATGGTGTAGAAGTCGAGGCAGCTTCTGGCATTCAAGTACACTGAGTCCTACTGTGACACGATGATCATACATACAGCCCCCAACTGAAGCTTCGTACATCCTGAGCATGGCACGATCCTCCCCCATCCCCCAACCCCATCATTCAACACAACATGAAGCTCCTTTCAAGTGGTTCTCGGATCAAATAAGTCTTAACTCTCATCGTCATCCAGCCTAGTATCGTATTGTCTATCAAACCTTGAATGCCTAGCTAGTCTCACTTGTTCCTTTCATCTATTTGGAGAGAAAAAAAAGTTCAAGTGGGAATCTAAGGGGTCTCGGTTGATACTAACTGTTGTCCTTGATCTGCCCTTATTCGTTCATTCGTCCCAAGATGCTGGGCAATGAGGAAACTGTGGAAAGATCACTGGATTTATGGAAAGTAGAAGGTATACAAGAACATTTGAACATAGACTTAAAAGGATATATTTGGATTCTCTGGATTTCTGGTGAGGAGAGCGGGGTGAGTGACCACCAAACTTTTATAAGTAGAACAAAAATGGAACCTCCCCCCCCCCACCCCCCCCAACAAGTTCCTAATAGCACGAAATTGGTGCCATCTGCAGGCTTGAACGTAAATTCTGTGGAGATGTATCCATTTGTAACAACCGTCTAAAATCTATCATGCAATCATGCCAAACCAACCGTTACCAATCCCTCCCAAGTCGTTCCGCATCATCCTCAACCAACTCATACGCAGGCCTAAACGTCTGATGGCTATTCTCCTTATTTTCTTGTGCTTTTAACGCCGGGTTTGGATGGGTATCAGTCGTGCCTCCAAGAGACGTGTATCCCTGATCGTAAAGCGAGCAATAAGGAATCTCGAAATGCCGAATAAACTGTTATAAACATATTAGATCTTTCACAACAGGACTCAAATCGTGCAACTCACAGCCCAAATTTCCGCATAATGCCAATCGATAACAGGATGGACCCTCATAAAAGCCGGCCAACCCGAATCCGTCTCATCGAAATGCGTCAAGTTCTCTCCATGCGGGTCCGTTCTCCGGGTGCCGACCAGTATAGCTTTGATCTTCTTATGTTCTTCTAAGTAGGTTCTGAACGCTTCTTTCATGGGCATGGCGTAGCGGACCAGGTCCAGTTTATAGGTAGCGGACGACTCATCGACGAACGCTCCCACTTCTGCGAACGGGTGTTTCGAGATTATGTACACGGTGTGCAGAGCTTTGGGGAGGGCATCCTTCTTGTATTTTGCTAGGGCGCAGAGTAAGAGGATGAGGAGGACGAGGCAGTCTTTGCCGCCGTTGTATGAGAGGGAGATTTCGTCTAAGCTGTTATCATTGGTAACACATGTCAGTATTGGTCCACGTTGATAGCAATCCCCGCTCAAAGACAGAAAGTACCTGTATCGTTCTAAAGCGCTCCCAATCACGCCCAGCGCCGTCCTGATCTGTTCCTGCACAGCTTTCAGTAAAGAGGTCGGGGCCTCGGTTTCGAGAAAGTTGTTGACACGAGCGGCGAGGGCTGCGCAGGTGGGGTAGATGCTTTCATGGTAGCCGTTGGCGGTGATGATGGGCGTGTTGTCACCGGGGTCCTCGGGTGCACGCAGTGACATTTCGTTCACTGCAATCCATGTGTTTTACATGAAAGACTCTTGAATTTGCTTTTGGTGAAAGGTGTCTGTCAGCAATGAGGTTCGGTGGTTAAAATTTTAGCGCACGGTTAGGTAGCCGAGAATGTGGGGTTATGGAGGGGCAATGAGACGTTGGTACGAGTACTTCGAGGAGGGTCCGGCATTTGTTTCTGTAGAGGGTATCACATTTTACATTGCTATCTACTTGATGCTCAAGTAAGAAGACCAGCTGCGAGAGCTTCGAGATCTTCCAGAGTCTCAGGCTCATCCTCTGCCTCAATGATATGGGCTCTCTTTTTCTTCGCCTTCCTCTCATCCCCTGAATCATCCTCAAACCATTTCTTAGGTCTCTTCGGAGGTCTTTCATCTTGTTCTTGTTCATCATCAGCTAAAGGCAATGAAGCAAGAAGAGCCAACGGATCCTCGTCATCATCTGCATCAGCAAGAGCAGGTGCTTCGGGATCTTCAATGCCAGCTGCCAATGCAGCTTCCCTAGCCTTTCGCTTCGCCCTCTTCTCTCGCTTCTTCTGCTTCGCGAGTTGCTTGTCGTCAAGATCTGCTTCTTGGACTCGTGCAGCCTCTTCCTCCAAGAATTTGGCTCTTTGATCCGCCGCTGGACCTCTTTGCTGGAAGTCATCCTCGTCCTCAAGTTCGTAAATTTGATGTGGGACACCATTTTCATCGAACACCACCTTAGTACCCTTTTCTTTCAGTTTGGTGAGCTTCTTCTTAGACCTCAACAATTTCTCTCTTCGCTTTGAATCGATGACCAGTGGGTCCTTGCCAATACCTGCAATCAATTTTGGTGCAGGTCCAGAAGCTGCTACATCCTCATCCTCCGATTCAGATTCGCTCTCCACGGGCACGACCCTCTTCACGGATAAGAAGTCTTCTTCTTCGTCTGTGTCGACATGCTGATGGCGGTCATCGTCAGCAACCAATTTCGAGTAGTGGCCAGAAAGAACGTTTTGATTCTGACGCTCGAACATGCGATCATATCTTGTCCGTACGTCCGATTTCTTATCCTTCTTTCCCTTATTCTCTTCGTCACTCTCTTCATCACTCGACAAGGCAGCTCTGGGTGCATTTTTCAGCTTCTTCATATCCTCTCCTTTCTGGAATTTGATCTTCGGTGTACCAGGAAGGCCCATACTCACTGCATATCCTTCAAGATCATACTTGCTGATATTGAAGATTTCCTTATCTTTCTGTACAAATATTGACTTTGCATAACTGACGAAAGCCTTCTGGCCTATATATTTCAATTCTGGATCCTGGAAACACATGTTCTGCAACTGGTTCTGAATGCTCTGTTGCTTCTTCTCTCTTGCTTTCGTTTGCTGTACAGGCACTTTCTTGAGCTCAAGTCGTTTCAACATCCCTTCCTTCTCGCTTGGGTCCAGGAACAAGACAGCTTTGCCAGCTCGTTCGTACCGCGCAGTACGACCCACTCGGTGGATGTAAGTATCCGCATCTTCAGGACAATCCATCTGAATGACCCAATCGACAGCAGGGAAATCAAGACCTCGGGCAACAACATCAGTAGCGAATATGCAGGAATTCTTCGTGGACAAAAATTTGGATGTGATATCCAACCTCGCGGTCTGCTTCTGACGTCCATGGAGATGGAGCAGAGGAATACCTGGCTGCATATGTCGGAAACTCTCGTACACAAATCTTACCTGCTTACCAGATGACATGAAGACTATTATCTTTGCCTTCAAATTTGATCTGATGAAGCTGAAGAGGGTGTTGAGTTTCTCTGAAAGTGGAGTGATAACGTAGTATTGTTGTAAGGTAGTTGGTGTAGCATGTGAAGCAGCTTCGTGCACTGCCACGTACTCGGGGTCGCGTAGACTTAGTCTCGCTAGGTCAGAGACCTTCTTCGTCTGGGTGGCGCTGAATAGCATTGTCTGCCTCTGCTTTGGCAGATGCTCGACAATTGCATCAACTGACGTTTGAAAACCCATATCCATAATGCGATCTGCCTCGTCCAAAACAAGCATCTGTAAATTGTCTACTTCGAAAGCAGCTGTCTGGTCCATATGTTGTAGCATTCTCCCAGGTGTGCAAACCAAGATGTTCATCCTGCCTAGGCGTTCTCGCTCCTCCTGTAGGCTCTTACCGCCTATAACTAGGCCTGCGGAAAAGGTGTGATACCGTCCGACTTTGCGAAGGACTTCGAATATCTGAATTGCGAGTTCTCGAGTAGGCGAAATGATGAGGGCACCCAGCCCATCTAGTTCGGTCCATTTTGCCCTATAGAGATTTTCCAACACTGGTACTATGAAGGACAAGGTCTTTCCACTTCCGGTCTTTGCAGCTCCAAGTATGTCGCGACCCTTCAGCGCAAGAGGTATGGCTTTCGATTGAATGTCTGTTAAGGTTTTGAAATGCGAAGCATCGAGCCCACGCGAAGTGGGCTGGGATAATGGCAGTTTTGAAAAGTCCTTGGTGTCTGCTTTGAGGTCCTATTCAATGTCAGAACATGCTATCTTGCTGTGCAAGACTTTGAGAAATACTTACCAGTTCCTCGACTGCTTTCTGGAGGGTTTCATACTCGTCAATATCTCTTTTCCGTTTCAATAACCGTACATCATTCTTGCTTCGACCAGAGGGTTTAGGCTTTCGCTCAACAGCAGAAGAAGCCATGATCAAAAATTCATTTGCGCGGAGCTATCGTGAAGAATTTCATGGATAAATTTTGAGGGAGCATCGGTCCTGCGGCCGCTTAGCCGCTAGCGCAGATCATGGGCCCCACATTTATATTAGGGCACCACCGCACTGCACCGCCCCTTCGTTGCAGGTTCTTGTTTGAAGGGATATATACAAGTGATGCTGGCAGGTCAACATTAATCAGATTAGAAGTTCCAAGAATCAGACAATTCACAACATCTAATCTCAGTGTCTAAGTTCTATATCACATCATCACGTTTGTCATTATCCCGTCGGCCCAGCTTTTGGAGTACTCATCCGAAAATTAACATGTTACATAGACATTGAGAACTAGAAATTAGATGAAAGCAGACATGCAATAGTTCTCTGCTCTTCCAATTCGGCCTTGAGAAGATCCTCTTCATCTTGGCGCCTCAGGTATCGGCCCTTATCTTGGAAAAGGATAAAAAGTTGGCTAAACAATGACTCATGCCTATGAGAATAGTAGTTATCTAGGGGAGTTTCAATTTGCTATGGTGGAGCACGCTATTCTACAATCTTTTCATACATGTTGACTTTCTCACGGCGCGGCAGTTTGGGAACAAATGATATGGACTTTCGAAGTGTATAGACTGAGAAAGGAATAACAACATTTGGTCAAAAGCTTTCATTATGGAGAAAGTCTTCTCAGAATCATTTCAAGTGTCCATAGTATGTACAAGAAGAGCATTTTCATGAGCTGATTTTTTCTCTAAGATTCTTCTCTCACAAGCTCATGAAGAGCTCGAGCATAGCAGGGTAATTTGGTGTTCCTAAACCCGTGACTGGATCCCAACCAGTAGATGCAGAAAATCCATTCGTGTTACAACCAGGGTTGTCTCCTTGTGTGATATCGTGAAGAACTTGTGGATTTGCGTACTAAAAAGCTCAAAGTTAGTGAATTAAGGTAAAACAATAGGAGAGAAATCCTACCAAAGTTGGGTTCACAAATCCAACAGTCGATTTCCCGGCAGCGATTCTTTCTTCATTAATGCGAGTGAGCAATGAAGCTACTAATGGAGCAGCGGCGGAAGTGCCACCAATCAAAGTAGGCAATCCCATATTGAAGATAATGATGTTGTCACCGACAGCGCTCAAATCTGGATAGCCTCTGCCATCGTTGTTGTATATTCCACCATTGGCTCCAATGTTGGTATTGTTGTTTCCAGAATAGGAAGCGTATGGGGGTGGGTCATTATTGAAATAGGCAGCGACAGCTGCGGATTGGTAGCTTGGAATGGGATAGATGTTCGAGAAGCCCCCACCGCTACCAAATCTAGTGACTGCGACTTCAGAGTCTGTCTTGACATTGGCTCCCAGTGGAAGGGTGGTCGCTCCGACAGTGGTGAGATAGGGGCAAGTCGCTGGAAAGTCAGGATTAAAAATCTGTCCGGTTCCCAGACATCCGTCTGAATTGCCACCATCACCAGCTGCTCCTGCAACTCCCGAGTCGCCTGAAGCAACTACTATTGAAACACCCTGCATGCCTAATTTCATGAATTCGTTGCATTGCCGGGTCTGGTAAGCTGCGGGGAGATCTGCCTCTGAGCCTCCGTACGAGATAGAGATAACATTAGTCTGTGTCTTGATTAGTTTCAACAACAACAGTCAAATATTTGGCATGTACTTACAGGAGTGTAAAGTCCGCATTGTAATTGACCCTTATAGGCACCAGCCTCGGTGGACGGATCAGGGTAAGGAGGATCAAGAGGACTGATAGTGCTACAATACGATCCATCCAGGGCATCGAGGAGGGTGTTCAAGAAACCAGTGAAGGTATAGTTGTTCTCATAGACAGGGTCGTCTGTCTGAAACAATATGGTGTTCTGCGGGTATATGAGAGGGTAAGCAATCTGGAAGTCGAGGTCTGATTCTGGTCCAGCTTCTAATACGCTGACAGGGGCGACGGCTCCGTCGATAGCCTCTAGCTTTGGGCCAGTACCCTGGGGAATGTTGCTGTAACGGAATTAGGAGCGGATAATGAATCATGGACACACAGTGCTTACCTAGCGAAGGTCAAGAAGAATTCGTTCAAATCCGTCTGACTATAAACATCTCCAAGGTCTTCGAATATGCCGAGCTGATTTCCAGAGGCAGCTGTGGTTCCAGAAGTGACGTTGTATAAGGCCTTGATACAGGCTGGTGTAACAGCGATATCACAAACCTGAAGCTCGGGAATAGCCAGCAATGCATCCAGAGTCATTCCCAGACTTTTGAGCAGTGGAGGAAGTAAGTCGCCATTGCCATCTCCACTGGTAACACCAAATGTACGTTTCTCGATATCAAAGTTTGGATTTGGTCGTCTCTTATGAGTGAATAACTTAATTCCAGGAGTGATATAGTCGATGTGCTCCTGTAAGTGACCAGGAACGTGGTACTGCTCACACGCAACGGTGGTTTTGCCCGTTGGAGAATGCTCGTAGACGTGATACTCGGTTTGTATAAGAGACTCGAGATCGGAAGCTGGAATGTCCAATTGCATCCACTGTTTATTAACAGATTGTGATATCTGCTCGGCGGCAAAGCCTGCTGAAACAAGCCACTCTCGAACCGCGTCAACGGTTGCTTGTGATGGCGCAAAGATCTCGGTGACTTCCTCGGCTGTGTAGTGCTTGCCATATTTCGCCGATCCTGGTGTAGAACTTGTGATGGGGTTAGAAATATTGAGTTTATAAGCAAGCATCTTCACTTACACTTCCATTAGGAGATCATGTCCCTTGTCAAGATTGCTCTGTGTCATTCCGATACGGATGGGCAGAATAGCAGCACCATCAATCCGGTCACGCTTGATCCATGCTTCTGGGACTGCTTCTCTACGTTCGTGAACAACATGTCTAGTTGAGAAAGGAACGGCTGCAACCTGCGCAGCAAGAAAGCTAAAAACGGCTATGGAATGAAAATGCATTGTGAGTGTCGGAGGTATGGGTTAACTTGAGTTATCCAAGCAAGAGGAGAGTTCCAAGACTTTATAGATATGTTCAATGTGCTCAAAGTCAACAAAACTGACCGCCAACAACTTAGTTGCAAACCATGTAATAGCGGATCGTTCCTAGATGGGGTGGAGATTTGCCTAAGACTACTAGAAACAGCTTGTTGGAAGGCGCTAAGGCTGGCATCGAGGCGAATAACGCCTTTGCCTCGGACTAGAACTGATAGCAATAGGTCAGTGCCGACGAGCACATTCCTCTTCAGACATGGCAATAGCTTGACAGCCGTCCCAACTTGGAAAGCTAGAAATAGGCTCAAAGCGTTCCCCGCAGATTTACATGCCGCATAACAAGTGCTGGATCGGCAGAGGGTCACCGGCTTGGCTAGCAAGGTCATAAAGAGGGGGGAGATCAGACCTCAGAGCTTGCGGTCAGAATAATGCCATCTCAGAATGATAAATTGATAAACAGTAAGACAATGAGAATACCACAGAAAGTATTAAAGACCAAAGACATCTCGTGGTTGTGCTACAGATTGTGAATGAATTGTAATAATTATAAAATGACATCGAAGTGAAATATAGCAGGACAGACAAGTTCGGAGCTGTGGCCTACCCCCACACATTCGCTAATATCCCCAGGAGATCATGTATATGCATTATTCCCAGAAGACCGCATTTGGTAATTGTCTTGGATATGATGTGAAGGATTGGATTGGATAACAGGCGGTGAAGGATAACTTTGACCGAGGTACGATAATGACTTGGCGTTAAATGGGCAATGTGATCAACACTACCTAGAAGTAGCTCCACATAACCTTATTTGACATAGGAAATGATATGCACCGTACTTGTTCAACATATCTACAAGCCTGGTTCACAAAACCAGACTACCACTGGGGCGGCACACCCAAAAGGAGTGATAGAAATTTAAAGTCTTGAATACACAATCTCGCAGGATTATGAGAATGATTTCCAGGTTCCTTTCGTGACTTGAGGTATGAAAAGAACATTGGACAGTGAATCATGCGATCTAGAACCTTGACGGAAAGATAGGAACGTTTCGAAAAGTGTTGTTATCCTTCAGATATCCGAACAGAGCGGGGGAATTGGTTCAAAGATGTTGTCCGAAAAGTCATCGAATATTGGCAATCACGTTCTGTGATTTTGGATAGCTTCCGACGACCCTCGCTTCAATATTGCGGTCAGCTTGACCAAAAGGAAGAGTGACTCGTATTGAGAAACCCTGCCATTGGTCGTGGTACGAACATTGCCAGGATTTGAGGGTTCATCGAAACCATTCTCGCCGCTCATGCAGAAAAAGGAAGGGTATGATAGGAGTGACGGATATTGTCTTGTACATAGAACCGTGACTTGACGTCAAATCCTCTTGTGCTCAACAGAACTGAGAAAGAGTATTAAGGCAAAGTCTAGAATGTCAGTTTAGTATTGATACACGCAACAACAGGATTCGATACCTCGCTCTCTTCTACAAAATACTTCATCATGGAGAAAACCGTCGGTGTCGTTGGTCTTGGTGTCTATCGGCATGTAGCTGCAAGCACGGATACTACCTTTGAAAACACTCCATATCGTATGGCAGCCATCGTCGATCTAAGTAATCCTCCCGAAGCTTTCAGGTACACGCCTCACAATTTGGGCGTTGTTCTCCATTGCCTCCAGCCCAGACCTCTGGTCTTTGTGACTGGTGCTGCGATTAGCCATGAGATGACGAATGAATCCATACGAGTTTGGGAAGAATTTGTGAAAGCCACAGGCACTGAAAAGACTCTGGTCATCAATGTAAGGCTTCGATAAGGATATTTACAGTGAATGATTTTCTGACTTGTGAAGCTTCAAGGAGATCCTCCGGCGGACGGAAATTGGAGAGCCGAGATAATGCGTAGATTGGACGAAAAGTACAGGAACAACAACACGTCAAACTGAATGAGTTGAACATCTTCTCTGTCTCTAGTTTTTAGACCAAAAGATTTCTTCAACAGGATTTGAATTGAATTGAATTGCTTCTGCACGTGACTATCCACTTAACGCGCTGAGAGCGCGACGCGTTTTCTTTCTCATCCCACCACAAGTAAACACTACCAAATTCCCACATCACAACCCTTCCCAAACACTCGCAGATTCGTAAAGTAAAGATGGCGAACTATGGATACAACGGCGGCAATTATTCGACGGCAAGTTATGGAGCACAAGGCGGAGCAGATGGAGGTGGATTCATGGGCGGCTCACAGCAAGGAAGTCAAGAGGGAGGAGGAAGCAAGGCAAGTCGCTACAATCATAGATCAAGCATCCCTTCTAACACTACTGGCAGACATATGGGAAGGATACTGTACGACCTGTCACTATCAAACAGATTCTTGAAGCGTACGTACTGTGGTGCACAAAACTCTGCCTATTGCTAATGCCAAATTAGACAACAACCCCACCCAGACAGCGACTTCAAGATAGATGGCTCTGAAGTCACACAAGTATGTCTGATATATCCAAGATAAATTGAGAAACTAACCAACCTTCTCAGCTCTCCTTCGTCGGCCAAATCAACATGATCTCCTGTCAAGCCACAAACAATACCTTTCAAATCGACGACGGCACGGGCGTTATCGATGTGAAGCAATGGATCGATAGTGATCAACTCCCCGAACATGCTAGACCTCTGCCAAAAGAAGGAGAATATGTTCACGTCTGGGGTCGACTAAAGGCATTCAACAACAAGCGCCACGTTGGATCCCACGTTATTCGACCTGTCTCCGATTTCAACGAAGTCAGTTGCCATCTCCTCGAAGCTACGGCTGTACATCTATACTTTGTGCGCGGGCCGCCACCTGGACCTCATGATGGAGCTATGAAGGATGGTGGCGGAGCTCAGGGTATGTTCGTTGACAGCTATGGTGGTGCGGCACCGCAAACGAATGGAGGCGGAAAGCAGTTGCCAGCCAAGTTGTCGGCAACGGCAAGAAAGGTGTTCCAATTGTTGCAATCATCACCGCAGAATAATGAGGGCTTGCATGTGTCCATGATTGCTCAGAAACTCAGCTTGCAAGGAAATGATGTCTTCAAAGCAGGCGACGAGTTACTTGCTGACGGATTGATCTATACGACTGTGGATGATGAGACATGGGCAGTACTGGAATACTAGAGTAATGATGGGAGGACAAGGCGTTGGGGGTCGTTCTGGTAGCATTTACGGATGTTTACGAATGAATGTTAGTATGTTCATTGCATGAAGTATCATAATCACGAATTGCCAAAAATTCGTCTTTGACCTTTTTCAATGTCTGTATTGGGTGAATAACTATGAATGAATCAAAAAATCTCAAGTCCTGAAAGGGTAGTCGGAATGACAGTTGAGTATTTCCCCTTTAGAATGTCCGTTACCCTTGACCATTTAGATCTTTGATAGCAACCTGCTTGCAGACTCTCAAAGTCGCAAATTCTGACATGATCCAAGGTCTGATCCCTCAACAAGCATCTAACATAACAGAAGCAACAGACTAAATCATGACCAAAAACCCATCTCGAAAGTCGGAATAGCTTACCTGACCAACAGACTCCCAGCATGTTGCCAAGAACAAGTATCACGTACGAAATGGAACGTTAAAATCATCTGATCACTACCTATCCTAAATGAAAAACAGAAACAATTTGTTAATGAAAGTCATCAGTGCATCACACCAAGCTCAATCTCAACCCAAAAGCAAATGCAAGACCTCACCCAAAAGGAGAATCATAAGCATCGTCTCCACAAATCCCCTCTCAATCTTCGACATCAGTTCAGCGTAGGCAGAGTGATCAGAGCATTCTGATTTCCACAGTCTGCTCTGATGTCTTCCCATCCACACTCTCAGCAAGGATCTTTGGTTCCCGAACCATGATATGCAAATTGACCGGTTTCGGGTTTCGATTCATGGAGATGTCGACAATGTGCTTGAAGCCATGTTTCTCGTAGTATGCCTGATTACTGAGAGCGCTGGACTCTAGGTATGTCGCACGACCTTCACGGTCGGCCTATTGTGCTACATTAGCAACTATTTATCCCCACACATCTCTGAACGTGCTTTATGGGACACTTACGATGGCAGTCCCATGCTCGATCAACTTCTTGGCATATCCTTTCCCACGCGCACTTGGCTTCGAGCCAAGATACACGAGATACCACGAATTGTCGTCTCTCTCGCCCATGACCTTGTGCTTCGTATCGTGCAACAGCGGCAGAAACTCGTTGTAGAAGCGGGTTTTCCCTTCACGAGAAAGCTTGTACAACAATCTCCACATGCCACTACGTATGATGGTCCACCAATCATCCATGTTCTTTCCTGGAGGCATCCTATCATCCTCATCAGCATTCCAAAACGCCCGAACGTGTATACAGACCTCGAGATATTGCATGCTTGAGGTTAGCGAGGGAGGAGAACTTACCACAGTGCAACGGCATCATAGTTTGGACCGATCGTGGTTACGAGGCCTTTGTAGCAATGGGCAGCGGTGACATAGCGGAGGATATCAACGTGAAGCTTCCACTTGTACTCCTCAGAGTAAGAAGCCATGTCATCCGTGTCAATGAAGTATCTTGCAACTTCATCGACGGCGAATGCTTCAGCGAGAGCTTGAGCAGCTTGCTCATACTCTGAGATGCCGAGAACACGGACTTGTTCCGATTCTGAAGGAGACGGACTGCGTTTCTTCTCTACGGCAATAGTACTTGTATGACTATGCGCCATGATTGCGTTTTGTTCACTTTTCTAGCAGAAGTTCCGCGAGTTCTTTCTGCGATGGTTTAGAAATTTAATATCACATGCCAACGTAGGAAACTTACATGGTTCAGCGGGTCTGGTACTGTCACCGGTATGCTGTTTAGAGAGCTGACTTCTCGATACTGTTTCGTATCGAGACGGGAAGCGCAGACAATTAAGGCAGTTACGTATATCAACCGACATCAATGTAGATGTTCCCGTGGTTTCTGGGAAGAGGTTTGACAGGGGGTGACAATTGGTTTGGAGCGTTTGTAGAGAACACTCAGGTAGATGAAGATATTTATTTGAGGAGGGGAGTGAGAAAGGCTTCCGATGAAGTGAACTGAGCCAAGTGAGTAAAAGTGTGAGATTCCGACGTTTGATGTAGCAATAGAGGCTTGAGGATGTTCTGTCAAGAGAAATTGGTGTGAGGCTGGTGAGAGAGCAATGAGGGAGAGCGATAGGCTTATGTAGAGAGGTTCTAAGACCCTGGAAACAATGTCTTGTCATGGATGGCTAGAGGTTGACGACTCCACCCTCGCGCTAGAGCAGCCATCGTGGGATCTGGCGTCCAACCGATTTGATCCCTGGTCGTAGTACTGATAGCGATGAGTTTGACAAACTCACGATTGGAATGCATGCTGAATGCCAGGAGAATTGCAGAGGTCAGATGGCTATAGAAACTCCAGTCCCATCAATTGTCAACTGAATGTTCAGAGCATCGTACAAAGGATCTGAAGTACAGAAGTTGCTGGAATTCCTGTTGCATCGTCGTTGTGAGGCGGGCGTGGGGTAAGTCAATTCGGGTGGACCTCCTCAGAATAGTTAGCAGTCGATGGACCCTTCAGAAACCGGGACTTCACAAAACGCCGACTCCCGACTACGGATGTCTCCAGTGTGCCCAAGCACATGCGGAAAAAGGTACGCTCGAAAGATAGAAAATATAAGATAAGGATATGATCCGCTTGCGTTCGTCACTGAGATGACAGGTATGATCGTTTCCAAGTATGGACCAGAAGGAACTGCAGAGGTCCGCTGCAGTGTGGTCGTGTGATGCCCGCACTTGCTGACCGCTTGGTATGGTCTTGAAGCCCAGCGAACCAGTCGCTAAATGTTTGATGCAGAATGCTCAACTGATTGATTGTGTCTGCCTGCAGGGTATCAGCGCTCCTTCCCCAAATTCTCCAGTACACGATATCGTGTGTTGATCGAAAAGAAACCCGTATCTTGCGATACCGGACCTAATTATATACGCCAAAGCCGTCCTATGTCTCGAAAAAGCCTGGAATTCGATTACATCCGCCGAATTTCTTGTTCGTTCATGTATTTCTCCAAGCCTACATCCAGATGCTCCCACCACTCGAATAGCAATGAATGGCAGATGAGTTTGAACCACGGAGTAAACTTGAGCGCGGGGTCGTTGAACATGGCCTTCAGACCATCAGCGGTAACGTATTTCGTGTCGCGGACTTCGTTCATGTTTGGCTCCATGTCAACATCTGCTTTGATGAACAGGATGTAATCAACTAGAATGAGCACGCGAGGTCAGCATATTGCTCTTGATGGAGATACTTTCGTTGCATACTCTCGTGCTCGCCCCATTTGCCATCGCTCGGTGCCTTGTAATGGATTCTTGTCAAAAACTTGAAGTTTTCAATGGGAACTTGGGTAGCCTTGATTCCCAACTCATGGTCGAGTTTCCTCTGAGCAGCACGCTTCACGCCCATGACAGCTTCTGCCAATTCCGCACCACCCTCTCCGGGGATACCAAGTGGGTGTGAGCAGCATGTATTTGTCCACATATCTGGGAACGTGATCTTCTCGGTTGCCCGTTGTTGTAGTAGCAATTCATTTTTGGAATTGAAGAGGAAGACGGAGAATGCGCGGTGAAGGAGACCTTTCTCAATATTGGTCATAAGATGGCCTGGTCGGGTCAGTACTCTTTGCTGAATTGGAACTTGTGACACGAACATATCTGCTTGCTGAAGTTTCCAATTGGCTTGTCGTTCTCATCGAGGACGATGCAGACTTCATCCATCAATCTAATTTGTTCTTCATCGTGACCATCTAACTCGGCGGAACTCGTGTCGATGTCGGGAAAGAGTCGTAGGATACTCTGAGCCGTGATGGGCTCAGCCTGAGTGATTGTAGTCGTAGCAGACATTTTTGAGCGAAAGTTGTAGTCTTATGTGGTCGAAAAATGCCGCAGGTTCGAGAAAGCGCGCTTCGAATGCGTAGATTGTTGACCCCTGAAAGCCTAGCATTTAGGCTTTAGCCTTAGCGGGGTACTTTAGCTAAAGTCACACCCACAATTTTCACGAAGCACCAAAAAAAAAGTTCTCGAGAGATTTCGAAGTTAGAATCAACATCGACGGTTCAAGTCCAGATTTCTAGCAAAAATGGGGAAATCTAAACCCAGAGTCAGAGCGAAGAATCGAGTTGATCCGACCTCGAAGCCGATAAAACCGCCTGCAGATCCAGAGCTCGCTGCCATCCGCGAGCAGCGCATTCTGCCCGTTCTCCAAGATTTACAATGCTCAGATGTTAATAAACGTTCTGCAGCGGCGCGCGCTATCACAAACCTGATCGAGGATACCAAGTCTCGGAAATTGCTTTTAAGGGAGCAAATAGTCAGGATTCTATTTGAGCAAACTCTCACTGATTCCAATCTCGGAACCAGGACTGATGGCTGGGGAATACTCCGAAATTTGGCGTTAGAGGAAGATGCAGATTTCTGTGTACACCTTTACAGGAAAGATGTTTTGACTGCAATTCAGAGCGTTATAACTACAGTGTGTTATTTCCCCCGAGTATTAGAAGGAGTTATGCTTATAGAATACATAGATTATACAGACAATCAATTCAAAAGATGTTCCGCTTATGAAGCAACCAAAATCACAGCAACAATTAGTCTGGAACCTGGCTACATCCGTCGTCAGCCTATTGTCTTCTCTTTGCGGAACTGAAGAAGACGTTGTCGAAGCTGTATCAAGAATTCCATCCCTGCTCGACTTTCTATTTGGTCTTCTTTCTTTTGAACCCGCACCCAGCGAACTTCGACACGAGGTATTATCTTGCATGATGGCGTTGACAGAAGACAACAAAGATGTGGCACAGCAAATCGTGGATAGCTCCGACGAATTCAAGCTTCTTCTTAACATCAAAGACTCAGAACGATATGAATCGGTGACGGCATGTGGAATTTTACACAATATCTTTGGGGCGATGCAGTGGTTTGACCACAACACACCTTTGGAAGGGACATCAGATGCCATCCTGATCCCAGTCTTAACGAAGCATATGGATCAGATTCAAGCCAGTAATGGAGCCAATGGTCATTCTCAACACTCGAGCCCTGACCAAGTTCTTCAGCTTGCACTAGAGATTACGGCTTCGATTGCTAGCGGCCTACAGGAGGCTTTGGAACATGGAAGTCGAAACGAAAAGGAGTTCGAAGGTTTCGAAGACGAGCCAACTGGTGATGCTGTTGATGAGATGGACGCAGATGTTGATGACGAGGCAGAGGACGGAGAGGAACACGATGTTGATGGAGATCACGAGATGAACGAAGACGAAATCGATGCGGATATGGCGCTCGTAATTGGAGACGGGCCCAGTGAAGACGAAAATCTAGGCGAAGAGTTGACCTTGGATCATCTCATTCAAATCGCCACACCGAAGATTATTGTCCTCGCTCAGCAAACCCTCGCTGCTTCGAATGCGTATGGGAACAAGAATCACGCCTTAGCAGCACTGAATAACATCGCTTGGACAGTCTCCAGTATAGACTTTTCAACTGGTCACCTAGAGAAACTCAAGAGAGCTTGGATTTCGTCAGCCCAAAGTATCTGGAACGACATCATCAGTTTCGTTCTTGCTTCTAATACTGCCGATGTTGAATTAGCTTCAGCTGTCACAAGTCTTGCCTGGGCAGTAGCTAAGAGCATCAGGAGCACTATTCGGGTTGAGAAAGAAGAGCAAAGAAAGTTCATGGCCCTATACCAGGCATCGAAAGGAATGAGCCTCGGAAGCCAATCAAACGGCGCCAAGGCAGGCGGAGAAGATGTTGTCGACGCATTCCAGGGCTTGGGTGTCAAATGTATTGGCGTCCTTGGTACTCTTGCCCTTGATCCTGCACCTATCGCACTCAACCGAGAGATTGGAGTTTTCTTGATCACAGTCCTTTCCAGCCTTCCAGATCTCCCTCCAGCCGATGCCGTTGAGGCTCTCAACCAAATCTTTGATATTTACGCAGACAAAAGCTACGCATTTGATGATCCTGTCTTCTGGGGTGATAATCTCTATAAGCACTTAGAGGAACTTCTGCCTAAGGTCAAGGCAATGGCAAAGACGATAGACAAGAGAAAGTTTGGCGAACTGCGAGCGAGGGCCGACGAAGCAAACTTGAACCTTGGGCGTTTCTTGGTCTACAAAAGGAAGGAAAGAAAGAGCAAGGCAGACGACTGAGCATGTGAGATCTAGTACGGTCATATGCTAGACTACGAAAGCGGACGCTGGGGCTGTTGAGCCCAATTACGGAGTAGAAGGCGAGGCTGCCTCATGCAATGGAATTTCTGCATGAAATAGCATGTCACACCGAGAGTGATGACTAGATTTGAACATCCATGTCTGGTCATGTTGATACAGGCCTATTCGCTAGGCTGCACTGCACCTTCTCGCTTAGGATATGTGAGGAGGCTGAGTTGGAAAATCGTCAAGCATCAACCCAAAAAGAAAAAGATTTGCCACTCAATTCTGTTCGTTCAGGGAAAGTGCAGGCGACTGCACGAATCTTTTGATAAGCCTGATTCTCTCGTTACACGTGCTGGTGCATCCTTGACAACCTTCAATCTTCCTCTTCCGATCACCACATTTCTAACTTCACGTCCGAAGTTTTGATCACTTTTCGAAATCTTATATACCATATATCTATTCTACAATGTTTGTGACACCAAGAGATCATGCACCATGTTTCAAATCGACTGCTTCATTGTGCCTCAAGCTAGTCGCTCATCCTGATCTCGAAACCAGTATCCAGAGCTTCGACAGGCGTCATTAAGATTTATACATAGTTATGAGCGTTTACTTTATCAATTTGATTTTCATCACATAGCTTCTAGTGGAGCTTTGAAGGTTCCTGTTCTATTGTCTGTTACAGACAGCTTTCGAGCAGCTTGCTGCTACAGCTACACACGTCGTCATCTAGCTCAGATCATTTTAAGCTGAATTCAATGAGCAAATCACGAGACATAGCAGGAAAAGGTTACACATCACCCGCAGCAGCCCACACAAAAGCAGCTGTCGATCATAGCCCCAGTAGGATTATTGAGCTCGTGGGCTTCCTACACCCAAGGTCATGGCCATAACCTCATAAACTCCACACCGATGACGGCTTTACTTTCATCACAAATATATTTACCTCACGTCCCAAACGGCTGGCCACAGATCGGGTCGCACCTGATGAAGCGAATCGGGTCCCCGTCCACAGTTCAACATTATTTTATTACGCGGTCTCATAGCAGGTCAGGAAACGAGTGTGATGACTCAACTCTCACAGCAAACCATGAGTAAAGATTGTTGGGACCCAGCAAATGATATCACTAGAGCCCAAGGCTTTTCTGGATCTATACGAGGCTGTATTCCATGGTGAAGATCACTTGACCCCCACGTTCCTCTCTCTCTCTCCCGGCTCTCTCTACGGATGTCTTCAATCGCTTCCCCGCTCCGGATCCGGCTTTGTATGTTCCAATTCATTGTTCAGATGTTTGTTGGCATTTTCCTCGTAAATGTGCAGGGTCATGACGTCTCGTTTCCTGCGATTCTGCCAAGTTCAGGGGTTTCTCAGCCTCGTCGGATGGGGGCCGAAATTCGAACCACACCCTCTTCTCAATCAGTGCCGTCCGGTTCCCCTTCACCGAGATAGCTCAGCCACTCAAAAAAAACCCCCTAGGATTACAAGCCACTTCAGCTTTTCCAATAATACATTAAATCAATGGCTAGGAAGCGCAACCCGGACATCAGTACCCTCTTCATGCATATTATGATTTTAAAACCTCTGCCCTTCTCTAGCATTGAATCCAACAACTCAGCGCAGGGCTAAAATGCGAGATATTTTGTCGGAACCATCTCTCGTCTCCCGGGGTCTGATATTCAGGGCCCGATCCTCCTCTGATCGTGTGCCCAGCGGAGTAGCAGACGGGGCGGTTCTGAGGCAACCGTTTGCTTTCACCGACGCAAGATGGCCGCAGGCGGTGAAATGCTGTGCACGTCGGTTTTGTGTGAGGGCGGGTAGGGTCAATAGCCAGATAGAGTTCAAGTGAGCTACGATCTAAGAGTGGTTATAAGTTGCAGCAGCTTGCCCATCTTGCTTATTCTCGCACTCGTCACATTTCCTTCGATTGGATATGATGCATTCTCGTTCAAGCTGATCATTCAGTTATCATGAAGCTACGCAATAGGATGGTCCAGGATAGACCTAGGATTGAAGAGCCTGCAGGGGACGAAACGCAAGAGGACACCTCGTCAACTGCCCCACAAGTAGGAAGTCCAGTCAGTACACGAACAAGAAGGTACGTTTACCATTGTATTATTGCCGTTAAGCATCAACTCTAATTCTTGCCCTTCCACAGTATCTCTGCAAGTGATAGCCAACAGGCAGCCCTTGCTGCTACCCAAGAGAATGAACATTCTCCTGAACGTGGTCAGCACGCCCAGTACTATCGATTAGACCTCCACGAAGATTTCATTCTCTATTCGCAGTCAGATACTGACGATGGGACAGAAGATCAGGGAGCGCCTGCATTTCTTTCTCCCCGCGTCCCTCAACGATCACATCGACGTCTAGCACCTCGCACCGAGATACCACAAGCTCAAGGCTCAAGTTCAAGCTCCGGTCCTTCTGGCACGCAAGCAGTGGACTACGCACAGCCAGCCTTGACACCTCAACGACAACAGCCTCCGACGCGTATACAATTGCCAACTCCTTCGCAGACCGACAACATGATGCCTCATTTCGAAAGAGAACCTGGGCCTTGGTCACCAAACTCACCGATCAACCCCGAAGGACGCAAACGTGCACTCTCGAATGATTTTCCTGGCATCAATCAATATCCAAAAGATCGAGATTGGGATGACAAAATGCAGGAGGCATTGAAGGAGATCGAAAGGCGGCCGGAAGGACGGGAGGATTCGGACGAAGAAAGACAGCACAGGCGGCGTTCGAAACGAAGGCGCAAGGGTAAGAGAAGCATGGAAACGCCGCCGTCAAAGTCAACAAAGAAAGACGACGACAGACACGGGAAGGACGATGATGGACGCGGTAACGGTCAGGGTAGTGGACAGGCAGTCATGGCTTCATGATGCGCAGAGCGATTTAGATCAATGGCGGTTAGTGAGGCGGAGGAAATCTTAACAGCCCTATATTAGTTGCATTGGTATGGACAATTGCTTGCATTGGGAGGAATCGGGCGTTGGCTTGGGTCGAGCACATTCGCTTAAACTTCAGGGGCGTTCGGCCGAGGATCACAGGACTCTCTTTTGATTGGACTTCTTTCTTCATCTCTTTTCCTACCTACAGAGAAATGGCTGCCTGGAGTTCTGTTCTTCACTTCTGATATACGTTAGTTTCACCGTCATAGATGACCGGAAATAGACTTTTCCCTTCACAAATGGACCGATGAATTTTTGACAGTCGGATATTGGGTATTTGCAATACTTTTTTCAAGTCTATCACGTCTTTCCCCTCTTGGAAGGTCTAGCATTCTTCTCCTTCTTCCTCTCCGCCAACTTCCTCTCTTTTCGGATATCATCCGTACTCTTAATTTCTTTCTTACCCACGCCATCCTTCCATTTCCCAACTCGTTTCTCTTTCGCTTCGTCGACACGCTTCTTCCTCACGTGGTAATCATCCCGGTACTTATCTGCTTCTTTCGGTGCCTTCTCCATCTTATGCTTATATCTCGTGCCGAATCCTCTTCCGACTCCAGCATTAGCACCGGCACCAGGTTTTTCTGCCTCGCCCGTTCTCGGTAATCGATCGACTTTGTGGGCTTTTCGCCATCTATCGAATCGACCGCTCTGGAAGCTGGCAGCAATCTTCTGTCCGCTTTCACCACGGATCATCTTTTTACCTTTTGAGCCATCCTCGTCATTGGCTCGTGCGACATATTTGCTGTTCTTTTTGTCCCAACGCATTCCCTTGGCTCTGGCCGGTTCAGCGAAGGACTTTGCACCATCGTCGTTTGTGAGATCCATCGTAAGGCCTCTTGCTGCTTCTACGAAGTTCGAATTCTGTGACGCAGTGTTGTAAGAACCGGAGTGAACACCGTAACCGCGCTCTTCAGCTGTGTTGATTGTCTTTGGGGTGTATGACATGAAGTTCTCTGAGTCTTTCCAAGAGAGAGTTCTTCCTTTGCCCTTTTGGGCTGTCCTCGAGAAAGTGTTTTCAAGGTCCCCTTCGGAAGCTTCAGACATGTCGTCCCCACCCCCTGTGACTATCACTTCCATCTCATCGTCATCGTCGTCTTCGACGTCAGCTGAAAGTAGACTTGGGTGATCAATAGACTCCTGAAGCATTTCAGCAGCTGCAGCGGCTTTCTCATCCTCGTCTTTCTGTCTCCGTGGCACAATCTTCTCCCTTCGATGACGCATCATTTCCGCAGCTTCACCGTGCCCTGCTTTACCTCTTGTCCCAATCTCGAAGACGGTCTCTTGGGGTCGAAATCCACTAATTCGCGCAAGCATATCGAGTCTTGCTTGTTCGGCGTCATTTGTGTCATCATTAAACAATGGATGTAGTTCCATCCAGCCTTTTGAAGCTACAATCTCTTTTGCGCGTTTAGCGCTTTCACTTGATGCCGAGTTGCGAGTCTTAATGTAGAGTCTTTCTCCCTTGCCAGCAACTGTGCGAAGAGCACTCAAGTCGTCATTTTCGCTGACAAGCTTATTGATCCACTCCGTCGTGCTTTCGAGCTTATCTCTTTGAAGAGCTCCAACAAACACATCTTCCGCGTAGTTTGGAGAGGTCCCGCCAGCACGACCAAGTATTAATCTCTTCCCAAGAAAAAGCTGTAAATCCAACAGGTAAGGAGTATCTGTATCTCGAACAAGACTGTAACTCCAACCACGTTGCCCGGCTCTTGCTGTACGACCAACACGATGAACGAAGACCTTTGGTTGAGGAGGGAAGTCGTAGTTGATAACGTTCGCCAAGACGGGGATATCGATACCTCGAGCAGCAACATCTGTGACTACTAAAATGTTGGTCATTCCGGTACGAAAATCTTCTACCTGTATATTTCGTGCCACCTGGTCCAGTGAACCATATGCATGAGATACAGCAAAGCCACATAATCGTAACAGAGACGCTAGGTAATCGACATGATGCTTTGTAGCTGCAAATACGATAGTGGAGTGCTCGGTAGGTTTTTGCTTTGGACGTGGACCATCAGCACCTCGTTTCCTTTTCTTGCTATTTGCATCCGTAGCATTTTGGGCAGCTTCGGGTGGACCTGTGGGCATCTTGATGAGATCGTTCAAGATGTGAAGTAATGCACCTTCCTTCTCGGCGCCCTTGACACTGAAGAAAGCACTCTCAAGGTCTGCGGAGATTTTGCTCTCAGCATCGAGACGGACCAAGCTGGGCTCCTGCAAGCCAGCGCGTGCAAACTCAACCAAAGACTTTGGCAAAGTGGCTGAGAATAGCAGTGTCTGTCTCGAGGTCGGCAAAGCATGGAGAATTTCCGTCAGCTGAGCAGCAAAACCCATTTCGAAGAGACGATCGGCCTCATCGAACACCACATATTTCATAGACGAAAGATCCAGAGACATCTCAACTTTCAAATGCAAGAATCGACCAGGTGTTGCAATGACAATATCCGGGTTGGCAGCCATGAATCCAAACTGGTCCTCCAGACTGTCTCCACCAACAAGCAGCACGGCTTTGAGATCTGTACCCCTGGCAAACTCCTTCACGACCTTCAGTGTCTGCAAAGCCAATTCTCGAGATGGCGACATAATTAAGGCTCTAGCTCCAACTCTCGCACTATGCGCCTTCAATTTTTCGATCATTGGGATAACGAATGCTGCCGTCTTTCCAGAACCAGTCCTTGCCATTCCCACAACATCTTGGGTGTCAAGTACCAACGGTATAGTCTTTCGCTGAATCGGCGTAGGTACATTGAAGCCTTTTCTCGAAATTGCTTTGAGCAGATGGGCATTCAATCCTGACCGTATTTAGTAAATTTCCCAGAACATTGCAGGACATGAAATACCCATTGCTTGGAAGCCACCTCCTTTCTTGACTGACTTCCCCTTCAGATTGGAGGATTTTCGATTCGAAGCTGCCTGCTGCGCAGCAATGAAGGCCTCGTCGCCATCATCGCTTTCCAGGTCCAATATCCCACCAGCATCGAGAGGTCCTAAATCCTTGCTATTCGAAAGTGCGAAATCTTCGTCGCCGCTACCGATATCATCATTGAACAATGACTTCGTAATATCGAAGTCGTTCTCTGACGCCGCAGGCGATGCTGCACGGTGAGGCATATTGCATGTTCAAAAATGTTTTGCGTCACGAAAATGTTATTTCTTATCGAATTATTTTGCGCTCGATATGCTAGGCCGCTTTGGGTTAGATCATACGACCCTCAATTAAGCCGCAACCTACCTACTATGTATGCATATCAAGCACACACTTCACTTTGTATCAACTTTTTACGCATTGATGTGAATATCTCGATTTCTATCTACATGAATTTAAGTCGAACAAGTATAGGACACGTGTCACATTTTCGGTGTACTGCAAAGCGTTAAAGTACAAAGGTCGTGTCCATTTCCTATACAAAAACCGAAGGGAGTAGAGATTATGTACTCAGCCCATACATTTTACAGCACCAGCATGAAAGACCGATCATACAACCCCTCCCTCGCTGCTGCTTTTACCTTTAAGCATAATTCTTCCCCCAGTAAAGAAGAATGTAGTGACAGCAGCGACTCCACTCAAAAGACCCAAAGTCCATGTCATTGTACCCCAACCTGCATCCTGGATTACAAAACCAGCCCATAGAGGTCCAATCATAGTGCCAATAGCGTAAGCCAAATTGAACAGACCAAATCCTTGGGCAGCAGCTCCTCGTTTTCCCAGGCTTCCCGGTCGTTTCTTCTCTTCTAGAGCAACCGCATGATCAATGTCAGCCATTAGTGGTGCCATCACAAATGTCATACATAACCCAATGAGGGCGAGAAGGGCGCAAAGTAAGACTTTCTGTTCAATGGTATTGTGCGTCACAAATCGCAGAAGCACCCAGAAAGGGACAGAGCCCAGTAGGCCAATTGTTGTAATTGCTCTGGATCCATACTTATCGGAGACGATACCGACAAGGGGCGAGGATAGAGCGGGAATGACAAGGCAGATGAAGATGAGACCTGCTCCTGAGGAGTTCCAGGAGAATATATTCTTGACGTAAAGAGGAAGTGACGAATCAAATGAGGCAAGAGCAGTCGATTGCACAAAGCAACCGAACAAGGCGACGAGGATTCGTGGGATTCGCAGGAGCGTGATGAAGGGCGGGAGTCGTCGAGTCCATGCTGGCAAAGGTTTGATGTCCACTTTTTCTGTGTCTGATGCAGGTTCTTGCGTTGGTGCTGATCGGATTGCGTCAGGATCTGGATTTTGGCTTGGCTCTTCCTTCGGCTCGGAAACGGATGTTGGTGTCTCAACTTCAGGGGACTGCCACTGTTGAGCCACACTCTTTTCGACCATCATCAGACGGAGGATGATATCAACGCCAATGATTCCAAACCCAATTGCGAACACAGCATAATATCCTGCATGGGCATAAACGACTCCACCAAGAAGCGGTCCTGCGAGAGAGCCAACGCTGGTAGCCGCTGCTACATAACCTAAAACGACCGTGTGAGTGATCTGTTTACGAAGGGCTGAGATGAGACAAAAACGAGGTGAAGGGAATTGAAAGTATATATTGCAGAAAACAGAATCTCTAAACCTACCCATTGCTTGGCCAATGTTCTCTTTATCCATAGTGTCTGATAGTAGAGCTAGACCCACTGTCCAAACAACACTTGCTGACAGTCCTTGGAGGAATCTGCCTGTCACCAGCAGACCGAGAGAAGATCCTGCGCAAAGCATTGCTGTTGCACCTCCGAGAGCGAGAAGCCCGAGAAGGAGTGGAACCCGACGAGATGATGATCTATCCGCAAACCAGCCAAAAATCGGCGAACCAATTGCTAATGCAGCACCGTAGACTGCCAGAAAGATAGATGTCCATTTTTGCAGATCTTGTTCTTTCACACCGGCTCTTACCGTGAGTGCAAATGGAAGGACCGGAACCACTAGAGAATAGAGGAAGATGTCCTAATTCATGTTAGACTTGCTGAAAACAATAAAAGAGCACCATGAAAACGTGTAAACTCACGGTGAAGACAGCAATTACAATTGTTGCAACAATAAATGAATTTGACGATCGAAGCTTCAAGAATGAAGGTGCATTGGAGTTGCCAATGCGCGTGCCATACACAAATGTATAAAAGTCATTTTTGGAGAACATACTGCTTCACACAAAAACTTTCGCTCGGGGTTGGACAACTCGTCCTGGCGGTTAGGAATTGATATTTGTAGTCATACCCTAGCTCTCCACTTTTCTTTTGTTCTATACCGTAAAGATCTAGAGCAATGCCAAGCCAAAGGCTTTATCTCTATCGGTCTGACTGATCAGTGATATGTAAGCAATCGGCTCAACTTTCACCAATCTGACGGCCCAGCCAAAATAAGAAGGACTGGTTCAAAGACGCTATGCTTATGGACTTCTTGACCTCATGAAGCAATTGAGTCCAACGCTCGTGACGTCTTCCAAACGCAGTCTCTTTGTTAAGCCGAGCCATCAAGCGGGAAGGTTTTGATTTGATTCGCTGGAATACACAGCGTTGGATTAGCTTGAATCTTGTACAGTGCCTAATCTTCCCCATCGGAACTGGGAGTCTTCCGGCCAACCAAACAAGCAAGTATATATGGGGGACTTTCCCATTTCAAGACCTCGCACCTCGTTTTTGCGGAAGAGGAATGTGACCACTCAATGTCTTTTCCAGGTAGAAGATATTCTGGCAGTGAATCTTGTCACTGCGGACGAGAGAGGTACCGAGCACACTTGATCGATACCTACCTAGAAATAGGAACCGACCCCGGAGCCGGATGTGACTTTGGCGCTAGTAACCAGAATTCTGCCACAGATCTGCCGGGCTGTCTCGTCGCAAGACGCAAGACGTCCTTCCTCATTTTATTGTCTACTTCCTATCATCTCAATCATAGTCACTAACAACCAGCAATTCCACAAAGCCGGACAGGACATTGTTTGTCCACTGGTATTATTGGTGAGCCATGAGTACCAAGCCGGAGAAAGCTGACGATGATATCGATGCACTTGAAGCTCTGGAGTCAGAGGAGAAAGAGTACTTGAAAGTAAGCTCCTCCCCTAACCCTAACCCCTTCTTAAAATCCAACGTTGCTAATCAAATCGCACAACCATAGGATGCTGAAATTGATCGTATCCTAAAAGCCTTCCGTCTAGATGCGTATGTATACATATCTTGAGACTACCCCGCCACCTACTAACCCCCTTTCCAGATACGCCGTCCTGGACCTGCAACCCGGCGTCCCTGAATCCGACATCAAGAAATGCTACCGTGCCAAGTCCCTGCTGATCCATCCGGACAAGACGACGAATCCGCAGGCCCCAGATGCCTTTGACCGGCTCAAGAAAGCGCAGACGGAGCTCATGGATGAGAAGCATCGCGAGCGCCTCGATGAAGCTATCGCAGACGCGCGCATGCTTCTGATCCGCGAGAATAAGTGGACGGTTGATAGCGAGGAGTTGAAGACGGAGCAGTTTGCCAAGGACTGGAGGGAGAAGACTAAATTGGTGCTGATTGATAATGAGCATAGGAGACGACGGCAGGTGAAGGCGCAGATGCAGGAAGAGGGAAGGGAGCAGAAGAAAGCCGATGAGGAACTCGAGGCGAGGAAACGGAAGAGGGAACATGAACAAGACTGGGAGAGTACACGAGAACAGAGAATTGGAAGTTGGAGAGACTTTCAGAAGGGTGGTGAGAAGAAGAAAAAGAAGAAGGCCAAACCAATAGGTTGATCTGTTGGTACATGGAGTATTCAGAGGTCAGTGGCGTTGGTGGCTTTACTTCATTGCATTTCTACTGTTTGATTCTTCGCACATAGAATATGCTTCAAGCACAGATGCTTAATGCAAATTGCGTTGCTTTATCTCACCCGATCTCCATCCTACAAAACATCACGTCTTAACTCAAGTGAGGTTCCAGAGAAAGCTATTATTTCAGTCAAAATGCTACTAGCCAGAACTCCACCAAGCAAGAAATATGTGTCCAAGACTCCAAACCCAACACTCCTTTTCAAACCACAATCAAAACTTCTAACCAGCCATGTCCACATCCATGCCCATATCATCGTCCACCTGCGCCGGCTGCACGTTCTCCGAACCCGGCAACGGGCGGAGACCAAACTGCTCTACAGCAGGATCCAACCCCCTCGCCACCTTATAGGCCACAACAGCAGCCTTGAACGCCGCCGTGCCTATCACCAAACCATCTGCCAACGCCTGGTCCTCACCCGCAAATTGAACATCCAGATTCAGCTTCCTCTGTCTCAGTAGATTAAGAATAGAAGCCGTCTCTTCAATCTGCGTCTTCCACACAGCCGACAACCGGTTCTGGAGATCGCGCGTATCTTGCGCGGCTTGTGCTTGGAGCGCCGTGAGAGCTGCCTTCTGGGCATCAAGGGTAACATTTGCCTGGCGCTGAGCCTCGTTGCGAGACGTGGCGAAAGCGAGTTGTGAGGCCGCCAGAGCCCTCTGTCCATCTCTCAGTGCCTTCAAGCCGTTATCTATGAGTGCTTGCTGCTCAGCTTGTGTTTTGGCTTTTGCTACTACATCAGCGTTCGCCTTGAGAGCTGCATCTCGCTCCTCGTTCGCGGCTTTGACAGCGGCTGTCTCGTCTGGTTTCGTGGCCTTGAGACAGTTGTTCAATTTATTGTTCAGTTCCTCGTTCAAGACGCGGTATTGTTTCGAGGCCGCTTCTACAATTTCGCGGGCGTTGTTTGCGACCTCGAGCTCGTGCTTCGTTCTATCATGGTTGATGCGTAGTTGCCTGAGCTCTTGGAGGTCGTCGCGGGTCTTCATCTCCATTATACTTTGTCGTTCCGGCCAGATTGGCTTCACGACGCTTACCACCGTAGGCACCTTCTCCATATCCCTCGTAGCCTTGGTCCCAGGATGATGTTCATGAGCCGGAATAACGAAAACAGTCTTCAAAGGATCCTTCCGGAGACGAATATACCGCGTCGTGATATCCAACGCCGTCACACCACGCTCGTACTCCTTCAGCCCCTTCGTACGCCACATATCCGCCCCCACGACCCCGCTGTTCTTGTACATCAACCGCACCGCCTCGTCCGAGTTCTCCTTCTTGGTGAACTCGTACTCGAGGAAATCCCACAGGTCCTCCCCGCAGTTCGCGAGCACGAACCGATCCTGCGGGAACACGACCTCGCGCCCCTTTCGCGCGTCCGGACCGAGTCTGTTCAGCTGCTGGCTGGGCACGGCGGCCTCGCCGGCTAGGGCATCCAGGGCGTTGCTGTACACGCGCTCGAGGTCGTGGATCCGCATCACGAGGCGCCGGTGCTGTTGTATCATCTGGCCCAGGAGCGTGGTTTGCGATTTCTCGTACTGTTCCTTGATTTCTGGGTCCGTGGAGTTTTTGTCTGGGAGGATGGAGAGGATGCCGCCTTTGGCGCTGTATTCGTGGTCTAGCAGCTCGAGGATCTCGTTTGCGTGGGCGATGAGACTTTGGTGTTGCGCGTAGGGGAGCGATTTGCCGTTGGGTTTACTGGGGAAGGCGTTGTGCATCGGGCAGATGTTTATGGTTGATAGGTGACCGGTTAGCGGATCCTCGTTTTCTTCTACGATGTTCATCAGTGCGTGCAAGGGCATGGTGTGATGGTGCATGTAATCCGCGTTGTTGGGTCCATCGTAGGCTTTATTTAGATCGTTGAGGAAATCGTAGGTCTCGCCATCGTTGAAGGTAGCGTTTTGTCCACCTGGGATCCGGGTGTTAACATTGTCAATTAGCGCGGGGATCGTGTTGACGGTGACGTTTTTGATCAGGATGACGAGGGCTTGGGCGTGCTGTTTTAGTTGGAGGAGAGTTGGAGCGTAGCCTTTTGTGCATAGGTAGCTGCAGTTGCAGTATTGGAGGCGTGCGAGCAAGGTGGATAGCGCTGGATTGGTGCTACTCTGAATGGTGAAAACTGAGCGATAGAGCGGCGCAAAGTCTGTTGACGGGACATGGTCAATTGCTTTAGTTGTCGTTGTAGTGGTTGCAGTGCCGGACCTTCCTCCTGTTGCCATGATGGATGATTAATGAAAGTGTGGAAGATATGTCTTCACAGATGTACGGCTTCAACGAGGTTGTAGGGTGACAAAAAGGCCGAAGGCAAAATTCAAAACAGAGCAGAACAGGACGGAAAGGATACGGAACGCGTGGAAGAGAGTCTGCATTCCTCGACTTCGAGGTTGCTGAGAATATTTATGGAATGCAGGGGCTGGAACCTGTGGAATGAGACCGTTATTGGTATACATTCTTTCAAACTTAGCGTTGCCCATTGCCCCTTGCTCTAGCGAGCTCTCGCCTCGAAGTGCCTTGCTAAAATAAACTCCCCATCTCAATCTATTATGTCCTAGCTGTCAATTTGACCATGAGAGGAGACTTCTCCCAAAGAAAGTAAACTTTCTGATCTTTCCAATCCGCGGACTCCGGACATAATTCTATATCGAAATTCCATAGCAACCGACAGATCATGGACCGAATCTCTGCGTATGCTAGATTCTAATGGACAAGTTAGTCACAATTGAGTGCAAATACCTCATGTGCGTCATATGAGAACAATATCCTACCTTTCCAATGCAGTTTCGAGCTCCCATTGAGAATGGTTGAACACCATTCAAGTCGTCGTTGGCATATGCTGGATCACCAAGCCATCGTTCTGGTCGATAGGAATCGGGGTCTTTGAAATTCTTTGCAGAATGGAAACAACAGAAATGCGAGACTCCGACAGAAGTCTGTTTCATGCAGTCAGCAGCTATTCTTGATCGCTTAGAGCTCGGAAGTAGAACGTACATTGCCTGGGATCAATTCCCCATTAATGACAGCTCCCTCTGGAGGTGTACGACGAGGAAGCTCGACCGGCACAGGAGAGTAAATGCGCAATCCTTCCTCGATGCAAGCTTGCAGATAGGGAAGCTTAATCTCCTTCGCGAATGTCATGTCCTCTACGCCATTAAAGCTAGATCGAATCTCTTCCTTGAGTTTTGCCAGGTATTCTGGGTTCTTGAGGAGGTAGTAAGTCATTCCCGACAAGAGAGTAGCGCTAGTCTCACTGCCAGCAACAATAAACAATCCAGCATTAGAGACCATCTCGTCATGGCTGATTCCACTTTCATTGGTCTGACGAAGGAAATGACTGATATCCTTAGTGAGATTCGTCATTCGAATTGCATTATTTACCTCATGAAATCTTTCCTATCAGTCTTCGAGTTGATACGGCGCATCACCTTGTCCTTGGTGTCGTTTCTTAGTTTTAGTATCACCTCTGCGGCGGCTGGTATCATTTTGATAGTTGTCACTATTGAAAATTAGTATGCACTTTTGATAGAACCTTATTAGGAGCTTCTCTGATGAGCGGCTGCGAAGGATATTCCCAAAGACCTCGGCATCCAGGATGAATGAAGACAAGGGCAGAATGTGACATACTGAGCATCGTATCGAGTAGAGGATAGGCTCTGGCGATTCGAAAGACGGTTCCAGTCCTCATGTTCTCGAAGATGGTTGCCATCCAAAAATGATATTCTCCCCTGAACAACCCCTTAGCAAACATGATCCGAGCATTCTCATTGTGCCGCATTTCAAGGAAGTCCTCAAGTCTCGATGTCCAGCCTAGGCTGGAGGATCGGGCGCCAAAATCTGGTTTACTTACTTTTCTAATGCTTGGAAAGGTTCCGCAAATGCAAGATCACCAATGACTACTCAACGAATTAGCTCCGCACAATGCTGGGTCTGTGAGCTGAGAGCTTTGGTGCTCAGTTCTTGATGCAAGTACAAAGTATTAAGAAGTACTGAAATAATCTCAAGCTTCAAGCTTTTATAAATGCAACATCGGAATGACATCACTTACTATCGAACGTCGTGAAGTTGAACCACTGTACAATGTCAACCTTCCCCTTCTTGGGTCCTGTAACCTGATCGTGAAGCCTGGAGATAAAAAGGTCTGTGTACGAATGCACGATTCCTTCCTGATCTCGAAGAGCTTGTTCTGAGAAAGCATGGCTGAGTATTCGTCGTTGTCGGGTATGATTAATTTCGTCTGATTCCAGAATACTGGGTGAGTATTCAAAGCTGTCTTCGTAAAACTCGGGATCTTTTTGCATTAATTTCTTTCCCTTTTGCGACGCATATATATCTGTAGCTTGTTAACATAGCTCTGCCGAGAGGCTGTTAATTGATGAGTACCTCGAATAGCTTGCGATGTGTTGAAAGATAAGAGATCTGGGCTGACCCGGACAATCTCGCCGTATTGTTTGTGCAGGCTGTGATACGCAGAGACTTGGTTGCCTTTCCAGATGTCCCAGTACCGGCGGAATGAAAAGGCAGCATACAGCTTTGGTCCGGGGAATCTGGCAAGAGGGTGAAGAGTAATATTGTAAATAGCTCTCAGGAGAGTATACCCGGTGTACTGAGAAGTTAGTAGCTATAGGACGAGGAAGGAAAGACGATTTACCGCAAGAATAGACCACACAAGTAGGGTGAAGAGGTCAGAAAGCTTCATGATGGCGGTGTGCTTGCGAGACAATTATGAGGCAAGCTATCAGTGACGGCTGTCCTTGGGTGAAGATGTGAGAAGGTGTGAAATAAAAAAAAGAAGGAAGGATCATGAAGGTACATATACTTTCGTCATGATACTCGACCCGGCCGAAGCGGCGGGATGGAATTTTGCTAGAATCCGGACGAATAAGCATCAGCAAACCCCCGACATGACAAGTAAACGAACCGTGGGTGTAGAGATGAAACGGATTTCGTCGTACGTGGAAACCAATGAAGGTGCCTAAAATCATCAGGGAACGCTCGGTACCATTAAGCTGACTACTCGCTCAGCACTCGATGCTGTGATTGGTTACCTCGTTTGGTAGACAAGCTTCGCATAGCTGCTGGTTGAAGAAGAGACGTTTCTTAGGCTGCTATGCGACGCATACGGCACTTCTTTGAAGATATCGGACGTAGTCAAACAGTGCTGATTTGATCGCATCTCGTACCCCGCTATGGTGCGGCAAATTGGGTATTTTGCAACGCACCGACTGGGATGAGATCCATTAAGCGACATGACAATCCTCGTCGAAGTTCAAGAAACGTTAAACCAGTACAACTCACCTAGCGAGAAGATACATTTCACAGTCTCATTCATTCTCGTGAGAGTGGTAGATTGCTAGTGAGGGTATCTTGACGGTAGAACAGTTGCAAGTTTGACAAGTGTGACAACGTTGCAAAGTACCCTCAGAATTGGGATATAAGATAACATTGTTCCGGAGTTTTTGGGACAATATAAATGGAATAAGTATTTTGAGTGAATTAAAACTTGAGAGATAAAGTGGCGTAAGAGCGGCACAGATCTTCCGGCGTCCGTTCTCTTTCTCGAAAAACCTGCTTTTCCTAATTATGTTGTCCTACAGGCTCTGGAACAATATTATCTTATATCCCAATTTTTGGTACGGAGGTACCTGGGAGGCATGATTCCAGTGCCCTCGAGGCGACTTCTCAATTGACAAAACAGTAGATAGATGAGTGAAATCGAGTGGTCGCATGGCGAACACTGAGTCTTCTTAGCCCAGATGTTGGCTGCTCTCAACTCGTGGTGACGACGAAGACGGTACAGATATATCTATACCTTATCAATGATGTTCCGAAAACCTCGAGTCCGTGAACATGTACGTCTGTGTTCGCTTCCATCTTCGGTACTGATAAAGGAAGTCTTGTGGGAGATGTGCCATTCGAAGCATCTTTTTCATGACTATCGATTTCTCAGACATCGATGAGAGAAATCGTAGTGAAAGTATTACAGAAGATGAATAAGGTGTGATGACGAAACACGAAGACTCGGCCAGTTGGAGTGAGGAGGCTCTTAAAATCTTCCCCCACACTCCAAGTTGATCTGGGATGTGGGATCAGGGACCGACGATCCCCTGCCAAGCTGACGGCACTGGCCTGCTCGAATCTAGACCCGCACTTCCCGACATACTCAACAATGCGCTGTACTGCATATAATGTAGAACCAGTAGGATTGTACGTGAAGTGTCGTTGCTCCAAAGCTTTCCTAGCCCTGCGACTAGCAGTAGGCTCCGCCTCAACACAACACCGTCTCGGCAGCGCCGTCCTTGTTCGCTTCTTCGCTTGAAAAAGTTTATCTACAACCTCTTCCTAACCTGCTGCTCGCCTCGCGCTGCTTGTCCAGGAAACTTTTACGCAGGAGGTTGGCGGCTCAGATGTGGAAAAACAATTGAAACATTGGAGGCTTAAGAAGTCTAGAGTGTCTCTGGCTCCCGTTGTTTTGCGCCCCAGCCCCGTCTGTCTTCTTCGCGCGGGAATGTTCCGACGACTTCATATGAAACTCTTCCACTCTGACTCTGCTGTGGCTGCACTTGCCTCTCAGCTGGGCAAGGGATGCAAGGTGGGGATAAGGTCGTGTGCAACCAGTGAGGATCTTGGGAATTATGTCGCGTATCTCTCGCCCTTGCACAATTTTCATCTCTGCTAATGACCCCTCCTTCTGGAACTCGTGGAGTCGTACTTTGGTATGCATATTTTGCTGACAGTCGTCGCGGGTAGGGAAATAGGATCCAATGCAAGCTGGGGTTTGCAGATAACGTCCACGTTTATTTCAGCTGCTATGGCTCCTCTCGACCCCAAAATGCAATGTACCAAGTTGCTCACTTGGTGGCTGTTGGTTTGCCGCCAGCCGAATGGGTTGCGGGACACTTGTTCCACTCAGCTGCCGTGGTGATTTCTGATTGTGAGTCGTGACCCTGCCGCGATCCAGATTGATGATGGCTTGTTTCTGCTGCAGACCTGTGTGAAGCCCTGTTGCTGTGAGAATACAGTATATGTATGTTGTGGCCTCGCACGTCAGAAGTGGAAATGGCATGATAACAACACCACCTCATACATACAACACACGACGACTTCCCTCGCAACTTTGCGTATCAAGCTTTAGGTGTCCATTTTGGCGCGGTACCAGAGTTGAGACGAAATCGAGACCCTGATTTGGATTGCATTTTAATCTCCCGCACGGAGCCGGGGTTTTTTGAGGCCTGCTCTCACAATTCTACGTCACGACGCAGGCGACCCTCGTCGTTTTACGGTCGCATCCCCGGTCACTCAGATCGATTTCTTGCTTCTGGCTGGTCATTTTTTCAGGGTCCATTTCCGTCCGTGCACCCATATTGGGTAGGTAGAGATATCTTTGCTTTTTCTCTTCCCCATTACCACGACCAGATTCCGACCTAAACAAACACCTCGTTTTTCGTTTTTCGTTCATCGTCGAAACCTCGACACTCGACAAGACTCAATTGTGAAGATCGAACTTCGCAATCATGGGTTCAACAACAACTCCCGCGCCCGCCTCCCTGTCAGGACTCGTCGCGACCCTTATTCCAGTTGGCTTGGTTGCTCTTGTCTACGTCTCCATCTTCTTGTGTCTGCGAAGATCCAACCGTCGATGGTATGCTCCTAGAACCTATCTAGGAAGCTTGCGCGAAGAGTACGTATCATGACTTTAATGTTTTGTTGACACCAGCTGATATAACATAGAGAGCGCTCTGTACCACTTCCAGGAGGATGGTTCAACTGGATTGGTCCGTTCTGGAAGATCCCAGATACCTATGCCCTTCAACATCAATCCCTCGATGCATACCTCTTCCTGCGCTTCCTTCGTATGACCGTGGTCATTATGTTCGTTGGAGCTTGTATCACCTTCCCTGTGTAAGTTACACCACCCCTTGTGCGCCAATAATATACTAACAGCCTCATAAGTCTCTTCCCGGTCAACGCTACAGGTGGTGCAGGAAAGAAGCAGTTGGATCTACTCTCAATGTCGAATATCGATAAGAATGCAAAGGGTGGAAAGTACAGATACTTTGCCCACTGCTTCTGTGGATGGTTGTTCTTCAGCTTCGTCCTTGCCCTGGTCACGCGTGAGAGTATCTTCTACATCAACCTCCGCCAGGCCTTTCTCCTATCCCCCGCCTATGCCAACCGCATTTCATCCCGAACTGTTCTCTTCACCTCGGTTCCCAAGCTTTACCTTGATGAGGCTAGACTTCGCAAGGTGTTTGGTGACTCTGTTAGGAATATCTGGATCACTGGTGACACAACCAAGGTCGACGAGTTGGTCGCTGAACGTGACAAGGTTGCATACAAGTTGGAGAGTGCTGAAGTCAAGCTTTTGAAAGAGGCCAATGGCGAGAGACTTAAAGCGATCAAGAAGGGTGGCCGTGCTGACGAAGAACCTGTCGTTGCCGCTGCCGACGCTGATACTGAATCTGGCTCGCTCGCTGCTCGATGGATCCCAACCAAGAAGCGACCCACGCACAAGCTTGGCAAATTTGGTCTGTACGGACAAAAGGTTGACTCTATCAACTGGTGCCGCGAACGACTTGAGGCTCTTATCCCTAAGACCGAGGCTGCACAGGCCGAGTACCGTGCTGGAGAGACTGCTAAGGTTGGAGGTGTCTTCATTGAATTCGCTCATCAATCCGACGCCCAAGCTGCTTTCCAGACCCTGTCTCACCACCAAGCCCTTCATAGTAAGTCTATTTATCTTTTTGAGATGCTTCTGGCTAATCACTGTATAGTGTCTCCCCGATACATTGGTGTCAATCCTCAAGAAGTTGTCTGGAGCTCCTTGAAGATTTCCTGGTGGCAACGAGTCGTGCGACGAATCGCTGCTCTGGCTTTCGTAACTGCGTTGGTTGTCTTCTGGGCTATTCCTGTCGCAGGTGTTGGTTTGATTTCTAACGTCACATACCTGGAAAATTTCACCTGGCTTCATTGGTTGACCAAGATTCCAACTGTCATTATGGGCGTTGTCAGCGGACTTCTTCCAGCTGTTGCACTATCAATCTTGATGTCTTTGGTTCCTGTCATCATGAGAAGTAAGTTTTGTACTTCCAAAACATGACTATACTGACCTTAAATAGTGGTTGCCAGACGTTCTGGTGAAGTGTCTCTGGCACGTGTGGAGCTGTTCACCCAGAACGCCTATTTCGTCTTTCAAGTCGTACAGGTTTTCTTGGTCACTACAATTGCTTCAGCTGCCTCGTCCATCATCAGTAACCTGATCCACGACCCAACCGGTATTACAGCTCTGCTTGCCACTCGTCTGCCTACTGTTTCGAATTTCTACATCTCGTACTTCATTGTCCAGGGCTTGAGCGTCTCTGCTGGTGTCATATCACAGGTCGTCGGCTTCATCATCTTCAAGTTGATGTACAAGTTTCTCTCTGGTACACCCAGGAAGTTGTATACCAAATGGGCCAATCTTAGCGCAATCTCATGGGGCAGCACTCTTCCAGTGTTCACCAATATCGCAGTAATTGGTAAGTAGCTCTCCTCACGAACACAAGTCCTTCTAACCCGTCCAGGTGTCGTCTACTCCTGCATTGCACCTCTGGTTCTTGGCTTTGCAACCATTGGAATGTCCTTGTTCTACCTCGCATACAGATACAACATCCTTTTTGTAACCGATTCCCAGATCGACACCAAAGGCTTGATATATCCCCGTGCCCTCCAACAACTCCTCACCGGCGTCTACCTTGCCGAACTCTGTCTCATTGGACTGTTCGCCATCGCAGACAGCATCGGACCCTTGATTCTCATGATCGTCTTCCTAATCTTCACAATCCTCTACCACCTCTCCCTCAACGCCGCTCTCGACCCCCTCCTCTACACTCTCCCCAAGTCCCTCGAAGCAGAAGAAGAATCCTTCCGATTCGCTGCCGCAGAGGCCCTCAACACCCCTGACGCAGACACCAAATCCAGTGAGAAGAACGCAGAACTGACCACCGGCGCCGCAGCCCCTCACAAGAAACCCAACTTCATCTCCAAGTTCCTCGCACCACACATCTACGCCGACTACGCTACTCTCCGTCGTCTCGTGCCCCACAACCCCTTGGACGTGGACAACATGTACGAGGAGGCTGTTGCGGAGAACGCCTACTTCCCTCCCGCCGTCATTTCCGAGACTCCCCTACTCTGGATCCCGAGAGATGAGGCTGGTATCTCGAGACAGGAGGTTAGTCATACGGGCAAGATTATCTCGATTACGGATGAGGGCTGCACACTGGATGAGAAGAATAAGTTGGCTTGGGATGCCGAGGAAGCTACCGTCAGACCACCGCTCTGGCAGGAAAAGATCCATTACTGATCTCGGGTAAAAATTGGGAGATCATGAATATAGGGTATAGAAGGGGTTTATTACGACTTTCTCTTATTGGGAAATGATAATGTTTGATTATTTTATTGTATGATTTGAAGGGCGTGGGATGGATGGATCGTGAGAATGGAAATAGGGAGCATGCTACTTCTCGATTTTATGTTGAGTGTTGAGATACCCGGATTTTCTTGTTAGGTAGTTAGGTATTGAGCGAATGGAATGAGAATTAATGAAGTCTGAAGATTTGATTGTGTGGTGTGAGGCTTTCATTCCAGATGTTGTAGTGATATGGGACTTTGAGTTCTAGGAAACTGGTGGAAGACTTTACTTTCCACGAGGAGAATGTTGAAAGGCAAGTCGGAGAATTAGCTGGCTTTCAAAGAAAGCACTTTTCACAAATTAAATATTCATACCAAAGCCAGAGACACCACTCCCCGAAAGTGAAGCATTCATCTCGCACACTCAAAACACACTTATATACTTCCCGCATCCCATACTTCCTAAACACAACATTCTCTCCATATCAACACCACAGATGAAATACGCTCCACGAAAGCATACACTTCCAGAATTTGAATTCTACAAGAGCTATTTTGTGGTGCGGTGACACTTAAAAGGAGTATAAGTTTAAATACGCATTTCCTTGTCAGAAATCAGGCGAATGGCTTGTGTGGGTCAGTGGTTTTAGACAAGTGTGTAGAATCACACTTGGGGTGCTGCCCCGAGCGGATAAGCCCCAAGGGACCGAGATATTTTTTGAGTTTCGAAACTACTATCGCTGAACCGATCAAATTGTTCGGTTCAGTTATTTAGTTAGATATCTGTTGTTTTTTTTGGTTTATATATGTAAATAATTCATTGAAAGTCAATAGATGGAATAATGTCGGGGGTGAATTGAGTTAGTTTCTCATATAATGAATGATATTGTGTTAGTTGTCAATTTGGAAAGGTCTGGTATTTATTGACTGTGCTGCTGGCAGCTTTTTTGCCCACTCGACTTAGGATAGGTTTGCTTTGTGGCAGGTCTTGGTGTTCGTCTTCAGGTGCGTGGTGGAAGCAATACCACTTCCTCCATCTTAGCCAAAGACCACCAAGCGTGACACGAAGAACAAGACGAAGGAGAAGAAGAAGACGAAGAAGAAGAAGGAAGAGGTCGTCGCTGGCCCTTCCAACCAGCACCACCACCGTCGAATTTGATAATACTTTGTGGTATTGTCAATTTAGGTTCGAGTTTGAGGTGATGTTGTGTTTTGAACATCTCAATTTCGGTTAAGCTTTGCAGAAAAGTGAGTTGTCTGTCTGGGCTCTAAGTCGATTTCTTGATGGCAAAGTGCGGGTTCTGTTCGGACTTCCAAGGCTGTCGCTTTTAGATAACAGCTTTAAATTGAAGATTAGTGTCCATATTTGCAATGTCTGTCCGCCATTGAGTGTGCAAGAGTTATTCGGGCATTAAGCTCAATTGACGAAAACTCGGCTTCGAGTTTTGATTGTCGGTCACCGCCTTTGGGTGAATTCTTGTATTGATTGTGGGAGACTTGCCCAGATACTAAGAAGTCTTTAAGTAAGGAAGTTTGTTAATGCAAAGTAAAGCCTGAGCCTAAGAACCTTTCCAGAATACCAAGCGAATGATTCAAGGAGAGCTGCATCTGAGAAGATTCCAGGTCTATATTCAAGCTCCAAGCTCTACACCTGGTATAATACACAATATACAGTCCACCCTATCCCCTCGAGCTATCACGGCGGTCTTGATCCCCTCCCCTCCGTACTCGAACTTGAACTCGAACTCGACGACGGCGTACTCGAGCTCTTGAACCCCAGAATCTTACCCACAATCCCGCCCGGCTTCGGCACCGGACATTCTCTCTTACTCTTCCTCACTCTATGCTCCTCCCCACCAGCTTCGACCTCGTCACCACTCTCCTCCTTTTCCGAGCATTTCCGTCTCCTCCGCCTCTTCCCATTCTGTGGCGTCCCATCATCTGCATACGCGACCCTAGGAGCTGGACAAGGCAGAGCATGCGGCAGAGCGACGACGAAAAAGCTTGCAAAGAGTGTGGTTGCGAATAAGGAGGACGTGAGTCGACTTCGTGGGTGGAGATGTGGTGGCATTTTTTTCTTGCACCCTCCTATTGCTCCAAGCTTTTGTTTTCGTCGAGGGGAATTGATGCTACAGAATCACTTCAATTATTAAATGTCAATTGATTGAGAAGAAGAAGAATTTACCTATCGTTGCATGAGTGCAGAATTGAGAATTCGAGTTTGAAGTGGCATGTTATTTTTGGCCGAAGCTTGAACGATGTATAGATCTAATCGGGGCTAGCGTATTTAGCGCGATCTGGAGCTCGGCTCGTTCGCGGTCTATCAAAGTTCAAGGCTGGGGAAAGTTGATGAAATTTAGCATCAACGCACACGACCTATCTTTACGACGAAACGAAAGAGACGAACTAGGTCGAGCGCGGGCATTTCAATTACTGTTCATTGTCGGTTCTTTGGTTGATATCTCGAATCGAGAATAAGTGCACAGCTTGTCGAACCGTTGGCTTTGCAGGCAGGGGCCCGCCACTTGTACATGCGCCTGAAGCTCTCTTGGAATCCTATCGCGAGTCGAGCGCGCGCAGATTGTACAGCAGTGACAGTCTCTTCTTGAGGATCACTCTCTCCTAACCCCTTAAGGAGGATCTCCAAGATGAGTGACCTGGATAGGTAATACTCTCATCCCAAGTATAAACCATATGCTAACTCCAGCACAGAGCCATTGCGCAACTGCGAGCATGTCGACCTATACCTGAAGCACAAGTCAGAGAATTATGTCACAAGGCGAGAGAACTGCTGATCGAAGAGGGAAACGTGGTGACCGTGACTGCGCCAGTGACGATATGTGGTGATATCCACGGACAATTCCACGACTTGATGGAGCTTTTCCGTGTCGGTGGCGACGTACCCGATACGAATTATCTCTTCATGGGTATGTTACGGCCAGAACGATAGTCACAATAAGCTAACATTGGAAGGCGACTTTGTTGACCGCGGTTTCTATTCTCTGGAATCTTTCCTTCTTCTCCTATGCCTAAAAGTACGATACCCAGATCGGATGACGTTGATACGAGGAAATCATGAATCTAGACAGATTACAACAGTATATGGCTTCTACGATGAATGCCTACGAAAATACGGAAGTGCGAACGTATGGCGGTATTGCTGCGAAGTGTTCGATTACCTCGCACTCGGAGCTATAGTCCTCGGTGCTTCTAATACCTTAGAGCCATCGAAGCGGCCAGTTGGTCCAAATGAGTCCTCGACGCAAGAATATATCAATCCAGATACAGAGATCGAGGTCTTGAATTCTGAAGGAGGTCTTATCAGTTCGATACCTCGACAAAAACCGAAAGTTTTCACATCCAAAGGATCGTCACCGGCAAAGACAGGTCCACCGGGTACCGGAGCTTCGAGTTTCAGCAAGGGCACGGCAGGGAATTCGAGTGGAGCAGTCCTTTGTGTACATGGTGGCCTATCACCTCTGGTTGATACGGTTGACAAGATTAGGCTACTGGATCGGAAACAAGAAGTACCACATGAGGGAGCAATGTGTGATCTGCTCTGGTCAGATCCAGACGAAATTGATGGATGGGGACTTTCACCACGAGGAGCAGGATTTCTGTTCGGAGCCGATATCGTCAAAACCTTCAACCATAACAATGATCTTTCCTTGATTGCAAGAGCACATCAACTGGTTATGGAGGGATTCAAGGAAATGTTCGACAACAGTATCGTCACCGTATGGTCCGCACCAAACTACTGCTATAGATGTGGTAATGTAGCAGCCATACTAGAGCTTAGTGAAGACGGAAGTGGTGATGGTATAATAGCAAGAAGTAATGGCGACGTGAACAGAAGTGATGGAGGGATTATGAAGGAGAAGGAGAAAGTCCTTCTCAATGGACCAGCCAGAAGATACAGAGTATTCCAGGCAGCTCCTCAAGACTCTCGGGGAATGCCGGCGAAAAAGCCTGTAGCTGATTACTTCCTCTAGCGCGTTTAGCTCTTACTTTTTGTAGTTATTTTTCGTTGATAGCTCAGGATGGCTAGCAAGATGAAAAGATGGCGCCGTGGCGTTACATAGAGCTTGTATTATACAAACGAATAAAGTCTATGAGAGTACCGTACAATTTGGAAGAGAAGTAATATTGTTTCAGATTTTGTGGAACAATATAGGTTGGCTAAGTCCGACTGTGAACAATCTTATATAATAGCCAGTTTCTCAATATGGGGGGGATTATGGGCCCACGTGACCTGTACCAGAAATTTTATTGGATTGCAGTGTGAACTGAGATTTGAGGGATGAAGTAGCATAAGAAGGACATAAAGGAAGACGAGAGTTGCTTTCTATCTCGAAGAATCTACTTTTCCTGTTTATATTGTCCCACAATCTGTCGAACAATATTACATTAATTTCCAACTTCTACGGTATCATCTATTTCGTCGCATCAGAAAATCTACCGTCTGATAGGCTTAAGCAGTTATCAATGTACGGTATGGCAGATCACAATGTCCAGCAGAAGACCAAGTACATGAAGGTGATAATGAGACAAAGACGATTGATAGCGAATGCGGCTAGCGCATATTAAGCGAGGTGAAATAGGGGAAGAACAACCTTGTCTTTGATCATGACAAGGAAATCGCAACCATCACACTGCAATAGCACTATCAAATACTACAAACATAGAAACAGAACTCTCAACACCTAATCTCATTACAAATGCTAGAACGGGCCCCCAAACCACTAAACTAATAACGAATCGAGAAGCTAATCATACAATTATCGAATAAAGAACGCTGCTAAACTTGACACCTCTCACTCCTCCACCTTGCCTTATGCCGTCCTCTTATAGATCACCTCCTACTCGTGTATCATTGGCGTTGGCTACAATCAAAATCGGTCCTTCGGCGGCAGATACTCGAAATACAGCTTCCCAATCATTTGCCGCAAGGATCTTAAGGTTTCGAGCAACCCATGTGTCCAGGGTTTCTGCAAGAGGGGGAGTCACTCCCGTTGTAGTGAACAAGTCAGCGGGGGTCATGGTGCGCTTAAGAGCGTTCTCCATCGCAATAACATTCTGGTAACCGCGTTCCTGTGCAACTTCCCATGGGAGTCTGTTCTCGAGTATTGCTCGTGCATCGACACCTTGTCTCACAGCATGCTCCATGTCATCCCACAGTTTCGTAAGTTCCGCTCGACCAGGGGCGCTCAAATCCGCAGGGAGCACAGGCTTTCCTGGATCTGGAACCGAATCAGCCGGAGGCACATTGTCCTCCGGCGGAAGATATCCTGGAGGAGGCGGATCTGCATCGGGAGCGGTTGGAATAGCTCTCCTGATGATCCGGTCATTATCTAGCAAGTCGATGTACTCCCTAACGTCATCATAACCGTACTGTGCTTTTATGTAATCTTGCAGTGTTTGCCCACTCAAGTCAGCCAGCCTTTGAGCAGCGGTTCTTGCCGCATCATCTGCAGCCCTTGTTTCCCGCACAGCCTGATCGAAAAGTGCTGCTTGTTCCGGCGTCATGCCAACAGGACGGGGGATCGGGGGTCGTCGTAATCGAGATGCTTGAGCGGCTCTCAGGTTAGCCGCTCTCAGGTTAGCTTGCGAATCTCCGTCTAGTCGTGCTTGAGCATCTTTAAGATCTTGCTCAGCTTGCAGTTTAGCTCGCAACTCGGCTAGGGCCTGGTCCTGCAGTCTTTTAATCTCTAGTTCGGCCTGGATTTCTTCTGGAGTCTTTATCCTTGCAGCCTCTATTCTGTCACGTTCCTCCTTTTCTGCTGCCTCTCGTATCCTTCTCTGCGCTGCTTCCTCGCGTTCCTTTCTGCGCCTCTCCCTTTCAGCTTGTTCGCGGAGCTCTGCGTCCCGCTTCCCCTGTGAATCTGCTTCTCTCTGGTTCTGGGCAGCCCGGTTGGACTTTTGAGCTTGGAACATTTTGAGCCGTTCTGCCACGTCCTTTGCGTATTGCGATTCAGGGGGGTTGGCATCTTCTTCCGCCTTCTTTTTCGCTCTTTCGGCTTGTCGGTCTGCAAGTTCCTGCGCTGCTCGAGCTTTAATTGCATCTCGGAGCGCCTTGTCCTCTACGGCCTTCTTCAGTGCGGCAGCAGCTGCCTCGTCGATATCACGGCCTGGGCGGAGGTATTCGCACGCTTCTTCAAGGAGTGCGTCAAATTCAGCATCTGAAAGCTGTGCTGGGAGTACAATCGCTGGTTTGCCTTCAGTGGCCCTGGTGGCGTTCACTCTCGCAATATTGGCAGCTTTGACTCGAATCTCATCTTGCCGTTGAGTTCTTCTTGTGACGCAAGCAGCGTTTAACTGGGCCACATCTGTGATAGCCGTGGTGACGCCGATGATGTGAGTGAGCCTCATGGCTTCTTCCAGCACTGCTTTTCGTCGGGTTGCATCGGCCGCTTTAGATTGCTTGGCTGTGGTATTCTCCTGCTCCTTCTCCAGTTTATTGGCCTGTGCATCACGAATCTCCTGTTCAAGCTTCAATCTTGTCCTTCTCGTCTGATCATTTCTCTCCCGTTGCTCCGCTTGTCTCTTCGGAGCGTCGCGATCGATCTTCAGCTGATATTCAGTATTCTTGGCATCTTCTTCAGCCTGCCGTCTCGCTGCATGTCTGGCTTGCAGTGCGGCTTGGTCAGCTAGTACAGTGCGCTGTCTGATCATCCAAGCCCTCTCCGAGAGTTGCTGTGATGTGATCTCTTCGTGCGCTGGAGGATTCGCGCCTGGCCAATAGTTGTCGGTACCTGGTGCAACCAACTTACTCAATGCTTTGAGTTCAACGACTTGTTGCTGTGTATCGAAAACAAATCCAACCAAGGTATCTCTCAGGGGCTTGGCTCTGGTATACAGCCACTGCAACTCGACATTTTCGGTCTCGAACAAGTCTGGCGTCTTGAATTCAGTGACGTGCTGGGGAGGTCCGATGTCCCTCGACGTGCATATCTCGACCGGTGGGTGGACAATAGCGACTGTAAAGGGTAAGTAAATATGAAATGAAAGGGAGGTAGAATGTACTGGGCGTAGCATCAATGCCCTTGTTTCCACTGTCACCTGGGGGATTGATGACAGGATTCCTGCCTGGAGCTGGAGGCTGTGGATTCAACCATCTCTGCCACAGCTCATCATCTTCTAGGTCATTTCCACTCTCCTCTCTGTTTAAACGATCCCTGATGAGTCGATTCCAGACGATACCAGCATTAAGACCAATGAGCTCCCAACCCGACATTCGTCTTAGCTGTCGCCAGTTCGCAGCAAAGTTACGATTGGGTGGTCCTGCACCCCAATCACGTCCATTGGGTCCCCACCAGAAAGAGACTTGTTGGCCAGGAGTCTCGATGACGGCGAAAGAGGGCAAAGGACCTGCAACACATCCAGTCTTGACTTCTGCCCCGTTGATTAGTATAGTACCACCGTGTAGATTGGTGACGAAATATTTGGCTTTGTTGTTTTCGTCGATACTGAGTTCTTCCGTCCAGCGATAAGTGTCTAGAGGTATAAGTTGGTCATTTGGCCTGTCATCTTCTGGTTGAGGATGTCTTCTAGGTGGGATATCTCTGAACTTTTCTTGCTCCGGTGTGACCCACCACGCATCATTCTCTTCCATTTCTGGATATTGCCTGAGAGGATTGAGCCACGGAAAGTCAAATTCCGTTTCTTCTTCACCGGCTTCCAATGGTTGCTGTATCTCTGACTCGAAAGGGAGCCCAGTTGTAACGTCGATCAATTTGGCACGACGAATATCCAGCGGAAAGAGGTCATGGCGATGAATGTCGTCGAAATGGACGCTTCCGTACAGAAGTTTAATTCGCTTTTCGCGCTCATCCAAGGTTTCCGGGCCCGCTTCATCGGGACGAGTAGGCATGTTGAAGATGGAGCCTGTAACACGATCCCAAACCTTCTCTTTGCGGAATGTTGTAATCATACCACCAGTATAACCACGTGCAGCAGGATTAACTTTTTGTACATTTTTGATGTATTTGGTGATAGGACGTAGTACCTACGATCGCAAGCAGGTTCAGTAACAACATAACAAGAGGTGTAATAGGGGAGAAACTCACCGGAAAAGGACTCCGTCCGCAATCCAAACCACCATCGACCTCGAGGTCAGTGATATTCTCCCAAGGCTCATCCATATCGATCTTCAAAGTCTTTTCTCCAACACGTCGAGGCCGCCAGACAGTATTCTGCAACGGGTCATGGTAGTCGGGATAATCCCCATTCGCATCTGGTTCGGGATCCACATACTCAGGAAAGAGTCTCATGGGCCGAAAGCCACCAGCAGACCCATCGGCTCCTCGGGGAGGTGCTCGAAGAGTCTCATCGTCAGCGACACCGCCATCAGATTCCGCAGTATCTGAATCTGACCCAGATCTACCCATGTCGAGATCTACGGTACCATTTGAACTTGGTGAGCCAGGTGGACTCAAAGCTCGCTGTTCGTGATACTCCTCCATCTCTTCGTCGTCTTCATAGAAATCTAGATAGTTTTCCCCATCCGAGGCGTCGGGCATATCTTCATCTTCCCCACTTCCATCGCCGCAACTAGGTGGACCCAAACCATTATTTAAGAAGTCTGAATAGCCGTTGCCGTGAGCTGGAGAGTTGAAGAGGGCGTCTCCCTTTTTGATATGCTCCCACAAGTCCTTGACTCTTTTCTTCATGCTGGCATCCCACTTCAAGTATTCTGGATCGTTACTTTCGGCTAGGCGTCGTGGATTGACCTCGTTCCATCTTTCAGGAAGGCCAGCCGCCCATTCGTCGTATCTAGGAGCGTTCAGCACTCCAAACACCGCGAGATCGATTGGATCAGTCGGCGGTATGACATGCGGACGTAGATTTGGTGGTGGGGTACCATGGCCGCCACCTCCACCACCTCTGCCGCCTCGACCACCTCTGCCGCCCCTGGTGCCTCTCCCCCCTCTCACGGGTAGTTGAACTTCCAGCCACTGAGGGAACTCAACCTCTTCCATTTCGTCAACCTCTTCTGTTGGGTTACCATATACCGTTTCTTGATAAGTCTCAGTCCACATAATTTCTGCGGTCCTATCATCCAACAAGGTTTCCTGTCTCCCCGTGTCCACCAAAGTGTAGAATTGAGGAACCCACATTTGAGGTCGAGAATTTTCGTATTGTGATTCCTCGTTTCTACCTCTTGCCGCTGGGAATGTACCGGACCGTCTATGGTTAACCAGTCTTTCCCACGAGGTCAGGGGGCTTGGTTGTATTTCCACGGTGACATCGACGGTATCGAGCTTTTTGAGGACTCGTCTGACTCTCGTCGTCACTTGTCTCGTTTCCAGAGGCTCCAGTTCGGGAGCGACTGTGGGATCGGTTGGGAGATCAGGGTCGAGTCCCTCAGCAGCGAAGGTTCCAGCTTCACGTTGAGCAGCAATCTCCTCATAGGAAAGTAGATTCGACTGCCAAGGACCATTTCGACGCACAGTCTGCGTTTGTTCGACCTCTGTGTATTTAGGATCTCGCCTATAAATCGGAACGTCTGTGCCTGCCTGCTGTGCTGCCACTTTGAGCACTTGCCGTGTTCTGGTTACAGTCGTCTCCGGAGGATTGGGGTTATTTTTTAGAATTTTTCGTCCGGTCGGGACTTTAGTCTTCCTCGTTCGATACCGATGTCTGATCCACTCTCTGCCCAGAAATGTTACCGGCGGCTTCTGTCGTGCAAATACTCTGCTGAGAATTACTCGCCCACCGTTGCCTTCAACTGGGGGAGGCCCTGCAGCTCCGCCCCATCTACCTCCTCCTCGGCCACCTCTGATGGCTGCCGTGCCGCCTCGACCAGTGTTCCGTGGTCGCCTTCGTCGATTTGGCGCCTGTGCCTGCTTCAGTCCTTCTACTAGTGCTTTGAGCCTAGCATATTCTTCCCTAATAAATGTTGAATTGTATCTCCCTTCAATATAGTGATTATTCCACAGATCCCAAGCTCTCTTCCACGCTTCCCACACCTCGTTTCCTTTCTCGTTCCCAGGTTTGACTACCCCATCAGGCCCACATCCAGTCAGGAATTCTTTCAGATCTTTGATCGTCTGTGGGGCGAGGTTCGCTGCCAAGGGAGACGGGATGCGCGTTGATGGGATAGTGACGATTTGAGGTGCTCCAAAAGGCGCTGCGACCCGTCGGACATCTGGCGCGGTTACAAATGAGGAGAATTCGTACACTTTCGACATGGTGATTCTTTAGAGGACAGTCCTCTGGCTGGTCCTGAGGAGTTGTAATTCCTAGATGCAAGTGACAACGTATCCATGCGTAAATGAAAAGATGTGTTGCAAAAAAGCCGGAAAGCAGGCTCGATGAGAGAAAATTGAAGACAGATTCCCTAGAGACGCTTGCTCATGTTTACGATTGTCCAAGACAAAGGCGAGGAATGGAAATTTCGATTGGAATGATGGAACATTCTGGGTTTCCCACTTGGGACATCTCCAAGGATCAACAGACTCACTTTAGGACTGGTTCTTGGACCTGAAAATATCTTTTCTCTTGGTTTGACTTTAACCACTTCATCTTCGTGCTATACACATTTATAACCAAATATAATCCTGCTACTGCAATGCTAATACATGCTGTAGTAACGGAATGCGCCAAAGACATTTTACAAGAATTCAAACGCCATTAAACAAATGCTTCAGCCAGCCGTCTAGCGCCGAAAACAAATTGCAACGTAGGAATGCAAAATTGCATTGAAGTTCATAGATCATGACATCCAGGCCTCGAGGCATAAACCATGGGCCGTCACCAATATATCGTCGGGTATTGTGCTCCGTATTCAGTGGCTTGAAATCAACATAGACTGCTCCGTAGTCTTTGATGGTTATAACCCGACACCTGAATAACGATCCATAACTTCAAAAAGGTGATGATTGTCGACGTCACATTCCATTCCAGGCAAGCAACCAAGATCTGCTCGTACGGTGCTAGGATCAGCTCCAGCCATCGTAGTGATCATTTCTGCTGCATAATTGCAATTATTGACATTTGTATTCGTAGGAGGATGGCTTATATAAACGGAAGATCTCTGGGCCCCGCTATGTGGTTGTAGATGCTTGTGGGTATGGCTTTGATGTGATGAATAGGATCCTGATACGGAAATCTGAGGATCAAAGTCGAAAAGATGCTGGTGCTGACTATGACTTGAGGGATTAGAGGCTGGACTTCGTGGAATCTGCCCAAGCGCGAGACGTTGATGATGTGAAGCAGGGCCATGGCTCACACTGCTGGTTCGACTGGCGCTACTCGTACTCGGGGTCATGAATTGGTGTGCTGAAGACGCCGCCTTTCCCGTCTGCTGTAAAGACCCCGCCCTACCCGGATTTTGCGCATATACAGGATCCCACAGCGATTGCACGGTGGTGACGCTGGTTGAACTATCTCGACTGCCTGTGCCTTGACCCAACACTGGATTGTTTCCATCGGCGCAGCATGTTTTGCGCGTTTGCAAAAGTTGTTCCAGCAGTTGTACGGCGCCGCTACTGCTGGTATATGGGCCGCCAGCCATTCCGTCTGTCGTCGGCGAAGTCTGCAGATATGCCTCGATATTATCATCGGCCACACCATGCTGGGCCAGGAGGCCTCTTAATTTCTTGTTCTCGTCGGCCACTCGTCGCGCAGCCATCTGGATCTCGGACGAGGCCTCGATGCCTTGGAGTTCGCATTGTCGCAATCGTGCCTCGAGTTCCTGCAGATATTCTTTCCTCCTTGCTCGACTTCTTCTCTGGTTATCTCTTATGCGCGCTAGATTTGCTTTCTCCTTTGCAGACGACATGATTAGCGATTGAGGGCGCAAGTCAAAGTGTAGAGGGATGAGATGAACAAAACGAAGGACAAGCCAGTGAGGGCAAAGTATGGCTATCGAGCCAAGTGCAACAGCAGTCGGCTCGGCATTGGGGGATGCGGATGCGCTTGCGCGTTGTTAAGTAAGTGGGGAGACGAGAGCTACTAATTTAGCTTTCTGGGGGATTCGGAAGTCCGCCTAATGCAACAATGCAAAAACCCAATAAACAGAACAGGGTAGGCAATACGACGTATTACCACTGAACAATCAATAAAATCAAGCACCAATGCTTTGCTCTGCTTACCGAAGACGTCGACATGACGAACCAAATGCCCGATCACCCGACAGTTCTCTCGCTCACACCCTCCTATTGTCTCTCGCTCTCTGTTCTACCTTTCTCAACTCACTCTCGCGCTTTTTCTCGCAGACTCTTGGCCGCTGTGCGGCACACAGTCAAGTCAATTGGCCGGATAGGAACGCGAGTAAGGTTGTCAATGATGGCTATAAAACCTGCGCAACAGTGATCGGGACTGTTTTCGATTGCGAGGAGTGGCCGGTTTATCAGTGCTGGTACTCGAAACGCTTTTGTTTCCAGGAAGCACCAAGGAGGCTTTTGGGGACTTCTGTGCCAAGCTTTCAGCAAAGGCGGCTGCTGTGCACGACCCGGTTTCTGGCGCTGGACGGTCTGGAAAGGCCCCGCGATTCAGTCTCTCGGGTAGATCGCTCCTAGGATGTTGGGATAGACGCTGTGGAAGAAAGAGAGGGTAATTGGGAGTCAATGGACTGTACGGGGTTTGCTTCAAATAACCCTCTGGCGACACGCTCTTCGACCTGGCGTAAGGCAAGTCAGATATTCTCCTCTGTTTCTGGATGTCTCTGTTTATAGAAGGGGAAGCTTGAAGAGTAGGGAGGCGTCGCGGATCGGTTCCGTTTCGAGGCGGCCTTGCTTGCAGCTGTGCTTTTTCCTTCGGGATTTCCCCTTCTTCCTTGAAATTGTGGATATATGGTTATGCAGAGAAGGTTGGAGGTCGGCGATTCTCTTTTCCTTCAACGAAATAGAGAGTGTTGACAGTAAGTGTATCGTAGCAATGTGTATACTGACATCTGAGCAGACGTAATTGCCCACGCCCCTTACTCGAGTAATTCTACTTCTACTTATCCAAATCCTGCTCCCTCCTCTCACGCACGTTTGTGGTACGCAAGGCACATTCACATTGATCTCCCTGCCAAAAGCGCTTCAGGTCCCCGGCACGAAGCTTCTTTCGTCCTAGGATCCCTCCCACACACCCGCCACACGGGTCTGCTCACTAATAGCTCTTCTGCAATTGGCCGCCATACTTTCAAGGTCGAAATAAGCTCATCCAGCCCATGCAATTCCCGCTCAGTCTATTTTCTCTCTTCAATTATCGGACCATCCAAAAGCTTCTGGTGTAGCCATTTCTGTTCCAGACACACCCAGATCTCTCGAGCTCAGCCACAATAAGGCCATAAAGAATATTATACTCATTGATAGCATCATTGTCCTGGTCGAGAGATCAGAATCAGATCAGATGAAAAAGATAATTGATACTTCTTTCGAGGCTGACGACCTGAAGTAAGACGCAAGCCAGAAGAACGCCATCATCTTGCTGGCTTACCGACAATGAAGTTCTTTGGGGAACATTCAACAACTTTGCCGAGCTTCGCTTACTACTTGCTCTAAGCATTCTGCTTCTTGAGACGGAGTCAACCCATCAGAACATGAAAGCGGCGAAAGGGCTTGCGCGTCTTACAGTCTTCTGTTACGCAGAGAAATGCTTAGACCGGAACAACCCCAGATACTAACTAGATTACCAGCCATCATTTACACAGCACAGTCAGAATAACGGATTGCTCGTGTTGCGTATTCCAATGCTCGATGATGACCTTTACGAACGGCTGTCCACCCAATTCCCAGTTCTTTCTAATACCCAACGTCTGATTGACGGAGAGAAAATCTTCCATCAACCTTCGAGACGGATCTTCGATCGCTGTCAGGTTGTCTCATGCTTAAATATTCTAAAAATAAGACATAACTTCCTCCACACCACTACCTCATACTCCTAAAGTCTCAAACTCTGCACCTCATCTCGCTCACTCTCCTGAGATCTGACCAAAAACAGCAGCACGTCACCACAGCCTTCGTCGATCGGATCAGCCGTGTCCCGGCCAGTGAAACGAATCCCGTGGCAGGACACCCAATACGGAGTATACCCACGTACGGAACGATATCTGATTCGCTCAAAGCCGACTCAAGGGGGCGGAAATAGAAGACATGGATCATCACGTGTAATTCCCAAAAGGGGGGCGAAGTTTCTCGGGAATGGCGTCCTTGAGGAGGGTTTTGTTGCATGACGCAAATTTAACCTCTGAGCCTTTTGGAAATCTTAATTTGGTTTCGGTTGTTGGTTTCCGGGGGTTTCGTTTATGGACTGGGGTTTTTAACTACAAATAGGATTTCTTTTCCTTTGTTTTGTTTTTCTTGCTATCACGGTGTTAGATATCCGAAATTATGCAGAAGTCCAATTAGCTCCCAGCATGCGCTTTCGATATATTGTCACTAGATTTATGATTCTTTGTTACCGAGTTCGGCTTGCTGTTACTTCTCCACTTACTGACCTAGTTGCTCTTATGTTAAACGCTTTATTTTCGGAAGAGACGATGCTCAAGTCACTCATCTTAGTATATTTAGCAATCAGTAGGCTAAACTTGATCTAGCGCTGTCGTTCATCCGTCCAAACCATAATTCCAAGTCTACTTGAGTAGAATGCATCCGCTCCTCCCGAAATCGAAAATAGGAGGCCCGATCTCGGCTATGAGATATCCGAGGGAAAAACTGTGAATGAATTCACTTGATCTTGCGCTACGAATACCTATTCAGGTATGAATTGAGTCTTGCGTAAGGTCTTGACCAGATCGTCAGTGTGAGAAATATTCCATGCCAGAAGATGACGAGTAAACTATGACATCAAAATTTAGATATTAAATCTCCCCGTCCAAGTCTTTGTCCTCGCTAATCAGTCGACCAGACTGCACGATATCTTGACCTGAGCCACTATCTTGGAGGAAGTAATGCTTCCTTACACCTTCGAGGTTAAAAGAGAAGAATAGTAAACTCATAATCAAACGTCTAAATATTTAGACACACGGAAGCTAAGCTTGTAGATCAGACTCGTTTTGCAGTCTCCAGACAAGCCAGCAATATCACCTCCCTAGTCAGGAACAATGAGCATAGTCCATCAATCTAGCTCGGGTGATGATCTCACCAGACTCCAGGCAGCAAGATATACCCTGGAACTCGAGCGTAAGCCAATCGCCGTATATCCAATGTCAATGCCCAAGTGACATCGCCAAGAGCCTCCGGAACATTAGCTCCCGCCTGTCACTTTCATAGACGGCAATTTGGATCTCGCTCTCCCAAGATGCCCATGGCTGTGGAATGCATTCTCAGAGAGGGTCGAGAATATCCGTCCTTGAGATAGCCAAGGCCCTGTGCTCGACGGCCTCCTTCTTGCTGAGACGCCTTCTCATCACACCTAACCACTATCACCATATCGCCCCCTTACGTTTGTCAATACACCATGAACACCACCACCACCACCACAGCCAATCCATAGCCTCCAGCATCTCTTGGCATCTCGAATCTCCAACGATACCTAAGCCATACGTTCATGTCATTAGTAACAACTCCCGTCCCGAGATCCGGCCACGCACGCAGTGACATGCCAATAAGCTACATCAGATAAGCAGTGACATGCTCCTCGCCAAATTTAGATCAGATAACGGTTGACCTGGCAAGTGACATCTCGTCCCTCGTTTCTCGGCTCACAGATCGTTGGATCTGATAATTGTCATTGGCGCGGATCAAGCGGATGAGGACATGTTCGTGAGTCTGATAACTTTGATATGGATGTGAGACGAGCTAAGACTGAGGACCAGGTAAGGAGATTGATTCATGGACGGATTTATTCGGAGAATTTCGGAGAGAGTGAGATACTGGGTTTGGATAGTTCGGTGTCGAGTACCGTTTTAATTGCTTTCTAAAATATCACTTTATAGGTAAATAGTCGTAGGAATTCTGGTAAAGGACTATGTATTATCTCAAGAGTAAAACCTTATTCCCATTTAGATCGCTAACTCTTGTGGTGTTTGAGAGAAGGTGATGGGGACAAGAATAGACATTCTATTTTATGTAGCAAAGTACAGAGCGCCCACATTTGCATACTTTATTTAGCCTTTACCTTTAGCAAAAGCTCAAGAGGACCTTTCTCTTGTAGAGATCGCTCCTTCATTGAGGAATCATATCTTGGAAAGCAATTAATACTGTATCGTCTGATTTTGTTGCTGTTATTGGGATACTGAGATTGAAATCGATAGCCCTACGAAACCACCTGGGACGGCCACTGGACGTCCCACGGCTGTACACTGGACGTCCGCAGCCAAACACATAGGTCTTGAGCTTATAAATAATTTATAAAAAGAAGAGGTAGCAAAAAGTAGCAAGAAGGTGTGGAGAGGTTGCGAGGGTTTTTAAAGGTGAAATGTATTTCATTTCATAAGTAAGAGGGAGAATATGAAAGAGTAAGGGTTCAAATGAGAGTGCAAGGGAAAATGAAATAGAGAAGTAGTCTAGCAAGGAGAGTAAGACAGAGGAGCAGTCTAGTAGTGGGGGCCTAGCCCTGGATTTTTCAAATCCCCTTGAAGCATAGGGACACTGACCCAAAAAAAAGGGACAAAAAAGAAAGAACAAATATCGAACCGGCAAAACTCTATTTAGAGAGACCCAACTTAATGGGTCTCTATCTATTTAGAGAAACCTAACTTAATAGGTTTTTTGTGGGAAGGAGTTTCTTGGGAGCTACCAGAGCCCATTAGGTTAGGAGGTCAATCACGGACCCGAACCATTACACCATCTTGTGGTTCTTGGAATAAAATTCGCTTATTGAAATCTATATAGGTAGGTAGCTTAATCTGAAGGCTTGCATCGACGTCATCGACGCAATCGTAACCTACGTCGATATCCCGAGCTCAAAGCTGTTGGCGGCTCAAACGGTTGCACCCTACCTAGGCAAAAGCGGCTCAAACGGCCCAGCCTATGCAAAAGGAGGCTCAAGCACACTTAGCATAAGTCCTCAGGCTACTATTCTTTAAGTTTTTGATGTTCTTGAAGTCTGAGATGCTCGCCAAAAACCTCATTTTATGAATATCAACCCCTAAATAGTGCATTCAAGTGCATTAATCCTAAAATAAAAAGTTTACATTTGGTACGGCTAACCATGTGAGGATCAAGACGATGAGTAAGAGAATGAGAGTGAGAGAGAAGGGCCTTAGAGACGGGAAAGGAAGAAGGGAGTGAGTGGGAGAGCAGGGCAGAGAGCAGGGCAAAGCGCCAGAGTAGCAGCAGGGCCAAACCCGAAGTTGTACCGTCCAATTTTCCCGAACGTGCACTCATTTGAATTAGGTTTAGCCTTTGGGACGTCCAGTGGCCGTCCAGGTGGTTTCGTAGGGTAGTCTGGAAGAGGGATTCTCCAAAACTCCAGCGGGTGGTAAGTTTGCGTATGCTACTACTGGGAGTAGAGTACGAAGGAGGTGAATTATCTTAGATAGTCACAAAAGAAGTATAATTGATGTGCTTAAGCAGTATGCCGATATGCAACGAAACATTCCATTGTCCGCCCCGAAAGATCGACTTGAAGGTTATTCAAGTATACCCGAGAAAACAGTAACAAATTTGCAGTATAGCAAAGAGAAGAAATACCAACTTACGATGCTTGTACAACCTGCAGGACTGAATTCAACCTTCGGGCTGCTCGTATCACTATATTCCCGTGATGAAACGAACAAAATACATCTGAATGGATGTATATGTACCCAGAATAGACACTCTCTCAACACCCACTCCCAGCCAACCCCCTCACACCGCCCTCCTCAATATAGCTACACGTCCCGGTAGCCCCCTCAGCCGTCCCATTGGACCCTAGACTCAAACTGAAATTCTGAAATGCAACATTATAGCACGGTACCACGTTCGAGCAACTCACCTCCGCGCTCCGCGAAGTGGACGTCGTGTAGCCCGTGAAGTTCACGAAGGCGATGTTGGTTATTTCCATCAGGGAGGTGCCGGAGTAGGAGCCGTTGTTGCCGGAGGACTCGGTGATGGCAGCCCCGATGGAGGCTCCTTCCACGAGGAAGTTTTCGAAGCGCACGTTTTGTACGACCCCCCAACCGCCGCCGCGGGGGAGGTAGTCGGATTCGTAGGAGGTTTGGGGGACGAGGGCTCCTACCCAGGTTTTGATGTAGGCTGGGAGAATGGGATTAGCTTTGCGAGAGCGAAATAACGTAGAGAGAGGTGTGATAATTGGAGCTTCCTTTATGTTGCCTCATTGATGAGGGGATGGGGATCTCATATGAAAGTTAAATTTACCTCCGTTTTCCATATCATTGTTATGGGTGAGGATGTTAGCTAGCGAAATGTCAGTCATATAGAAAAGAATGGTCAAAACACTAGACGAACCATCTTTAACAAGAACATTGATCACAGAAGAGTCTTCAAGGTATTGTCCCAAGCTACCAATTGCGATGCCATTTCCACCATGGCAAGTGATCTGTACTCTGGTTAGTGAAAAATAGAAAATTGCTTAAGTTAGGACATACATTTTGAACAAAGACATTGTACGAGCGAGGCTTGAGAGCTATGCAATCATCACCTCCTTGGTACACCATGTTTGTGAGCATAATATTATGGGCATCCATCGTGTCAAATCCATCAGTATTCTGCACCCAGTTCGTGCCATACGGTGCGTTTACAGCTGTAGCATTGCACAATATGTCATCAAACCACATGTTTGTCCCGTTCATGATGTTCAGGGACCATAGGGGTGGATCTTTAACGTAGACTAGGACACTTAGGTTAAAGGCCGTGAAACAACATCAGGAGAGAACATACAGTGTTCCACAAATACATCACTCACGTTCCAGAATACAAAGGGCATCGGTCGTCCCGGTTGGGTGACAGCTTTTTCTGCATTGTACCAGACGTTTCCGTTCCCGAAAATACCTCCGGTACCATAGCCGTTGATGTAGATCCGTTCTCCCGTGATGATAAAACCAGCATGGTGATTCTGGAAAGCAATTGGGTACGAATTGTTTCTCCAGTAGCTCAGATCATCGGACATCTATCAACTTGTCAGATCCTCATTATCCAGTATGGGAATTCGGTGACTTACAGTCCACATGCCCTTCCATTCAACAGTGACATCGTAGATTACAGGATTCAATTTCGTTGCAATCCAGTAGTTCTCGCCTTCTGGAAACACAACAGTCCCTCCGTTATTGCAGTTTTCAAAAGCTGCGAGGATCTGTGGTGTGTCGTCCTTGTTGTTTCCAAGAGCTTTGACTGTGCATGTCTTCCCGTTGTTTGTAGGTCCTTTGGGAGCAGTACCCCACGGGTTCGCAGATGCGAGTCTTAGACATGCTGCAAAAGCTGTTGCGAAGATGGTGGACCGCATGACGAGTAACTAGACGGGATAAAGCAAGAAAGAAACTTCTGGCACACTTGATGCTGCGATGATCGCGAAAGTAAAACGACAGAGAAAGCAGCAGAAAGTTTCAACTCTAATGTCTACCCCAGATATAGAGATTCAAAAATTTAAGCTCCGTTCAGAAATTAACCAATTCCACCGAGCTCCAACTTGAAGCTTCCCCAAGAATGACGGCAGGCCCCAGTCTGCCATTGGACATTCAAGCATAAATGCAAAAGCTACCTTGCTGCTTGAGATCTCATTGGAGGTAAAAGTTTCTCCAGGAACGGGGCGGCATGCTGATGGAGACCGTTTCCCCAGATGAGGGGTGACGAAGATCTTTACGGGGAACCTTTAGCCGCGTCGAAAATATTATTTGGCTTCGGATGGGATTGTCGCGAGGCCGAGATTTGGGATGAAAGGAGGTTCCGGATGGAGAGAAGAGAGCGATTGGGAGAAAGGGGAAAGGCTGCAAGTGAGATTCGACAGCTTGTGAGGCTGAGAAGGTTTGCAATTTGATTTCTGTTTTGTTTGGATGCAAGAGTTTGGAATGGGAGAGCTATCTTGGAAGTTAGCTTCCGAGGGGTTGGTGATCAGGCGATCTTGCCGGATGTAATCATCCGAAGGCTTGATTTCTGAGTGGGAGAGAAAGGAAGATATACAACAAATAGACAATACAAATTTTTTTGGGGATGGTAGAAATTCTTCGAGTGAGGCTGAAACCTTAAGAATGGAGGATAAGGGGCTGAGGTGCAGTGGGGCGAGGCTACTTACCTAGCCTTGCCTCATTTTGTAAACGTCATCCAAGTCGAAGCTCTCAACCTCGAAATCTTTCTTCTCATTTCTTGTCTTCAACAAAATCCTCTTCGCCCTCATAAGACGCACCTTCATTTCTCATATTTCATCATAGCTTCCAAAGCCAGTTCCCGTCTCTTGCGAATCGCTCGCACCATGTCGACGAATTCTACCACGCCATCCAGCGTTGGAGTTGCTCCATGGCGCCCCCTATTCATGTCTCATCTCGAGAAGATGGATTCTCCAGAATTTGTCTTCACTTCTCTGCATCCAGCCGAGAACAAGGACTCGCCTGTTCCTTACGTTCCTCGAGCACGAACCTGTATCTTCAGAGGCATGTGGGCAGAGTTGCCAGAGAATAAGCACAATGATGCACCGCAGAACGAGCGTGTCTACGAGAGCGATTTGTTGACCCTGACTACGGACGTGAGAATGGCGAAGGTCCCAGAGATCTTTGCTAGCTCATCTGGTCATGGGGATGTAGGACAGAGTCAGGGGAGTGGTGGTGGGGGACCTGTTGAGGCCGTCTTCTGGGCAAAGGAGGTCATGACTCAATGGAGGTTTAAAGGAGAGGCCTACGTGGTTGGAGAAGATATTGAAGGGTCTGGTGAGGAATCTAGCGGGACGAGAACCGTGAAGAGCAAGATTGGCGAGCGGATGAGGGTGGTGAAGGAAGAGGGAAAGGAGGGTTGGAGTTGGGGAAAGGAGCTCACAGCCCACTTTGGAAATCTAAGTCCAGGAATGAGGGGCAGCTTCAGAAATCCAGTGCCTGGATCTCCAGTTTCGATCCCACCAGCTGACAAGTCCCTCGGCTTGGGACAAAAGGTTGACGATTTGCACGATGAAGTTGCAAGGAAGAGTTTTAGGGTGGTCATCATCAGGGTAAGTTCTCGGGTCTACTATTCTTCTCTTCTGTTCAGTCTCACGAGCTTGTGTGACCTGATCCTCACAACTTCGGCATATTCAACTCTCCGATTGTGTTATTTGTTATTACAATATTCGTATTTTCATTCGTACAACTGGGGTTCGTACGGCTAACTCGGTGCCCAGCCGGATGTAGTCGAAGCTGTCGATTTGTCCGTCCCAGATGAGGCCCGAAGATGGCAATGCACGTATGTCGGGCCTTCTGGCGGCCACAGCGGGCAGCGAGGCAAAGTAGTTGGGGAATGGAAGGTTGAGGAACTCTGGCCTTGAGTTTGCTGACTGCTTGAAGATAGCGCTTCAAATGGTCGGCTAGATTATGAGAATGCAGGTCAACGATAACCTTCCCAACTGCAAACCAGGTCACCTCTTTGTTCGGAGCATGGGCTGACTGACCGTGAGCAACATTTTTCTTCATGATTCTTTATTTAAACTTGTTGCAAGGCACTTTAACCGATCTTGGCCATCATTCTTGAGACCCTGACTGCAAGGTTCAAGCATAATCGTTTTATGGCTTGATAGCACGTTGTAGCAAGGATCGCAATCCATCTGTGCCACCCACCATTTCTTCTTCCCCATGTCGTTTATATCCACATTCTTCTCACTGTCCGGGATGGTTTGCTTCTCGAAACTTCTTATGGCGCGACTTCATCTCGGTGCGGTCAGACCCGGGTCTCTCTGCAGTCCTTCCCCGTGTGGAGTAAAGCTTCTGAGCCTTACGATGTCAAAAGTGCATGAGGCAACTAGTATCGGGAGTTGATTCTGTTGACGCTGCTGTCTGCACGCCGTGTTGCTTTGCATATGCTATCCACAAACCTTTTTGATTGCGCTCGGCGACAAGGCCGTCGTCGTCGTATCACGTTTTACAGCCGGCTGCTACTTTCGGGCCATGTCCGCCAATGGATGTTCGTTGCACCACTGCAAGGTATGATGAACACGCTCGCGAGTCCGAGGAAATGCAGATTCCTAGCGCTCGATCCAACATCTGGGGAGCCATTTAGATTCTTCCCGACGCAACCCCAGACATTGAAGTCATGTCAGAAGATCACATTCCCAAGTTTCTCGAGTTCAAGGAAAGGTGTTGGAGGGCGCGTAAGCTCTGGCAAGGAACGATATCAAATATGGTCGAAAGTGGAAGCAGATCTGGCCATGTGGTGTTCTGTGTTTTTCTGTGGGCCGTGCCGCATGTGCATGATGAGGCTTGCCGGGGAGGCTGACAGCCGTTGACTCAAATGTACTGTAACATTGTTTTAGAGATTCGTGGGGGAGAGGAATTGCTACGTCAGGTACAGTACCGGGTTGAAACCTCTTGCAGCATGCGCTTACTGCATTGTCCTGTCTTGTCCTATTCCGTGCTGAAGATTATTGACACCAGAGATGAATATCTCTGCAAGCCTGAGGATTGAGATGCTTGGATTGGATTGGTTCTGCATGGGGTCAGATGCTTGCGTGGCTTTTCGATTTGAGTCCTGCCAGTACTGTAACGGCAAGTGAAAGTCGATAAGGGTGGTAAGAAAGTATGGTCTGAAGGCGCTTCAGCGGCACGGCAGATAGAGGCACGAATAACCACAATTCTCGGATGAGGACCGGATAGTTTTCAAAATGCAGGCAAGTGGAAGTCCGACTTGGTGATGTGCGACGGCTTGCCAATAGGCAATGCTTGCGCAGGCAAGGGCATGGCATGGCATCTCACGCCGACGGAACTAACAACTAACCGGGCTACAACACTCAACCACTTTGAGCGCTAGCACACAATTACTCCACGCCGCAGATATGTACTACAGTCCATCCGAGTACGAATAGCTTTTCCGACTGTCTGGTTGAGGTTTGTCGTGTCTCCAACATTCGATAATGTACCAATACTGTACCACATTCCTCAAGAGCAAGCCAACCGAGATTCTCGTTAGCCGCTTGGGAACGAGTTCGTAAAATCACCTATCAATTTGCAGTCTTCCGTAGCACAAACGTTGAATTTGATATTACACGATGTGTGCCGCAGTGCAAAGCTGTGCAGGGTGTTTCTGGCTAGGGTCCGCAGGCCGAACATTTTACCCTAATTGCGAGATCTTGATCTTCCGTGCAGCATCGTCCGTTGCAGAATCATTACTGAAGAAGCAGATGTACGAACACCCCAATCAGGATGATGTGCTTCAGAGTTTCGCACGTGTCATGACAAAACTGTGGCCGAGCTTTCCCTTTCCTTTCGCTGCCGAAGATTGTTTCAACTGCAGCCTTTAAAAGTCTTAAGATCTGTTATATGCCACTTCCATACTCGACGCTTGCCCTAATATCGGAAATGCCCATCCTTGCAGAGCAAGCCTGACAGAATGAGATGCTGTCCGAACTCAGCTAAGCAGAAACGTTCGTGTTGCCAGTCTCAAAAGGACCGGGCCCTACATCAAGGCTGCATGGGGATCGCGGACACGCCTTCCGGTACTTATTGCTCAAGCCGTCACGGGCACAGTCCCATACAACTTTTTTTGTTATTGTTCGTGTTGTCGAAATTCTGATCTTCAACTAGCTAGTTCTGCTGTAGATCTACAAAGACTACGCCAATCCCGCCAGAGCTAGAGCACGGCTCCACGATTGCCGGACTGGCTTGCTACTTTATCGTCCCTCCCTCGAACATCTACGATGACGATCTTCTAAGTCTCACGACCCTCCCCGGTACTCGATAACTTCTCGATGTCCTGCCCTTTCCACCCAGTCCGAGCTTCTTTGTGTGCGTCGTGCATCACAAACCGTTTACTCGTACTTTCATCCTAATCATTCTTTTAACCTTTGGGCTATTTTCGCAATGGCAAATTTTTCCATCCTGGAAGCTCTCGACACACTGTGTACCTCCGTCCCGGAGTGGAACAACCGACTCGACCAACTTAACGGGCAGATTGCTCTGCGACAAATCGAATTGGCTCGATTGACCGACACCGAGCGTCCCCCAACACGCTCGCTGAAGAACAAAGGTTCTACGGAATCTCTGCGACCCAAAGATGGACACGAGAACCCGTTCCTGTCCCACGACCCCGAGAATCCGGACGATATCCAGCTCAATCCCTTCGATTCGCCGAAGTCAAATCACAATGGATTCACGTCGAATCCTCGGTCGGCCGGCACTGCGGGCAGGACCAAGACCCCTCCAAAAGCAAGCTCCAATCCGCATTCGTCTCCTGGCGGATTAATGCGACAATCCTCCCAACCGACCCCTCTGCAACGACCAGGTGGTAATGTGCTGCGAAAGAGAAAGACCGAATCACTTGCGTCGAACGAGTCGTCCGTTGCGCCGAAATACCGGACGAGATCTATGATCATTGTATACTATGACAGCGCGGTGCAGACTGCATTCGAGGAACTGGTCAAGTTTGTAAGTGGAAGCAGGAATGCGATGCGGAAGGGGAAAATGGCAACGAAAATGGCAGAGATGAAAAGAGCTGCAGAAATGGAAGTAGGGGATGATGACGACGACGATGAGGAGGAGGAGAATGTTGGTGACAATCTGGTTGCGAATAAGAAAGGGCTTGTTGCAGCCCAGAAGAATGTTTCCGTTAGCAAGCAAGGCCAGAGCTTGGAACCTGGGGGAATAGCGGCGGGAGATTCAGACAGCGCGGATATGGCGATGCCAAAACTGAAATTCGTTTCGACGAGACAGATGGGTCCTTCGAGAGATGCTGCAGCGAACAAAGATACCCACGGAAGTACATTGAGCGTTGGACTTCTGCGGGGATATCGAAGAGCCGGGGGAGATGCGCCCGATATCTTCGATGAATTGGATAAAGGGCTCGAATGGTGTCAAGGCCAGTGTGAGCATGCGGCTCACCAATTCCTTCGAGATGGCGAGTGCGGCACCGAGATTGCGAATATAAAGAGGAAATTGGCAGAGGTAAAGGAGACAGCTGAGAAGGAGATCGAGAAGCTCAACAAGGCAGAAGCGGAGAACCCGACTCCGAAGGCGGCTAAAGCAACGGAGGAAAGACAGCTAAAGACCCCTCTTGTACGACGGGAACTTGGATCTTTCAAGGATCTCGAAGTCGATGATATGGAGGTTGACGATGAAGGAGTGGACGGCCTTGAACCCCCAAAGTTGGTCTTCAAGCGGTCGAGAGACATCGGCCGTTGAGTCCCTGTCATTTATTACCTTCTGGTAATGATCTAATTCTTGTCCATCTTTATATTTTGATACTATGTCATGCACTTTCAGCGAGCGAGCAAACCATCTGGATTTTGGTCGGAGCCGCTGCCTTCAGCAGGAGGACTTTTGGATATGCATTGCACTAGGCGTTATGAATGTTTTGGGATATACTTCTCCACGCATCTTGACATCTGATTAGGGAAAAGGGCATAGCGGCAGGTTTTGTGCATGGGAATATTTGGATCATATGGTGGGATATTGAATGACGCTCGCTAGTATTATCAGGATAGGAAAAGCGTAGAGTCGATGTATAAAGGGAACATGAAAGCATCTGAACAGTTCGAATCGAGCAAAACGCTAGTATGTGATTCTAGTCTGCAAAGCACTTTTTGCTCTATGTCTATGCATCTAGTTATTGTCGAATCTATCTGATGATTGCATTGGTCAAGCTCTTGACTTTGCAAACACCACCAGCCTCAGTAACAAGCTTGCCAACACCAGTCTTTGCCGACTCTCCTTCCTTGCTAAGCTCCTTAACAACACCAGCATCAAAAGCAGCCGCCAAATCCTCAGTAACTGTGAATCCTGGCTGAATTGTATCCCAAACACGTTTTTTCGGATTCAGAACCCCTTCTGGCTCCCCCTTCCATCCCTCAAAGAACACCCTCTCACCAGCCTTAGCTTCAGCAGGCGGCGTAACAAGCTCAACCGGTCCACCATGATGATCCTCCTCTCCCTCCTTAAGTCTAGGCGAAGCAGCCAAAACCATAGCGCAAGACTTGATACCGCGCATCTTGACCGGCTTCAAATTGCACACCACAACCACCTTCCGTCCCTGCATCTCCTCCAACGGAACAAGTCCATTCAACCCCGAACAAACGGTCCGAACAACCTGGCCCTCGTACTCAGACGTGTCTTCCGTCCCAGCCTTATCTCCCATCGCAATCGTAGACACGTACAGTGAGTCCGCTTCCGGGTGCTTGATGGCCTTCAGGATATGTCCAACCCGGAGATCAATCAGACAAGGCGACAGCGGCGTCACAGCAGGAGGGGCCTTTTGAGGCTTGGGAGCTTTCTCCTTCTTCTCTTTCTTCTGCTTCTGCTCGCCTTTCTCGGCGCCCTCGCCTGCTACAGCTGCAACGACAGTATCTTTAGCCCCAGCTACCTTCTCAGCAACCTTCTCCACAACGCTCTTATCTTTCTTATTCGTGCGGTCCGCCAACGCTGGTTCTCCTCCTGAAGCACTAGCGGCAGCAGCAGCAGCTTTCTCCTTCTTCAACCGCTCTTTCTCAGCCTTGGCGTCAACAGGCGGCTCCACGTACAGGATCTCCTCCGGATCAACCTTGAGCTTCTCCCCCTCGGAGACATCGAGGCCGAAAACGGGTGAGTTTTGGATGAAGTCCAGATGGCGCACGATGTGCGGGTGTCCCAGCTCACCGGTCTTCTGCGCGGGGCTCCAGGCCGCGACTTGGGGCGCGAGGGAGTGGTAGAGGGCGATGTCTGCTTTGGAGGGCTTGGTGCCGAGGAGCGTGGTTCGGGACGCGAGGTGCGTGTTGAGGGTGTCGAGGAGGGGTTTTTGGTCTGCGGAGGAGATTTTGAGACGGTCAGAGGTGGTGAGCCATTGGTTGATTTCGGCTTCTTCGGTGGGTGTGTAGGTTTGCGTGGTGAGGGACGACATAGTTTTGTGGAGTGAGGGGGTCAGCCTGATGGCGCGGGAGAGGAGACGTGCTGGGAACAGCTTGACGGTTGGGGTTGAGGTCTTTGGAGAGCTCAATTGAGGTTGTTGGTAGCTGTTGGTGGGGTTGTTTGTTGACTCACTTTTCGTGGAGGATATTTTTTTTCCAGGTTGGGCTTAGGTAGTTTTAGGTGTCACGTGGAGCTGGACTACTAACGTGCTTTTTAGAAACCAGTCAAGTTTATCTCCCCCTGAATCTCTTTTCTTCACTTCGTGCTTGCCAATATCAAATGAGAATTTAGGATAGATCTATAACGATGTGCTTTGAAGTTTGTAAGATGATTCTCGAAGTCAAGATGTGTTGAAAAGGACAAGACATTCGATGAAGTTTCATCCAATTTCTTGAAGTCAAGTCAATTCTTTTATCAATTGCATCGGATTTGTTATTGAGTATTTTAGAGTTCACTTATACGAGACTTTGATATAGCGTCGAATTTTCTCTCTCCCAGCTTGTGTTTTGCAGTATCTTTCATGTCACATTTCGCCTCAAAATCAAGCTCAACCGCATGCTCTATATCTGTTTCAAGCAAGACATTGCCCGAAGAGATCCAGATAACTCCGAAGATGATCTGAGGTAGGCTTATTGGACCGCTTTGTGAGACTTTTGTTTGGATCATGAGGCAAATTTGGCGAGGACAACGTGGGTTCATATCAGCAGATGGATTAGAGAATTTTCTTGTTCAAAACAGCTGTTGAGAATGTTGGTAATTCAGTATGAGAACTGTAGATGCAAGACGGAGAGCATATATTGTATTTTATTGCTCACAAGACCCGCCGATACAAGTCAAGCTCAATAGTAAAGAACTATTTGAGTGCTAAGCTCCCTGCGGAACCCATTCACGTGGCGAGCTTAATGCTGGTATCTCCAGTAGAAGACATTTGTATGAATGAAAAGGACGTTCAAGGCTGTGTGGCTTAGGTGTAAGGCTGCAGACTGGACAAGTCCTTCGAAGAGTCGATACTCTTAGCACAGGATTTGACCACGAATATTGGAATGAGTTGTGCTCATAGCAAGGCAAGCACATGAATGCAAACGTGGTTGCAAGGACTAAGTTCTGAAGATGCAATCAAGCAGAAACTTCTGAAATGATGTCCCGAACGCGCTGTGGTCATGCTGTGCATTCTCGTGATGTACAGTACTTGCCTCTACACGCCGCATCAGAGCCGAAAAAAAGAGGAGGGAAAAAAGAGCGAAATGGAAGCTTACCAGGCATTCCTTTCTTCTAGATTGCTGTCTTTTTCTTAGTTGACAAGTACGTGACTTATCACTAACTGTTTCCAAAGCTACCTCCATTCCCTCACAGCTTCGGAACTTCGACTTGCTTAAATGCCCAGTACAGTACCTGGACACACCAAGTCTGTCCACGTGAACAATGGTCAAGCTTTGTTGCATATCGCAACGAATAGTGGTATATTCAATATTTTATCTTTTCGATAGTTCACTTTCAAAATTTGTTGAAGTTGAAGTTGAAGCTGAAGTTTTGCTGCATGTTGCAATGCGCGATTGAAGTCCGTTTGCAATTTTCAGGAATACCCAGGCATACTTCTAGCTAAGCAACATACCACTATCTTACACAGCTACTTAATTAGCTCAACTTACGGCTGACCCTAAATACAAATGGGTAAAAACAAGGATTTGTCTGGAAATCCGTGAAAAAGTGTAATTTGTCTCGCAAAAAAGTGTGATTTGCTTAGCAAGAAATAATTATTTGTTATCAAACATATCAACTTACTTTACTTAATTCTTAGCTTATTTATTATTAAATATCTTCTTATTGTTTGCTCACCTCGAGCTCACTACTACCACTTCACTATTGCCGACCTCACTATTGCCGACCTCACTATTGCCGACCTCACTATTGCCTCCTTTACTATTGCTCACTTTACTACTAGCAAAGTATTGATTGCTTTTAATATTACTTAAAAGATAGCGGAGTGCGAGTAATAGAGGAGTGAGTAAGGAATAAGTAAAGAGTGATTGAGGAGTGAGTAAAGAGTGAATGAGGAATAAGTAAAAAATAAGTAAAGAGTGAGTGAGAAATAAATAGAGAGTGAGTGAGGAGTGAGTGACTTCACTTGTGACCCGTTTTGAAGCGAGTAAGGTATGAGTAAGAAGTTTAAGTATTTTTTTGTACAAAATCATCTTCGCATAAACAAGGTATTCTTCAAACCAATCTCCCATCCCATCCCACGCAATGCAATGCAACAAAGCAAACACACCTCGCCTCCTCCCTACCCCGCAGCAAACGTACTCCTCTTCCTCAACGTCTCCCCAAACTTCCACAACAGAATCGGTGCTGGCCAACCCAACCCAATCGCAATAAACGCCAACAAACTATTTCCCCACCCGTAATGCAGCTTGGCATACATATACGGCGCGAAAAGCGGGAACCCGAACCCAGCCAAACTCCGCAACACGGTAGCAGCACCGACAGCACTCGCCGCATACCGGGTGTACGAATCCACGATATACGTCTGGATGCACTGAAACCCGATGATGGTCCCGCCCGCGAAGATCGCGGCCCCGATATTCGGCACGATCCAGTGGGTATGCGCCTGTGCGCTCCAGCCGTATATGAACAGGCCGATCGGGACGAGGATGGCGCCAGGGATCATGAGCGGGACTCTGAATTCGGGTCTGCCGACGCCGTTATTGCGAGCTTTTAGGGCGCGGTAGATCATGTCTTGACAAGGAGCCGTGACTTGGGTTCCGATGAAGAAGCCCACGCCGAGGGAGATGTAGTTTAGGCCGCCAATGCCGACGGATTCATGGTACTCGTTTTCCCAGAGTTTTGGAAAAGTCGACAAGACCAAATACATCAAGCCGTAAAGGTAGGCCATATAGAGGGCGAGGACCTGGACAATGATCTGGGTGCCGAGGAGGCGAAAGGGGCGGATGAGGGAGATCTTGAGGGTCGTCCAGATGGTGCGGTCGGGGTGGTCGTATTCGGTGTGGAGGGCGTCGTTGCCGGTTTCTTTGATTAGCTTCTGTTTTTTGCGATGCAGAAGAACTGGGGGGTAGGTTTCTTGGAGGAAGAAGAGGCCGGCGACTTGGATGGCACCGTCGACGATGGTGGTTGCGTAGAAGACCCAGCGCCAGGTCGTTTTTTCGGCAATGAAACCCCCTGCGATGGGACCCACTGCTGGTCCGAGGAGAGGGGCGAGAGAGTAGATGCTGATGGCTCTTCCTCTTTGTTCGGCAGTGAAGAGATCACTGAGGACTCCTCCACCTATTGCTAGTGGAGCGCTGCCTCCTAGACCTGATAAGAAGCGGAAGGCGATTAATTGGCCTTTGGTTTGTGCTAGACCGCATCCAAGGTTGAAGAAAAGGTAGAAAAGATTTGCGGCTTGGAGGACGATGACCCTTCCGTAGATTTCAGAAAGAGGGCCGAGGAATAGCGGACCGATTGCGTAGGCAAGAACGAAGATTGAAAGCGTGAGAGATAATTCTACCTCGTTTGTGATGTCGAATTGTCTCGCTAAAGCTGTGAGAGCGGGTGCAACCATAGAGGAAGAGACGGGAGAGATGAAAGTGAAAGATGAAACTGAGGGAGAAGTTAGAGTAAAGTATCACAGGTTCAACGGATTGCACATACCAACTAAAGTAGCAGCCCATTTCCGTCTCATCGACCAATTCTTTGGGTTGGTTGGGTCGTCTGGTCCACTCCAAGTAACCAAGTCCGGATCTCTAGCACTTCTAGCACTCCTTGAAGTCTTTTTCTTCTCTAACTCAGGCCCTGCTTCGATATCTCTCTGATCTTCGATTCCATCTCTTACTTCTGGGACGATATCTCCTGGTGATGCCCCATCTAAGTCCGTTGAATTCTCTGTCTCTTTTTCTGTCAGATCTAATTCATCGCTGATCTCGTCCTCGGCGGCTGCGTCCACGTTGTGGTCATGATCGGTGTAGCGGTGTCCCACGTAATGTGAGTGGTCAAAGTCTAAGTGTGTTCCCGTCTCGACTCGTTCCAGATCTGCTGGAGAGGTTCCTCTCGATGCGCCAGACCTTCGAGATGCTGCGCCTGATGTGTTTGTCCTGTTTGGCCTCGGTTTCTCATCTGCATCTGCCATGCTGTCTGTAGATATACTTGTTGCACCAAACTGTTGTTGTTGGTGCGGGGTCGAAGCTCTCGTATGTGTAAGTGGCAAGACTCTCTGAATAACAAAGCAAAAGACTTCTTGAGCTATTTTATGTAGAAGATTGAAAGTCAAAGGGCAACGGGACAGAGGAGGAAGCGGCGCTGTTATAAATCCAGAACGGAGTTCCGTATACGAAACAACATGAGAGAGAGTGAGAAGCAAAAGTGGAGTTACGCAGGACTTAACAACAGCATCGGCGCTTCCACGCTTCGATGGCCGTGTGGCCAATGACGACGCTCTTTTTTCATTTCCAACTAAGAAAATGCACAGCCAGGGGAGAACTGCAGTCCATGGTTGGAGGGTTGCGGTGCTAAAGAGGAAAGTGGAAAAATGTTTTGCGGCGAGCGGTCAATCGGTTATAACGGCAGTCTACCAAAAAATTCAAATTAAGTCACCAGCCTCGGTACGATGCCGCTTCCCCAGCCGCTTTTCGCTGGACAGAAAGAGCCGCCATATATTTAAACGGTTTTTATATCACAATCAGAGGTTTCAAAGGTTTATAAAAATTGGCCGAAATCAATTCCAACTCTCCCAACTCAACCAAGCAAAGTCACATAACCGTCGTACGGCGTTTTTGTCTCCCTTCCGGCCCCGGCCCCAGATCAAAATCAATGTTGACAACCTCACCATCGGAAGTTCCTATTTACCGTGTCAGCTCCTTCGGCCTTTAGAGACAACTTTAATTCTAAGTCCGGTGTCAGTGACCGATGTACCGATCCGGCAGTGAGCTTCCGAAAGCTTAATTATCCCAACTTACTTGTCTGTGCGGCGATGTTATGCAGAAATGTTGATCAGGTGAAACGAGGTTCGCAGGTGGGTTTGTTCTAGAATGCTATCACTATTCAAATTGTTATTTCGTCACAAAGCAATGGATAGTATTAACTTTAAGAGGAATGATGGGCGTTTCAAAAAGTACTTCCCAAGTCTCAAGAGGACATGAAGAATAGACACATTGTTCACCCATGACCGGACAGGACAACCTTTCTAGATTACAAATCACAACATGCTCATCCATGACTCGGCCTTGTACGAGTAGGGAAGATTGTGTAATCTTCCGGAGAGATCATGTATGGAACCAACCTCCCTCAGCGAACGTAGGATTCGAATAGGATCCGGTTACACGACTTACAATGTTCCGAAGATGTGAACCATATCTGGGGAACCCCGAGACTTACAAGTTTAAGCACTTATAGAAACTTACAAGCGATCTAGATAATTTATCGTCTGCGGAAACAAGGGCAATATAGTACAATAGGTTAGACTCTTCTTTACATACATACTTACATGTGCAAGAAGTTCTTGGATGAGCTAGAGATAGAGGCTGAATCATCGAGTTGCATAACTGCTTTAAGATAGACGAAATGTGTGAAGGCAGGAGAATAATGTTTGTTGTTTGAGAGATAGAATTTCGTCGCTATCGAGTCTCATGCAACTCGTAACGCTTGTCACACAGTGTTTAAGGGTATATCCTGACTTTCAAGCTTGATAAAATCGCACGCTCTCTATTTATTGACACAAGTAGTGGCTGTCCATCCTCGATGAACTCGCTAGTCTGAGACCTCATAGCTTCTCCTATACTTTAAAGGAAGAAAACAAAAAGGCGAAAAACTTTTCAGTGCAGGTTGCAACCATCTCGGTAGGATGCTGAAACCTTTACACCAGAGGAGAAATCAAAAAGAAGTTCTCATACCTTGCTGTATTTGAGATTCGAGGACCCGTCCCCGGGAGCATGGCTATGTATTGAAACAAGAAGGAACGTCTCAAGACGGCAATCCGAGCCCAAGTGTAATAAGGAGAGAAAAAGAAAATCCACACCCTAGCAAACTGATCCTGATATTCCTTTAATTCAATATTCGAACATGGGATCCTAAATAGAGCAGTAACATGGAGAAAAGTGCATGCTTCCGAGGGCAGTGCATCTCCGTTAGGAACTGAGTCGTGCTTGATGTCTCTTGCAGTACCTCGTCATCTCGACATCCCGCGACCGCGACAAGCATTCTGCAACAGGAAGAGGCTTCAACGACGGTGAAGCAGAGTCGCAAAAGCAAAGAAATGCAGAAGTTGGACAGATCTGCAAAAGAGACTTGCAACAGCACGTCTAGCATACCGGTACTTACACCACGGTGCAGAAACATTCGACAACTTCTCCTCGCTGAGATCTTTATTAAGTACTCCTCCCGCCAACACTAAAAGAAACGAAGCCCCTATCGCGAGGTCCAATGATGACGGCGGAATTAGAAAACACTCCAAGCCGCATCTTCCTTATCAGTTCGCTAGGCTGATCCCACCTCCAGTCGAGTGACGAAAGCCGTGTTGCATATTTGCTTCTTTCAGCACCAGATTGCGCTCCAGAACTCGCTGCATGGGTTGTCCTCTGTCAGCACACACTGATCCATCTTACTTGCATCACTCCGGGGAGATTCTCCAGAATTTGCTGCAAAGCCGTCAAGGGAGGAAGAAAAAAATTCCTGCATTTTCAACAACATCCTTCTCGATTCCTTAATCTAGACGCGATAAACCCGGTCTGTGCTCGGTCAGCAAGAAACATCCCGGAGAAACACCAACTTTAGGGTGACCCGAGCCATTGGAATCTTCCACCCCTCCCCTCGTTTGGCGTGAGCGAGCACAGAAGGTTCAGAGATCTTCGAACGTCAAATCTGCCTTGACTCCACATATGGCGGACATCAAAGATGGAGATCAGATCATGATGCAAGGCGACGGCGCTGGGGGAGTCTACAATATGAATAACGTTAATGATAGTGGGGGACCAGGAAGCGGGGCACCATCCAAGAAAAAGTCGAGGAGCAGCAGAGATGCCGCAGCGATCAAGAGGCGATGCGTGAGTACTGCGTGTATCGCATGCAGACGGAGGAAGTCGAAATGCGATGGCAACATGCCAAGTTGCGCGGCCTGCTCAAGTGTCTATGGAACCGGTGAGTAGATGTTCTGTTGAGTTCAGTACTTCAAGCTGACCTCTGGCTGTACAGAATGCGTGTACGATCCGAATAGCGATCATCGACGGAAAGGCGTTTACAAGGAGAAGATTGATAGCTTGAAGACAAGAAATTCGACTCTGCAGACCTTAGTACAGGCCATATTGAATGCCGCGGAGGACGATGTCCCAAATCTCGTGCGGCAGATACGAACATGTGAGAGTTTGGATGATGTCGCAGACAAGATCTTGAGAGAAGAACAGGGATTGGACGACGACGACGACGATTTCGATGATAATACGGCATATACCACTAATACCCTCCCGACCTTTGAGACTGAATTGTCTGGCAAGATGGGAGAATTGAGACTTGAAAATGGCTCGGTACGCTTTCTGGGAGGAACTTCGAACCTTATCTATCTGGATCCAACAGACGAAGACGAGGGTTTTGCCGGAGTCGAACTCATACAGCAACAAGATGAACCACTGACCAGTTGGACGACGGTCACCTCTGACACAGAGGTTATTGTTCATTTGATCAATATGTACTTCACATGGCATTATCCTTACTTTACTACCTTATCGAAGAGCCTATTCTACAGAGACTTTTTACTTGGAAAGCCTCATGGTACACCAAAGCGGACAATGTACTGCTCCAGCCTTTTAGTCAACGCTATGTTGGCTCTTGGGTGCCATTTTACGAATTCCCCCAAAGGATGTGCTGATCCGACCGATCCTACTACCAAGGGAGACGCTTTCTTTGCTGAGGCTAAGCGTTTGATTGTGGACAATGATGAATACGAAAAGCCCAGGCTCGCTACCGTTCAAGCTTTATGTCTCATGTCTGTTCGAGAGGCAGGCTGCGGTCGGGAAGCAAAAGGTTGGGTTTATTCGGGAATGGCTTTCAGAATGGCCCAAGATATGGGCCTGAACTTGGACTCTAGCATGACGAACAATAGAGAAGCTCTGGATGAGAAAGAAATCGATGCGAGAAGAGTAACGTTTTGGGGTTGCTTCTTGTTTGATAAGTGTTGGTCCAACTATTTGGGACGTCTGCCACAACTTTCCGGCTCAAACATAACTGTACCAAAATACGACGTCTTTCCGGATGAAGATGCCGATATATGGTCACCGTATACCGACAACGGTATCGGGCAATTACATTCCCAGGCATCTCGGACTCGGGCTGTGGCATTGCAGATATCGAGTCTGTGCGAGATCAGTAGTGACTTACTAATATTCTTCTATCATCCTCAACATGTCGAAAGATCTGTTGGTAGGTCACAAGAGCTCAAGAAGCTCAGTGAACTTCAAACAAGGTTAGAGGCCTGGAGGAAGGAATTACCAAAGGAATTGGAACCGAAAGAGGGCCAATTACCGAATGTTTTACTCATGCAGTATGTCTCAGTCCATATACTTGACCAAGTATGCTAATGTTCCTATAGCATGTTCTTTCATCTCTTGTATATTCACCTCTTCCGTCCTTTCCTCAGGTATAATCCGTCGACCTCGCCTCTTCCAACCCATGTCTCTCCCCGAAAGCTGTGTACCCAAGCGGCTGGATCAATTTCGAAGCTTATGCGTTTATATAAACGAACCTATGGCCTCCGCCAGATCTGTAATATCGCCGTATATATTGTTCACTCAGCGTGTACCATTCATTTGCTTAACCTTCCCGAGAAGACGGCGAAACGAGATATCATCCATGGCGTCAAACACCTCGAAGAAATCGCAGAAGATTGGCTTTGTGCACGACGGACTTTGAGTATTCTTAGCGTTCTGGCCCGAAAGTGGAAGATTGACCTCCCTGAAGAGGCAGCCACGGTCTTCACTCGCACCGATCTCAAATATGGTTTCTTTAGTACTGCGGACGTTCCATCACCGAAGCAAGAGCTCATTGTCTCTACTCCACCATCCACGCAGACTTCACCACCTCGCACAGTTCAAGTACAGTCACAAATTCAACCACCTCCGCAACCACAGCACAATCGTGTTCGGAGTCAAAATCAGCTCCAACAGAGCCTTTATAGCTATCACCCCGAGGCTCGATCAATGGCGGCCAATCCACCTATTCCTTCTATTTCTAGACCAAACTCTATCCAGAATAATATGAGCCCTGCCATGCCCAGCCGCGAATTCAATTCAAACGGCATTGGATCAATGGCCATCCCGAATGAATCACTAGTCTCCGCCGTACCCTACTCAAGCCATCTATACAACAATTCCTCCGCCTCCATATCCCGCAATACCATGTCACCCACCAGCGACCTAGCTCGCACCAACTCTGGAAACATGTCAGAAGTCTCTGGACCCACAACTAGACAAGTGAGCCCGAATACCTTGTTCGGCGGTGTCGACGCATTGGTGGAAAGCCAAGATTGGTGGCTTCGAGACCAAGCTAGCTTGGCCATAGGGTTCGACAACTGGATGTCTAACGGAACGAGCGACTTGTCTGGGGGCGGCAATACCGGGTTGAATAACAGCATCAACGGGAGCGGGACGCAGGATATTGTTGATCCTATGGCTGGCGTGGGGTCGGGTTTCTATATGCCTCCCAATGGAAATCTGGATAATGCGTCTGACCCTTTTGATGATGATTGGACGACGTATTCTTGAATGAATTATGATTAGCAATGATTAATCAACGGGTGTTAGGATGGTTGAACTTGTGACGATGGAGTTGAACCCTGGGCTGTATATAAATGGCGTTGGCATCTCATAGGTATGGATGGACGGTCAAGCGATCTAGGATAGGTGTCATGGGAAGGAGGCTGGGAAAAGAATTTCTACGTACATTTATGATCTAGTAGTCCTTGATTGATAATATTCTGACCATTGTAGCTACAAAGAGATCTGAAATGAGTTTGCATTGATTATTACCTTCGTGCTCTAAGTTCTGTCCTAGCATGCTCCAACATACCTATCACTTCATAATCAAACGTCAATCGTGGAGGGAAAAGTGTGAAATGATGACGAGATTTGTTATCAATACCCGAGAGGAGAGCTCAATATAGTTGTCCATGCGCAGCACCAATACCCTCGAGACTCCAAAACCGCCTTTCAACACACCCAACCTCAACACCATTTTCGTGCCTACCCTACAGTACTCATTAGATTCACGCTTCACCAAACAAAGCAGCCTCAAATTTCAGAGATCATCTTTCCATTCATCTACCCATCCATACAATAGTAGTACCTAACAGCACTCAATCCAAACACGGCCGAGACGCCTTCTTCCACGCCCATTTATCTCTGTCTCAAAAAACGCCAGAAAGCCAGCACATACTGTCCGTCCGTCTTCTTTCTATCTTTCTTTATTGCTTACAGCAATGGGTATCTCCTCCAGTACGATAAAATCAAACACCAACGCCCGAAGAAATGCGCCGTCTAATGCTATGCCTTTTTACAAAGACCCCAGCGCCATATTGATGCATGATCATCTTCCGTCTTCTTTCTCGTTCTCGTTCTCCTTCATATCATTCGTGATTTCGTATCTATCATTCAGTACTTAAAAAGCACCCATCTTCGCCAACAACATCTCAATCTTCGCCCTGATCTGCAAAATCCGGAATGGTTTCGGCATAACATCATCCATCCCGGAATCCTTCGCATGCGCAATCTGCTCTCCTCTCGCGTTCGCTGTAACCGCGATGATAGGCAGATGACGGAGGAGGAGGCCCTCTGCTTCCATTTCACGGATCTTGCGGACGCAGGTCAGGCCGTCCATTACGGGCATTTCGAGATCCATCAGTATGACCGAGAGGTCTTTGCCGTCTGCTTCTCGGCCTCTGTAATGCTTGGTTTCTTTGATGAGATCAAGGGCTTCTTGACCGTGGTTTGCGACTGAGACGTTGCTGCCGAGTTTGCGGATCTGTTGTGCTAGGATCTTTTGGTTGACTAGATTGTCTTCTACAATTAGGACGTGCCAGTTCTCTGGTCCAAAGTTTGTGAATGAAGTGGATTGTGTCGAGGACTCCGCCATGCCCGTTAGATGTACGAGTGTGGAAATTGACGCTGCATGATCCTTGGCACTCTGAGGAGATGTGCTAGCGAGTCGTGCATTAGACTGAATCTCTGAGCTCAATCGTTTTTGTATCTCCGTGTTATTCTGTTGGCTTTCTGCGCGTCGAGCTTTGACGTAAAACGCGAAGGTCGATCCGACACCAGCTTCGGAAGCTACTCCAATTTCACCTCCTTGAAGTTCGGTCAGTTGTCGAGATATGAAAAGGCCTAAGCCACTTCCACCATACTGCACATGGGTTCGTGGTGAAGCCTGCGAGAATCGGTTGAATAATTTCTTCTTTTCCTCCGCTGTGAGGCCACAGCCGCTATCTTTGACCTAGAGCGAAAATAAGTAATAGTCCTTGGATCATTGAAGATACATACCTCAAAACTCAAATAAATGACATCCCCAGTGCCCCAATCGCCAGATGCAGTAACATCAGATCTCGCCTTCTTTGTAGGAAAGTACTCGAAGCCTGAAAGCTTCTCAATGGGAGGCTCAAGATGAGCGCCAATAGAGACATCGATCGTCTTGAATGGGGCGGTCTTTGTAAATTTGATGGCGTTTGTCATGAGGTTGATTAAAATCTGTAACAATCGAGATGAATCGAGCATCACAAAATCGACTCCTAGGATTTCGAATGACGGATCGACGAGGAATCGCATCTTGATATCATGGACTTTCTGACACTCTACGGCAAACATTTGTAAAGCCTGTCTCACGATCTCGACGGGTTGAACCGGAACCGGAGTAATGAGGAGAAGGTTGGAATCCAGTTTTGATATAGTGAGGATGCTGTTTAAGTCAGCAACACGGAGTAGTATGAGAACGGGCGAACATACTCATCAACGATAGATTTCTGATGCTGAGCACAAAGCTGAATGGTCTCGGCGCTAGAAATACTTTCCTTGAGGTTCTCAACAACCCTCCCCCTCCCAAGCTCGATCACTTTACGATTGATGTCTAGATTCTCCATAGCTTCTGCCAGCGATGTCGCGATACCGTCAGCACATTGCAGGATTGCGCTGAGAGGATTTCGCATCTCGTGAGAAGTGATATCAATGAAGTTGTTTTGTGCTCTTCTGGTCTCCTCAGCTTCTTGAAGCTTGCGAGCCTGTAGTCGATCAACCCATTTGATCTTGGAGATATCAGTGGTGCCTATAACGCGTTAGTAACCGATCCATCAACATGCACCGCAAGTACACGTACTGCCCGTAACACCTGTGAATGTTCCTTGCGCGTCGAATTCTGGCAGACAGTCGGCAATGATCCAGTTCTCCAACTCTTCGCCAGTCTTGTCATCAATAGCGGGTTTCTTCAATCGCTAAGCAGTCGTTAGCTCTACTCGTCTTTGCAGCCATCTGAGTATCGCAGTGCTCACCAGTTCTGCTGACCAAATGACCTGCTCTTGTGTCATGATCTTCCAGCCTTGCCTTGCTTCCTGCATAGAATCCTCGTGAACCGTCTCTATCCATGACATGGCGAATATCTTGTCTCTGGAGTGGCCAGTCATCCCAAACCAGCTTTCATTGCCCTCCAACAGCAGGCCTACAGCATCGATAGAGAACATGCCAACTCGAGAATTCTGTGTTTTCAGGTCAGCAGAAGGACAACACACCATATGTATATTTTTTTTAGAAGAATATCAAAAGGAAAAGGCAAATTATCCTCAATGATGATCCAGTTGTCATACGACACATATGAAAGCAGCCAAATTGTGGATGCGACTGGAAAATTGACCCTTCTTACCTCAGCTATGCGTTGCATACGATTCTTCTGTGTTGCTAATTCTGCCGACAGACGGGCTCGCTCCAAAGCAGCAGCTTCAGCTTCCGTAAGACCTCGATTAACTTCTGCTTCTAAGAGCGTCGTTGATGCTAATGACGTTGCCAATTGAATGTTAAGAAGTTGAATGAAAGATTGATAGTCATCGTCGAATGGTCGTCGAGGGTTGACACCAACAACTATTATCTATTATTAGCACATATTGTGTGGATATATTATAAACTCTATTCCAGAATGGGGGTCATGTCTTGGAAGCACCAAGACATACATGATAAGTCCTAGAACAGAAATGAAAATAGAATATACAGAAACTTACCCAAGAAGCCGATCACGTTCTCACCAGTCGTTGGACGAATCTAGAGTCAGATATTTAGCATGAAAGAAGCAGATCTAATAGTAGCAGGAGATCGTCACTTACCGGACAAACCAGAGCCTCTCTACATTGCTCAGGAAATCCTCTCCATTGGAACCCATCAATCAGAGCTTCCGATAAGGTTCCATCTTTTATACTAAGCAGCGTTGGCTCTCGGGTCTGAAGTGCGTCTCGAAAGGCAGGCACGAATCCGCCTTTAGATCGCTTTAAATCTAATCGCCTTGGCGTAGCAGGGTGTCCATCCGGTACACCGAGTGTTCCTTCCAAGGCACAGGTCTTGAATGTCTGCGAATTTTCAGAGCACTGTGACATACTTTCTTCCTCGACGTCCTCTGCTACTGAATATAAGATTGCGAAAGGGAAGTCAAATCGATTCTCTTCTAGTCCCGAAAGGATCTTGGGCCAGAAGGTAGAAACAGTAGTAGCGAGAGCGGTCTCCTGCCCAAGTCTCAGAAGTGTCTTCATGGCTCTAGTTCCACGGGTTTGCTTAGTGGTTTCAAATGGAGCATTGTATAATCCTTGGATCTCCTTCGTACCGCCATAAAGAGGAGTGATAGACCACTGTCACGAGTTAGCAAGTTATTGCAAAGAAGATAAACAATACAGAAAAGGATTAGAGCAGCCACGAAGAGCAACGAGAAAGGACGAGATCAAAAGAGTGATGCTTACGGTATAGAATGTCTCTTCGAGGAAACCATATCTCTCAATTGGTAACATTTGCTCCGTCACAGCCACAGACTTTCCGGTTTGACGACAATTGTCAAAGATTGCACTAACCATATCCCAAAGCTCAGAAAAAGGGCCTCGGAAACCAGTGCCCATCAGACTTGGGTGTTTGTTACCAGCAACTCCTACATGATTCTATTTAGCCACTGCCTGAGTTTAAGGAGACCGAGAAAACCCACCTTCTGCATATGCTTTGTTATAGATTACAGTCAACTCGTCGCCCCAAAAGAGAGCACACGGATGAGGGTTGCTCATAAGAAGATTTGCGATTTGACGGAATTCAGCAGACCACGTAGACATGTCACCTAATGGGGTAGCTGCCCAATCGATGCTTCTAGCAAATATGACATGAGATGAGAGCTGGCCTTCGGGATGATCGACGGTCCCTATTCGGAATCAGTATACCATGTTTTCATACATTTCAATCTCGATGGCTGTGTATCTAGGGGGCAGTGCACCATGCTTCCATGAGCAACTGTGATACTGGAAGGGATAGAACTGTGTAGAATAGCAAATAGTCTTCGAACAGGTGTATACTCACAATCTGGAGTTCCTGGCGTATTAAAGGAAGCCGCGTACGGGGCTGGTTCGGTGTTGAGCAAGGCATTCGCGTCTTCAGAGCTTGTTAGGGCTCGCCTCGCTCGCGGGGGATGATTCTCTTTGTAAACTTCATTTCGCTGACTGGACAACATACTAGCTTGTGTTTCCATGAGTACGGGTTGATTGCTGGTGACATGATCACCGCTAATGATGATCCACTGCTTTCGAACCAGGATGCCCGTCCACAGAACTCCACCGTAAGCACAGGATGGGTCGGTGTTGACCAGTTGGACCACATCTCTGATCCAAGATCTGAAATCTGTACTAGGCAGTTTGAGCGCAGGTTGAGAGATGGTAGTCTTTCTGTGTTTAAATGGCATTGCTTTCATCAGCTGGTGATCGGTTCTAAGGGCATCATTGATGAAAACAGGCTCAAAAGGAGCATCAAAATCAGCGTCCAGTCTCAGGGCGAAATTTGGTCTTGGATCCAGATTGAAGACATCACCGAGTCTGATGGACGTAAATTCTTCATCTGTGTCAAATGCGTAACCGTCGGAGCTATCTCCGGTTCCGGTACCTGGCTGAAAATTAGCATCGAACTCAAAATCACCATGCCAAGACTTGATATCGTGACTCCAGAGACACAGAATCAGGTCCCAGAATCTCGCTGTGCTTACTCTTTTGGGTGCCACTCGAATTGGAGCGTTTGCGCCTGTTGGAAATTGAGCTGCGCGAGTCCTGGTCCGAGGATCGCTTTCGCTGTCTGACGGACATCTTTGCTGGCCCTGCGTCGCTTGACCAGACAGAACAAGTCGGATTGACCCACGAGTCCCTCGAGTACCAAGCTGTCAACTTGTTAGCACGGCATGGACTCCTCGAGTGCTTCTCCCAAGGCGAAGTTTTGGTAACGGTGCGAAGGTGACCTCAGGCGGACCGAGGCGAGGTTTAGCAGTTATCGTTAGTCCTGTACGGAGTACGTCGACGGTCGACGGTGGGTGTAACGACCGCGGCGCTGAAGTCGAGCGCGATATGTATGAATTCGAATTATTCGACGGCTGTAACGAGGGTCGAGAGCAAAGAAGTCGACAACCGGCCAGAAGCATATCAGACCATGAAGGAGAAAGTGGATCTTGTGCGCGTCGAGGTCTCGAGGTCTAAAGGTCTAGAGCTCTAGAGCTCTAGAGCTGTGTGCTCCCCTCGATTCTGGTCTGGCGGGTATCAGGGATTCCCGGATCGTCGCAAGACAAAGAACGAAATGCACGTCAGGCGATCAAAGACATCCTCATCGACGATCCGGACGAAGTGCAGTACAGCAGAGGAGCAGAGGAGCAGAGGGGGAAAGATTCTTCTGGCCAAGTAAGCAGAGCGAAGTAATCAATTTGTGCTGGCGATGCGATGCGATGCGATGCGAGAGGAACGAATTGAAATGGGTTTGTTGATGTTGTGTTGTTGTTGTTGGCAAAGTTTAAGTTTCTTCTTTCTGGTTGCGGTCTCTCTCTCGCGGGATGGGATTTTCTCCTCAATCGGCTTTCGCTTTCCTCATGCACAGCTGCACCTCCTTCCTGCATCGCTGAGACACGGCCGGGGCCCGAGAGAGGAATGACGCCGTGGCTTTCTCCCTTCTTTCGAGACAACAACTCCACACATATTATTATCATTTATTTCCTATCATTTGCTTTAAGACACAATCCTGTCCAGTTAATCAAGAGTCCTGCCTTCATCGCACTTGCCGTCGCACAACTGCATATCTTCGAGCTCCCTTTCCCACAACCCTCGATCCTTGCTTGCGTTCTGCAGTACTTTTCTCTCCGGACTTGCTTTTCCGCGAAAGAAAAGGCGGTATCAAGCAGTTGTCTGCACTATTTGGACGGCCAAGTTGGAAAGCTGAAATTGTCCCTTTTCCTTATCCAACGCTTTTCCTCCTATCGTTCCCTACTCTTTTGTTTGTTTCAACATCGTATGTTGTTTTGGTCAACGGCGCTGGGGTGCGCAGTCAGCACGGGGAATTCACCAGCATTACCCGCCACATTCCACCTTCTGGTGAGGAATTCTATTTGAGTCTAGATTAGATGGTGCAGGTTCTAGATCTGGATCTGATATCGGATGTCTTGAAATGTTGTCTCATCTGCACCTGCACCTCAGGCAGCGCTGTCATGTGACTCATAGATCTTCTGAATGGCATCGTTGCCTACCTAGGCAAGATCTGTGCCGCTCGGCAGCCAGACTGAGAACTTTTTTTAAGCTCCAAGTCTTTTGATTTCTTAGTATTTTAATTTCTGGATTGTTGAATCCATTATGTCCTATGGAAACGATTCTTAATTTCCATGTCACTTTTCGATTTCCAATGCTTGTTTGCCCAATGTTCTCAAACCTCAAACAACTTTTAGATTACAGTTGGTTCAAATCGATCTCCGGTGCCGTTTTGTTTGTTGGTTTTTGCGCTCTAGTATTGGCCAACACAGCTCGACCAACAGATTCCATCTATCGAAGCCTTAAATTTTCCATGCCTCAAAAACTCAACCCGTTCTCAAGCAAAACCCGTCTATTCTGGAGACGTAAAAGACAACACGCAATGGCTCCCTGGCCTTCACTCCCCAAGGGGGACCGTCAATTCCCTGCTCCGGTCTTCGACGACGAGCTCCTGCGTCAACCCCACGAACCTAATATCCCAATCCACCAACGCACCACACCCCCAAACCCACAAAAAGACAGTCCCCTCTTCAACGGCCTCATCCCACCCGAAATCCGCAACGAGATCTTCTCCTATGCCCTAACGGAAACCACCTCGACCGACCCCTCGGCCCTCTACCCCGAACATATCTCCCGACCAGACTACACCGCCAGCACCAGCATCTGCACCGCCCTCCTCCAAACATGCCGTCTCATCTACCTAGAAACTTACCGTCTCCCGGCCCTTAACAGAGAACACGTCTTCTGGCATGAACGCGGACCACCCTCACCAGCTGACTCGTACATCGACGTCGAGGAAGGGTATTTCAGCCGCATGCCGTCCTGGCAGCTTGACCTCGTCACGGAAATCCATCTCTTCACGCAGATGTATTGGCTCGAGCAATCGTTTGAGGACTTTTGCCGTCGGTCCTTCAATGCGAAGGTGGAGAAGTTGAAGATTACGATTCGGAGAGGCGATTGGTGGTGGAATGAATCGAATGAGCCTTTGTTTATCCATCCTAAAATTGACAGTCCTGGGTTTGATGAGATGGTGGATAGTATCAGGTATGACCGCGCCGCTGCTCGGGCCGGGAAACCGCTTCAATCGTTCGAAGACGGAAGCTGGGGATCAGCATTCAAGCTCCTTCCTTCGTTAAAAGAACTTGAGATCGAGTTCGAAACGAGCGATGATAAGAGTGAGGAGTTAGAAAATATCGTAGACTGGGCGAAGACGTGGAAATTCCCAATGAAAGAAGGCACGGTGCTGAGCACCGAGGGATGCGAAGAGGAGAACTGGAGTTGGGAGAGCACGGTTAGTTATTGGAGTGAGAATTGTCCGTATTGTGGAGTTTCGAGTCGGGCGACTTGTGATTTCACGCAGGTTCCGGGGGGAGAGGCAAATCCTGGTTGTGTGGAGATGAGGGCGAGGATGGCGAGGGGAGAGGGACCGACGTTGCATGTTAGGAGTTTGGGGTGGAAGGTTGTCGAGGACGTGAAGGTCGAGGACCTTTGAGTTATGCTTTCCTGGAAGCGGAAATTGAGTGCTGGAGTTTTTGGTTTTTGGTTCCGTTGAGAATTGGCATTTTGGGACCTTCGCGTTTGATTCTTCCATCTTTTCCCCGCAAAATTCATAGCGAGACTCTAGCAAGAAATTCTTTGATTCAATGCAATGATTTTGATATTTCCCCAACTCTAGGTAAAGAAACGTATTAGCCTCAAAGCATATCTGTGCTCCATTTTCGTGTAGTCATTGGTACCTTTAAAGTGTATCCCTCTTTCGAGTTCCAGTACGCACATTTATCTTTCCGATTCAGACATCAAGAAAAGCCCTATCTTTTCTTCATTGCCGAAATTTGGTAACTGCAGCACGGAATCGGATGTTGGAATCAAACACAGTACTAAAAGTCGTCATAGCCAGCTTGTTTCCAGAGATTAAGCTTCAAGCACTACCTACCTCACTTTCCCAAATCCCACATTCAAAGCACCAATCTCCACCCAAAAAATCTCTATCAGACGAAAACCCCGTACCCACCCTCATATAGATAGACCAAATAACCCAAAAATCCAACAAGGTCCCATGGTGTAACAGTAACACACTCAGTAAAAGGCACCACCACCTTTCTTAGACGCTCAGGGTGCCTCCCTGGTTTCCTTGGGGATGATGGGACTGGGAGATGCGGATGCGAGGTCTGCTGGGATTGATGGCTTGGTTGAACTTTTTGGGGGGTGGGAGGAGGAGGGAGAGGAGGGGGGGGGGGGAGAGGGGGAATTGTTCGTGGGTGTTTGCGTACGTGTGTGTGTGTGTGTGTGTGTAAAGAAGCATATACATTTGGGGATTTGTTTGCGCTGCTGCTAGAGCGCAATGATCATAACCATGAACATGTCTGTCCGGGCATCAGAGAATGAAGTCTGAAGAACCATCATTCCTTATAGAACAAAAAGACTCCGTTTCGATGACGATCAAGTATCCAGACACTTGAATAATGCCTGACCTATTTCCATACAAAACACAGACTCTCTTTCTTAGTACGACATAGTTGAATTACAGCCAAAATCCTTTAATGCACCAACGATATATATTCCGTTTTCAAGTGATACTAGAAATTTAGAATAAGTTTTAGCAGTGAATAAATCTTAGTAGTGAATACAACCCTCATCCCCCTTCTTTCAAACAGCAATTCACCCCAACTCTCTTAATTCACTCTATCTCGTCACCTATCCGGGAGCTATAAAAACCCCATCCGTCTCGCCACTTCTTCCATCGTCGAATTCTTGATCGACCATGACCACTTCAACGGGTGGGGAGCCAGGCGCGGAGCCAGGTGCGTTCCGTTCTGATATGAGAGGTATTGGGTAAGATAGGTATGTCTATTTGTGTTGATGTTGAAACGTGTATGTGGCGGTGGGGATGTTGATGATGGTGGGTAGAGAGCTGACGATGATGGAAAGGAGGTTGACAATGATGAATAAAAAGTTGACAACGGTGGATTGGAGGTTGACAATCATGGATGGATAAGAGGGTGACAACGCTCGAAAGGAGGCTGACAATAATGGATAAAAAAAAGTTGACAATGACAGCAGAAAATCTGACAACGACAAAACAAAGTCAACAACCATAAATCAACAAAAAAAATCCACCAAAAGACAACAAACGAACATTACAGCAAATCACCATTCCTTATCAAAAGCTCAAGCCAAATAAAGACTTTACATTCTTCCAGATCCCGCGGCGATGGAAGAATGTCATCCATAATGCTTAAATCTAGCGAAGTTCTTGAATCAGACAAATACAGTTGCCAGAGTAGGCAATTGAGATAACTCACCTGACTGACTGTATCAGTAATCGTTGACATCTATGTGACAAGAGGTTTGTATGTAATGTCTGGTTTGGTGTTAGCTACTTATGTTGTCTTGAAGTGTGTACTGAGGATTAGTTACTAAACAATACAAATGCAGACAGAATCTGAAAGCAAGTGGAGAATTTGTTAGTTTGCAAACAATAGTAGCTGGTAAGGTGGAGCATTTGTTGTAGCACCTCAAGATCTGAGGGGACTTTTCGAGGTTTTGGGGTGGTTAATGAGAGTCCAACTTCTGGGTCTTCATTGCTAAATTTATACAAAATGCTTTTGTATAGAGATAAGAAAAAGTGACTAGCTCCAAAGAACTGATAAGAAAAAGTGTCTAGCGCGCGATGTGCAACAAAAGATTTTTGTATAGAGATAAGAAAAAGTTACTTCTCTTTTCAACAAGTCTCGCGTAGAATAGTCAACATCTCTGACAGCTAAGCTACAACTTGACAATCCAAAACCCTCACTTCATGAACCTATACCCCAATCCATCCACCACCTACCCAATCCTAACAACCACCTTCCCAAAATGCCTCCTCTCCCACAAATACCGATACGCCTCCCTCACATCCTCCAACGCAAACACCCTCCCATCCACCACCGGCCTAATCCCATTCCCCTCAATCGCCCTATTCATCTCCTCAAATTGGCCGCGACTCCCCACCAAGACGCCTCTCACCGTACACAGCTTCCGCAACGCCGTCTCAAACCCGGGCTGCGGCTGCCCCACCCCGCCCAGGAACCCAATCAACGTAATCACGCCGTCGATCTTCACAGCCTCCAGACTCTGCGCCATGGTTACGGGTCCGCCGACTTCGAGGACATGGCTTACGCCTTCGCCGCCGGGCGTGAGCCGTTTAGCTACTTCCCCCCAGTTTTCTGTCTCTTTATAATTCAGCACATGGTCTGCACCCAAACTCTTGAGGATAGAAGCTTTTTCGGGGGAGGATGTAGTAGCGATTACTGTCGCGCCAGCCGCTTTCGCGAACTGGAGGCCGAAGATGGAGACTCCGCCTGTGCCTTGAGTGAGCACGACGTCGCCGGGGAGCAGCGGCTTGAGGCCGTATAGGGCGTTCCAGGCTGTGACGGCGGCGCAGGAGAGGGTCGACGCTTCGAGGTAGGTGAGTGAGGGGGGCATGGGGACGAGGCCGGATTCGAGGAAGGTGCCGTATTGGCGAAGGGTGCCGTCGAGCATGCCGCCTATGCCTGTTTTTGCTGTTTCTGTGGAGGGAAAATTAGGGTTTGGTCGTTGGGAAGGTGAGGGAGGGGACTTACTGGTATCGAGACTCCCTCCAAAGTGGCCTTGGTTGAAGAGTGTGACGACTTTGGCACCGATTTCGAATCGAGTGACTTTGGGTCCGATGGCGACTACTTCACCGGCTCCGTCGCTGGCTGGTACGATTCCGTCTCTTTGTGCGAAGGGATATACACCTGCATTTGTCAATGTTTATGTCTGCAAAATTATAATATATGTAGAAAGCTAGAAGATGACAGCTTCTTGGGCTGATTCGCATCTACTGTCGCTATTCTGGGGCTTGTAAATACCTTCTGTAATCATCAAATCACGGTAGTTCAGAGACGCAGCGTGGAACTTGACTAGGACTTCATAGTCTGAAGGTTCAGGTACAGGAGCCTCCATGTTCAACTTCAGGCTTTCAAGGCCATTCAATCCTTCGACAGTCCATTGTTTTTGAGTTCTTGGGATAGAAATAGACATGATGAATTGGTTTAAAGTAATGGTGATCAGATAGAAGAAACTCCAGAAATGTACAAATGGGTTGAGGGACTTTATGATAACAGAGAAAAGCAGAAAAGCAGAAAAGAGAAGTGTTGTAATCAACCAGTACTGTACATGATATTGCATTGCTTCAAAATACTAATCAGTTCATCGATGAAGTTATTAACAATCAACACTCTCACATATGAGATTGTTGTGATTGAATGATCGAAACACATCGACTTGTGAAGTGTACTGGTGGTGGTCCTCCGAGCACGATGCTGAATAACGACTTCGTATGCAGTGCAAGTAACGTGAGCAAGAGACACAGCTTTACTAGGTAGGGGTATGGGGTAGACCCTTTTCTCCGGACAGTAGCATACTATTCTCTGCTGTGTTCCCGTTCTCGTTCTCGTTCACGCAGAAGAAAGGTTGGGGATGACGTTCTCGACGACAGAGACATTAGCGCGTCGAGCCGTCCTCTGATTGGGCCCTCCTTTCCCCACACATCCTTTTCCCATCTCGGATAGCGCGCCTCGGCTGCAGACAGCAGCAGCAAGGCGCAGCAAATCGGCAGATGGACGGCCCGCAGCAGAGGCTTCTCGGGAATGTGAAGGTGCTGCTTGCTGATGCCTTTGTCATCACCGAGAAGTTTACCTCGCCGAGCTCGCTCAAGAGTCGAATTGGCAACCACTGAGCACGTTCACCAAACGACCGTGCTGTTGTCATCTGTTGTACTCTAGTTGGGAATCCCATCATAACTCGATTTGGCTTGTCGAGGTGCATTTCCAAAATTTCGCGTCGGAAGGAACCACTGGTATGCCAAGAAATCTTCTTGCTGCTTCGGAACCAGCAGCTCCCTTCCTTTGCCGCCTGCTGCAAAATTTGACAAGTGGCTGGGACGACTCATTACAGTACATGATACATCTGACTTATTGAGGGGGTTCGGAGAGGGTTTGAGACAAAAGAGCAATGGTGGGACGATTTTGAATTTGGATATTAATATTTGCTAGGACATGAGATTGAGGCAAAAGGACTGTAACTTTGAAGGTTGACACTCTGTCTGAAAGCAGCGGGAAGATATCAACTTTGCGACGATCACGTGTGGAGGAAACCTTACCTATGTCTTGAAATCCTTGATGACAAGGGTACATCTCGATTCGACGTCGAACTGCAGCTTGAAATGCACTCACTGTAGTTCAAGTCTTGATACGCGCCGCATTGGGCTCATCTTACGAGCTTGCTGTTGGGCTTCGTCTTTAGCTTGCTGTATGTCTTGACCTTGCGTTTGTGGGGTGCAAAGTAAGCACAACTCTTCGCATGGTGACACAGAGTGGTCGACCTCCTGGTATCGAGTGAAGGGATCGAGACTCGACGACACATCGTCTGAAGCGCTTACTGACAAGGTTAGACTTTGAGAATACGCTCGAAAGGGAAAGTTCGATATGAAGGGGACCTTGGTGTCCGTCCCATGTGTCTTGTCGAGATGAATAACACAATCTTCGTTGGTCCCATGAGACTCCTGTGCATTGCAGCAGCGCCTTGTGGGACGTCCTGTACTTGGTCGACACGTGAAATATTGATTGCCTTCGTGCTGATGGTTCCGAGAATGAAGCCGACTTGTGAAGCTCGCCAGCCATCGAGAAGACTTTTTGTTTCTCATCGTCCCGTTTCTTGCAGTGGCCGAGATTAATTGGCAGAGCAAACAATCTACGACAGATTAATGCCGTTCCCCCGAGACCCTAAAGCGTGTCATAAAAGATCCGATTTGAGTTGATCATGACATGGCGAGACCCAACAATCCAACGTTATATGGTCAGCTGGCAAGTGTGGTAACGGGAAGGCGTTACACTTTAATCGCGGTAGGGGAGGGGAGGTCTGGAGGCTCCAAGCGGGAATGTCGGGAGGGCCGCCGCCAGCGCGTCTGTCCATGATTATCGTTGAGCAACACCAAACAAGGAGCTGGAGCAAGGCAGTTAAGGCTCGCCCTTCCGTCATCTATCGAGCTTCCTGGCCATCATGGGGGAGAGCATGGGGATCATCTCGTGTCAGAAGGCGGTCGATCACGTTCCTGGGCTGGTGATTCGGCGCTTTTGTAAATAACATGCAGCTTGGAGATTCCAGGTACGCCTGTATCAGATTGATCTCTGCGCCAAGCCACATCATGATCCGAAAATCATAAGATGGCCGTGATAAGGGGGGAGGGGTTCATGAGAGTGCCATGAGGCGAGTTGTCCAGCAGCGGTTGTCGATATCACGGGCCACATAGTACAGCATCGTCGTCAAGGAGGCATGTGGGGCTCTGGGATGTGGAGCCAGCAGCAGAGCAGCACAGAGGGATCTTGATGGGAGTCGGAGGACCAATGATACCAATCAGGCATCCGAGCTGTGCATAACAGCCCTCAATTTGCGGAGGTCGAGACGAAATGCCTACAGCCACCAACGAACGGGAATGCCTGTCGCTGTATGCCCTGCCACCTGACAACAGACGTTAGGGCGCGCTGGTGTACCATGGTTCGGCTGTGGAGCCAGTCGACGAATTTTGCTGTCTCGTTTCAAGGTTTCAAATGTGACGAACGTCGTTCTCGAAGATCCGAAGCTTCGATCTGATCTCTGCGGTTCCTGGAAGAGGGCTAGTCCGTCCTCCGCATTCCTGCATCTGCATATAGCAGCAGCATAGAGCAGCATAGCATACGGGAGAGGAGGAGCATATGGCACTTCATCTCGGCGGCTTGACGAGCCTTGCCTGGCCTTGTCTTGTGTTGCCGCGGTGGGGAGTCTTGGACGAGCATCTCGTGCCTTTCGTCTCTCTCCTGTGGCTGCGGAGCCATGCGGAGCCTTTCTGAAGGCTTCAGATCCGGGTTAAGCTTAAACTGTCTGGACAGACTAGACTAGACGATAGTATTATAGACAATATCGTTCGTTATACGAAGTACAGTACCGTGCATAATGTTGATAGATGTATGTGGTGGTGAATTATACTTTGCGTTGGTGATTGCAGGAGTGCCGTGTTGGGCTTCTGATTCGCGATTCTTGAAGGAGGCAGAGACTTTGAGTACCGAGCTGGGAGGCGGAAGGAGATCCACGCTACCGCGTGCGCATACTGTCTCGTCCACCCACGATGGGCAGCAGAGTATCTCGCATCTTCACGAGCAGCAAAAGATCACCACATACAGTATCAATATGGGGCCGAAAATCATAGCGCAAGGGTGTCATTGGGACGGCCAGGACCCCGGACACAATTTGATCTTTGTGCATTTCGAAAGTCTGGAGTGCACATGCGAGCGTCAGCCCAAGCCAGAGCCAGAGAGAGTCCAGTAGCAGTAACTAGCGCAACGAAGCAAGGCCGTCCGTCTGGTTGCAGTTTAGCGAGCAACCAGAGTGAGTGACAGACAGACGAGCAAAAGACGAGCTTCGAGGATGAAGCGCCAAGAACCGCACAAGGGAACATCGGACCGTTTGACTGTTGTGGCGTGGATTCGCGACCAGGAAGCACCCCTCGTCGCCGTGCAGGACCCTGGGTCTGCCCTTTGCAACCCCCGTCATTCCCTCGTTGCGTTCCTTGTCTTTCCCTCAGTCCATGCACGACACATTGTCGGCTCCCCTGGTCGATACAGGAGCCAGGAAGGCGCGCGAAAGAGGCCGACCTGATCAAATAATGATGGCCTGCCTGCATTTGCTCTCGGACGTGAGGAAGCAGAGAAGGGTGACGAGAAGCTTCTTATTATGCCATTAATTGAATGGCGCTAAAGGATCAGGATACGGTTTTCTGGAATACCTTTAACTTGTCAAATTTAACGCGCATGATGATTGGCGCAACAATTGTTTCGATCGCTCGTCATTCGTTGTGCGGAGGGTGGACGACGGGCATCGTTATTAAGGTACGGATGGGCAGTCTAACTCGATATGCCCCAGCTTTGCCCCAGACCGATGCAGAGTGGGGGAAGATCTGGTACTGTATAGCATGGCAGGCAGCGCATGTGGACTGGCCGTTGACTGGCCTGCCTGCCTTTTCCCAGGCGGCGGCGGGCATCGTGAGCTGTGTGGCTTTTGGCACCCTTTTGGATCTTTTGGAGGGGGAACCTTTGGGGGAACTGTTGCTGCTACGACGGTTGAGGTTAAACTTACGAAGTACTTACTGTACGACAGGATCTCGTCGACCTGAGTTAGAGCCCTGACGGTCGGTTGCAGATACCGGTTAGTGCTGTGCGAGGTGCCACGAAGAAGAGGCTGTGGGCGTTCAAAAGCCACGAGGAGAACCAATTACAGATACTGATACTTCGAGGCAGCAGACCGCAGCGGCGAAGGGATCGCTGAAGGTAGCGCCAGATGGACAGCGGCTCAGTGTGTGTGAGGTGAGGTCTGAACGCTGGAGGAGACCGAGCCCAGCCCATAAACGGAGACGGAGCACTGCAGCAGTGGCAGTGACGGTGACAGTGCAGTTTGTCAGGACATCCATCGCCTTCGGTGAGTAATCCTCAGTTTGGTGCCATGAGAACAATGTCCTCGATGACCCTATGAAGCCATGGTAGGCTCGACTCTGGTGCACTGACGGTACGTACTTAGTAGATTTCTGTCTACAGTACAGTAGCATCGTGTTGCCGCGCCTTTCAGTTTGTCGGTATTCCTCCAGGATCCGCGGCGGCGAGGTCCCATTGCAGCGAATTGAGTCCACCTTTTACACTCTCTGCTCCAATCCCCTCATCCTCCCCGTTGCCCCAGCCCCCAACGCTCGCTTAGGGCGACAACATTCGCTACAAGTTGTGAGGTGCGATGAAGTGAGGTAAAGTGAGTCTCCACTACTCCAGACAACTAACTGCCTCATCCTGCATAGCTTGCTCCACTATGACTATGCTTAACAAGTTACGGGTACACCGTGCTCGAGTCCCGGTTTGACAAGTGAACAGTCAACGGCCCATCCACGCCGCCACGATCGCTATCCCTCACTACTTTGACTCTGGATCATCAATCCTCATAGTGCATTACAGCACCGGACGCTGAAGGAAATTAAACGATTAATCACTGTTGTGAATGTGCTCTGTTGATCGAGGCCTCTTTGAATGCCCTCCAACGCATCTCATCGTCAGTCAGCTGCTGTTGACCTCTTCCCTGGCAACGATGATCATGATCGCATACCAACCATCCCCCATCACATCCTATCCCATCCCATACCTGATACCTGATACCTGGTTCGAATCGGCCTCTCGTCTTCTCTTGCCTCGTAAATCTGATGTTGCTCTTTGTTGTTGTTGCTGCTGTTGTCATCGACTCATCGCGACAGGTGCATTTAGTGGTGGAAGTGCATCCAATGATCGCATGGTTCGGGGGCATAGGAAAAGCAACCACATCGCCGACAAGAGCAAAACCGAGGTGGCCTACATTGCCTCTGCCCCAGCCCCAACCGCAACCAAACAGCAGCGCATGGAGATGGCACCAGCACCGTCCTATCCTGCGCGCGCTTTACCTTCTGAGCCCCTGCAAGTGCCCGCGGTTGACAGATTCGGAAAAAGTGTGGCCGAGGTCGATAGAGCGAACAGACGGTAGCCACCTGGTGCACACTCGTGAAAAAGTCTCTTTCCTTTCCTCGGAGGCAAGCCGCCGTGATGCCTGGTCCTGCTGCTGGTCTTGCTGCTGCTGCTGCTGCTGCTGCTGCTCCTGGTCCTGGCCCTGGTCGCTCCTGGTCCGTTCACCAGATCGCTCGCTCGCTCGTCTGTCTTGCTCTGTCTGTGTCTCTCTCTGCCTTGCCCTTCTTCCTTGCACCCCACCTTGTGCGTTAAGCTTGGTGGATTTTTTACTTCCTTCACTTCCTTTTCCCACTTCCACTCTCACATCCTGTCCCAGATTGCCCCCCATCCATCATCCATCATCCATCATCCATCATCCATCCCCCCCCTTCCTCGCCCTTGTCGCCTCGTCTCTCTCGTCTCCAAACTTCACTCCCCCAGTCTCTTCTTCGGCCCCAAGTATCATCAACTGTCGAACGGTCGAAGCAGCAATAATATCGAGCTCCGTCCAATTGCTGACTACTGCTGGCTCGCAGGGGTACGGCACCCACTGGAGCTTGCCTCGAATAGTCACTAATTCTCGGATCCTGGTCTCTCCACAGTCCAGAGCAATAAACTCCAGATCATGCCCTCTATTCTCTTTTTCTCTCCATGCAAACCCCGCCATAATAATATAATTGCTGGCCCTGTCACTCGGTGGCGCTGACCGCGGATTCGACTCTTGTTTCTCTCTCCACAAAGTGCCTCACACAGAGGACCCTGCTGATGATCAAGGAGACCAAGCATATCCCGGACCGCATCGAGCAGATATAGATAGATGCTCCGACCTACATCTGGAGAGATCTCGCTGTCAAGACATTTTCACCATACTTCTCCACACTCTTTTCTCTACTCCACCACCACCACTACCGCATCGAAGACTGTTTGACGCTTCTGCAAAGAAGTCGACACTCTTCAGATCTTCCATGATGCTGTCGAATCCACTCCACCGATTCTCGGCATACAATGCCTTGCCTTCGAGCAATACCTACAACGGCGGGCATTTGCCCTCCAATCACATGCACTCGGGCCTACATACGCTTGCCGACGGATCACAGTACGCGCTCCAGCAACTTCAACAGCACGTCGATGTCCACCAAAATGGCCAAGTGCACCGAATTCAAAATCAAAAGCACCGCCAACATCCATATGGTCCTGGGCCCACGGGGCGATCTGCAAGCAATGGTTCCTCGGGACCTATTCGCCGACGGATCAGCAGAGCCTGCGATCAGTGCAATCAGCTCAGAACCAAATGTGATGGGCAATCTCCGTGCGCCCACTGCGTCGGTAAGTAGTCAATCCCTAAAGCCCAATTCTGGGGTGGTTTTGCTCATCCTACATAGAATTCGGCCTGGGCTGCGAATATATTCGGGAGCGGAAGAAGCGAGGAAAAGCCTCACGCAAAGACCTGGCACAACAAGCTGCCGCCGCAGCTGCCAATGGACAAAAATCACCCACTGGTCAATCTTCAGATGAACGCACGTCTCCTACAGAATCACGGAACGAGGCGTCTTCTACAACTTCACTGCCAGCCGAGAATGGTGAATTCCGCCGGCCGCAAGCATCCCGCTCTCTCAGCCTCAACACCACGGGCCTCGACAAGAACTCTGGTCGAGATGCCATGAAGGGAAGGCTACGAGCTGGTAGCCTCGAGAGCTTGTCGGAGCTCCCCAACGGACATCAGCCTCACAACATGAATAGTCGCGCGGAAGCCGATCAAATCGAAAGCCCCGCGTCCCTGAATCTCAACGGCTATTCGAACATGCATGGCTACCGGCCCGCGATGAATCCCCACATGATGAATGGCAATGGTGGTCATCCCAACTTCACTGCCGGTCAGGGGTCTTTACCCGCATACGGCGATCTCCCATACGGCATTCAAGCATCCAGTCCTACGGGACATTACCCGGGAAATACTCCGGGTCCCTTTCGTTTAGGCGATAGCCCTCTCCCTGGTTTCCCTATGGGCTCTGATGCTACATCACCGGGAGGGTGGATGTCGTTGCCCTCACCATCAAACCAGTATCAACAACACGTGACGAACCAGAACTACAACACCACGCTCCGCTACCCCGTACTGCAGCCCCTCATCCCGCATCTTGGCAACATCATCCCTTTATCCCTGGCCTGTGACCTTATGGACTTGTACTTTGCGAGTTCATCGTCGGTAAGCACGCTCCCATATTGATGATTACCTGTTTGGTGGCTATGGATGTCGGCACACTTGATGGTGTCTTCCCCACGGGGATGTTCATAGCTGGCTAGCAGCAACACCACCCAAGACCAAGGACTTCAATGCTGACCATGATCAGGCATTGATGCATCCGACGTCTCCGTACATTCTCGGATACGTGTTCAGAAAGCAATCTATCCTGCATCCTACCAAGCCGAGACAATGCACCCCAGCTTTGCTGGCCAGCATGTTGTGGGTTGTTGCCCAGACAAGTGATGCCGCCTTCTTGACAGCACCTCCATCATCACGTGGACGTATCTGTCAGAAGCTGCTCGAGCTCACTGTGGGTCTGCTGAAGCCTCTCATCCATGGTCCTTCCACTGGCGAGTCATCACCCAACTTCTCCAACACGGTCATCAATGGCGTAGCCTTAGGTGGCCTTGGTGTTGCCATGAATGGCTCTGTCAACCCGGATGGACTCAATGGAGAGACTGGCGCCTTTGGTGCTGCTGGAACACTGGACGACGTCGTGACCTACATTCATCTGGCCACTGTTGTCTCAGCCAGCGAGTACAAGGGTGCTAGTCTTCGATGGTGGAACGCAGCTTGGTCACTGGCAAGAGAGCTTAAGCTCGGAAGAGAGTTGCCAGCGTCCATGTCGTCCCAACAACAACCAAGCGAGGTCGTCAACGACCCCGACGCAGAAGGAGAAGCTGATGAGGACCTGCCTACACCAGGTACCATCACGGAGGAAGAGCGTGAGGAACGCCGGAGGATTTGGTGGCTGGTGTATACCGTCGATCGCCACTTGGCCCTCTGTTATAACAGACCTCTCTTCCTGTTAGACATTGAGTGCGACGGTCTTCTCCAGCCAATGGACGATACATTATGGCAGGCTGGAGAATACTACACCGGTGATTCCAACATTCATATTACTTCCCCGAGTGGTACTCCACGGATTAGAAGAAGAGGACCTAATTTTGAGTGTACCGGTCATAGCATATTCGGATATTTCCTACCCCTCATGACGATCCTTGGCGAGATCGTAGACCTCTACCACGCCAAGAACCACCCCCGATTCGGCGTCGGCTTCAGATCCGCCCAAGAATGGGACGACCACGCCAGCGAAATCGCTCGCCAACTCGACGCCTACGGTCAAAGCCTCAAAGACTTCGAGACTCGCAATCTCAGTCCCCAAACCGAAGAACAGCAACAGCAGCAACAACAACAATCCGAGAAAAACAACTCGATGGAAGGAATCACTTCCACGCAACAACCCGAGTCAACAGAGCAACAACACAACATCGGAACCCCTTCCGTACACTCAGTCCATACCGCCTCCTCCGCTCACATCTCCGAAGCCGACATCCAGACACGAATCGTCGTAGCTTATGGCACGCACGTAATGCACGTTCTCCACATCCTACTAACAGGGAAATGGGACCCAATCTCCCTCCTCGACGACAACGATCTGTGGATCTCCTCGCAAAGCTTCATCAACGCCACAGGTCACGCTGTCAGCGCGGCAGAAGCCATCAACAACATCCTCGAGTACGATCCTGGGTTGGAATTCATGCCTTTCTTCTTTGGCGTGTATCTGCTACAAGGGAGCTTCTTGCTCTTGTTAATAGCCGATAAACTCCAAGTAAGTCATCTCTTCCCCCCAAGTTGGCTGACGAAATAAGTATTGACAAAATATAGGTCGAAGCATCACCCAGCGTCGTCAAAGCCTGCGAGACAATAGTTCGTGCGCACGAAGCCTGCGTCGTGACGCTGAACACCGAGTACCAGCGCAATTTCCGCAAAGTGATGCGTTCAGCGCTCGCTCAAGTGCGGGGCCGTGTACCTGAGGATTTCGGCGAGCAACAATTACGGAGGAGAGAGGTGCTAGCGTTATATCGATGGACGGGAGATGGAACTGGACTTGCTCTATAATCTTTCTTCTTCTCGGATTTTTTTTTTGGAGCGGCTTTCTTCGACTGGCTGGGAAATGACAATAGTAAAACAATTTTAATTCTTGGGGGGCGCTCGAATCGGGTTGGGATGGGATTGGATGGGGTATATATGAGGGATATGATCATGAAATGATTACACGAGAAAGGCGGAATTCATTGTTACGGATGCGGTGTTGAGATGGGAAGAAAAATTTGGAGTTTTTTGATTATTTTGTTATTGCTGTTTTTGGAGGTTGTCAACATTTTTCTTCGTTGATTAAGTAGGTAGCTTCTGTACGATGTGTTGCCATGGCTTGGAGTTACTCTTCTACTTCCCCTTCTCAAAACCCAAAAGGAAATAAATATGTTGTCTGTTCAAAGATTTTTGCATGTTTATTCTCTCTTCTCTGTGAAGTGACTTGTACCGGAAAATCCGGATATGGAAAAACACGGAGCCAGCCAGCCATTCTCGGACGTGCCGCATAAATGAAGATCGTAATCTCAATTCCCATCTAGTTAGTCCGCTTCTAGAACTCATCATCATTTTCCTTCCGAAGGACCGAAACACGCAAGTCATCTACTCGATACGTCAATCTATGATCAGAGGAAATGCTACTATGATCGATCCTAAGATCTTAGCAAGGGGGTCTTACCTTAGATCTTAATGATATTTGTCCGTGGTAAGATCTTAGGTCTTACCAAGATCTTCTAGGCATGAATGTTGCTCGTCGGAAGTTGAGGGGGGGTGGCGTGGAGCAAAGGATGTGTGTGTGATCTGCGTCCAGGGGAAGGGGGGGATGGTTTAAGGTTATTTATTTTATGGGTCGGGGTGGTTTTGTGGACTTGGGGGAGACTACTACTGTAGGGCGCTATTATTCATTTTAAATTTCCCTTTTTTTTGGAGGGGAGCGTTTATCGGTGAAATGAGGGTTTTGAAATAGCTTTTGACTCAAATATTCCGAATACTATGTCAAGATGAATGTCCATCTTTAAGCTCACGAAGTGAACTTCTAGAGTCCTTGATAGTAGTCTTTCTGGTGCAGTTATCGTGGACTAGCGTGTTGATTTCCAACGTCGATCAAATCCTCTGCTCTATTAGAAAGGGTCTAATGTCCAGTTCGAGTTCCAAACTCTCAGAAGGTCAAAAGTAGAATCATCACATTTCCAAGAAAAAATTGTCTCAATCTCTGAAAGTGTCTATGGTGGTGTCTTGATTTCAAATGTCCAGCTCAACTTTAGCAGAGTCAATGTCTGGAAGTAGATCCAACGATTTGGAGCTAAGGCTACAAAATACCAGGCATCTGGAGATGTCGAAGTAGTGCCCGAGATCTATCACCACTATGCCTCATCACACACAAACTTCAAGCTCAAGTTTCCACACCCTTCTTCGCTTTTTCGAAGTGCTCCCTTAGGTCCCGCGAATAATCACCAAATCGATCCACCAACTGAGCACCAACCATCATCTTAACCACTGATCCCAGCATCCCACCAAAAGCTAAATTCTCTCATTAGCACTTCTTCACTTCACCTCATCTCATTGATTAGAAAACTCACTCTCCCAACAAACATAATCCGTCCCCCCTCCCTCAACCTCAACCATCTCCATCACCCGCTCAGAATGCAGCTGCCAATGACTATACCCGACCCCCTTCCACGCAATCCTAAACGCTTTCCTCCCATCCTCCCCAATCTTCTCCAGCCTCGTAACCACCAACCCCTGCGTCCGACTCCTCGTGCTCCCCTCAACCAACCCATCACCCTCCATATGCACATCAATAGTCGCCTCACTGCCTAATTCCAACCAACCCTCTTTCCCCGTCTCTAAATCCCCGCATTTTGGTATGGGAGTTTTCCGAGGGGAGATCACGCAGGCGGGACAGAATGTATTCCATAGGGGCCAGGTATTGGTATCTCGGATCAGGGTCAGGACTTCGATGGGGGTGGCGGGAATGATGGCTTTGCTGAGGACGGCGAATGTTCCTTTGGAGCCGTGGGTGGGAACCGGGATTGGGGGAACGAGAGAGGATGTCACGGGTGAGGAGGGGGAGGTGTGTGGTGAGGTTGTTGGGGGGTAGAGGGCCATTTTGTGGTGAGGGACGTGGTTGATGATGTTTTGAATTTCAAGGAAGTGTAAAATTGTTCTTGTAGAGAATAGGGAATGAAAGTGGTTTGATATGAACATTAACAGAAAGAGTGGCGGACGAAGTGAAAGTTTGAGAAACGTTCGACAGACGATGACGAGGAGCGAAACGTTTCAGTCGTTCGTCCGAAGATGGGAGATCGACAGTGACGTCTCTTTAGTACTCCGACCTAAAGGTAATGTACCCAACTTGTGCTCGGAAGATCATCTAAGTATCATTATGTGACTTCTGATGAGTTTGGAATGAGGGGAGACATTGTGTTCATGGCTCTGAACAAATGTCGGGGGTCGAGCACAAGTAAAGCATTGAAGAAAGGAATTTGGCAGCACTATTCACTCCACACTCTTTAAATGAGAATAAAATGAGAACCTAGGCGCTATTCAACATACCAACAGAAGAACTGAACTCATCTTAAGAAAATTGGAACATGTTCCACTCAGCATTCACGTGATTCTATTTTGCGCCTTGAATTCCAGGCCTTAAGCCGCGCTAAAATTGACCTCGCGACTTGGAACTTCAATAATTTTGACGGAGCTGCGCCAGGCAGTCCATCAACACCCAACCGCCAAAATGCCCGTCGTCAAAGGAGGAGTCTGGACCAATATCGAGGATGAGATTCTCAAGGCCTCCGTCTCGAAATATGGCCTGAATCAATGGGCTCGAGTGTCTTCATTGCTCGCGCGCAAAACCCCGAAGCAATGCAAGGCAAGATGGAGCGAATGGCTCGACCCAGGTATTCGCAAGATTGAATGGAGCAAAGAGGAGGATGAAAAATTGCTACATCTTGCAAAGTTGATGCCAACACAATGGCGGACGATTGCGCCGTTGGTTGGACGAACTGCTACGCAGTGTCTGGAACGGTATCAGAAGTTGCTGGACGAGGCCGAGCAGAAAGAAGCTGGGGAGCTTGGTCTTGGTGGCCCAGATGGAGGAGAGAACAAAGCGCCATCTGCCGATGATGTGCGACGATTACGACCTGGTGAGGTGGATCCAGATCCGGAATCCAAACCTGCGAGACCAGACACGATTGACCTGGACGAGGATGAGAAGGAAATGCTGAGTGAAGCTCGAGCTCGTCTAGCAAACACTCAGGGGAAAAAGGCCAAGAGAAAAGCTCGCGAGAGACAGCTTGAGGAGTCGAGAAGACTAGCAGTGCTGCAGAAGCGCCGTGAACTCAAAAATGCAGGCATCAACATCAAGGTCGTCAATAGGAAGAAGGGTCAGATGGACTACAATGCCGATATTCCATTCGAAAAGGCCCCAGCACCTGGATTCTACGAGACTGCAGATGAGGCTGTCACGAATGAGAAGGAAAGGGAAGCCTTTGATCCTCGAAAGCAGCAACTTGCAAACAAGCGCAAAGGAGACCAAGATGACGATCCGGAAAGAAAACGTCGAAAAGGAGAGAAGGAGGCTCCGTCCGCTTCTTACCAAGCCGCTATGAAAGCAGGTCAAATGCAGAAAATCCGGGAGGCAGAACAAAGCAGTAAGAGAAGAGCTTTAGTATTACCATCACCGCAAGTTGGCGAGGGAGAATTGGAGGAGATTGTGAAGATGGGTATGATTGGCGAGAGAGCGAATACGATGGCAAGGTCTAGTGAGAACGATGCTACGAGAGGCTTGGTCAACACATATTCGACCATCAACAGTGGAGCACCCATCAGGACACCTCGAGCCCCAGCACAGGAGGATCATATTGCCAACGAGATTCGAAACATTCGAGCGCTTACCGAGACTCAATCCTCACTTCTCGGTGGTGACAACACTCCACTGTACGAAGGTGCTGGTAGCACTGGATTTGATGGCGTTACCCCTCGGAAGCAAGTGCTAGAAACTCCCAACCCTATGGCAACCCCTTTCCGTCAGACCAATGGCCTAGGCCAGACTCCAATGCGAGCTCCAGGTTCTACACCAATGCGAACTCCACGTGATACATTTGCTCTCAATGCAGATGGGGAAATGTCTTTAGTGGGAGGGACACCTCGAGACATCAAATTACAAAATATGTCAATGAAGCATAAATTGAAGCAGGGTCTTGCATCTCTGCCCAAGCCGAAGGATACTGAATGGGAATTGGAATTACCCGAGGAACAACAAGAGGCTCTTGGCACCGAGGAGCTCACAGAAGAAGATGCCGAGCTTAGAGACCGTCGAAACCGAGAGATTCGGGAAGCTCAGGAGAAGTTAGATTTTCAGCGACGGACGCAGGTTATGCAAAAAGGACTACCACGAACCAAAGCTGTCGACGTCGACGCTCTGTTCAAAGCTGCCTCGAAGATTTCGGATCCTGTTGAAGCTGCTATTGCCCGAGAAGCTGCACTTTTGGAAGCCAACGATGCATTGAGATATCCCGTTCCCGGTGCCAAGGTGAAAGGCAACATGACGCCCCTCGAGACTCTTGATGATGACGCTTTGGCACGAGCTCGGTTAGAGATTGATCGTGAGATCCCAGAACACATTGCCAAGCAAACTCCAGAGTTCTTCCAGAAGGCATGGAACGACGCTCACAATTCCTCTTTGTTGCCTGGTCTTAGCGGTTATGGTGATGAAGTTGATGAGGAGCAACTGCTCATCGAAACCTTCGATGTAAATTTACCTACCACCTCTCTCATTTCTCTGTCGTACTAACAATCTCCCAGAAAGTCCAAGATGCAATCGTCTCCGCCGCCGAAAAGGGTAACAAAATTGAGAAGAAACTCAAGCTTCACCTAGGCGGTTATCAACAACGAGCAAAGACGCTCCGACAAAAGATCTCGGAAGCTTCAGAAGCACTTGAGAAAGCTACCACCTCCCTCGACTCATTCAGAACACTGCAGATCTCAGAAGAGGCAGCGATCTCCAGGCGTCTAGAGGGTCTAAGAGCAGAGGTTGGATTCGTTAGTACGAGAGAAAGAGAGGCGCAAGATTTGTATAGAACCAGGAAGGAAGAGTTGATCAGTTTGAGTGTGGGCACGAATGGGTATCATTGAGATTCATCTGGGACAAATGGACATGAAAATAGCGTGGCATAGCATAGTTGTACAACAATCATATTGAGGCACCCCGGGTTGCCTCTTGGTGCAAACATGGTTCTCGGAAGAAAGATGACAGTGATTCGGATGTGAATTGTTTTACTTGGTATAAGATAGCATCTAATACACGTAATAAGTTAGATAGACAGTGGTATATTATTTTGCTTTGTCACTGTTTGACAGCTAGGTATTTGCGCATTGTTCGCTATTTGCGCTATACGCGCGATGAGCGCTGTTCGCGCTGTTCGCGCTGTATGCGCATTTTGAGCGAAATGCGCTGCAGGGCCAAATCGAAAATAGGCCTTGGTTGCATGTCACGAAGATTGTGATATTGATTGTTAGCAAAGCCAGCAATAATTTATGTTCAGTCTGACGATTGCTTGACGAAATCACTCATAGCTCAATCATGAACAATAGGAATCTGAAAACCATTGCTTCATTTCAATCATGCTCCCTATGCTATGCTATATGCGTATCCTTCTCTTATTGCCTGGTAAAACAAATCGTTCTATATCTCAAAAAATGCATTCCAGACGCCAAAACTCCAATCTCATGCATATACGATGTAAATTTCCCTCATGTATCCCTCGCGACACTCTGCACTGTCCCGGCCAAGATGCCAGCACCGATGATACCGCCATTATGACAAGGCCGCAACGCAACTCTCGGCACCTCTTCTCCGTCACCGAATTCCGCCGTCATAATTCCATCGAGAAAATTCTGGCAGTCTTCGAGATAGTCTTGGAAATGGACGATACATCCGCCTGTGTAGCCAATTAACAACTCGTCGACGTCCGGGTGCTGGATGATTGGAGGTCCATTGCCGTTGACGGCGTTTTCTAGGAGCGAGAGGTGGATCTCGTCTGCGGAGCCGAGGAGGCCGATGATGGCTGCTGCTACGAGGCCGGCGGCTCGAGTCTCGATAGCTTTCGCGATGGTGTAGACGATTGTTGCTAGTTCTTCCGACCATTGCCAGGACGTGTCGGGAGATGGAAGTTCTGTTTGGAGCTGTTTGATCATAGAAGGTTCGGTCACTGCTAGATGAGGCCCAAGGTTTCCAAGGAAAGTGGTTGTAAGGCCATATCGTTGTGTCAGGCTTGAAGGGAGATGTGAGTCAGGTATGCGAAGATGGGCGGTGAAATAATCGAGGATGATAATTCGACCTAGTTCGCCTAGATATCGTCCTGCTGTCATGAATTCGAATGGCTGAAAGCCCGGTGGTATGTTCTCGTCGCTCAGAATTTTATCCCAAGACGTGACTAGGTTCAGGTCATGTAAAGGTCCAGCTGCACCTTTGATAGTCCATTCTGTGTTGACGGCAATCTTGAGCTCTTGATCTGAGTCGTCTGAGCCATCTAAGACTTTTACTTTCGATGGTCTTTTGCTAGCTTTCAGTTTGTTGAGTGACATCGGAATTGTGGCATTGCAGCCCGTACCGCAAATGAGTCCCATAGCAGGTCGTTGTCGAGGATTAGTGCCATGCTGGTAAGTAAAGGAGACCAGAGTCGAGACGGTGTCATTTGCTATTGCAGTCATCTTCACTTGTGGCAATTCTGGACTTCGTGCTCTGTCGTAGCTTTGACAGAGGTTTGTGCCTAGGTCAAAACCTTTGGGTATCACAAAGCCTTTACCCATATCCATTATAGTAGCATCTGATAACGTATGTTGGCTGTATGTAGATTAGCAGAAAACCTAACATATAGTACCAGTTGGGACCAACATCATCGGGAAGGAAAAGGTTACTCCAAGAGGAATAGTCCCTCTCATTTCTTCGGGCCATTCTTTACAGCCACTTTTTACCACCTCAGCTATACACTTCCCGATCCAGTTGAAAAATTCTTCTGCATTGTTATTCTTCAACTGTTCGCCAATTGGCCACGATTTCTCCAAGCATCTGGTCACACGTGATCCTTCCTCAACCTCGAGCTCAGAGACCAGGAAGCCATTCTTGGTTTCAGCAGATTCATTGCCCAGGAGCTTTATAAAGCCAACTCTTAGATTCGTGCCACCTCTGTCAAACGTCAGGACGGTCACTCTGCAGAGGGGGGCCCGCTATGAGTTACTCACATATCAATAGCCAAGTACCTATCGACTTGTCAGCATACAGCGCACGCGACCCTTCGTAGAATTTGAATGCAAAGCTTGGAACACACGGGGAACCTAAGAATAGGTATCACCTCGTGAAACGAAAGAGACGAGGTAACAGAAGGCAACCCACCTTCCCTTCGCCTCTCCTGAGGAACGCAGAACACTATCCGAAATCGGCGTAGGGAGAAATTGGTCCTGAGACTTCGCCGCAAGAGCCGTATAAGTAGCGCAGAGCTTGTTAGCCAAGTTATGAATTGTTGGTATATCGACTTGCAACGGGCGAAGAAATTCGTCCAGAGACTCCCTTGTTGCCGCCATGGAGATTGAGAAAAAGGAACATGTAGATGCAATTAAGGGAGACGGCAGAGTTGATTAAGGTACAGCTCAGCCTGGTCCCTTAGTGCATGACTGTTGATGCGAGGCTGTTGAGTCAAGGGAGGAAACAGTCAGGCGTGGCATTAGCAACGGGAAAACAGGGGTCTTTGCCATGTCATGTCTTGGGTTTGTTAGCCTCGTCATTTGCACATTTGAGACTCTCCCACCTTCAACATCTTCATGGATCCATCAATATGAAGCCCGACATGCTACCCACCGTTGCTAGCGATATCAAACGCCCTGTTATGGATAATGAAAAGGACGATACCATGTTTATACGATCTCCAGGGCACAGGAGCCGACCTTTAGCTATAGCTTTCGGTGTTGTCGCCTTGTGCTATTTGCTATGGTCCTCCGTCTTCAGCAACTATGCTTTTCATCTGCCATGCCATAATCAGGTGGTCAAAATCGATACACCAGTTCATATCCTAGCAGATAAACCGCTCGTGCCATTAGAAGCTCATATAATGAGCAAATGTCCCGACGCGAAGGTCGGTTTCACATGCCAATATCTGCGAGCAAATATCTGACCTTATATAGGACTGCTTAAAGATGCTGGTGCTACCTACGATGCAGAGAGTCATCGACAAAGTCAACTTCACCCTATCGTATATTGGTACACCAACGGATAATGATGGGGTTGACTGCATGCATGGTCCCGAGGAGTGCATGGGAAATATAATAGAGCTCTGCTCAGCGCAACTATACCCGGATCCCAAGGTATCTATTCTATCTATATATACGGAAAGAAAGTTCTAACACCTTTCCAGATCTACCTCGGATTCACGATGTGCCTGACTCGAGATTACCAAGATATTCCATCGAAGAATTTGGTGGAGGATTGTGCTCTCGAGCACGGCATCGACTTCGACAAACTGAACGAGTGCGCAGTGGCAGACAACGGTGGACTCGGCATGGGTATGCTACGAGACAGTGTGCGACATTCGAAGGATGTTGGTGTGACCAAATCCTGCACAATCCGAGTGAACGAAGAAATATACTGCGTCCGCGACGGGAGACAATGGAAGGACTGTCCAAGTGGAGGGGGCGTCAATGATCTGGTCATTGCGATTGAGAAGCTCTATCAAGCCTCTTCTGCTTCAGAGGCCCGAATATCTCCGTCCATAGCTCACTAGCTTCGCCCAGTGTATAATGCAAATCAACTTTCTCCATACCAGCATCTTCGTCTCCCTCCATCGTTCTTAACTGCTCCATGATACTCTCCAATCCAATCGCCTTTCCTGTCGCTTGTGTATTACCAGCTTCCAACGCCACATGAACAATGTGGATATGGAAGTGGTAATATGTCGGCTGGTAATGAACATAGAGCTTCAGTTGATCCTCCTCCAGCTCCGGATAAGTCTTGACCGTAGCTTGCAGCAGCTTCTCCCTCATATGCCGCAACCACGGAATATGCTTCTTCTTAAGATCTCTCAAGCTCCAAATATCTCTCCGTTCCACCAACCCCAGCAAATGTAGTCCCTCCATCGTCTTTCGGTCCCAGTTCAAGTCTGGCGTTAGCAGGAAACCCTCGTCTCCATCCCTTCCCCGTGGAGTCCTATATATCACATCTTCCACTTCCGCTTCTCCATCAATTATGTTCCACACCCAATTCAGCCGTCCTTGCTCGCGTTTGCTTAGCATGTAGGGTCTGACATGCTCCCTGTAAATCTCCGGCGTCTCGACAACCATTCGTACACCTTGCTTGCTGTACTTCTTCACGTGTTGCTCCGTACACGGATATATTAGATTGATCTTTAGATCGGCGAAGTCTGCTGGCTGTCCGTCTGATGTGTAGGGAGAGCTGTTGGCGAGGTACCAGAAGTATACATCGTTCGCGCCAAGATTCTTTATTGACGATAGAGTGGAAGGCAATTGAGAGAGGTAGGTTTCAGAGGTAGGAAAAGGGGCTCGTTCGAGGATTAGGATCGCGGGTGAGGAGTCTATCGTGCCGTAGAGTACACTGCGGCGTCCGGCTTGGTCTGGAAGTATTGTTAGAGAGGTGTGGAGGGGTAGTGGGAGAACATTGTTTGTTTACCTTGATTCAGAATACGAGTGAGTTTGAACTTTGGGACGAGAGCTTCGGGGTTTACTGTGGAATTCCCCATGTTGATTGATAATTGATACGAAGATTGAGAAAGGGTGGTGGTGTTGACCTTCGTCCTATTCTCTGAGTCTGGCTGTTGAGTCGCAACCAAAAATTAAGGATGGCGGGGTCGGAGCTCGCCCTGAATTTCTGGGCCCTGCATTTCAGACGACGTCCGAGCCTTTGTCACAACGTTCTGTTCACAAATGGCAGCATGATCAATGCTCAGTATGGGTTGAAAGTCGATGTAAATTACTAAGTGGTATTGTTTCTGATATCTCTATCCGCGCTTTTAGATAATTGTTTTTCCACGCACTTGTCGTCCTGTTCGTTTTTTGGACACCGGTGAGACTCGCTGACCTTCAAAAAAAATCCAATCTCAAGTTGGATATGACATATTATTTCTTGCCAAATTCATGACTTTTGTTGTTCATCAAAGACTATATACAGTATCTTACGCATTTCCTTCTCAAGGCTCAAGATAAGTTCGCATCCTCCTACCTCTCATATCAGTCACTTCCATCTCTACATGCAAACCCAAGCTGTGCTTGTGGCAGTACTTGGGTCGGTGATGGTCGCAGAGAAACTGATCTCTGGCCCGATTCCTCCAATATTGGATGTCATTAATTGACATCCTCCACATGGTACATACACTGTACTTGTTGATGTCAAGGGATGTACCGTCTTTGTAGGTCCAAGCACCATGGTCTCAGACATGAAGATTACTTTCGTACATGGTGTGATAGCAGCCTCTTTCTTGGCAAGAGAAGCTGGATCTCCAGTAAGATATTCGGTGACCGTGTTCGTAAGACAGCCCTTTTGGCAGGTAGGACAAGGCCCTTGCACTGCAACAGTCGGAGTTGTTGGGCAGCATAAGTCGTTTGCAGGGAGCGTGACGGTTTCTGTTGAGAGCATTATACAATCCGCATGTGGGCCACACGTGGAGACATCGGGACAGCCTACGATCAATATCAGCAGGGGCAAGTACAGTACGGGCTCAATCCTACCTACCGGACCCGTGGTGTTTCGTCGTTACTGTATGAGTGTAACACGCGTGGGGTATCGTCAAAATGCTCTCGACCGTGATGGTAGTGACATGAGAAACCGTAGCAACCGTTGGTCCGCATGTGGGATCTTTTTTTGCAAGCAATTCTGGTAAGCCCGCGACAAATTGCCTATTCACAACCTCGTAAGCCCAAGTTCAGACGACGAAAGGCACAAGTGGAGCACTCTACTCACCCAGCAAGAAGAACCAACACAACTGAATAAGTGATTGCAGATATCATTTTGCGAACTGTATCTGTCGATATTGATTTGCGTTTGAGGTTAAGTGAGGTATTTATTATCTCAAATACTCACCGTACCATACTAGGCATGCGGAGCTGATGACTTCTTATGCCTCTCTCTCCGAACTGTATTCGTCCCTCGTTCCGTGCCACAGTGGTATCTTACCGATGTTTGACTGTATAAGGGTTGGACGGTAGGTTTGTGTCGGGGAGGGATACAGTTAATCTGTCTAACATGAGATCCCCTGCGGCTAGCCCACATGGCATCCTAGAATCAGAGAATGCCTCGAAACTTTCAGATATGTGAAATCCTTGGTCGGTCAAGAGGCGAACCAATTGGCGCATGGCTGTGGTATGCTGTGTGTATTTGTGGCATTCCATATTCAGGAGATGAATAGAGTGCATGCTTGAAGAAAGGGTTTTTATATGAATTACCATTTTGCCTGTTGAGGAGTTGTGGGGTAATACGAAGCCCGTGACCACAAAGCAAGGGGCCCTTGCTGCTAATCTACAATTGACCAGAGTCTATGTCTAGTTTCCACCAAAGACGGATTTCCAACGCCCGTAAATGCCAATGCCGTCGCTATGCTGCTGCAAGATTCTTCATCGAAACACTCAATTGTTCTGCCCGTCTCCCCTTGCCCGTGTTTCTTCACGGAAAGATCAGCCGAAACCCCAGATTATGGGATTTGATATGTCGCAACCCTGCCCGATATTCTTGATCATGAAAAGAAGTACTCGCTGTTCTTCAGTCTTGAGACATCAAACTCCCCCTGGATTCATTAGCATATCTAAGTTGCACGCTGTGGGGCCGACTCACCTTTTTCGGGACCGGGGGAAAGGTCAGAGGAAGCCAGATCGAAGTAGCAGTAATTTGAGGATACTTTGTATGTCGGGGTAAAAGTAACTTCTCGAAGCCGCTGAGCTTGTCCTCTGGGGAAGTTTTCGCCTTGTCAGCGTCTGCATCCATCAATTCTTCATCTGAATCCATGTTTTCGGATGGTCGAGCTTCATCGTCATTTGCGTCACGTGATATACATTCTGTGCTCTGCTCACCAGAGGAAGATACCTGTCCGAGTCTAGCAAGCTCGAGCCCTTCATCAACGCTGTGTGCACTGGACGTGTCGGCTTCTTCGAAGATACTGGCAGCCGTTATCATCGCTTTGCCTTTCTCAATGTCTTTAGGATTTGACGAGCTAAGTAGTCTCTGACGTTTGGACTCCAATTTCAGCTCGTCAGCGAACAGCAAGCCGCGTGGAGTGCTTCGAAGACGCGCGCGCTGCTCGGCCCGGGTTGCACGCCATTGCATAATCTTTTTGTACGCTGGTGATGTGTGCGGAAGTTTTCGGAGGTATACACAACCACTGTATCGAGCAGCAAATTCGGCACTGAGACGTCCCACAACATCATCAGTGTGGATTTGGATGAAAGCGTCCCTCAGAACTCGATTCATTGTTCCCACATCTGAGGCATGAGTCCAGAAGGAATCATGTACGGCGGCAAACGATAATCCAAGCTCATCGCAACGTATAGCAGAGAGAATCATATGTGTGGCATCCAATGAATGGATGAAGTTTGGCGGAAATCCTTGCAATTGTTTTCGCTTACTGACCGGATCTGACCGATGCGGTTCTGACAGACTGAGCATCTGCATGTTCGTCGGAACAACCTTGGCTTTTGAGTTGCGATATGGCTGTACCACTGGCATATGGACTGGATTTGTCCAAATTACACTAGACTTGAATTGAACTAGATCTTCGATTTTCGGCACATACCTCTGGTCTTTCGGCCCAGAGAGTTTGGACCACTCAGACTCTAGACGTGACAGCTGCTCCCGAGTTATACAGGTCGAAATTCTGCTGGCACAATCCCCAAGCCAGTGCTGAATGTCATGAGCGCCTTTAAACATGGTGGATAGAGCCGTGAATATTCTAGTAGCCACGTATGAAGAGAGGGTTCCCAAATTGATTGTGTCCGTGGTCGGAAGGTTTGGGTACGCTGCGACCAGCTGCTTCCGAACCTGTGCTTTGGCACCAATAAAAGTCACACCGTACACGTTGGTCATGACTGTTTGCTTGACTGTTTTGCGAGTGATTTTGCCATCGAGGATGATTGCCATTGGGTCCCCCTTCTTCTTCTCGTCGGCGATTTGTGCCTTCACCAACTCCGCCACAGCTGTGTAGACATCCGCAGGCCTATCACCAGGCTCCAGATTGACCTGTTTAGCGCCCCATAGGTCACCACCAAGAGCTGCGTAATGTTGGAGTCCGTTACAGGTACCATCTTGGTGCACTGGGAGGTGAGAAACGAATCGAGATGGATCAGGGGAGCTGAGCGCATTATTGAGCTCAATGCAGGCCGCCAGACATTGCCAAGGATCCTCGGCCTCGAGCCACCAACGAGCACCAACCAAGGGCTTAGTTGCAGAGTCGATCACGGAATCGAGATGTTTCATAGCAAACTCCTCCCGTTCCCTCAGACTAGCTTTATCGTAGCCGAAGACATTGGCGAGATGTATCTTGAGCCACTTCAATCCCGTTTCCCCAAGCTCTCGGCCTTCACCAAACGTGAGGAGACCTCTGCAGTGGTCGGCGCCCATGTGATTGAGATACGGCGGTATTGGATAAGCCCGGCCGCGGAAGTCGATATTATGAGGGAAATAAAATTGTTCATTCCTCAGTGCCCGGGCAATTTCCATCTGAAAGTTCTGAAAGCAGCGCTGCGAATGCAAACCACCTTTAGCATTCTCCACGTTTTTTACAGCTCGAATCCATCGACGTCGTTCTAAGGGATCTGTTGATGGCTCGGGCTCTGGAGGGATCGAGATTTTCGGATTTTCAGCAGGAATATTGGCGATTGCCTCGCCGGAGTTCCACGCTTCCAGCATGATATCGAAAACCGGCTGGTTGATTCGCCAAGGTGTCCTGCCTAGAGCGTTCAAGCCATCGAACATTATTTTCATGTCGCCTTGGTCGATTGCAGCATCCACGTAATGCCTCTGGTCCTTGTCACCAGCCTTGATTCGCATCACTTTCCCTGGATGAGATATGAAACCGCCTTTGTCGAATAGTGACCACGGCTCGGGTGGCACAAGCATTGGCAAGTGCTTTGCCAGGAGACTATGTACTGGCTCTCGCTTCAACTGCTCGACTATGGCCTTGTTTGCCACAATAACTCCAAGCTTTCTGCCCATCTTATACTGAAACGAGTGTGAAAATGCAGGTTGCATCTGTGTGACGGTCTCCTTGGTTTTTGGATGTGTCAGAGTCACTGGCACTTGCGCAACTTCCACCAAAGCCGACATCAAGAATGCACCAACTTTGGCTCTCATGGCCATGGGCCATTCGTGTTGTGGAAGGGCGGTTGCTTGATCCAAGAAACGATTCGCGTACTTTGCCACAGCTCCTGCCCTACGACCACGAGTAGCTTTCAAGATAGCTTCTCTGGAGAACAAGGTTTTGTCTTTCTTGGATGCAGGCCATATGTTGCTTTTCCTACTCCGTTGCAAGGCCTCGTATGCGCTTTCGTCCTCGACACTCTTGGCTATGGCCATAATTGCGGTGGATAACGGCATACCCTTATCCACGCCCAGTGAACCCAAAGCACCCATGGTCGATAGGATCGTTACAGCTGCCAGTCTTTGAGGAGGTATCGTACGCAAAAATGGACCGTATATACATCGGTCCTGGTCCTCAGTGGATTTTCTGGCTGAAGGTACTTCGGCTTCTTCGATCTTGACAAGTTCCGCTTTCAAGTGTTGCTCGAGAGCCACTTGCCATTTCCACATCCTTCCCCCCAAAGATTTTGTCTGAAGACTTGTGTTCAGACCCATCTTTGTAAGATGAGCGCTTTCTTCCCTCCACCTTGCAATTGCAGACTCCACAGCATCACTCTCTAAACGACCTTGGATCTCTCGCCTCATCTCTGGGCTAGCAGTGGCAATGTCAATGCCTTCACTCGGAAGCTTCGAAAATAGAGAGAGTGATGCTTTGAGCGATTTCAAGCCCATTCCTTTCAGATCCGTGGGTTTCACGCCTGGAATAGATCGCTCTGCATCGACATGAACTTGCTCCGAGGCTTCGGGGGCGACGGATTGAAGGTCTACATCTTCTTCCTCTATATGAGATGATTCATAATTATAGTTCGGATAGATGTGGGTGATGTGATTTAGTTCGTGAGCGGTCAAGACTGCTGCGTATTGCAAAAGTTCCAGACTTGCCTCCCTGTCGAGCATGTCCATGTATCGACGAACAAGCCTTTCCCTTTGTCCACCTGGCGACTGAAGAGCCGCTTTAACCATATATGCAACCATCTCCACATCTTGAGGAATGCCTTTCGATCTGATCTCGAGCTCAAACCATTTATGGAGGTCTTGCATCGCAGCTTCGGTAGGATTGGCCATGATTTGTGCTACAGCAGCTCGAAGGTATTGATGCTGAAGGTACACCATCTCTACCATAGATAGCTCCACGTTGGACAACCGGCGAAGAATCGCACCAGCCCGTTCGATCCTCCCAACTTGCAAACAAGCATGAAAGACAGCCTGAACTTCAGCTAAATCACCACCAATAGCACTGACACCACGATCCATTCTCAGCCGTACTGATGAAGGCGTTGCAAGTGAGCCACCCAGTGCTAATGGTTCGTGTCCATGATGTAATTCGAAAATGGAGCTTGTGCTGTTTAACGTGTTCGAAGCTGAAGAGAGGGGTGGCACATTGCCCATGCCCACAAATGGTATCTCGTCCATCGAACTGTACGTCGCCGCTGTTGCCATTGCGCGCCGGGTTGGTTGATTAGATGTATCATTCGAGTCCCTTCTCTTTCGTATTGCAGGACTGGGGGATCCCGTTTCGACCGACACCCATCTCCGGCTTCTCTGCCCTAATGTATAGGATGGATATAGCCATGGCAGACTCGATTGTTCGGAGAGGATTCTATTTCGAAATGTATCTAATCGAGCTTTTCGTCGTGCGGCTCGGACGAGCATGTTGGGTATAGGTACAAGAAAAACGAGCAAATAATTAAAGACAAAGCGCAGGTACAACTAAAGGAAACAAATTACAATGAATTCTGCAGAAAAGAGCTGGTGGTACAGGGCCATTCGGATGGTCGCGTGAAATCAATCGATAGCAGAAAGCGGCGAAAGCGAGCATGCGAAATTTTGGTACCCCGTCGTTTTGAGCTTACTTGGGTCGCCGTACCGTACCCCTGAATCTCGGCTTCGCCTCGCCTTTCACCCCTTTTATTTCTTGCGGCTGAGAAACCAATCGAAACGCGCAAATCCCTAAATATCTCTAGGGAAAATACTGAATTCAGAGTTCAAAATGGTTACATTTTGTAGTACTAAATCTTTTATGTGCTTCAATTTGTCCATTGGACGCAGTCCAACTCGAATTCTATTGTGCTGAGTTCCTATTCTTCAATCGCAAGCATAGTACCACCCGGATGAATTATACGAACTCATCAAAACTCTTTCCAATTTCGAGCGTTCTCCCAGGCATATGCCACTTTCAAACAAGTGATTTCATCAAAATGCTTGCCCACAATCTGCATACTAGTTGGGACACGTATGTTTTCATCAGCCTTTGCTGGAACGAAACCAATAGGAAAAGCGAGAGCAGGGTGTCCTGTCGCATTGAAAGGACAGGTGTTGTCGAGCTTCCCGATGGTTTTGCTCATCTTTGTGATTGGAGAATCATCGTCAGTAGGTAGTGGATCTGCTGGAGTAATAGTTGTAGGCATAACTTTAAAGAAGTCAGTATGGTACTTTGAAAGAGATCTGGGAGTCGAGAGGCTCGTTCGAGGAGTTGAAACACATCTTCTTAATGAGCAACCCCCGATCAAATCCGGAAGATCTAGGCTCCTTCAACAAATACAGAACAAAGGTAGATTTGGACATACTGAGGAGATCGTACTTCTTGAGTATCTCGTCGTACTCCTCGGTCAGCTTCCTGCATAAATTCACCGCTTTCGCATAGACATGAGGGAATCGTTCCCAGCAGAATTCTCCACCAAAGACCGAATTCTTGCTCACTGGACTCATCTGCGACAAGCATTAGCGGCGGCGATGTACGTACAGAGTGCGGCATATTACCTTTTCTATCGAGGTTGCTGTACATGGCAACATCTTCTCATATAAGTCTGTCAGCATGACTTGTCGGCGTCCTGATGCTTTTCCGATCCGTCCCATAACACCTCCTTGACGGCTTGCAGCACCAAACAAAGCTGGAGCGATCTCATGCATTGGGATACTGACGTCCTCGACAACTGCTCCCAAGTCTTGAAAGACTTTTGCAGCAGCCTGAAATTTGGCTTCAACACCAGAATCCAGCATCTTTTGTGTCAAACCCTCCTTCAGAATCCCAATACGCATGCCTTTCACCCCACTATCCTTGGTTTCCATCAGTATCTGAGAATATTTTGGGACTTGGTCTCGAAAGGGTGTCCCAGCGCGCTGTCTGTCATCAAGCCCGTCAACGCCAGCAATAGCTTCGAGTAACAGCGCATTGTCCAAACAGTTCCTGGTGATTGGGCCAACAAAGTCAATCGTTGCTTCGTTACTCACACAACCAGTATATGGGACCAAACCAAATGTGGCTTTGAATCCAACAAGGCCACATAAGCTTGCTGGTATGCGAATAGAGCCACCTTGGTCAGCACCAATGCCAAGATCAACCTCACCCTTCGCGACCAAATTTGCAGTACCTGAACTGCTACCGCCAGCACTGTACCCTTTGGCATACGGGTTATTGACAGGTCCAGTGGCGGCTGTATACGAAGCAGCGCTTGTGCTAAGATTTTCGCAGACAGCTTTGCCTGTGATAATCCCACCGGCTTCTAAGATCCGGCTCACGATCGTTGCGTCCATTTTAGGTGTCCAACCGGTAAATGTGTCAGTACCAATTAGGCATGGGACGCCAGCAACGCAGATGTTGTCTTTGATGCAGACAGTTCGTCCTTGGAGTAATGTGGAAGTTGGTGATTTATGAGCCAAAGTGAACCGATGGGCCCAGGCATTGTCTGGATTATCCGACTTTGCTGGGAAGTAGCTAGTTTCTTTTAGTTGGTCCTGGTCCAAAAATAACCAACTACTTACAGGTTTTCTCGTGGGCTCAATTCCAAGTCAGGCTCTGGTTGATAATCTGATTTGAAATTGGTCAAAATGTATGCAAATAAGTGTGGTTACAAAACGTACCATCCATTTCGGAGACGAATTGCATGGCATTGCATGTAGCAGCGAGCAAAGTCGTGTACTCGGCTTTTTCATTGTCTTTGAACTGGTAGCCAAATTTGGCAGCAACACCAGTCAAGTCATCTTCAGTAATGTTGACACCTCTATAATCATATTAGGGTTGAGCGAATAAAAGGATAAATATGAGACTTACTCTGCTGGAGTTACGGACAACAAAGACATTATTTCAAAATCTCTGGGACTTGAATAGTGATTACAGAAATGTTTCGAAGGATCAGAACATGTAATTTAAAGAGCCAGAGGTCAAAATCGAAGGTCATCAAACCAGGTTTACATGTTGAATGCATTCATCCCATCTTTGGCTTCGTTATCTTCGGATCTCCGCCAGACATTACCTCAACTCTAGCAGTTTTACACCATGATAAAGTGTTTCCAAGCTAACCTAAAGGAGACACGATGCTGGGTTAAGTTTTCTAGTTATATGACGCAGCTTTGTCTCTTCTTTTCTTTCCCAAGGTCCGCGCGCGGCGCAGCCAAAGGGTGAAACACGAAAATCACGTAATCACATGACTTTTACGCCCGTAACAAGCGGCATGAAACTCGGTGAAGAGTCATTTTGGCTTGATCGATAAACTTTCGGAGATATGGCATGGCCGCGGTTATAGAAATCATGTAGCCAAAGGAGCAAGAGTCGGCGATAATGAGAGTGAAATCTGAAGAAGTCCTGGAACAGCCGAGGCGAGTCACGATCAACCGAAATTGTGGAGTCTCACCAAAAATCGCTTTGCACATTTATGGTCAAAAGAGTCAGTTCTCTTCATACTATGTCCTGATGAGGGAATTATGGCTGATGCCAAAAGCCACTCTAGGGATATTGGGCCAGATCCTGACCTCCTTGAAACTGCGCATGCATCCGTCCAATGAGAGACCGGCACCAGGTGCTGTGCCTTTTCTCTGGAAAGTATGGTAGTACAGGACCTATATAATAGCCGTCCTCGACCCGACCTCTTTTCAGCAATCTTCAAGACAGATTGATCCAAAGAGAAACGATAGAATCCAACTATCTCATTATGTCGTTTCCAGGCCCTCCTATTGACCCTGAATTGGTCGCGCTCCTCGAACCTGTTGAAAGTCAGGAAGAATTCACACTACAAAGTATCATCAAGCGGCGCAAATTTGTTGAGCCCCTGTGTGGAATTCAACAAGTCCAGTAAGCCGAACTCTGACCCTGTTGCAAGGATATTTTGAGTGCCGAGTTCTGTGAAGACATCGGCTCTTGAACACTTCAACAAGATGTTGACTTATCAATAGCGACGACCCTGATATTTCCTATGAAGAAGCCACGACACCAGGTCCAGGGGGAGAGATCATCCTGTCTATCCTTCGCTCCAAGACTTCGACCCCAGAGAAGAATGCTCCTGGCATTTATCTAATCCATGGTGGTGGTATGGTTTTGGGGACTCGACTCTTCCTGATCAACAATATGTTTCCTACCATCAGTAAGTTGAATTCTGCAGCAATCATGAGAGCCGAGCTTCTCTGGATCATCCTCGAGCGCTGCACATCAAAGAAGATGCGGTTTAGCTTCTCAGATGAGCTCCTCAGCTCCTAGATTGTTGTTGAAGGTCTGAACTAACTCGTCAATAGAAGAGATTGGTGCCGTCTTGGTTAGTGTCGAGTATAGGGTAGCTCCTGAACACCCAGCACCTGCTGCGGTAGAAGACTGCTACACTGGTCTCAAGTGGATGTTTGAGAATGCCATTACTCTGGGAGTGGATGCCAGCAAGATTATCATTTCAGGAGGGTCTGCTGGAGGTGGGCTTGCCGCAGGTGTTGCTCTTCTAAATCGCGACAGAAAAGGCCCCTCTTTATTTGCACAAGTGCTCGTCTATCCAATGTTGGATGACCGATGCACTTCCGTCTCCGTAAAGCAGTTCGAGACTTTGGGAAACTGGACTGGCAAAGCCAACGTGGAATGTTGGAATCATTATCTGCCTGGTATTCGAGGAACCGACAAGGTCAGCATATATGATGCACCATCTCGAGCACAGGATCTCTCTGGCCTGCCCCAGACTTTCATTGAAGTTGGAGCATCCGAACCATTTCGAGACGAAGATGTAGCTTTTGCAACAAAATTGTGGGAACATGGTGTCCAGGCAGAGTTGCATGTGTGGCCAGGAGGATTGTGAGTCCCCCATGAAATACCCAAGTCGTTCCCTTCGAACTCTGATTTTGCCCACCTTAATTTCCATTCAAGTCATTCACAATAGCTTATTTATTTGCAGACATGGCTACGACGTTTTTGCTCCGAACTCCAAGATCGGACAAAGTAGCAAACAGACCCGCCTGAATTGGTTCAAGAAGATTCTAGCAGCACCGACCGTACCTTCGATTCCGGCTGTACTTTAAGAGATCGAGGAGAATCTTGCGAGTAGTTGACCTAGTTGTCATCGGCTGTCGATTTTGCCTTTGCTGCGAGAAATCTGTTCAAGACTAGCTAGCGAAGTCACCTTGATGTCTACCACAACGAAAACCACCCGCATCGGCTTGAAATGATAAATTGCTTCGAATTATATTCATTTCTGCAAGCAACTGTTCAGAATACATCGACTCGAAATGTTTCTTCACTCTCTTGCAGATGTCTCGTATACTGTGACGTACGCTGTTGAGCTAAAGGGGGTGACGTAAATGATCGACTGGGTAAATTGGAAGGGGAAGTTACTCCACTTACTTCAATCCATTTCATTCTGAACTCGTCTCTATCATAAGTTCATATTTACGTTCAGATAAGCCAGAAATTCCTATTCAACATGGCATTGAGTCAAGCTGCAGCACTGGTCGAGAAAGTCATCGGCCACGGCAATAATGCAACCACGGAACAAGACCTCACCAACCCGGCCCGAGATCGTGCAAAGTATGCCGACCCTAGTGGCGAAACAATGAAGGCTTTGGTCTGGATGGGGAAGAATGATGTGCAAATTCGTAAGTGATTTAGTAATGAAGTCAAAGATTCGGTTCCTCAAGGGAGTTTAGATGATGTCCCAAAACCACGAGTTGTAGAACCAAGAGATGTTATCCTAAAAGTTACGGGAAGCACAGTTTGTGGCTCCGATCTTCATCTTTTGCACGGATCTGTGGTGCAAATGGAGAAGGGAGATATCCTTGGTCATGAGTTCTGTGGTATTGTTGAGTCGATGGGGTCGAGCGTGACAAATTTGCAAAAGGGAGACCGAGTTGTGGCATCTTTTCAGATCGCTTGTGGTGAGGTATGTCTTCTTACTTACTTCCCCAATATATGCACGATTATATTTAACCAACTATTACAGTGTTATTACTGCCAGAAGAAACAATCATCTCAGTGCGAGAAGACAAACTCCAATACTATGGAGCAAGGCATGGCAAGTCACAGCATCTGAGCATTTTAGTCATCGCTAAGAACAGTACAGTACGGCGGTCGGACTGCTGGTATGTTTGGTTATTCTCACTTTACAGGTGGCTTTGCAGGAGGACAAGCCGAGTACGTACGTGTTCCATACGGCGACGTGAATCTCCTCAAGCTACCATCAAGCGTGCCAGATGAAAAAGGACTTTATCTCTCAGATGTTCTGGCCACTTCCTGGAACTGTGTCGTAGATACAGGCGTCGAAAAGGACGACGTTGTTGCGATATGGGGAGCAGGACCTATTGGTCAAATGTGCGCCGATTTTGCCTTCATGAACGGAGCATCGCGCGTGATCATGATAGACAGCAACTGGAGGCTTGACTTTGTAAAGTCCAAGACACCGAAGGTGGAACTTTTAGACTACACCGCTTTGCCTAGAGGGACATCGGTTACAGCAAAGCTGAAAGAGATGGTTCCTCGGGGTCCGGATGTGGCTCTTGAATGCGTGGCCGGCGAATATGCGAAGGGGTGGGCTCATTACTTCGAATTGATGCTCGGGATGGAGACGGATACTTCCGAAATCGTCAACGAGATGATCACATCAGTGAAGAACTTCGGGAGATGCGGGATCACAGGCGTTTACGTTGGTTTTGTGAGTCTCCTGCTCAAGCCTTCTTGCTCGGACAACCGTACTAATGCATGCAGACAAACCACTTCAACATTGGTTCGTTGATGGAACGAGGAGTCCGTCTTATTGGGAATGGACAAGCCCCCGTACACATGTACTGGGAGAAACTTTGCAAGATGATCGAGAGTGGAGAGATCGATCCACTTAAGATGGTCTCTCACAGAGTCGATATTAGCGAGTTGGACGAGGTGTACTACAAGTTCGAGAAGAAGGAAGACGGCATGCAAAAGGTTTTCGTGCAGACGAGATTTTCTGCACCGCCAGCGCCTGGAACTCCTGCTCTTACAACTTATAAGACGTAGTTGAAGATTGTACTTGCATACATGACGGTTCGGCAGTATATATCATAGGTCTAGACTTTGCGACTTGCATTTTGTGGATTTCAGAGACATTATCCCGTCCTGCATATGAACCACCGTTTCCGAGCGCATTTCCTCGCGGCACTTGATCATGATTTGTTCCATGGGCGCTTCGAAAGTCTCTCGATGAGCAATGAGAGACTATGCATGATTCACCTGCAAGTCTCACTTCAATATCTGCAGCATTGTCTTTTGCCTTTTCCGCACAACACATCACTCCAGTTCGTGTGTCCAACGCCCAATGCCCAACTCACCTTCGTAATGAAGAGCCAATCTAGAGGCTTCCTTTATGTACTACAACCAAATCCGTCCGAAGTCGTACGGTACAGGTTCCGCAAATATGGACTTGGACCCCAATCGCTGCCACGTTCTCGCATGCCTCCCTCGTGCAGAGCTTCCGACCCCAAGGTAAGCTCGAGCTTACGATAAGGCCCCGTGCAAGTCCCACAAGTTGCAAATATCGCAAGATATTCCTCCTCTTAGAGACATAGTCTTGATGCAGTCTCAGATGTGGTGGTGGTATTGTGAGGCGAGGTTGCAGAATCGTGCGGGTTAAAGATGCATTGGAACGGCAAAAGATTGGCGAACCGGGTCTTGACGTGCATGAACGAAAACTTAATCGAATTACAGAGCGTTACACACATGTGCCTCTTTTTACTTTTTTTTCTGAGCTTCTTTGTTCAGCGAGAACGATACGTGTCTTGGATTCGTGGGAATAAAGCCAGGGTTTCTTGGTTGGATCCCTCGTAACGGGTGTCACCACAGTCCACGAGATGGAAAGAGAGAGGGCCCATGGCGTTGTTTCCATCCTGGGAGTAGGGCTTTCGGAGGCTTGGCTTCGGGTTGGGTAATACTTTGCGGTTGGTGTGCGACACGAAGAGGTGGAGATGTGGACCGTGGTCATTGGAATTGAGGCGTAGTGTTCTAGATGATGATGAACAATTGGTAGCTGTCGTGCGAGGGACGTTGGGTAGAGACAAGAGAAAGGAGGTGGAAAGGGTAAAACATCCGGGGGAAACTGGGATATTTTTTGGATCCAGATGGGATTGGAGGATTGAGCTCTTCGGGGCTGATGAATGCGAGGAACGAGGGATATAGGAAGGCTTATAGATATGAGCCTAGTTCCTGGGAAGAACGGGTTTGACTTGTGCCTCTAAGTGTTGAGAACGAGCCATTATGCGATCAAAGTCAAAATCCTCCGAAGAGTTGAAAGAGTGGGACATCGTGCATGTAGGTATATCTTCAGTGTAACAGAGTTCTGCAGGCTCACAATAGATACAGAATGTGGAGACACAGGAGGTTCAGGTCCAGCCGAATATACAGGTTGTGATATGCTCCTGCAGTGCCCACATTTCCACAAAAGATGTCCGTATCCTACATGGCTCTCTGCCACACAATATAATAGCCGTACCGTCCTTACCGCAGCTGCGGTCCCTCGTCACCAACTATCTCCCTATTCCTTCTGCTTTTCTTTCGCCAAGGTCCAAAAACGCTCTCCGAAACATCAACAGCCTCCACTCTCGATTCCAACGATCCAATCTACCTTCACGAGCCTTGAAATACATACGCAATCCACTCAAGCTCTTTGAGCTGGCAGACAGGAATAGAGTACATGCCCAGAAGATCTTGAGTGTGCGTTTTGTCTTCAATCTGACTTGCGTGATCTTGTGGGTTCTGATCAGGAAGTTCTTGGAGCTCTTTGGCATAAGACTTAGTGCTTTCGCATTAGTTGGGGACTATCAGAATCCGGGACGGGGTTTATGGACTTGAGTGAAGCGTATTGGAACTGTGAAAGAGCAATTGCTAGACCGGTATTTAGAAGAGATGCCAGATGCGGGTAGGCTGTATGTGAATGGAGAATTTGGCAAGGCAATGAGAGAATGGAGCCTAGCGCACGAAAGTTCAGAAGAGGTTTGGGGGTAAGATCTAGCTGGGAAGAATGTATCTTGTAGACAAATGCCGTAAAAAAATCGGATTTGAATCACTGCCTCGTCAAAAGAGCCGAGTATACATCCATATACGTGTCGAGTCCGCATATATGCTAACAAGAACAGCTCTTTCGACAGCTTCGGATACAGATTGTGCATCTTCAATACAAGTAGTATATGTGTTTCATCTTTTCAAATTCGAAACAAAGACATTGCAGTAAAGTTTTCCCAGTGATGGTGGTGCCTTCCTTAACGAGTCCTGCCCTGAAATACTTCCCAACACCCACCTTCCCCACAATCACTCGTTCCTTCCCAGAACGAGACGACCTCACTATCCTCCCACTTATATCTCTTTCCTCGCTCCAATTTCTTCTCTTCTCCTTCATCGCCCTCAGCCTAAGTTCTACCTCCACCAATGCTCCCTCCAACATGAGGTTAGGTGCCATTGCGGCAGTGCAGGATTCCTCTGGTCTTTACTCACAGCCTTTTACTCTCTTGTGCGACAGTATGGTGGAGCGAAGATGCTGGCCTCACCATTTGCTTATGCTGGTGGGGAGGGGAGGTGAATTGCATTCTCAACATTTGGACCGAGATTGATGTGGAACAACGTGAGTGGTCGTCCCGAGAAAGATTCTAGATGGAATAGATGCTGAGACCGAGACAGAAACGAAAGAAACCAAGCACACGTCGTTGTCTGGATACTGGATCGATTCTGAACGCGATACTGGGAAGAACTGGGAAGAGACCGAGTCCCAAAGCAGCATCTCATAATGTTATCGAGCCTCGCATGGCGTGGAACGGTATTATTAAAGAGAGAGAGAGGATCTGATCATGTATGTTTGCATAGAATCAAAGTCAATATCGTCTCAACCTCGAGCTGACTGTAGCTTCGAGCAGAGAGATCATTCCGAGGTATTCCATATCTCCTTCATTTGATCTGAGTCTAGTGGGCAGTAAGAAAGCTCATTATAACAGCATATTGAGACTAAAATAATGAGAGACCAACGAGATAAGAAGAAGAATGTCGAAGGATTATAAACGAGAAGGCCTTTGATGCTCAATCATTCAAGTCGCCATTCAATCGACACGCATAAGAAGAGCTGCAATTGAAACATATCTATAAGACAGAGGGGTATGTGTCAGAACTTTCTGCATGCAGTAAAGAAGGTAGCTAAAGAGACTCAAAGCACCCGACAAAGTAAGAGAACAAAGAAATCACTGTCAAACACACAAAGCCTCGCATCAAGATTGGACTTGACTCAGACATCGATTCCAGCGATCTAATGCAACATAAAATCCTTGTGGGTCCACTTTTCCGTCGCCTTCCGCTTTGGCTTCTTATGAAAGGCAACTGGTCTTCGACTCTCAAGTTTGCCCCTGACCAGCAAATTTCTGTAACGCTCCTTCAACAAGTTACCCTCGGGCTTCAACAATCTCAAGGACTCCTGTAACTCATCTGGTAGGACCAGCTCTAGATCTTTCTCTGGCAGAAGAAGCTTGCCCAACTTCCTTCTTCGAAGCTCAAGGTCATCGCCCTCGCTACTGCTATCATCATCTTTGACGAGAGCCATCTTCTTCGCTTGCTCATTTTCGTTAAGAGCCTTGGCAATTTTCTTGATCTGTGCGGTCTGTTCGGCCTTCTTCCGGTCATTGGCAGCCATCTTCACCTTTCTCTCTTCCTCCTTCCTCCGCTTTATCTTATTCCGTTGGGCCTGAGTCTTCCTTTCTGGTCGCTTGGCATTCAGCTTCACTTCTTCAGTACCACTCTCGAAACCTTCCCATGCAGAATCTTCTTCCCATTCCGATAAATCTGCTCTCGCTTCTGCCGCCTCGGCCTCCGCTGCAGACTTGGCTGCTGCTTCTTGCTTCACCCGCTCCGCTTCTTTGACCGCAAGTCGTTTCTGTTCGGCTGCCAATTCCTTCTCGCCCGCTGTCATCAACCGCTCTTCGTAGTCTTCGTACATGGGATTGTAGCTGAATCCTCCTTCAGGCTTCTTGACGGCTGGAATATTCTTTCCACTCGCTGCCAATGAGATAGGCTTCTGCTTCAATGTTTGAGGGGCTACTTTCTTCATCGACTTCTCGAGGAAAGAAAAGCGTGGGTCCTGAGCTGCTTCGTCGATATCTTTCTGTACGTCCCACGGATCGTAGCTCGCCTCAGTGACTTCGACTGTGGTCTGCGACCCTCGACCATCTGCAATTTTGCGTAGACGTGAGAGCTCTTTGTGAGTGATATAACTTGTGCGCTGACGCTTCGCTTCGATAATGCCGTCTGTAGTCTTGTCGCCAGCTCGTTTTCGAAGGGAGACTGCAGGGATGACAGAGCGTTGAGCAATAATTTCGTCGGCTTTAAGTGGTTTGGAATTCTTCAAGAATTTCTTGGGTATCGAGACATCGCCGGCTGTGTCAACTGTGAAGAGATCTGCTGAATCTTTTTCCACTATGACACCACTAAATACCAGTCAGTAGTTGCTCTAAAAGTATCGGATTTGGGGACGAACCCTTTGATAATTTCCTCTCGCACTTCTTCAAGCCCCTCTTGAATCTCGGTAACATCGACATTTTTTCTCCACGCCTTCTTGCCTTTTCGTGATGGCTGTTTGTGTTGCGCAGGGGCACCCGGAGCAACATGGGCAGGTTTGATAATAGGCATGATTCCCTCTTTGTTGCGAATCAATCCGCCGTTGTGAATGTTTGATGTCGACTTAGTTTTTTTGAATGGAAAATAATCAGAAATTTGGAAGATTATCGCTATCAGTAGGGCGAGCGATAACGACCACAAGATCCTAGCGTTCTATGATTCGCGATCGCCGAACTGCATAGTGCTCTCCTTTCTTTGTCCCATAAAGTACAAATCAAGGCAACAATAATCGACGTAACTTTCGATACTACAAACTCTCTATACATATCTCAATTTCATAACCCATATCTCCACAGATCCCTTCTACAAAGACAGCTTTGTGGTGCGGACAAGAGAGTCAAGATGGCGCAAGCAGGCGGCTCTTACAATAATCCGTTAAAGAAGTTTAAGTGCGTGTCCTGTGCGACAATGGCCACGTTGAAATACAGAGCTAATAGTGGCATAGATTGGTCTTCTTAGGGGAGCAGAGTGGTACGCAGACGTCGCTGAGAAATGAAGGGATAGCTTGCTGATTTATGGACAGTGGGGAAGACGTCTCTCATCACACGATTCATGTACGACTCCTTCGACAACATGTACCAGGCAACAATTGGCATCGATTTCCTCTCGAAAGTAGGCAGACCAGAGGAGAGTTTTGGACCTTGCTGATGTTGGATAGACTATGTATCTGGAAGACCGAACGGTACGGTTACAATTGTGGGATACGGCCGGTCAAGAACGATTCCGAAGTCTTATCCCTTCGTATATTCGAGATTCGAGTGTGGCAGTGGTGGTCTATGACATTTCAAGTATGGAACCCTGGTGGGCGAGTGAAGCTTGGTAAAGGCGGATCCTAACCTCCTGCAGATGCGAAGTCCTTCCAGAATACGCGGAAATGGGTAGACGATGTCCGAGGAGAGCGTGGAAACGATGTGATCATTGTGCTGGTGGGAAACAAGACTGATTTGAACGACAAGCGTGAGGTTACAACCCAGCAGGGAGAGGAAGAAGCAAAGAAGAACAACTTGATGTTCATCGAGACGAGTGCGAAGGTCGGCCATAATGTCAAGAACCTATTCAGAAGGATAGCACAAGCTTTACCAGGTATGGAGGGAGCAGAGGGTTCTGCGGCCGCTGGAAACCAAAGTAAGTTATCCTCGAGAGGGAGCTTGGCGATTGAGTGCTGACTGTAGGATTAGTGATTGACGTTAACATCAACCCCACACCTCAGAACCAAGAAGGTTGTGCTTGTTGAACGGTTTGCGATCTCGGTGGCTTTCTCTTCATCTACTTGTGTTATAGGGAACGTTCAAGGATATGAGCATAGCGTTCTATGGTTTGGCAGCATTTGTATGATACCGAATAGCGGCCTTCTTCTTGGCATAGGTACTCCAAAGTAATGTAGAATATCGAGTGTTCCAGCAACTTGTTAGGATTTGTTCTCAAATCAGATTAGACTGACAGCCTTCCATCACCACGCGAAGATGCTTCTAAGACGTGTGGCTGAGACATTGTGTTCGGAATTTCTTCTGCGGTGTTTAATTTAAGGTTACTTGGGAATAGCGTGACAAGCCCCCAGACGGAGGCTGAAATGAAATGCCAAACGGGTCCTTTTCACGCTCCACCGCCTCTCCAGAGACCAGAGCTATTAATCTTCCATTTAAAGATTGTAGATATCTTAGTGGCCGTCAAAAATGTCTTCGGCCCCTTTCCACAATAAAATTGGTGCAATTATGCAGGATTAATTTTAAAATCCTCTTGGGCTGTGTTATTACTTTAGTGGTTGCCAAGACATTTTTGCTCACTGGCGCTGATATGATCGTCGACATCCGAACCACCCGGTCAGCGTTTTTCAAGAACGTCCTCTCTCAATCTTTGCTTCCTGTCACCACATCGTCGAATGCAGCATTTTATACCGTTCAAACCGATACACAACCAGACGCAAAAATGGGGTTCAGATCACGATATTTGCGGATTCCGCGACCAAGGGTAAGCGCATTCGCATTCGACTCAACTGCAGCCAGAAGAAGACTGACGATTTCCGCAGGCGTTCCTCTACGTAATGAGCTTGCGAACAGGAACAGAGTTAATATCTCTGTCCATGATATTCAACAAAGTCACCGGGTTCTACGGTCTCTTAGCCGTCCTCACAGGCTTCAGTCTTTCGCCCCTCCAGCTCTCGATGTACATGTACTCAGTGGCGGCGCTCATCCTCCTCGCGATTCTCATGCCTCATATTCGAAAACAGAGTCCCTTCCAGTGTCTAGCGCTAGCATGGTTCTATCTAATCGATACGATCGTCAATACTGCATTCACAGCCGCTTTCGCGGTGACCTGGTTCCTGGCCATCAGCGCCGATGCTACCAATAGGCCTCTTCCGAACTCTCCTGGGAGCGGGACGATTGGCGACACGGCTGGATTCACTGACCCAAAATACAACGTTAGTCAGGTAGATGTGATTGCGACTCCTGCCGCAGGTGTTGCGGCAGGTCAAGAAGCAGTAGCTGTTGGAGTTGCAGCTACGGCGGCGGCTGCCGGAAGCCCGAGTCTGGCTCATGGTGTTGGAATCGAGGAGAGCATTCCGAGCATCATTGCAGTGGTGTTCTTCACATTGATTAGAGTGTATTTCATTCTTGTGGTGATGGCATATGCGAGACAGGTTTTGCGTGGACATTTACAAGCCGCTTCATCGGCAAAGCTACATGTGCATACGGATGGGAGCGTCGAATCGAGAGCGGATAATCCTTTCGCAGAAGGAACTCAAGCTGGAGCGGGGTGGAGAGGCAAGCTCGGGAGACTTATGGTGAACATAGGAGAGAACTACTGGCTCGGTGGTAGTCCAGACGATGAATGGGTTAAGGGACTTGATGGGCGATTCAATATCAAGAAGACCTCCAGTGGACCTCCAGGCACTTTAGAGCGAGAACGAAGAGCCAGAAGTGGGACCGGACCACCGAAGCCACCTGCCAACCTCAGCAAGGTGTAAATTAGTGAAGGACTGCAAATAGGGAGAACACAGAACACGAGGCAGTGGAAGTCAAGCAAAGGCGTTCTTGGGTAGGCACAGGTCTTGCTTTGATCAGTTCGGGCATTTTTCGGGTGTATCCACGATTTACACCTTTCCAGATGGTACATATGGAGTTCAGTCTTGGCTGGAGAACAACATAATGAATAAGATAGTTAATAGGATGGGTTATGATCTCTGTAATTCCGTATAGTACGGAGATTTTCTTCAATATGACGATTGCCTAGATATGCTTGTTTTTGATTTACCCCGCTGGTTTCGTTTCTAGGCGCTTTGCCAATGCTTGGCAGTATTTGTTTCTTTGATAGAGGAAATCACTTGACAGTCTGTCAACGACCTGGAGCTTTGTTTTGCTTCATAGCTTAAGACGTGTGTGCTCTTGTAATAGCTGTGGTCGATGGAGACATGGAAACTTTCTAGCTCAGGTCTTGACTTGATAAGTGCCTCCTGAGCTCTCTTACAGCGATGTCTGGGAAGTGCTTCAGACATGATTGATGTTTAGTCTTGTGGACGGACCTGCAGATAACTTCTACTACTCCTCAAAATGTGGTTCAAAAATGAAGACTATAAGCAGCCCTTGAACTTCTGAATGCCACTGGCCTTTCTTCAAAGAACAATTTGTCGTCACTCTATCCTAAAGAATGTACCTCCGGGTGCTGTCTGCTTTCGTCTCAATAATCTTGGGCTGTTCAAGTGTCTAGTCGGGATATCGGTGTTTACTGGATCGGCCGCTTCGTTTGGTTACTTGACGTGAATGAAAACAACTCCACATCCCACAACACTTTCATGTTCTGAGAAGCTTCAATTCGATACTTCTGGAACTCTCAAAAGTTTATCTCACCCAAAGCAAATTTTACAAGTAATACTTGGTAAGTCTACCCTATGACACACCAACGAAATATTAACGCGTGTAGTATCCAAGGCGAGATCGGTTTCAATGGCAGATTTCTGGACTGAAAGTGGTCTGGTATCTCCAGGCTTCTTTGCCTGCTTGAAGACGAATCATGGCAACTACTGTACTATCATCAAAGGCAACGACAGCGCGCTCATCGTTGGAGTCTCGTTCGAGTCCATCAAAGACCGGGAGAATCCATGTATCATCGTGATCCTTGGGGCTGAGCGAGATCTCAAAGGTGAAGGGGACTTAACCCAACCGTCATACCACCATTTACACTGCAAAATCCCACTGGCCAGTCTCAATGTCCAATCGATACACATTGCGGTCATCGACAAGAAAAACAAGTTGTTCGAGCATTACACCCACTTCAACCAAGTCGATAATGACGATACTGCTACTACGGCTCCAGAGCTGTTCTCCCTCTCATTCACCACAAGCTCTATCATGGTAGATTCGCAACATGCCGGATTCCCGCAATTCAAAATCCCAACTTTGGGTCGGAAAATCCAAGAGTTTGCCCTCCAGGCACAGAGTACGACGTCGAGCAAGCCTGTCAACCTGGGATTGCTACTTTGCAGTCGTGACCCTGAAACCGTCTTGGTAAATATCCAGGAGCTTGGGGATGTTCTTCGTGGCTTGGATAACAAAAACGAGAGGAAAGTACCTAGGCGCTCGTTTTCTCCTGATCGTGGTCGTGATGGACGAACCCTCCGTGATCGCTACGAAGAAAGCAATGTCCAAGAAGTTGCGTCGTCACCCTTTGTGGCATCGCCAGGCAAGGAGAACTGTTCCAGCACCGCCTCACCAGCTGTCGAAAAGGGACATGTTAGAGCACCCTCTTTGGCCGAGACATTTGTACCGACATGTTCGCCTGAGCAAATCGACATACTTGGTTACATGAAAGACATTACAGCTATGATTCGAGATTCGAGGGTTACAGATTCGATGGACAAGATGAAAGTACTACGGAATGATGCTCGAACCCCACCAACTCAATCCTATACTCTGACCACAATTCCACGCATCAAAGTTGGAGAGGGTTCTGAACCTACTGAACTGTCTCCGATGGACCGAGATTGTGATTTCGTCCTCGTTAGCTCTCCACCTGCTGCTCCTGGCTCCCAACAAGATACCGTATCCCAAGACCAAACCGTATTTGACGATACGACACCTAATAAGAAAGCCCGCTTCCGCCCAATCCGTCCCAAACCAGCAGCTTTTCCACCCCGGTGCTCGTCAATCCAAAACTCTCACGTCGTCGATCCAGACACTACCACAGTCTTCTCCTCATTCGATTTCGGCTTCAACAATCGTGAAACGAAGAACACCACTCCAACCCCATCTGGTCGACTCTCAGCAAACCCTGTCCGATTCACCAATTCCGACGCGACTTTGCATGAACCGTCACCCACCCGTCCCGCCACACTCCTGGAGCAACTGCAAAGCCAAAGAGAACTGCTTCACACTAGCTCGCCATTGAGTAATGCTGATGATATCCAGTTCGCGCGTCTCCTGAAGAACGGATTGCCGCCCCTTAGTCCTGCGTACGTCGAGAAGGAGGTGAAGGTTCAGGATCTGATTGATCTTTCGAGCAAGGTGTTGGATTTGGAGAAGGATGATCCAAGAATTGCACCCGTTCTGTCGGTCATCAATAAGGTTCTTGAGAAGTTGTTTTCTGGCGAGGCAATTTGAGGATGGCTGTTGCAGGCTGGTTTGTAAGTTCAGGGTAGGATCGTCGATTATCGGGCGTTGGTATGGAGGTTGCTTTCGATCTTGTATGTGTCATGGTCTAAGTTGTATAGAATACGTGTATGGATAGCATGTCGATAGTAAATAAAAAAATCCTAAAAGCATCACTCTCCTCTTCCACATCCCGTAATTATCTTCCTCCACCATCTCCTTCCCGAAATCTCCTCAACATCAACCTTCTCTTCCTCATCACCCTCATCACCCTCCCTCTCCCCTTTTATCCCCACAATGACCCTAACAATTTCTTCCACAACCTCATTGCCATCTCCACCACACTCCAAAAACCGCACCCCAACCTCCCTCGCAAACTCCTCACCCTCCGCTCTCCCAACCTCCTTTTCCACCCCTTCAAATCCATCCTCTTCAGGATCAGCAAAAGGATCCCCGCCACCATCCCTCCCCACAAGAAAAACAACCAACTCCTCCCCCGTCCCCCCAAAATTAACACTCTCCACAATATAAAAATAAACTTCCCTCGCAAACTTCCAGCCCAACCCATCCCCCGTATCACAAACAATCGCTACCGCATCACTACCACCACAATACACCCCTCATCAGCCTTCCACACCCATGTCATCTAGAGAGGGCAAAGAAAGGAAAAGGAGGAAACCTTTGTTTAAGCATATGATCTAGACAAACGCCCTGATCCCTTAAGCCGTCCTCCCCAGCTGCCGCGGAGATTGAGAGGGCTGATAATTGGATGAAACAGCGGGCTGTTGCTCCTAGGGCGATGGGGTTTTGGTGGGGTGGGAGGGGGGTTGAGGTCTTTTTTATGTATATAAGGTTAGGAGGGAAAGAGGGAGAGGGAGAGGGAGAGGGAGAGGGGTAGGGGTAGGGGTAGGGGAGGTACGTGTTTGCTGCCTGCGCTGTCCAGGCTGATGATTGCTAGGGTGCAGAAATAGGTTCGTTTATGTGGGGGGTCTTTGTTGGGAGGTGTCATGTTTGTTTTGGGATAGCGTGATGTATGGCTTGGGGAGATGAGGTGAAGGATGAATTGTTCATCATCTTTGGGAGAGAGGATGGTCATTGAGGGCTGATGTGAGGCTGAAGATTTCTGTACAGTATTGTAAGCGAGCTGAGACAGGGGCAAGTGGCAGCACGCATGACCAGTCAGGTTGAAGCTTCAGATATGATTTTCATCAAGTTTCGATTTTTATTATGTACAGCATTTCTTTTCATCAAACAAGCCGCCAGTTAGAAAGAGCATTGCATCAAGAGAGCTAACACCCATTTGAGTTCATATGTTCAAGTAGAAAGCAAGAGGGCCATGAACGCCATGCAAATGAAGACCAATGCCATGCAATGCTAACCCCGATCATTCCTCATCTGATTCCTCTTCCGCAACCTATTTCATGTTAGCAAGTCAATCTCTAATGATAGAATATGCAACTTACATCATCGTGGAAAGTCTTCCCCTCGGTTGTCTCCTTGATCATACCAATCCTAATGCAAAAATCACCGAAATGTTCTCCCTGTTCCCGTTCTTGAGAGTAGCGCTTCAGTAACGGCTTCATGATCTCCAAGATCTCCTCCTCCTTGATGCTACTTCTGTACAACTTGTTCAGACGTTGGCCGTGATAGCCACCGCCCAGGTACATGTTATAAGCACCATAGGCTTTTCCGACGAACGCCACCTCTGCGAGCCAAGGACGGGCGCAACCATTGGGACATCCGGTCATGCGCATGACGATAGATTCTTGTTTGAGACCGTTCTCTTCGAGGCAGTCCTCGAGCTTGGTGATGAGTTCTGGGAGGTATCGTTCACTCTCTGCCATAGCCAGACCACAAGTTGGGAATGCGACGCAGGCTGATGATGAAAGACGCAGACCGGAGAATTCGGTGTTATCAAGCTTGTACTTGGCCATCATCTCCTTCATCTTCGGCAATTCTTCGTCAGAAACATTGCTAAGGATCAAGTGCTGGTTACCAGTTAATCTGAACTCGCCCTCGTGAACCTTAGCAATTTCTCGGAGACCAGTCTTCATTGGGAACTCGGCAGTATCCTCAATACGGCCGTTCTCGATGAAGAATGTGAAGTGGTTCAAACCATTCTCATCCTTCTGCCATCCAAATGTGTCGATGTTGCTCTGGAACTTGAATGGCTTTGCCTTGTCGAATTTCTTGCCCCACAATTCCTCGACCTTGCCGCGGAAGACGTCGAGACCCATGTCGTCGATGGTGTACTTTAGACGAGCGTGCTTGCGGTTCTTGCGATCACCGTGATCACGTTGGACAAGCATGACCTTCTCGCAGGCAATATGAACTTCATCCTTGGACACAAATCCAAGCGTGCTGCCTGTTCGTGGGTAGGTCTTCTTGTTATTATGAGTGACACCCATACCACCACCAGCGAGAAGGTTGAATCCAGTGAGATTGCCTTGCCTATCCTTGCATGCAATAAGACCAATATCATGGGCGTAGACATCAGTATCGTTGTGTGGAGGAATGGCGATGGTAATCTTGAACTTTCTTGGCAAGTAAGTCGGGCCATAAAGTGGCTCGAAATCTTGAATGGCATCACCAGCAACTTGCGTCTTCTTGTCATTCTCATCCTTCAACCAGATCTCATGATAAGCAGTCGTTGATGGCAGAAGATGGTCGGAAATCTTCTGTGAGCAAGCATAGACTTGTCTGTGATACTTTGATGCGGTAGGTAAACTGCTGCACATAACGTTTCGATTGACATCACCGCAAGCAGCGATAGTGGTCATGAGAGCCTTATTGATGCCGCGCATAGCAGATTTAAGTTTGCCTTTGACAACGCCGTGGAATTGGAAAGTTTGACGAGTGGTCAACTTCATGGTCTCGTTTCCGAAGTCGTTGCTCACATCGTCCATTTGAATCCATTGCTTAGGAGTTGCAACACCACCAGGTAATCTACATCGAATCATGAAAGAGTATGCTGGCTCAAGACCTTGTGCTTTGCGCTCGTCTCGGAGATCTCGGTCGTCTTGCATGTATGTTCCATGGAACTTGGTGAGTTGTTGATCAGGTGCAGAAATGGCCCCAGTTGAGGGATCGGCAAGACCCTCCTCAATGGTACCACGAAGGTAATTTGATGCAAGCTTGATGTCTTCGTTGGTTATTGGAGGAGGTTCCTCAGGCAATCCTTCAACTTTATCGACGCCAAGAGCTTGCCAAATAAGAGGTTCCCAGGTCTGGTAGCCAGTTTGGTATCCGTCAGGATCTTGATCATCGCCAAGACCAGTTTCCGCAAGTCGCTTAGCACCAAAATTTGACAATACCCGATCAAGGTCTTTTCCGGGCTTGTTGTAGTAGTGCTTGTCCTCCTTACGTGGCCAGTAATGGCTGTCGCCAAGAGCAAAAACAGAGAAGTTGACGGATGCAAGGTCGAGTTCGGTGCTATCCTTGATGGCGTCCCAGAAAGCGCGACCGTTCTGTGGGAACTCACCCTGACCAGCGGTACTTGTGAGAAAGACGATATTCTCTTCTCCGGACAAATCCTCAATCGGGTAATCTTCCATAGCCATGACGGTTGTCTTCAAGCCACGAGCCTTGCCTCTATTACCCAGTCTCTTAGAAAGCGACTCAGCATTGCCATTGTCGGAAGCGAAGAGAATGGTTAATGGAGCACCAAGCAAGCCTGCTAAGAGCTGATCGTATGCATCCTTTGCCTTTCGCTTCTGTAATTCTCGGACTTCAGTACCATAATCCTGAGAAATGCTTGACGAGAATTCGGGATGACGCTTCATAAGTTGTGTGAGATGGTTGTCGCGGGCCAAAAATTCCTTAAGCTCGTTCTTGATTCGTTCAGAGTCCAGTGCAAAGTTTTCCTCGCCTCGCTCCTCATTGTGTGGATTCCACCTGTACAATGGCCAGTATCCAAGGTCGACTGCCTTCTTCGTCTCTTGCAAAACAGTCAACGGCGAATCGTTCTCCTTGAAGTATGGAAGATAAGCTACAACAACCGATGGACCATCAAATTGATCGGCCTCGATCATTGCTTGCAAGACCTGAGTGTACGAGCTGTACACCGCAACTGATGCAACATATGCATTGCCATAGTTCATGGCATAGAGACCAATATCCTTCTTCCGTCGTGCAGCGTCCTTCGCACTTTGCTCGGAGTAAGGAGTAGAGTTGATGATAAGCATGTTCACATTCTCACCAGATGCGATAATATGATGAACACCAGAATTGCCCAAATCATATGCCCATGCATCGGAGCCAACTAACCAAGAGGACTCCTTTCGGAAAAGACCCTTGTTGGACAAGAGATTGCGGGACAATGGAGAACCGTCAGTCTCGAGACGAGCAATGATCTCATCTGCGAGCTCGCTTGCTTTCTTCTCGTCATTTGCACTTGACACCCATTTTGAAAGCCAGGGCTTGGCAGCTTCTGTGATAAACTGGCTTGACTTTGCAGCTTGCTGAATTTCCGTGACAAATCTTTGTCGGTGCTCCTTTCTCGCTAGCAGAGAACCGAATCCAAATTCGGGATTTGAAGCAACAGAAGCCGAAATACCTGCGGTTTGAGAACCAATAGCGTTTGCCAAGTAGAGTCGCTGTCCAAATATCTGATCTAAGATCTTCATATATGCTGACTCAACTTTTGGCTGTCCATTGGTGCTGGTGGACTCCTTGGGGCCATCGTGGTTACCAACCTCAAGGTTCTGGATTGGCGTCTCAGACTTGAGATTTTGGAATATACCCCGCAGAGCTTGTGGAATTGTCTGAGGAGCAATATAACCCAATTGGTGACCGACAATTGTCTGAACGCCACCACCTGGTCCGGCCTTCAAAGTAGTGAGGAGATCCAAAAGTAGAGGGCCCCATCTGGTTGTCTTCCTTCGAATCTGCTCAAGAACCGCAATCCTCTTGATTGACTTCGGAATAGTCGCAACAAGCTTTGCACCCAACCAAGGTCGGTATAATCGTGCTGTAATAACTCCAGATTTGGCATAAACTTCATTTGGCTTAGCAGCATCAATCTCTTGTGCAAATGCGCCAACGTCAGACCCAAAAATGAAAATAGCATCTTCGGCATTTGATGGTCCGGAATATTGGAATGGTGTATATTCCCGTCCCAAGCCTTCTCTGAACTGAGCCCAAATCGCTGTTACAAAATTGTAAATGTCGTCGGATGTAACAGGTCGAATGACAGTTGCGTCGACAGTCGTAGCCGAAGAAACACTATTTCCGCTGTCCACACTGCTTTCGCGTCCCGATTTCGATGACCCCACAGAAGACTTCGAGGATACAATTGGAGTATTCACTGATGGTGCGGAAGTAGTCTCAACTCCTTCCATAGCACTGGCAATAACAGGTACAGGAGCCGGAGTCTCTGCAATGGTCGCAACTCGTCCATCGTCGGCATAAATGCTTGTGCCACCAATTTTGCTGTTCTGAAACGCCCTGACAAGATCAAGGTTCAAAATGGCCTGAACAACCTCAACGTTCTCAAAAGGAATATGATTGTCGTGTGCCGATGAGCCAGCATGGAAGAAATGTATAACACCTTTGCCTGACTTAACTGCTAAAGCATGAGCTGTCAATGCAATATCTTGTGCCTCTTGTAGCGTCTCGGATTGAAGGAATGTGAAGCCAGAATTCCGTATCGATGTGATTGAGGAGTAGTCGGGGTAGTGTGAAGGTTGGAGTGAGACATGAATGACCACTGGGAGGTTTGCCAGTCGGTAAAGGTGGGGCACAGAGGAGACGAGGATGGAGGAGCTCGTGGTGACGGAAACAAGACGGCCATTGCGAATTGGTGTAAACACAGAGAGTAGAGGATCGTTGGTTTGTCTAATGGATTGAATCTAGTAGATAATAGCATTAGATTTTGCTGCTACATCTGTAAATATTGGACTGACCTCTGGGACATTGTTCTCGGTGGCAGCAACAAGACTTTTGTCCCCGCGCCCTGCGTATCTGTGAAGATGAGACGAGAATTCCGATTCGATTCCTAGGGAAGGTTGGACAGAGACAATCACGTCGCTGGACAAGTATGCGATCCTTGCCACTATTCCCAGCAATTGGTATTAGCAGAGTGGCACTGGATGCATGAGGCGGGGCGCAGCAAAAGAGAATTGGAGCTCGGCAGTGGAGTACTGTACATACCTGCTTCTTCAGGCGTGCGAATCTTCAATGAAGGGGCCGCCATATTGTCGATATAATGATTGTCTCTCCTATGCGAATGAGGAGAGGAAGATATTGAGTCTTGCTCAAAATCTGGACGGCGGAAGAGGAAAGCCATAATTTTTCTTTCGACCTGGACCTCTTAGTGCTAGTTCGTCTGGGGCGAAAGTCGGAGAGTGAAAGTCATTCCCGAGCTTCGTGCAGGGGTAATTTACACCTTGAATTCAGCCAACGACAACCGCTCGAATTACGCCTCAGGAATGGCGCGATCGGGACTGGTTAAAATCTCTGCAATGGTGGTTAGGAAGGGAGAGTGTATCTAGTCAAAAAGAGGGGACCTTTGGGGAAGAGAAGCCACATGAGGATTAGTGAGAGAGCTTGCCCCGCAGTTACCGAGTCACGAAGGTCAGCAACTTGAGCACGCAATTTCTATCGACACCCACATATTGAATCAGCTCACTCAACCCCGAATGCGAAGCGAGCATGCGATGACTTATTGACTTCGAGCTTAGACGTTTCGTGGAGCAGCACGCCATTGAATGTGTAACATGGGAGAGAACATCGGGATTTGAAATGTCAAGATGTAATTGACTAACAAACTACTTGACATAAATTTCCAAGAGCTGTCTGCTCCTTCGTAACACTTCGAGTCCGATTGCTCGTCGTACATGTTCCCCTTTGGAGGATCAAAATGTATAGCCAATCGATCAAGGACATCCCGAGCATGCTTTAGACCCCTGACTACGCCGTAGTCTTGAATATCAAATCAAAGTGTGCCTGTGAATCAACGGCAATCAGAGTGTACTTTAGAATCTCTATTGTCTTCACCAAATTTTAGTATGTCAAAAGTTCAAAAGATCTCTACAGGTCTGCGACAATAGAAACCTTTCCCATCTGGCTTTGACAATTTTGAAAGACAACATTAAATTAAAAATCAAGAACATTCGACCTTGTCAAATCACGCTTCACATAACAGAGACCAAATTGTCGCTCGATCACGGAAAGAATCATAATGCCGTCATTGGGTATCTATTCTTACAAAATTTACAATTGCTCCAATGCTCCCACCAAGTGCGCACGTACTGTGGGACAATCCCACCGACTCTCCACATCCTCCTTCACCATGTTCAATATACACTCCTTCAGTGTGTGACCTTCGAAGCTCTCTGGCACCTTCCCAAATCTCTTCAATTGGTCCAGGACTTCGGATCGTTCTGCAAATGTCCCAAACTTGTAGGACATTTCGAAAGCAATAATTCCCAAGCTGTAAACGTCCAACTTGGGGCAGACTGGGGTGGACTTTCGAAGTCCCGGCGGAAGGTAGGTGGCTGTGCCTGGGGCCGCACTTGATTCCCGTCCCTTCTTCTTGCTTCCACCGGCTTTTGGGGGTGGGAGCGGGGCCGGTGGAGCGGAAAGGTCGTGAATTAGTCCAAAGTCCCCAATTCGAGGGGAGATCCAGGTCGGCTTGGTACTGGTACAGCTCTTACAGTCACTAATGTTGACATAGCCTTGTGTGGGAAGTTCGGCGGAATCTAGGATCTGGAGAAGAATATTTGCTGGTTTGAGATCTCGGTGAATGATGTTCTTCCGGTGAATGTACTCAATTCCGTCGAGCAATGAGAGTAGGATTCTGATTGTAGGCAAGACATGGTAGCAGTGCTGAATGTCCGGCTCGTCCTGGTTCCTTTGGAGTGGCGTCTCAGTAGGTTGTCTGATGTACTGAATTAAGGACAGTGGATATGCGGCCATCTTGATGTAAAGAACTAGGTCCAGGTCTGCGTATTTCAGGTTCTTCCTTTGAGACCGAACAATTTGTCCATCATATCGCACAATCTCTTCAGTGTCTTCATCATCTTTCTCGTCTTTTGTGTTTCCTTCACTACCATTACTCTCTTCGTCTGATGAATCATGATCCTCATCATCGTCATCAATATCGTCATTATCGTCGTCAAGTTCGCCGTCAAGTTCGCCGTCAAGTTCGCCGTCAAGTTCGTCATCCTTGGGTTCTGCACTGGAATCTTCAGCTGAAAATAAAATGTATCCCGTATCAATATCTGCAGCTATTTCAGCGGAAATACTGGAACTCGCTCGACGACGTTGAGCTCTCATATCCCGCTTCAAAGCACACTCATTATCAATGGACAATGTGGCAAGTGACACTGAAGCAGCTGCTGGATCTCCCTGTAGTTGTAGTTCACTGGACTCATCATCTTCAGAGCCACTGCTACTTTCGTCTCAGCAATCATTCAGACAATATACCAGGATATTGAACTCACCTAGAAACATTCTCGTCTAACGGCCTAGGTTCCATCCAGCAGTGATGATATACGACGATATTGTGGTGATGCAACTTCGCTAAAGTTTGAACTTCCTTGATCAAAGAACCCAGCTCTCCAATGTTGTTCTCGTCATAAAGCTGCTGTATTCTCTCACCCCTGACAATGATCTTCTTGACTGCGTATTCTGCTTGATCATATTTGTGGCGGACTTTATAGACAGCTCCGAAACCGCCTGACCCAAGTTTGCTCAGTCTAACAATAATGTTAGCAGCATTCTGTATAGAATTCGACGAATAAGAGAGCCAGCTTTGCGATCGAAAGTTAGAGCAGTAACGCTGGACATAAAGAGTGGTAAAGAGTCGCACACATTATGATGCAGCCTCTACAATCCAAACGGTCAACAAAGCTATGAAAACTACTTACGGAGTATAGTCAGTTGCATAATTGGAGACCGTAGACACTTCCAGGGAGTGATCTTCATTTGGAAACAGATGTCGCAGCAACGTCTGAAAGGACGTCGTGAGAACCATTGGAAAATTATCTGGTGTAACGAAGAAGCCTTGAGGTGCAATACTATGAGAAGGGTGGAAAATCGACGTATTGTTGGCAAGTGATGGGATATTAGAGGCATCCGCGAGAGCGATGGAGTGTTGTTGCTGAGCAAAACGATGGGGAATAAGCGCGCTGGAGAGATTGGGAAGTGCCAGATGCCCAGATTCAACCGAGAGTGCGTGTATAGGTCCTTCAGCAAGGTTGCGTGTTTGCTGCGTTGCAATGTTGTCGAGGATGTTGTCGAAAGAGTTTAGGTAGGTGTGCAGTTGAGGATAGTCTCCTGTCGCAAACGTCTCTGACAGCATACCAGCCTTGACCAATTCTCGCCTGACTTCATCGAACATATGACGCGAGAGCGTCAACACCTCCGGATCATCTTCTCCCACTCTATCGTCGACGGGCCGACCAGAATTTACCACTGTAGCTGCTTGTGTTCTGCATCTTCCTTCTATCATAGCGAGGTAGAAGAGATTGGCACGCTGATAGGGTTGCAAGTCTGGCGACCCTGAACCAGCTGTCATTGTCTGTTGTACCATTGATGTATTGTCATTTCGTCTCTCTCCTCCCATCTCTTGACCACGATGCTCCCCTCTGCTGTACGGATCACGTGAGGCATCTTGCACACTCGCAATGCTCGAATCCACACTCTCTGTGCTCACATCTTCAGACGAAGCCCAGAACCTTGAAGACATTGCGCAAATTCCAGCATGAAGCTAGAGACTCGGCGGATCGTTATGAGAGAATGCAGGGTAAACATGAGTGAAGCAGAGCTGAAATGCGGAAAACAACCACCATATCTTCACAACCAGTCAAGCGTTCCTTGACTCGATGAGAAGTATCCTCTTCGCAGATTGAGTGCGCGGGCTGTAAAACTGTCAATCAAAGGGCTGAAATGACAAGACAAAGGTATCTCCAATGAACTGTCTTGATTATGACTTTGATCTTCTAAAGAGTTCGGTCAGCACCTCATGGAGAAGTCAAAATAGGTAGTCGACAAGGATGTTCTAGCGGCCGCTAGCATATGTCCCTGCAGACCCACTCCACTCTTTTCTGACGACGCGGCTGAGATTGTTTTTGTGGAACTTATTCTTTGTTGATTTGGTATATGGGATTAGATTACCTTGATGGATTGTACTTGCAGATCGATCTGGATGGTGGGGCGCAAATTTGAATCGAATCAATAAGCCTGGTGCACCATTGCTTACCGACTTGGCTCGAACACCTAGTCATATCTGCCTTGCTGTCGAATCTGCTCTTCAAGAAGTCGTCGTCATGCCGAGAAAACTTCCCTGGCAAACGTCCACCTCGACCGCGGTGGCACGTACAAAGCGGCCTGCTCTGCCTAGTTCGAAGCGCCAGAAAGTTGCTACCAAGAATGGCGATTCAGACGACCAGGCAGACTTGAGACCTTCAGTGCGAAAAGAAAGAGCAGATCTAGGTAGGTGGAATGGCTGAAAGAGACGCGAACTAAACTAACGTAAGGAAGAAGATCCTCGTTCATCATCACCACCACCTGACCCTCCTCCAGAAAGGTAGGTAAACCAAAGCCGTGTGTCGTACTTGAACTGATAAATGTACAGCTTTATGATAGAGGGCATGGATGATGATGATAAGTACCGCATGGTTGAGGATCAATTCTTAACTATTGCCCAAAAGTTTACTGTCCATTTGCACGCTGCTGAGTACAAAAGGCAGCAGAAAATAGCCAAAACTCGGAACGCAGAAACCATCAGCTCCATTTCACGGCCAGTAGCTGGTAAGATGCCTGACCAGACGAAACGAAAAGTTGAAGCAGTCGAACGAGCCAAAGCTCAGAAGTCAGTTCTGGAAGGATTGATTGGGAAAAAAGTTGGGGATGCCGACATTTCTGATGACAGTGATGATGGGGATGGATTACCGTATGTTGGAACGAGCCTTCATGGTCTGATGGATAGTCCAAGGAGAAAAGCCACTTCCCTGAGCAAAGTCAGTGCAGCAGCCACCACTCGTGCTGCGGCAGGATACAAACAGTCAGCCCAGGCCCGGAGGATGAGCCTTGGTTCTCCACAATTTCGTCTCACTGCTCGATCTTCTCAGTCAGCCAAAGTTCTCGAAGACGATGCAACGGAATCTTCTGCCGATGATGGCGATCTTGATGCAGCACCAAAGCTAGAAAGTCGAGAACGAAAGCCAACTCTTGTGCAGAAACTAAATCTGGTGTCAGAGAAAAGAGATTCAAAGACATCAGACCTGCTTTTATCGTATGAGAGTCGTGCGCCCCGGTCAAAACATTCAACGTCTGATTTTATAGATGTACCCAAGACCGTCAAGACAGAGATTTCAAGTCCACCACCAAAGCAGCGAGAGAGGATGTCTAGGTCAGAGCTGGCTCGCGCGAGAAGGAAGAAGGAAGAGGAAGAAGAGAAGGCCAAAGCCAAATTGGACATCATTCCAGGTTTCTTGTGAGAGGAAACACGCGGTCATCGCCACATTAAGATACCGAAAGTCTTCAGGTTCTCTCGAGCTCGCCATACTACTTCTGGATGTATGTGTACTGAAAGAAGCAGCCTGAAGTAATACATTCCATCTTCTACGCATTCTATTCAACTCCACTTTTATCTCAGCCCTCAACCCACGTATGGTGTTTCGAATGGAGCCTCAGCTTGGGCTGCGATTCTGGCTAGGTGTCTTCTAGCTCCGGCCTTCCAGTCTAAGAGCGCGGAGTGCAAAGTGACTCTATTGTCCCAGACAACAACCGTTTTCTCCTCCCATCTTGCACGCATCTGAAAGTCGGAGCCGTATGCGATATGGTCGTATAGGAATTTCTACCTAGGTCAGCACCAGAACTTTAGCCATTTGACGATGAAGCTTACCAGCAAGGCGTCACTTTCTTCTTGCTTGTAGCCTACGATGCTCCTGGTGACTAGAGAAGAGTCAGAACTGTCTCATGATTCTCAATACAGTCACTTACACTGCGGATTGACGTATAACGACTTTTCACCTGTCACTGGATGTGTCCTTACAACTGGGTGCTCGCTCATGATTGGCTCTCTTCGGATGATCCCACCTTTCCGGAGGTGGGCACTGGCTTGATCGAATCCCGAATGCAAGGCCTTCAATCCATGAAGCCTCTCTTTGAATCCTTCGCTGAGCCTGTTATAAGCCTCTGCTGTGTTCACGTAAAGTGTGTCTCCTCCGCTTGATGGACCATCGAGCATCATAAGGAAAGTAGTTCCCGGAGGCTGGCGCTCGTACGATACATCAGTGTGCCAAAGGACGGAACTGATCTTGGTCTTGAAGAATTGTTCAGCAGTCTTATCCCCTGCGGCTTTGTGGACAAGGTGAACTTCGGGATGCCCCTTGGGTGCTCCTGAGAGCGGATGGAGATGTGGACGGCCAAAGTACCGAACAAAATTGACAGCATCGCCAATGGGTAAGTCGGCGAGGTCTTGATCTCGGAAGACAACGACCTTTCGTTCAGCCACAAATCTTGAGAGCTGATCTTTTCCGGCTGGAGTCAACTTGCTCAACTGTATTCCTTGTATCTCTGTACCAATGCTTGGTGTGAGGTCAAGCGACTTGACACCAGTGGCCAGTAACTCTGGATAGCTGGGGTCCGTGTCTAGGCCTGGATCGCAATGATGGAATGGTTCGAGTGGTGCCCATTTCACATTTGGCCAAGTGGGAAGATAGTGAGGATACTGAAGATGTAAGTACAGAGGCATTGGTATTGGAGGATATGGAGGCCGTTACCTTGGCAGGTGCCACTCCGTCTTTACCTTCCTTCTCGGCCTCTAATCCATAGTCGATGGGAGCGAGATCTAGAAAGGCACCACTGAGTTGACCCGTGGGAACTTTCGTGGTCTGGTTGGCCTTGACCGGAACTGCAATCGCTGCTGGAGACATTCTCGAAATCAAAATTAAATCAGACTGTGTGCGATACTCAGGACTTGCATTGCCTAGGGCGATCTTATATCTCTGGTTCATCAAGGTCCCGAGTTCATTATCTGTAAGGATATCATGCAATGCTCAGGATTGTCCTCGATCACCTATGTTCGGGACGAAAGACGGCACCTCTCCCACGCGTTCCTAGATCTTCCATTGGATACTTCAATTCGTGCTGCACGTTACTCTACATCATCTGCGCCTGGCATTCATGTAGTAGATGCAGTCAACCGGTCCAGTCACGGCGTGTACCGAGTAGCAATTACAGAAGTTGTCCTCCTCAACGAGAACCTCATTGTGGCAAATATCCTGTCATACAACGTACTTATCGTTCTTGTTGTGCAAAGAGTAACACCAGCCCCTTTTGGCATCCCAATGAGGTAAAAATGTCGCCGTCGCCGAATCTTCACCGCCCCGGTTCCGTGTTTTTCGGGCCACTACATAGAATCACCAAGAAGAACTGTGCCGATTGTATGTGATTGACGAATCAAATGGAATTGATCAATGTTTCAGCTCTCCTCTGTCAATCATTTGATTCTGTTGAGTAAAAGCAGATCATCTGCAAGCAAATAGCACAAACTAATCTTTATGTACGAACGGATGTGACCACGACCTCAGATGTATAGTTGCAAAATTCCTACCACGTAATTCCAGTACTGATGTCCTCCTTTTGGCAAACAGGTGAAACAGGTGCTGCATTGAAGCAGAAGAATGGAACCTTGAACGTCCTTTGTGTATAGCATCACGTGATGAAATACTTCTTCTCGCGGTATTGCGCCATTGTCCCTAAACTCCGTAGATATGTCTGAATGATTTTAAATGTTTTCTTGTTGTGGTAGATATAAATTCCGTTGTCACAAGATCTTTCCACTAGTGGCTAGTGACTCGGTGGCGGAAGGGCTGAGAAATCTCTCGGCTATCGTCCGCGGGGCAAATCCTATATTTTTCTTATCGTTTCGTTTCCTCTTCACAGCATACACAAGAATACACAGCATCACCGCAAACATGTCTGCTATGGATCTGGATGCGCCTATCTCTATTGCTCCCCAGCATAGAGATCAGCAGACGGGAGCAACGTGAGTAGATCCCAGCTGAAGCAGAGCTCTAGCTAATACATTTTTAGAATTCTATGCTGTAATTGTGGTGCCGCGATCGATGGTACAACATCAGCGGGAGCACTCTGTTACGACTGTGTGAAGCTCACCGTCGATGTATCACAAGGCATTCAGCGTGAAGCCACCATACATTTCTGCCGAGATTGCGATCGATGGCTCCTTCCTCCGTCGTCCTGGATTGTCGCAGCCCCCGAATCGAGAGAACTACTCGCCCTCTGTCTGAAGAAATTACGAGGTTTGCACAAAGTCAGGATCATAGATGCGAGCTTTATATGGACAGAACCGCATTCTCGAAGAGTCAAGGTCAAGCTTACAATTCAAGACTCGGTGTCTGAGGGAGTTGTGCTGCAGCAGGCGTTCGAGGTGGAATACGTCGTCGCATACCAACAATGTCCCGACTGTGCGAAATCCTATACTGCGAATACATGGCGAGCATGCGTGCAAGTCCGACAAAAAGTCCCACACAAGAGAACCTTCCTCTACCTTGAACAGCTCATTCTCAAGCACGGCGCACACAAGGACACAATCAACATCAAGGAAGTGAAAGATGGTCTCGATTTCTTCTTCTCAGCACGGAACCAGGCCGAGAAATTCGTTGATTTCCTGAACTCGGTAGCACCAGTCCGATGGAAGAAATCCCAAGAACTCATTTCTATGGATATACACACCTCTACTAAATCATACAAATTCACATACTCTGTCGAATTGGTTCCGATATGCAAAGATGATCTTGTGGCGATACCCATCAGGTTGGCAAAGCAGATTGGTAACATTTCACCACTCGGCATATGCTACCGGATAGGCACATCTCTCAACATTCTCGACCCTAGTACTCTCCAAACCGCAGATATCAGCACACCAATTTACTGGCGAGGACCTTTCGCACCACTTGCCGATGTGCAGGAACTCGTGGAATTCATCATCATGGATATTGAGCCCATCGGGGCCCAGAAGGGAAGATGGCTACTCGCAGAAGCCACAGTGGCACGAGCATCAGATCTCGGATCAAACGATAGAACATACTACACTCGCACACATCTCGGGAATGTCTTACATCCAGGAGACTCGGTGATGGGCTACTTGCTGACTGGAACGAACTTCAACAACCCTCATTACGATGCATTGGAGGAATCAAACACATACTCCTCGCAAATCCCTGATGTATTGCTCGTCAAGAAGTTCTACGCCAGAAAGAAGAAGTCCAAGAATCGTAACTGGCGTCTCAAGCGCATGGCTAGGGACGAAGGTGATCTCCTACCCAAGAAAGCAGACCAAGAGAAGATGGACAGAGATTACGAAATGTTCTTGCGGGATGTGGAAGAAGATACTGAGCTCAGACAAACCATGGCACTCTATAAAGCTCAGCAGCAAGCTAAGCTTGATGCTGAAGCTATGAGTGTTGTCGAGACAGATGATGGAGAGGATGAGACACCGCACATTGACATGAATGAGCTTCTAGATGAGTTCGACGAGCTTCATGTTAACGATGAGCATTAGGTCGTCAAATACTCTGGTTCGTTGGCGTTTGGAAAAGCGATGTGCTGGTCACGGGGACAGGGTCATTTGAGCTTCGTACCATAGCATAGAAGAATGAGTCTTTACATCGCAGTCGTCAGGCGACATCCTTTCTCCATCTTAACTCTCTGACTTCTAATTTCGACGAGGTTTCTCTTTGTTAGCATTGCAGTCTAGTCTTATTGCATCGTTCGGCGTCAAAGGCAACAGGTATTTAACATGTGTTGCTGAAAGTAATCTGTTGTTTATTTGAGGATGGCGACTCGCTCTCTCTCTCTCCTCTCTTTGTCCGTCGATACGCGTTGCTTGTATTCAATATTCTCGAGTGGAGCCTCGTCAACAAAGCAACCATCTGCTTGCGGATCACAAAGCAATGTGTCGAGATGTTAAACATCTTCCGCCGTTTATGATTTCCCTGAAGGTTTATATGACGTTTTCGTCGACGGAGCACTTGCTCATTCCACAGGAAAGCCCCCATTGAGAAATCTCTTCTTAGCCCTGAATTGCCGCAAGCAATGGGGTTTCCCCGCTTAGCCAACCCAGCTACTTCCACCCTCAATAGCTTACCAATAGAAGTGAGAAATAGAATCTAGGAATATGCCTTTGATCTCGCACACACAGGCGGGCGCACTATCGAGCTGACGGTTACAAGAGAATTAAGAATTGTGCGACAAGCTGATGGGTCGATTGCAGATCGAAATGCGCTTCGAGCCCGCTTCACATATTCCAGTCCTCAAGTACCACCAACTGATCCACGAATCCTTCGCGTTCTCAACCAACAAATGAACATCGAGATCTTGCAACTTCTAAGGCTATACCGGGCCCAGATTGCTCGACGAAGAGTCATCCAAGCATATGATGGACCCGGACCTATTTCAATCCAGACCTTGACAGGATCTATATAGTCCTACCCTCATTACTGAACATCCACTTAGACAATAACAATATAATCCCCCAGCCAATTATACGGCGCGCCGCTCAAGCATTCGCCGATATTCGAAGCCTCGCTGTTCCGATTATGCACGATGCGGATGGGAACAGAGTCCCGTTTCCAATGATGAACACACTGTTCCGGACGGTTCCCGGCTTCGTGGATCCAAACGAGCTTATAGCTGCGGGACTGTTTAGAAATCTTCCATCAATGCTATTGCGGAAATAGAGCCCGTAAGGACGCCTCCGTCGGTACTACGCCTTGCGGTTGCCGTGACGGGTGACTTTCTTGCTCTTTTGGCGACGTTACTAGTGAATGGTACACCTGGGGAGTAGAAGCTTGGGGCTGAATTAGAAGATATTTTGAATGCTGTTGTTAGTGCGATAACTAATTGTTTCGGACCTACATCTTGAGAATGAAATTTCTCAGTGTAGATGTGTTGCTCGAATGTGTACTTGGATGTTGGACTTGAGAGAATTGAGTTAGTTATGTAGACAAAATTGTAAAGTTACCATAGCATACTATGATATTCTAGTTGTGCATAAGTGTTTAATAACCTCGTAGTTCTGGTCTTCAAGGAGAAGAGTGTTTGCACCCCACGTCACTAGAGATGTGCTTTTAAGAACTTGTTGATCCATAGTCTCTTTCGCTCCAGATGCGAGAAAAAGAGCTTCATAGCACAAGCAGATAACGTCATTGAAAGTTTGTGATTTAAGGCACATGGCAAGCCCAGTCTATTTGTGTTAGCTCAGAGTCATAATTTCATGGCAAAGTGACTTTCAAGTGAGGTGGGTTGTACTCATTCTCACACCTAGCAATAAGCAAACATGTCCGGAAACAATATATATGGAGACCTCGTCCTCGACTTCACAATCGAAGTCAAGTCCAGAGCACACACGGTTTCCTCTTCACGATCCCCACTCGACAAATTCGATACACCCAGTCAATCGTTATCCTTCGAAGATCATGGCTGATCGCAGATCTGACAGAGTCATTACCGCAGTTCATTCTGCGCCTCCTTTCGGCATCGCAAGCTGGCTTTTAAGTTCGTATGACAAGCTCCAAAGGGCGATCCGTCATCTCAGAGAGCTACCAGTGGTTTCTGAAGCTAATCAAAGGAAGAAAAGGGATATCAGGCGAGAACTGGAGGGCATCGTCACGGAACTCGACGGCACCAGAGACAAATTTCGGCGTGCGAAAGAAGTTCTGGCTGATGCGAAAAAGGCTGTGGACGATGCATTGAACGAATAGAGAACGCGAGAGTTGCTGAACCCAGGATTGATCCTCCTGGCTATGCGCAAGGTGCATTTGTGTACGCTAATTGGTCTGCATGGATTTTGGCACGTTTGGGAAAGCATTGCTGTTCATAAGATTTGAATAAGCTCGTGCATATCGAAGAATTCAGCTGCATTGAACAACTTGACTGAAGATTCGTATTCGGTGCAAGCCAACCAAGTATGACCCACTCAGTGAACAACGGCATCCTGGACAAACATCATGACCCGCATGAATGCCAACACTTTTCGGTCGATGCGTACGGCTGCGAATAAGTGATGATGTGAAGTAGCTGTAACTGAGCTGCGAAAGTACATTTAGAGACTTGGATAGAGCTAATCTTTTTGGGCTCTAGCTTCTTGGTTAGAATTAATTCTAACTTTGGTCTTCTGGTGCTGTAGAGCGCGAGGATAGCTGTTATATACTCCATATTTTCAGACTATTGTCTACATCCGAAGAAGGTGAAGAAGTAGCTGGCGATGAAGCGTCATCAGATTCGGATTCAGAACTAGAATCAGAGTCTTCATGACTATCATCGCTGCTCTCATCGTCGCTATCATCCTCCAGACCTAGCCTACCGCGCTGGCCAGAGCAAGTAGCAACAACTGAGCCAGACGGATGCATAGCAGTTGAACCTATATGAGCTATAATTCTTAGTCATGATGTAAAACATAGAGAGGTCCGACCTACCATCATGAGCTCTCCACTCCCAAGCCCTCTCCTGACTCCCTTCAACCACACCAACACCCTCCCAAACCCCCACAACACCGTCTGCTCCCCCACCCCAAACTTCCATTCCCTTCTCCGTCGCAAAGACATCCACACCCAGCCTCTGGTTCGTGTACGCGCCTCTCCCTTCTAACCAAGAAACAAGTTTTCCCGTAACCCTAACATCATAAACCAGAACTCCGTTACTCTTCCTCTCAACCACACAAAGATACCTGCCGCAGTCACTCCACACCGTTTGCGTGATCCCTGTTCCTCCAATACTCGCGATCTCATCTGCCGCCTCAGCGATATTCCACACCGAAACAGTACCGCCCATCCCACCAGCGTCGTAGAGACCTATTGATCTGGTCCAAGTCCCCGCAGCTATCATGCCCTCCGCCGATTGTTGAGACAGCGCAGACACGATTCCTCGAATACCGACACCGCCTCCTTTCATCAGATGTCGTTTTGATGGAATGGTAGGTAACCTTGTAACTGGTCCCTCGCCATTGCGTGATACGTCGAAGACACAAATCAAGCAATCGGTGCCGGTTAGGAAATGGCCGGGTGCAGACCACAGGATGGAGGCGGGGGTTTGCCACGTTTCAGTGGTGGGGGAGACGAGGTTGTAGGTCGAGACTGCGATTGGAGATGGAGAGAGGGCATTCGTGAGACGGATGGGGAGTGAGGTTGGGGCGGAGAGATAAAGGGTTGTGCTTGGGTCGGATAGATCGTATAGTGGGTAGGGTGTGAGGCAGTTTATGGCGGTAGGGTACGTGTGTTTTGAGTAGGGAGTGATGGATTTGGGTGCGGAGGGCTCGGAGAGCAGGTCTGGAGGGAGAATGAAGGTTCGGATTGTGTTGTCGGCGCTCGAGGTGAGGAGGCTGGTTCCGTCCGATGTCCTGGAAATTGTTAGATTGAAGCTGCGAGGGGAGCGTCGAGACACACCATTGAGCTGATTTGAAGTAATTGAGCTCTTCGTCTTCCTCTGAGAACACATCTCTGGTTTCGCTGCCAGTATCGCAACCTTCGCCGTTGTGGGGGATGCTTTCGCGGATTCTGGATTTCGCTATTGTTGTGCAATAGGTCTCGCCGGTCGTAGCTACGAGATTTGGTACTTTGGGGACTTCTTCCATTGCATAGGCTCGTGCTTCATGGCGATAGGTGAGTCTGGGGAAATGACTGGGTTCTCATAAGGGTTTGTGCGAATATTCTTGTCGAAGTCATCGGCGAGTCTCAAAAATTGTTGTTGGTCGTTTCCTCCGTTTGCACGGAACCCGCCGCAACCTTGTCAATTTAACCTTACTCTGTATATCTTCTCTACTACAACTCCTCTGCGTGCACAACAAATCCAAAGCCTCAGTTGAAGGTCATCTTACCGTGACGTAATACTGTCACTCCCTTGGATCCCTTGGAGAAAGATTCCGGCTTTGGGTCGAAAGGCACCACTACATCGAGCAGGTTCACCTGTTCGCTCGACCAAGCTAATACACTTGAGAAGAAAAGCAGATTCTTCAGGGAAGAAGGGAAGATAGGTCGTTCTTACACTACTGCATCCAGATCTTAGTTCGCACTTGGAACTCAGCCCTTTCGTATTGTCCCACAAACTCTGGAACAGTAATATCCCAGGTACTTTGTCTTTCTGCATCTAGATGGCAGCATCCCGCCCCTGGAAAAGACGTAAGGACGAGCAAGCAGATGCTCCACTTTCTCCAATGGTATTTCTTTCTCCAGGCTTGGAACCGGACGTTCGACAAGTGATCTCGTCAAAAACAACCTTGTGCTTGACCGAACCAGGAATGTGCTCAGTGTTCACCATTTCTTACGTGCTCAAATCGAAGACGAAGACTTGCCTGTAGGTGACACCATTTCTATGCTTCGAAATATGCGGTTACTTCGTATGGGTGAGCGATATTACGAGTCAAACTTTGCTAACGCAGATGAACTAGCGGGACCAGGACGAGGTCGATTTCTGATCTCCGAGGACTGTCCATGCAACCAAGATACAACGTGTCTACTCTCCCGTATTATGGTAGCTTAAGAAGGTATGATGTGGAGAGTGTGAGATATCTTGCTCATGAACGGTCTTAACATTCCGCACCTAAGTAGGGCGTCGTTATCAAACTACGAATTTCTTTGCTGTTTTGGAGTTCTTTGATTACTGCTAGAGCGACATGGCTCCGACATGATGTTTATTTCTCATTGGGTCAGAATTGTAAGGCCAGTGTGCGATTCTCCTCAATTTCGTAGGAGCGGGATTGCACTTTTGCAGTTGTATTAGAAAGCCCGACTGAGCGCAACGAAGGAGATAGTACGGCCGAAGAAAATTACCAGAAACGGGTTAATATTTGTCCGCACCCAATCAATTGTATCGTGCGTATTCATTCCTCTGGTATAACAAAGTCACTGTGTTGGGAGTAAGCGCTTCGGCTAGTTTTCTTACCATCCATTGAGTCGTATCAATTGTGTTCTCTAGGAAGAATCCTCAAAATCCCGGCCGAAGAGAATTGGCCGAACCGAGTGGTCACGGACGAAATTTGGCGGAGAACTTGGTGTATCGTGATACAATATATAACAGCTGGCCACCTTGACAGAGTTCAGTGCAACTTCTATCGCTTCTCGCTTCTCATCTGAACTTCCCAAAGCGATATTCAGGGGTAATTTTCACTACTGGTTCAGGAGGTTTTAGTTCTAAACGACACTTGACAGTCACCACGGGTGACGCATCTGGTTTGCGGTACGTTCAATGTCTCCTTATATCCAAATAATTACTGACTTTAAAGCCCTCGCTAATGCTATGCTGTGGAAAGCAGCTGAAGAGTTTAAATTCATTCCAGGGCAAATGCCACCTAAGGGCACAAAAAGGCCTCGCAAACGATCTTCAGACGCCGTAACTGGTCCACCTCCAATTGCTTTCATCTCTCCAGGCTTACAGGCCGACTCTCGTCTCCTCGTTTTCGATCAGGAATTTCATGTTCATTCACTAATCTTAAAATTACATTCTGCGTATTTTCGCAAGTTTCTTGACTCTGTTGACAAGGAGGGCGATAATGCCGAACCCGCAGTAGGTGCCGCAGCTCCTTTCAAGTATGAATATGTTTCTGTCATCGATGGCGATGGAGTTTGGGCTCTCGAGCCGGCGGACAAGGTACGTTGAAACAAGAACATTGGAATCATGGTCGAATATGCTCAAGCGATAATAGCTCAGCAAGATTCAGTCCCCAACCTCTTCATTGATTCGCATCCCTTCTTAATGCTTTTCAGTACAAGTTTACTAATCTTTGAACAGGCGCAAGCTCCTACCGAAGCGATGATAGCACGCATATCTCACCCAGACTCCGAGAAGGAAGCCTTCCGAAAACTCCTATGCGCCATGTACACGAGACCTTACCGAGTTGAAGATGTGGGAGAACTTGAGATAATCACTCGCCTTGCTGACTTCTACTGCGCTTTACCGATTGTCTCGGGCACCTTGAGTGGTGCTCTACTAGGGAGCCCCATGCTGAAGCGCGATCCTGACCCCGAGAATCAAGGATACAATGACTTCGCTCGCAAGGCAGGGCGGCTCATCTTTGTCGCTAAGAAACTACGACATTCAGTCTTGTTCCGAGAGTGCTTTGTTCATCTCGTCGGTAACCTACAGGACGAAGACTATCTCGGCGAATCACTGATTCCTCTGAAGAGCGATAAGGAGCTGTGGCTCCTGCTCACTGAAGGCTATGCCAAAATGTGCCACCTTCTGCTCAAGGCACATCAAGCTTTTGTCATCTCTACTGTGCAGAGATATTGGAGCCCCCAGCAGCCTCTCCCAAAGATCAGAGACGAAGCTCCTGAAGAAAGCTCTGCCTTCTTCAGGGCGTTGAAAGAGCAACTGCAAGGCCAAATAGCAAGAGGAGTTGAAGACTTGCATATCAGAAATTTACATGCTGCTGTCGACAAGCTGATGATCAACAATTTGGTTCTAGATCAAACTGGCTACGGTGCTGGAGAAGGCCCATTCAAATGGTGCTTCCTGTGCGCTGATCTGCCAGACGAAGAGATGCCGTGGAATCCGAATGAGACAGATTACTAGCAACCGCGCTGTGATCTAGTAATTGGGTGGATGGATTAGACTGCACTCCAGGTATGGATACCATTTTTTCGTTTATGCTCCGTTTATAATATACAAAGTACTATATGCTATCACGAATCTGGTTGACAGGAATTAAATCGAGTGTTAGTGAAGATGTCTAAGATAAAGAAGTCAAGATTTAAGAATAAGCACTATATCTATGGATATGATCTACCCGAATAGCGAGGTGCGAGAAAGCCAGGCTGTGCTCTCAGTTTACGTATACTAAGCAGGGCCTGAACATTCGCACTGATAGAACGGCGCGACTCGATGCCACACCCATGCACGAGGTAATCAAATACATTTCACTTTCTCCTATCATCTAATTCCTAGTATCCTTCACCAAGTCAGCGCAGTATTCAACATCAGGTCTCTGGTTGGATTTACCGTTTCCCAATGTCTGTACGATAGTACATCCCTTGAAAGTATATACTTTTGAAGCCTATATACGCTTCTCGTACAGCATCTTCCAAGGAATCTGCTACTACCGATACAGAAAAGACCCGGCCTCCGGCAGTCACCAATTTGGCATCGCTTGTCAAACTTGTCCCTGCATGAAATATCATGACCTCTGGGTTGAGTCAGTCTAATTGATCTGGCTAAAGACACAGTATCATCACCTTCTTGGACAAACCCAATTTCGATCGCGTGGCCAGTTGCGTACTGAATCGGATATCCGCTAGAAGCAATTACAACATTTGCTGCATGCTTCGCCAAGAATTCAAACTCCACCTCGTGGAGTGCCTGCCGCGTGCAAATCTGCTACACGAGGGTTATGCGCATGAGCCGTAGCCATTGTGACCTCTCTGCTACAGTCGAGGTCTTTCACCGTTTTCGAGCTTGGTCCATCTGTAGGACAGATTGAGAAGTCCGCATACCTCGAAGCTCGACTTCGAAATAGCATCCAGCCTCCCATTCGTCCTTCAGTTTACGTTTATCACACCCTCTTTGTCGATTGTAAGATTATGAGATTGTGGGATGGTGTTATGTCGTTCTACTCTTTGATCGGCATTGCATTGATGCGTGGAAGTTGTAGACGCCTAACTGCCCGAACTGTTGCCTTTCGTCTCTTCCGGCACACGGAGGTGTACGTGGTATTGTACGTGGTCCTTCTGTACCATCAGTGATCCGAAAGGCACCCTATGGAATCTCAGCAAGTTCTACAAAGTTGGAGAAAACGAATCCAATTGATACTTCGCCCATCTTTGGCATTGAAGGCAGCGACTTGCTAGCCGAATCCGAGAAAAGGCCTCGAAAGGGATAAATTTTCCTTTGCGAGCCAATGAGATGATGACAGAGCATTTGTTTAAACCATCAGATATCTTGGTTGGAGCAGTCCTGCCGATTTCAGTGCCTAGACCTCAACACAGCACATGCGAATGACACATTGGCAAGTCTGGGGAACAAACGATCTTGGCTCGCAATGAATCGATTCCATGCAGAAATGGTTAGCCAAGCTTACTCGCGCATCAGCTCTAAGGTTTCATGCACACCTACAATTCCAGCCCGTAATTAGTTTGCGGCTCAATCTCCACTTCTTCAGCTCCTGAACAAAATGTTAGCTGAGGACACGAGCGAGTGTTGCACGCCAGAACTGTTCTTCAAGTTGGAAAATCGCCAGGTTTCAGGCTCTTTTAAGTTCCGTGGTGCCATTCACTATATGAGCAAAAGGTCTGATATAGAGTTGAGACACGGTGTCGCGACTTATAGCACTGGTATGAGTCTTGATCCAAAAACTTGCCTGAAACTGAAGATTTCCCAAGGTAATCATGCTTTGGCGCTGGCGCATGCCGCTGGCGTAGTTTCCCTGGAGAGGGGTTTTCCAATCAAGACAACTGTCTTCATCCCAACTTCCGCGGACGATTGGAAAGCACAAAAAGTAAAAGAAACTGGTGCTACTGTTTGCCGCTCAGGAACGAAATTGCTAGAGGCCTATGAGCAGACTTTGGGGTTTTGTCACGCTACCAACAGCCACTTTGTATCTCCTGCAGATCACCCTGATATTATTCTTGGTCAAGGGACTATAACCTTGGAGTTTCAGCAGCAGCTGTTGCGGACAGGCCAAAGAGACATGGACGCTATCATCATGCCTTGCGGTGGTGGTAGCCTATTAGCTGGAGCAGCAATCTTTGCGAAAGATCAAGGCCTGAAAGTCCTTGGTTCTGAGCCAATTTCTGGAGGTCCAAGACTATCAATTGGCAGGAAGCAAGGACAACGAGTACTCGATCCTGGTATCCACACCATCGCTGATGACCTCCGGTCAGCGGTCAGTAGCTCTAATTGGGACATCCTCAGTCGGAAAGAATACGTGCATGAAGTCTATGGAGTGACTGAGGACCAAATACAAACAGCCATGAGTCTCTTTCATCAGTCTTGCGATGAGAAAATCGAACCCAGCTCAGCTGTACCTCTAGCAGTGCTACTGTTCAATAGTAAATTTCGCGAAGATCAAATCTCTGCTAGGTCGTCACGGAGGATTGGGGTTATCTTAAGTGGAGGCAATATTAAGACGGAAAAATAGGCATTATTTCGAGATTGAATCAGTAACACTACGTTTTTCGAATCAAGTTGGTCTTAAACACACTTCCATCGATTTCTGCGGTAAATGAAATTCTTGTACTGTATTTATTCTTGGTGATCATTCTCTAGAAGTCCAATCTTTTCACCCAAAAGTTACGCTGCAAAAGTCAATTCACTTTGTAGTCATTACTTGAGGCTTATACCTACTTAACCACGGCGCCAATGTCGTCTCTAAAGCGCATTCCATCGAACTTGATGTGTTTTATGGATGAGTAAGAATCATTAGCTGCATCTTTCAAGGTTGGTCCGATGGCGGTCACCTGCATAACACGGCCCTTGGTCGTGTAGAATTTCCCGTTTTGACGAACAGTTCCTCCGTGGAAGATCGTAGATTCTTATGATCAAACGGTAAGTCATAATTATGGGCTTTAATATATGGAGCGGACTTACCCGCAATTCCATCGGCGATGGTGATGAGTTTTCCAACACTTCCTTTGCCAGGATATCCTTCTCCACAGAGCACAACAGAAACACAAAATTCTTGACTGATGACGATCTCGACATTGCCCAAACTATTCTGCACACCAGCCAACAGAATCTCCGCCAAGTCAGTTTTGAGCAGAGGCAGGATTGCTTGTGTTTCTGGATCTCCAAGACGAACGTCGTAATCAATGACTTTGGGGCCAGTGAAAGAGAGGATGATTCCAACGTTCAAGAAACCAACTTATGGAGTGCCTTTATCAGATTAGTGAGATTTATCAGAGTGGAAATCGAATATACCGTCTTCGCCCATTCCAGCAATTGTCTTCTTGAGTATAGTCTCCTCGATCTCTGCCAATGCCTCTACGGTAACCTGGTAAGGGGCATGGCTTCCTATACCGCCAGTGTTTGGGCCCTGATCATCACGATAGAGTGTCTTATAATCTCTCACTGATGACAGAACTCTAAAGTGCTCGCCATCACTGACAGCTGTAACAGTAAACTCTTCCCCTGTAAGATACTCTTCAATGATGATGATCTCTCCAGATGAGTTCCAGACTTCATCAAGCATGGTTTTCTTGACAGCATTCTTGGCAGATGCCTTATCTGTGCAAACAATGACGCCCTTGCTACTTGTGAGCCCTGACGCCTTCACAACAACCCTGTAATCGATAGTGTCAAGGAAGTCCAAGGCTTCTTGGCATTTGTTGAATACGTGAGCTTGTGCGGTCTGGATCTGATATTTCTTGGTGAAAGCATGGAAGAATGCCTTGGATCCTTCAAGTTCGGCTACTTTCTTGGAAGGGCCAAAGCACTTGATACCGGCTGCAGACGCAATCAGTATTGCGAAGATCTCTCAGAAAGTTGACTTACCAGCGACAAGAACGACCGTGATGCCATCGACAAGAGGCCCTTCAGCACAAGGAACGACAAAATCTACCTTGGAGTTCTCGATGAAATTTATCAATGCTGCATGGTCTTTGATATCGACGTGGCTGACGTTCTCAGTTTTCCTTAGAGTTTCCGTTCCTCCATTTCCTGGTAACACATAGATCTTGTCCACTCGCGTACTTTGGCTGAGCTTCCATGCGACTGCATGTTCTCTTCCACCACTGCCGAAGAGCAGAATAGACAGATTTTCGTCCTTCATGATGTATGATAAGAGTTGAGGTGCGCGGCAGATTGATCTGTAAATTGGTGGGATCTTTCCCAAGCTATGAGTAGGCGAATCGAAAAGGCACTCTACAAGTCCCTAAGTGTCACTTGATGAAGCCTAAGCCTGGAGAGCGCTTCATTAGGGGACATCAAGAGCGAAACATCTTGTAAGTTATTTACTCTGTCGGAAGGGGTCCAAGGCTCGGTGAGTGGAAACAAAGCATCAAGTTGGAGAAATGCCTTGAGCCGCAGACAAACAAACTGGCATCACACATGGATGACGTAGCAATCCGTAATGCAAACCTGCATTCAGTTGTGCACCTGCCAATGTTGTCCGGCAATCTGAGCTGAGTGCCTTTATCCCAGTTCAAAAATTATGCGGAACATACAATATTATAACTCCACTTGGAAGCATGGTGGACTGTGTGGAAAGGTCTGCTTGCGCTCGGTTCCATCCCTGCATACCTCAGAAGCAGGTACTTTGTTCAAGAGTGTCACATGAGCCATTGGCCATCACGTGCGAAGTGTAAGCTGCTTGCAAGACCTAAGTAAGATATTTCTCGATCAAGGTGGGGCGGCAAGTCCAAGTAAACGGGCATTACAACGGTGAGGAACAGAACAAAAATTGACCAAGTGTCGATTGGCTTATCGGAAAGCCCTAAGATTGTTAGCATAAGGGCGTTGAGGGCGGAAGATGCCAAAGATTGCTTACCGATATGCGATATCCTTTCTATAGTGCATGCCATTGAATTGCACAGTCCTGACTCCCTCATAAGCCTTTGCAACAGCTTCCTCAAGCGTTTGTGCTGTTGCGGAGACACCCAAAACTCGGCCACTAGCAGTGACTAGGGATCCATCTTCGTTCAAAGCTGTTCCGGCATAGAAGAAACGCGCATCGCCTTGAACGTGTCGTCCATCCATTTCGATGTGGTCTCCTTTAGGATATGGGCCAGGATATCCTTCTGAGGAAACAATAACCACAGCGCAAGACTCATTGTTCATAACAATGTCAGTATCATGAAGGCGACCTTCAACACACGCACTCATGATCTCTGCCAGATCGGACTTCAGCAGAGGAAGAAGTGTCTGGGTCTCTGGATCGCCAAATCTTGCATTGTATTCAAGAGTCTTGGGTCCAGACTTCGTGAGCATGATGCCAGTAAATAGCATACCCACAAATGGCTTACCCTCCTGGCGAAGGCCCTCAAATGTTGGTTGAAGGATAGACTTTTCAATCTCTTCCAACACTGCAGCAGAAGCGATTCTTGTAGGCGCATAACATCCCATGCCACCAGTATTTGGACCTTGATCATGGTCAAAAATTCTCTTGTGGTCTTGGGCTGGAGGCATTGACTTGAAAGTTATACCATCACTAAATGTCAGGATGCTCAACTCGTCGCCCTCCAAGAATTCTTCGATGACTATTTCGTTGCCAGCGTCGCCGAATTCATGCTCGCACATGATTTGTTTCAAGGCTGTCAGCCCCTCGTCTTTGGTGTCCGGAATTATCACGCCTTTGCCAGCAGCGAGTCCAGAAGCTTTGAGCACGACTTTGAAGTCGATGGACTCCAAGTACTGCTTTGCAGTATCATAGCTAGTGAAGTTGCGGTATGCAGCAGTTGGAATGTTATGACGTGCCATAAAGTCTTTCGAAAAAGGCTTTCGAGCCTTCCAACTCAGCAACCTCTTTCGTAGGCGCGAAGCATGGAATACCAGCTATTTAAAGTTAATCTTTCGTGTTATGAAAGCTTGAAGAAATGACAGGTCTACCAACTTACCATTATGGAACCAGCTTTGAATACCATTGACAACGGGAACATCAGGTCCAGGGACCACCAGATTGACCTGCAGCTTCTTTGATAGCTCAACAAGCCTATCAAAGTCCTCTTCAGAGACCCCAGGCAGATTTGAAACCTTATCAATACCCTGAGCAGTCCCGCCATTTCCAGGTCCTACGTAAATTTTCGTGACATACTTGGATTGGCTCAGCTTGTAAGCAAAAGCGCTCTCCCGACCCCCGCGGCCAACTAGAAGGATAGTGAAAGGCGCCATTACTGATCGGAATTTGGCTTGCGAAGTTCGGCTAGACTTTTGTTGCTGTGAAAATGTTCAAAAAGCTGTCCTAGATCGAGATTTGTGGCAAGAAAATATGTGCGTCTTTGGAAAACAGGTGCGTGTGTGCGGAAGTTGAAGTTTTATAAACCTGCGAGCCTGAGGAAGCTCGGGCGGAAGGGCACAGTCTATATCACAACAAACCAAAAAAATTGAGAAATTTGAATGATGTGTAGCGTAGACTGTATTACAAAAAAAGAAATATCAAAATTTGAATAGTACCCTCCCGGCGATTGTTCCAAGCGGCCCCTAGAATGCTGGGTCCCAAACATTGTAAAGCTTATGACTGACAATCTACAGTAGTGCAACTCCCGGCGCTGAGTCAAGTGGGGCACACCTTCTTCTCCTCTTCAAAGGACAGAACATCAAAACAGTCGATGGAATCCCGATCCCGCAACGATTATTGATTATATTTAAGTTTTGTATCGGGATGTACAGTATGCAAACTAAATATGCCGGTAGAAAAGCCCCACTATGACCGAAGCCACACTTCAGGAATAACCCTAACCATAATCCACAATGAGGCCTGACCTAACCGCGGGAAATAAACTCTAGGCTGGGCCACATTAGGGCCTTCGCCCGACATATTATGCGTACATGACCGTTCAGGCTTTCTATTGCGATGCGGCAATTATTGAACAGAAAGAGCCGTGCTGGAGCAAAAGACAACGCAAATGTATCTATTCCGTCAAGCTTTTCAAGGCGTAACATTATGGATCAAAATGTTCACGACCTCTTGACAGACGCTACATTGAGCTAATACGTCCCTAAGGGACAGAAAGCAAATACCAAGCAAGATTCTCTGAGAAGTTCAGACTCGCCGCAATCAGCCATCATGGGAGCACCCAGCTACTTCTTCCTTCATCTGGCGGCTCTATAGATTCTGTATCAGATATTGAAAGCTACACCTTACTCCCAATTTCCTTCTATCAAAGCACTCACTCTCTCTACCAACACCCTGCCACACAACGGAGCAAACCTCTCGATCCGCTGCCCTCGTCCCATCTCAATAAAGGCAATCAAACCGAACTGTCCAGCTTTCAATGGACTAGCAGGGTCAACACCATCCGGTGCCTTCAATTCCGCCAGGATGGCTTGAGCTGCATAAGCATTCAATCCCGCTCTTCGAAGGAACAACTCCCAATGCGTCTCATCAGCCAGCAGGCTCGACTCACCAGCTACACAATGCTGGACAATCGTACTCGCCAACCACTTTGTCAGAGTCTCCTCACCACCTGCAACAAAGAGTACTGTAATCGAAGTCTCGAAGCCAGCGGCAAAACCAGCAAATTCGCTGTACGCGAGACAATCACTCTCATCCAATCCGAGTGTGGTTTCGTCAATTCTGCCTTCAGTAATCAAGACGATAAGTTTTTCGTATCTGCCGCTTACTTTCTCCAATCGATCTCGGATCGCTGGCTTGCTCTTTTGTCCCGGCAATGGCTTTTGCTTGATTTTCTGCAGGGTAGTGATCACTATACCCGTAGACGGCGAAACGATAAGATCGGCTTCTGAGTCAAGTGGTGATTTTACTGGAGAAAGGGTCACTGATCCGGGAAGCCATGCCGTAGTGTTGTGAGCTATGAAGTCTCGTTCAATGATGTTGAGTGCTGGTAATAGGCGTTCGAGATATTTGATCAGACTTCGGTGTTTCAACAATGTTGATGAGACGACGATACTGGTCGATGGCGGGACTTCTGGTAGCGAAGGCGCTGGTAATGGAGGAGCCTTTGCAACTGGAGAGTTTCGAAGCGCCAATGGTGTGGTGTTCAACTGTGGTGTAATTGTTCGTTGAGGTGCTGGTGCAGACTGAGCTTTGTCTGGTTTTGTGCCAAAGTAGCTACTGTCTGTGAGCTTCGCTTTCTTTGAACCACGAACCTCGAGAAAGTTGTCGAGGCAGTTTTCTGCTGAGAAAGCATCCCCGAATAATGATCCCAGCTCTGCTCCTCCACCGCTCCTTGACTTTTCGTGTCTACCATCCTTGGAATTTCCCATGTCCTTTGCCAGCTGTCTAGTGATTGGCAAGTCCTGAGCGGCAGGAGCGACTTTCTTCCGTCCTATTTCTTCCCTGGCTTCATTCTCTTCCTGCAACTCCAACTTTCTCTTCTTGACCAGTGATGAGAGGTCTCGAGGAGTATCTGTCCGAAAAGTACCACACTCAATCTCTTCATCATCTTCATCGTCCTTCAAGATCCTCAGTCCCTCTGGCTTCCAAGTCAGACTAGAACTGTCAATTATTTCTCCCGATTCCATGTCCTTCCAGAACGTCTGGAGGTTGTTGTCATCGTCTGGGAAATGTTCCTCTACTGCTATTTTTGCGAGGCTTGCAGGAAATGGACTCCATTTCAAGTTGATATCCTTGTGACCGGCATGTAATAATTTGGGGAGCCGTTGGCCGATTACATCTCGAATGAAGGACATTTGTCTCGACATTAGTGTGGCTTGATTTGGTATTCCTTCAAAATCCTTCCACGGAGGATCTGGTTTCGAGAAATCCATGATAGGCACATCCACTCTGGCATTGACGTCTGCTGCAACCAGCTTCTCTTGCTCAGCTCGCTGATTCGCTTGACGGAGTGCATCCCCTAAGGTTTCATCCATGAGCTTCTGCACAGAGTCATTGGACGGAGAACGACTGTATGGGTCAAGAAGCATCTCCTCGATAACATCGTTGAAGCGTACAGACTTGGGAAACGATATATCAGATTTGCTAGGCGTCATGAGTTCCTCGAGTTTCAGGTCGTCACGCTTGACACGCTTCTCTTCCGACGAAGGTGGTGTATTCTCCATCGATGCCATAGCTGAAAAAATATCACTTAGCTTGACATCTAAGTCGTTCGGTAGTGTGTCCGATGATGGCTCTTCATCAAGGCTGGTTTTTGTATGTATTCGCAGGGGCGTAGGAATATCTTGTTCGAAGATCATCTTCTCGAGAGCTTCAAGCTCTTGCTTCGTCGGAGAGATAGGACTTGAAGCTAGGGGAACTTGGTAAGCAGAATCGGAAGAAGTCGGCTCGTACGGCTGTTGCTCGACTGGCTTCAAAGCTGGAGATAGGGGCGGTGTAACGGGTTCACGAGCCGTGTTCTGCGGTACACTGTCAGTTGGTCAATTCCGGGAATGCGGAATACACTTGCCCTCTTGTACGTTTGCTGGCTGTCCCATGATGCCTTATCGTCATCCTCTGACCATTCTGGCTTCAAGCAGTTACTGATAAATATCACAGTGTCCTTCGATACACTCAGTTTCTCTGCCTTCGCCTTCTGCAAGATCTCATTTCCCATGTTCCAGAACCGTGGCGGATAAATAAGACCCTCATTCTGCTCATCATCAACCATCTCCAGTGGGAGCTTGACATCTTGGGGTTTAATATCAAATCCTTTTCTCGAAGCAAACGACTTGCAGTCTGTTTCGTGGTCGCTGCTCAATAGAGGCAGTTCAAGCTTGGATGGCCAAGTACGTTGCCTCGTATCTAACATTGAAGAAACAAGCGTGTCGATGTACTTTGCATCTTCCTCGCGTATAACTGATTGAAGCATGAAAGCTGCATCCTTGGAGACGCTCAGACGTTCTTCCACTTTGGGCTCGAGACCAAGATTGAACTGGGGAAGCCCCGAGTCGGATGAATCGGATTGAAGATTGTCCTGAAGTTGGCAAAGTTCTGGGATGCCAAGTAGTTCGACCAAGTAGTCTCGAGAAAGTCCATTGGATCTTGCATATTCGAGGGCTGTAGGCTCTTCGGCCTCTTCACTTGACTCAGAATGCTGAGACATCAGGTTGATAGAGCAGATTGTGCCCGTGGTGCTAACACGAACCTTGGCGAATGGAAGCTTTGAGAGTGGATTTGAATCACTGTATGAGGTTGAATAACTATTTTGGCCTAGATATGTAGGGTGGCCTCGAGGCCTGTGTATTCATACAGAAGTGGAGAAGCAAGTGAGGATGAAAACTGCAGGTACCCAGGTACTCAGCTGTCTCCACGTGACTACGCGATCTCGTCACATTTTCACGCGTCTCACTGATCTAACGTTCACTTGGCATCCTGAATCTACTTTTGCTATTGCTGTAAATACTTGATCTTCAACTTGGAGATATTTTTCCTGTTGCTAGTTGCTGTCCGAGGCTTGAACTCTACAAACGAGACAGACTTGGGTAAGAGTATTTCTTGAAAGGGTATTATACTGCTATCATCCTGAAATGCAACGCCTTTCAATGCCATGCTACGTCCATGTTTCACGCGACATGTACATGGAAAACATCAGCCGTTATCCTTGAACCAGTATGCCATATTTTGCATAAGGAAAATCCATCAAACTATCCAAATGCTCTCCCCACCCATCCTTGATTTCTCCGACTAAGTGCATGTCCACTTCCCCACCGCTACCAGTCCGTCCCGCTAGAACCTCTTCCTCTTTACCCGTATATTCTTTCCTTAACTCTGGATGCGGACACCATATCACTCGCATCCCAGCTCTTCGACCAGCCTCCACACCTGGAACGCTATCTTCAAATACCAAGCATTCTTCTGGTCGAATCTCCTCTTCTCCTGGCTCAAGACTGGAATTTATAGTCTGCAAAGCAAGGAGATAGATATCTGGAGAAGGCTTCCCTCTCCCCTCCGCTATCCGTTGATCATCTCCCAAAACTCTCCGGTCAGAAGAGAACACCGTAAACAGCTCCTCCAAATGACTCGTCTTCAACTTGAAGTTCGCTTCGTGACTGCTGGTCGCCAAAGCAATATGTACTTTTCCAGCTTTCTCTCCCTTCACTTTAGCAGTCGCTAAATCGCCCAAGAGCTTCTCGACGCCAGGTAACGGTTTGCTGTCGGGGAAGTGTATCTTTTGTAAGTCTTTCGTTTCAGCGTAGAATACTTCTTGGGAGACGGGCAGTTGTGCCCATTCGTGAAGAATCTTAGACGCGGCTGGGCCAGGTCGTCCTTGGAGTTGGGCTTTAATCGACCATGGGAGGGGAGGGCGGCCGTATTTTTGCAAGACAGTATTGGTACAGATGGTGTACTTGTCCTCCGAGTCCAGGAGGAGGCCGTCCATGTCAAACAGACATGCTCGAATTGGGGGAAAGCTGTAACATTTGTCAGTGACTCGACTCGAGAAAGCCATTGAGGGTTAGATAGTACGTACTCTGACTTCGGTGCTGGTCCCGACATTGTAAAATAGATGTTTCGGTCGATCGTAGAGAGAAGACGTTTGGATGTGGCTTGCATAAGAAAAGATGGAGGGGTAAAGTGAAATGTGGGATGAAAATGTGGAGGGGCGACAAGGGTCCGCGGCATTCGTTCCGCACTAGCTTAATCCTAGTTTATTTCCTTGTGGCTTGCCAACAAGCTCAGATCCAGTTCACGACATGACGACCAGAACTGAAAGATTCCAGCGGAAACCCGCTGAGAAGACTGAGGAACCTTTGAAGGATGAGGAAGAGGAAGTGATCAGGTTTTCGCCTGAAGAGGAGGCTGTAAGCGTTGTCGAACCATTTTCCTACATAAGGCTAACAAGTTGGCAGGCCCTCCTGGAAAAGTCAAATACACAAAAGACTGCAGCGAATGACCTCTTCGCAAAGGCTTCCTTCCAAGATGCTATCGAGACTTACGATAAAGCGTTGTCTACATGTCCGAATTATCTAGATTACGAAATCGCTGTGTTGAAGAGTAATATCTCAGCATGCCATTTGAAGCTTGAGGATTGGAAGAAAGCGATGAAGGCTGCTACGGCTTCACTTGATGGGCTTGACAAGCTGCAGAGTAAGGGAAAAGATCTGCCAAAGAAAGTAGAGGGGAAATCCGAGGAGGAAGAGGCAGATGAGGAAATCGTTAGTGAAGGTGCATTGAAAGCAGAGGATACCTCCGATAAAGGCAAGCGGGAAGCCGACATCGAAAGGATCAGGGCGAAAGCTTTGATGCGTAGAGCGAGGGCAAGAAGTGAGTTGGGTGGCTGGGCTAATCTGTCTGGTGCCGAAGAAGGTATTCGATGCCCAATGCGAGGTTATGGCAGAACTAATGTGATATAGATTACAAGACCCTGGAGAAGATGCAGAACCTATCCATGGCAGATAGAAAGATCGTCCAACGCCAGCTCGTCGTCCTACCCCCACGAACAAAAGCTGCGCAGGAGAAAGAAATGGGCGATATGATGGGAAAGTTGAAGGAGGTTTGTGTTAACCATCTCACAGAAGTGCATCTGCTGACTTGTTATAGCTTGGAAATGGCATACTGAAACCATTCGGTCTCTCTACAGACAATTTTCAGATGCAGAAAGACCCGAATACGGGTGGATATAGTATGAATTTCAATCAAGGTGGACCACCAAGCAAATGAAGATACCCGATTGAGACTTGTCATATCTTCGAATCTTGATCCATCGTGCTACAAAGCGGCCAACGAATGTAAGTACGACTTTTATTCTTGATCTACTGTCGTACAACAGCCGGATGCAGCAACGTTGAATATGCCGGAAGAAGACTCCGATGCGTAGAAGCCGTCCATCAGCCGCCACGTGAGCCCATTGTCCGACTCAAAATCAACGTCTGCAACCGCACAAGGTTCACAAGGTACTCTCAGCCAGCGAGACCGCCCACATGCTTGAATGCCCCCATACAAGGCGTCCATTCTCGAGTCTCCATTCCCCATTCTTGCCGAAGTCGCTACATGGCTGCATGCATCTTTAGTATCGAGGGGCAAATGTTAGACAACCCCGCGCTAAGCGACCCATCAAACGCCCATCTTCCAATCAAGACCATTCGCTCCGGCACGACCCTGAAATTCACCTCCGACCAAACCTCAGACACAGCATATCACGCATATCACCCAGAAACATGAATAATCTCATCTCAGTCCAGCCAAACCCGGCGTTCCCAATCAATATCTTCTCCACCAATCGATAAACTCGGAATGCCCGTAATCACAGCCGTGATAGCGGCCTCTTGACTCTCGTTCCCATATCCGTCGCCCTCATGACCTGAAGTCTGACTAGCCAAGTATTGAAAGCAGTGCCTATTGAGCCACCGCAGCGAATCCACGTGTGTGCGTTTGCGGCGGATGGGCTTACGGGATGCACTTTATATCCCGGCGATCATACGGAAGGTTTAGGATTGTCGAAGATGGAGGGGTACACGGGTTTCCATTTTTGGATGTCGCCCCGCCATCTCGAGGGGTTCATATTCGGAGTGACCCCCACTGAATGCTGTGAGTGTTGAGGGCAAGTATTTGGTTTTGTGTATACTTTTCGACACTTTGGTAGTTTACCATACATTCTTGTATTTTTGGTTCCTGAAGTTTAGTTGTTGACTCGACAAGCACTTGACTGGTTTCTGAATAGCGACATTTTGATCTAGACTGCACGAACATATATATAATTATCAACAATACTCAATCCTCGATCATCTTTCTTCACCAAATACACCATTTCCACAAACACTTCAATTCCACTACAACGAGTCCTACCGAAAGATCAACATCGAAAACCGTCAAAAAGACCAAGCAAAACTCGAAAAGTCGCCAACCACCAAAATAAGCATTCAAAATGACCATCCTAACGCCATCACCAAATCCCACCAAAATCCTCAACCGCTCCTCAACCCACAACATCCTCACTATTCTCTCTCCCGCCTTCTCAAATTCCATCTACCTCGCCACAATCCTCCAAAAGCTCCTCAGCACAACGACCATCTTCCTGGTTTTCCGCGCATACCTGCTCTCCTTGATCCTCTTACAACAATCATACTACATCTCCTCCATCCTGCTCCTACAATCTTACTACCTATCCCAATTCACATATTGGGTTTCCGGGATCGCGGCGAAAGGAGGCTATTGGGGTGTTAAGACAGGAGCCGGCATCAGCTGGAAGGCGTTGGAGCCAGTGAGGAATAAGTTGTTCAAGGAGTTCATGATCTTTGTGCTCGGGGCTGGCAATGGAGTTTTCCTTGCCGTTTTCTGGCCGGGGTGGTTAGTGGTTGGACCTACGGTTTTCGGAGTTTGGTGTTTATGCGTGTGAAAGGCGCGGCGTGGTGTCACTGAGCAAGAAACAGAATAGTAAGTTGTTCTTGGAAATCTTGCGATTGGGGTATCTAGCTAACCGGCTCTAGAAGCGTCTTATTCTATACTACTCTCGTGTAGACAGAACGGATCTATGGTATGGGAAAGGCAAAGGTCGTCAAGAGAAGAAGAATGGATTTCCTCCCGCGTCACGCTTGATTTCCTTCTGGTAATCCTTCTCTGGATCGAAGTCCTGCCATACACTAGCAGGGAAGATGTGCTTATTCCGCTCATACCATCTCCGATCCACGACTTTGGTAAATGTCGGATCATCGTTCATGCCTTCGAGATCCATCTTCTCCACAACCGGCTCCTTCGTCGACTTGTTCTTAGATGGGTTGGAAAGAGGATTGTAGTTGTCAAGATTGGTTGATTCGGGCATTGGTGTACTGGTGGAGGCTGTAGGCTCGGAGCTGTAATCGAACAGAACTCTGTTGTTGGGCCCAAGAGTATGGTTTATGATGAAGTAGTAGAAGTCGTAATGCTATAATAATCAATCAGCCTTCATATCCAATACTCGACCATAGAATGTGTACTCACATGCGGAATAATCAAACTGCCTCTAACAAGCATCAAATCATCCACCCCAACCCTCGCCCACTCCCTCCGACTATTACTCTTTTCACCAACCCCCAATTCCGCTCCCACCTTCCGACTCCTATCCAAAAACACCCAGATATAGTCCCCCTTCTTCACCCTCACAACCCCACCCGGTATGTTCGTCCCATCATAAAACACAAACGGGATCGCAACGTCACTACTCTTAACCTGTTCCTGGATAACCAAAAACTCCTTCCGCAGCGTCTCCCTCGTCTGCGCTTCCCGTAACAAAGCACCCTTCGTCAGCGCCTTCGGCATATACCCCACGCTCGCATTCGAGCTCATCTTCTTCTTGTTGCCTCCACCCTCAACAGGAGTCGAGGATCGCGACAGACTACTCGATTTCGGCGTCGAGAAACCTGTATTTGTACCACTTTCCTCGTCTTCATCTTCGTTTCCGAAGGATAGTTTGTTGGCGGCTGCTTTTGCGGCTTTCTTTTTCTTCTTCAAAGGTGGTTGGGAGGCATCGTTGGGCGTGAGCGCACTGTACTAAGGCCATTAGTCCTATTCCCAAATCCTAATTACTTCTAGATGACGGGGGTCAGTGCTCACCCATTAGGCGTTCCATCTCTAGGTGTACCCTTCTCGGACGAAGGGCCGAGGAACGATTCGTGTGCATCTCTCTCCTTCTGCTCGATGACCTCTGCGCGTCGCTTGCGGAAGTCGGAAAGGTTGACCAATCCAACTGTTTGTGTGGAGAGAATATCTTCGGCCGTTTTTCGCTGCGATGTGAATCGGGGATTGGGGGTCGAGGTCCCTGAGGGAGGGTTGGATGCCATTGTTGTGAATGAAGAGAGGATGAGGCTATTCGCACGGCTCAAGGCTGAAAAAATGGCAAGCATCGAAGTGGCGATTGCATGTGGCATGTGGCGCTAGCAGGGGTCTTTCGGTTGGATGCGGAGAATAGGGGTCGTTCGCTCCGCTTGGCAATTGGAGAGAGACGACGTCGAGCTCACTTCAATGACTTCATGCCATTTCTTCGATTTTCTCCATTCTTTGTAAACAGAGATCGGAACTCGGATAAAGATTCAGCATGTTGGAGGTTACGGGATACTAAGTGGATTTTAGACCGAGACCAGTGTCTAGATGTCATGGAGTTGAATGCATGTCAAATGGCGTTGCAACTGATATCTCTTCTGTCTTCCCTCATCATCTACCTCTCTTCTTTACCTTGCGAGTATTTCAAAATCACTACAGTAGCTTGATTGAATTCATATCCATTTCAAAACCAGAACTTGGATCAGTATCTCGACAACGGCAAAATGCTCGTCTCAGAAGCCATTGGCAAGGACCACCAGTATCTCGACGAATGCTACGAGAATCTCAAAACTGCTTCTACCACCGACGACAAGATCAAATGGCGAAACATGCTCACCTGGAACTTAGCCCGTCACGCCATCAGTGAAGAGCTGACCGTCTACCCCGCAATGGAGAAACATCTTGGAGAAGAAGGAAAAGCACTTACGAAGGATGACTTTGAACAACACGCAGCTGTACTTTTTCTCTCTGCTTTCAATCATAAGTAACAGTTGTACTAACACAAATCCAGGTAAAGAAAGACTTCTACACTCTGCAATCTCTCTCGCCCTCCGACCCGAAGTTCTCACCTCTCCTCGAACAATTGATGCAAGACCTACACTTCCACATCGAGCACGAGAAGAACGAAGACATGCCCCGTCTGGAGAAAGCGATCTCGCAGTCTGAATCAGAAGCCATTGCCAAACAGTTTATAAGGACAAAGCAAATTGTTCCTACGAAATCTCATCCCGGAGCGCCGACTAGTAATTGGGTAATTGAGGGGTTGGCGGGGTTGCTTGCTGCGCCGATTGATAAGTTGAGGACTATGATGGAGAGTTTTCCAGAGGAGGAGACGGGTGGTAGTGAGGTTGATTGGAGAGGGATGTTGTGATTTAGGTGGGGGAAGTCTAGGTGTTCATGTCGAGGTAGTGAAGGAAGTACGATTGTGCTGGAACTTGAACTTTAGGGTACTTTTTCATGTACAGTTCTTTTAGTAAGCCTCATAAGCTTTGAACTCTCTATCTCATATGTGTAACAAAATAAGGAAACTCATGAAGTTTACTATATCTCGGCTAATGACTACGTATTCAGTTACACTTTTGTATCTCGCCGTTCCTTCCGTTTTCAGTATGTACCGTATGAATCTAAATAAGCAATCTCTTGTCAACCAATAACCTCAAAACGGGGACGTAGCTTAGTGGTAAAGCTCACAAGAAGTATTGGAAAGCGGTTGCGTCGTCGCCTGGGGAGCCCGGGCTGAGACGCTCGACACTTGGCAGCAATGCAAACAAGTGTCGAGCTGCGCCGTGGACCATTCAGATTGTGGATCGCTGGTTTAAATCCAGCCGCCTCCATAATATTCTTTTTTTAATTCTTTTGCGTATATGGCTATTTATCCTAAGCACTCTTGCTTTCGCCTAAGCCGCTTGTCATGCCAGACCTTGAGGAGCTCAGCTCACTGCTATCTTCTTTCTCTTATTATCTATTACCTCTGTTATGAGATCAAATTAGCCCTCTTTTGTCAACAATCTTAAACGGGGACGTAGCTTAGTGGTAAAGCTCACAAGAAGTGTTGGAAAGCGCCACTCGGCTGGCTTGGCAGGTCGAGTTGATCGGAATCTGGCACTTGCTGCTGAGATGAGATCTGGGCGTGGACCATTCAGATTGTGCATCGTTGGTTCGAGTCCAATCGTCTCCATTATACTTTTCTCTTTTGTCCATTGATTTTTAGCATGTCTAAGCAGTGATTCTCATATTCACCATTTAACTATCCTATATGACTTAATGAGCATTCTTCTGTCAATAACCAATTTATTAGGGGTGTAGCTTAGTGGTAAAGCTCACAATAATTATTGGAAAGCATGTGCATTGGCGCGGCCTGATGCTCGGGTACCCAGTGGGCATCTGGTGGAAGCTCGCGATTCTGCCGGTGTTAGTCCTGGGGTGCCATGTGGACCATTTAAATTGTGGATCACTGGTTCGAATCCAGTCGCCTCCAAAAGTCTTTACTCTTTTGCCTTTGAACTTAGCGTTCTTTTTTGATACTCTTCCTTGCCTTAGCTTCTTCGCTTCGCTATTGTTCATAAAGCTCTATATAGGCTTAACACCCACACAGACACTTTCCATCATTACGACTTACTTACCGTATAGGATTAAATAAGCGCTTTCTCATCAACAACCAACAAATTGGGGATGTAGCTTAGTGGTAAAGCTCACAAGAAGTGTTGGAAAGCTTGAGCTCGCTCGCTCGCTGCTTGAGGTAGACTCGAAATACTGTACCTATCCTGTAGGACTAGAATTGCGCTCAAATCCAGGTACAGTCTTAGAGACAGACTCGCGGCGTGCTGAGTTGCTCGTGGACCATTCAGATTGTGGATCGCTGGTTCGAATCCAGTCATCTCCATTATTAAATTATTTTTTGCTCTGGTTTGCTATTTTCCTTCGACTACGTTTTTTGCTATAAAGAAAAGAGCTTAAACCAAATTTAACGTCAGCCTCGACGCCTTTATACCAGATGGATTGATCAATTAAAGCTTGTCCAAGTCATGTCTTTGTAGAAATTTCACCATGGTCGAAGCCAATGCCAGCGTGTGGGAGAGTATCAAATTAATGCTATCTACAGCTCAGCAGAAGCTATGCTATTTCCAGTCCGAGCCATCAGGTATCTCACCACGAAGTAAAGTAGTGATCCACCGGTGACAACGATACCCCTCCACGAGAATTTTTTCTGTCCTTGTTCGAAAGTCTGGTAGTCAACGTATGCAGTGGTTGTGTCTCCCCACACCCGCCCCACAACTCCTCCTCGACGCCTCAAGGAACGCAATTCGCAACTGAAAGCAAATAAGGGTATCTCAATCAACGTGCAGTGAGCTTCCCAAACGCCAAATATGCAGTCATCAATCATCTTTCATGAGTCATCATCAATTGTCCATCATCCAACCATTCAACCATCCAACCACAACTCCATGCAAAAGACAGGAAAAGGAAAAACAACGCTTTTGACCATCGCGTAACATGATAGAAAAGTAGATTTCGAGCCGAAGCAGGAAGCTAAATATCGCTCAAGCCATGTCGATGATCAGTGCCGCCAGTGTTGAAAGCAAGCAATGAATGTGAAGGAAAAACAGGAAAGGGGAACGCAAGTGCAAAGTAGCTCATCGTAAGCGACGTCCAGTGAAAAGTTCGACGGCAATTTTTTTGGTGTTTTCGAAATTTTAGATGCGAAATCGACGACTTGAAATTGTATTCGTACAAGTTGGCAAACTGTAAAGTTGAACCCATTGCGAAGTGTTGAACTGTCTGATGAGAACAGCTTACTGGCGTGACCAAATGAAGTAAACAGGAATGCGAAGTAGGATTGGCGAGCGCTATGAGCTACCGAGCGAGATCGAGGCAAAAAGTTAGGTATTAAAGAGCTTCGCAAGTCGATGTCGTGTAGCGGATCAGAGAACGCGAGTTTACAAGTAGATGCCCTAGTTGAAATCGTAATCGTAGTCGTAAGCACCTTGAGTGCGGTCATACAGGTCGTTGTCGATGTCGAACTCGTTATCGATGACACCAAGAGCGCGATTATCAAGTTCATCACCAACGGTAAAGAAACCTTCAGAGAATGGTGCATCACGGACAAAGGCACCAGTGTTATCGAGGTCACCTCGTACCTTGGCCAGACGCTGAAAGATGGGGTTGACCTGAGCGAAATGCTCAGCAACTTGGAGTCCGTTCTCAGAGAACACTCTATGACCAACATAGTGCCAAGTAGGATTAGCGGAGGAGTCGTAGAAGACCACGTCCTTGTATTGCATATTGTATGCACGAGCATATCGGCGAAGATCGGTGAGCTTGAATTTCTCGCCTTCTTCTGGATCAATGCTGAGGAGACGGCATACCATAATGCGATAGCTCTCATAGATGCCCTTCATTTCCGGGTCTAGTCCTCTAGTCTCTGCTTCGGGACCGTAGGTAGATAGTGCAGAAGTACCAACTTGTGCTCGGTTGGTTACGGACTGCTTTCCCTTAGTTACGGCTTGCTTTCCCTTGGCGGTACGGTTGGTTGTACGAGACTTCTTCGAAGGAGTGTAGGGCTCATCGGAGTCGTCCTCGGCATCGGCATCTACCTCGGCATAGTTAACCGGCTTTGCCTTGCGCTTGCTCGAACCGCGATTTTGGGTTGTAGCAGATTGACGAGGTACGACGCCGCGAGGAGTAGGTTCATTGTCGAGGTCTGAATCGGTGGATTGAGCGGAATCTTCGTCGTCGGACTCATTTTCTCGCTTGACCTTGCTGGTGCCCTTTCGCTTTGGGGTGCTGACTGCCTTGCCATTGGACGACGAAGGAGTATGTCTCTTCGGGGTGCTGACTCCAACCTTGCCTCGAACGATACGACCAAGTGCACGCGGAGTACGTCGTCTGCGACCAGATGGAGTTCTCTCGATGTCCTCTTCTTCGGCCTTGAGATTGAGATCTGCTAGTTCATCGTCGTCCATCTTTCCATTGAGGACCTTGCGACCAATCTCATTCTGCGTATCACGCTCGGCATTGACCTTCTTGTTAGCCAACTTGGTCTGTTCTAATTAGATGCCATTCTTTTTCTTTAAAAAATTGGGGACGCGAAGACTTACTGATAACTCAGAGTCCGGGGCGTCACAGAGACGGTCGACGAAGGCCGGATCGAGGAGTTGCTTACAAGCTGCCTTCGATTGCTACAATATGATTAGCTTACCTCTTGAGGTGCATATTTGGAACTTACTCGAAGGGTCTCGAGTACGGCACCAAATCGAGTCTCGAATGAGGTATACTCCTCATATCTATAACCATGATACGGCTCAACCAAGATGACACCGAGTTGAGAGTCACGGAGACCGAGCTGTGTACCTAGATTAGCTCTGCTCTTGAAGAGCCTAGGCAAGTGGACTCACCAAAACATGCCAGCAGGCCAATTCGATGTCTTCATCTGGATAATATCCCCGCTGAAGGCGCTGAGCAGCTTGAGCAGGGCTTCCGTTCTTGCAAGGCTTATCCAGAATGTCACTAGTATCCTTGATAGCAACCATTAATTTCTTGATGTATTTTTGTTGCTCGTCTGCAGTTTCCGGAAAGTCGACCTTGTCGCCGTTATCGATCAAAGCTTTCGATTTCTTGAGTCGCTGTTCGACAATACGCTTGCGCAATTGAGCAAAGAAGTCGTCAGAGTCGCGGATCTTGAGAACGGCTTGAGGAACATCATGCTGAGAGACGTCATGCTCAGGAGCGCCATCGAAGTTGCTGATGGATGCTTCATCATGGTTTTCCTTTAGGGAAGCCATGCCAGTGCCCGGATGTTGCATTTGCTCAGGACCGCCAACAAAGCCTGCATCATGGTAACCGGTCGATGGTCCAGCATGCTCATTCTTCATGGTGTTGACGGCGCCGAAGTTACTATTGAAAGGGCCATGATGACCAAAACCAATGCCTGGAGCATGTGTCGGAGCAGCATGGTAGCCGTGATAGCCATTCGCAAAGCTGAAAGCACCTTGATTGGCGAAGGGGTCATTGTCGTGGAAGACATTTCCAGCATAGTATTGCTGCTGATACGGAGACATATCAGAGGGGCCGGGCTCATGCATGTTGTCAAAACCATGCGTGTCAGGCATGAATGGAGGAGAGTTCATGCTCATAGACTGCATAGTGATGTTAGCTTTACTGCATGTATAGTATGGAATCTTGCTAGGGTTGGATGTCGAGGTGTGGAAGAAGCAGATGGGCGCGAAGTGTCTGGGCCTCGGTTATGTGGCCTCTAATCGTGGGCAGGTTGTTCAGATATGTGTTGGGAATATCGTCGCAATGTGATCCTGACAATAGCGAATGGTGCACATACCTTTCGTCTATTTAATGTTAGTTATCTGTGACTTTGAGAGTGGCGAGCTGCAGTAGAAAAAGAAAGATAACAACGAAGAACAAGCGCAAGTCTGTAAAGAACGCAAGCCACTTTGTTTATGATGATTTGATATTGTCAAAAACGAAAAGGCAAATCTTGACGCTTTGCAACTTTGTTCAAGAGGTAAGGCTGGAGCAGGTTGCAAGAGGAAGGAGCACTAGCGCAGCCTCGATTGCTCTCAATGACTGCTGACTCGGCCCACCACATTCCGAAGACGACGGGACGAGCTACTCGTGACTCACGGCGACGGTCGGAAAGATATCATCCTCCAGAGACATGTCCGAAGGAATCAGTCTTGCGATCTTCAGTCGCTGGTGTGCCAGAATAACAGTACAGGAGTTGAGAGACGTGGTGTATCTAACAAGAAACTCCACCTTGGCGCAATACTCCGAAATATCAAGCCACAAAGAATCTCGCGATAGAACTAAGAACTAACGAACCTTTCTGAAGCTGCAGCTGAATGTGTGTACCTTGTAAGGAGGTTGTAGATCGAGGGGTTTGGTCACGTTTGAAGCTGCGCAGAGGTTGTCAGCTCTGTTCGAGATCGAAAAGTAGGGCTAAGGTGTGGAAAAGGTAATTGCTTACTGATTAGATTCGAAAGGTTATGTGCTCGAGAATGAGTGTGTAAGGGGCAAGAGGAGCTTCAAAAGCTGTATGAGATCGAAGTTTGGTGGTTGTGGAGGGTTGACGAAGCGAGTTTGGGAAGGAAAGAAGTGTCTTATTTGGTGGAGGCGGGGGACTAGCGCCGAATTTGGTGGTGGTGGATTTCCAGATCGGATTTCGCAAGCAAACTAAGCCTTATTAGGTCGGCTCATCGACCACTAAGCCTCCTCTCCTTCTGAGTCCTAGCGCGGGATATGTATACATTGAGATAGTTTCCATACAAAGGAAATAGGTCTAAGTCAGGTAAGCGTTACTCTCCCTGCTCTTTACTGCAGAGTCCAAGGGGGAAGACTGCCATGCAATCAATTTCTAACTCCGTATAGATCTCCCAAGCCGCGATATGAAGATGATTCCTTCGAATGCATCCACTCTTTGATATGAGACGAGCTACATGTTTACATCCACGAATGCTTTCTAGGGCTAGGATCTTGGTGGAAGTGATGGGGTGCAATCAGACGGTCTTGGAAAGTATCAAATGTCTCCTGCTCTAACCAGGCAGAGATGCAGTCCCCATGTGTGCCGCTTTGATGAGCTACGTGGATAAGCATCATGAGGCATCTGGTCTATTGGACGATTTACTCAACGAAGCCCCACAGGTTCTCCCATCCTAGTGGGAAGGGCGATCACGAATACATCCAGTCTGTATCTCCCTCCCTCACTGAAAACGATTCAGACATGGCTTGAGGTTTCATTCGTCTATTAGATGTTGAGGCAATACAGTGGAAGTAGGTTTCAGTGGCCGAGCGCAAATAGAAGCAAGACGACTCAAACTCATATCACGACAAGGAGAGCATTCATGATATAGCCTGCGGATAAGAACTTACAGCGTTTGAGCGGATAATACAACATATACTTCATCACAACTCGAGCGAAGGAGGGAACAAGGGCGTTGGCAGACCCACAGTCTGTATTTGCAAAGACAAATGCATGTCTCTAAGCTCATAGAAGAGCTCGGGAGTGCAACAATGGCAGCAACACAGTAACAAGGAAAGCAGGAAGCAATTGTCAATGAGCATCATAAAATAATAGAAGATGAAACCACAAGAAAGCACCGGCTGGAACATTGGCAACAGTGATCGACTGACAATCTTGAAACAAAAATCGAAGTATCAGACGTTAAAACACTTGTCCTGCAGGAGTCAATAGCTGATGTATTGGTGCTACCTAGGTTGTCTTCCTGTCTCATGCACAAGATTAAGCGAGAGAATATTGTTGTTCTTCAGTTGTTTATCATTGCATTTGCATATTGTCCAGTTTCAACAGCAATGCACTGTGTAGATTCCAGTGTCCAAATAACCACCATCTAAACTGATATTGCCTACAGGCAGGTTGCCTGAAGAGAGACCACCTGCTCTAGAGGCATCGCCCCTGAACTAGCAGAGGCGAGATCCGAGCCGAGATCCGGTGCCGGATTAACTAGACGCCGCCGGTCAATGTTTTTTCCAGTTCCGTAACGCCAGTGAAAAGATATACAATGAATTACCATCTTCCCTTCCCACGACCTCTGCCAAAGTTTCCACCGCGGTTCCGTGCATCGCCAGAGTTCATCATTCCCTGATCGTAGCCGTATTGATTCTGTCCTTGACCAAATCCTCCTTGACCTCCAAAACCTTGAGCTTGATTGCCCGTCTGAGCTCCGGTTGCACCTCCAGTACTGGCTTGGCCTCCCTGCATGCTGGCAAACATGGTGGCTGGGTCCATCTGACTTGGGTCAACTCCCGAGGCCATCATCTGTTGCATCATTTGTTGCATCTCTGGGGGCATTCCTTCCATTCCAGACATGGCGCCAGTTCCTGACGCTCCCGGCATCATTCCTGGCATAGCCCCCATGGCCATCATCATATTCATCTCCTCGAACATCTTCTTGTTGTTCTCGGCAATCTTCTCCTGGTTGTATTCGGATCTTAGAGAATCTTGCTTGCTGGAGTAGAGAGCCCAAGTGAATTCGTCGAAACCATAATTGAAGTAGTCACTGACATCAGTTCCTGGCCGGCGCCATGGTTTATCATTATCTGGAAGGTCTGACGGAATTAGCAATGTTCCCTTTAGATTGGATCTGTACATACCTAGGTCAATGTTGACTTGGGTGATGGGCTTTCCTGCAGGCTCATAGACGGGCTTCCCATCAATATCGATTTCCGATGTCGAGACACCGGGAAGGTCTGCTCCAGAGGCTGGAGGGGCACTCTTATTAGCCACTTCTTTCTTTGCTGGAGAAGGTTTGGTAGCGACGTCGCTCGAGGCGGTCCTTTGTGGTATATTTCGAATATCATTATAACGCGGCTGGCTGTACAGATGTCAGCTTTCATCTTGATTTGAAACCCAAACGCGTTACTGACGCTACTGGCGGGGCAAGTTTGCTACCATCTTTTCGTTCTGTGATGATATCTATGTCCTAGGCGATGGTAAGCAGCAACCTCCATGGAGGGTCTATCATGCTCCTACAGAGTCGCTCCCTTCTGACACTGCCTCGTCTTCTTCCTCTCCTTCCTCCAGGTCCTCGTCCTGTTGCTCTGGCTGGGGCGCTGATTGAGCTGGTTCCTCACTCTGTTCTTCAACGGCTTTCGCAGAATCGCCCTCGGCCGCATAGAAATCATCATCTTCGTCGACATCCATCGTGAGAGTGATCTATTATGCAATTGTTGGACTGCAGATGTTGGTCCGTGGATGTTTCTCTGCAAGGTACGTGCAAGCTCAAGCTCAAGTTCAAGCTTCCTCGCTTAGCGCCGCCTCCAATGTTTTCGACCGCGTCTCCCAGAATCTCACAATCGCACCGATTTCAGGTTTCACAAGCAAGGAAAGACAGTCGACAATTTTGCGCAAATACCATGGCATTGGCTCGATCTGCTAGCGGACCAGGAGGCTTAAGCATCAACACAAATTCTGCCAATTCGTTATTGTGAGTGGTTTCAGGCTACCTTCGAACCCGAGCTTTCGCGTCAAAAAAGCGACGCAAGGGACAACAAAGAAAGATCAGCCACGATTAACATCATCTAGTGGATCGAGTACGACACCAGCAGCAGGAGGAATGTTTGGAAGCACGCAACCCAAGCCGGCCGGTGGGCTTTTCGGCACAACAACCTCTGCTCCTCAGGCAGGCGGCGTCTTTGGATCAACTGCGACAACTCAATCACAAAGCGGAGGACTTTTCGGATCGACCGCAGCAAGCTCTCAACCAGGTGGATTGTTTGGATCTACAGCAACTACTACACAACCGCAAGCAGGAGGGCTTTTCGGGTCTGCGCAGCCCGCACAGAGTGGTGGATTATTTGGTTCGACTGCGGCATCAACACAACCACAAACCGGAGGTCTATTTGGGTCTGCACAACCTGCACAAAGCGGAGGGCTATTTGGAAACACAAGCTCTTCACAACCAGGACAGACAGGTGGATTGTTTGGATCTTCACAACCTCAGCAGAGTGGTGGACTGTTCGGAAACACCAATACATCACAGCCAACTCAGACTGGTGGATTATTTGGTGCCTCTAACACAGCATCACAACCTCAGCAGACTGGGGGGATGTTTTCAGGTCTCGCGGGACAGCAGAATCAACCAACTGGCGGCTTATTCGGAGCTGCAAATCCAACACAACCCGCTCAAGGTGGTCTATTCAACAACATGAACAACCAGAATCAGAACAAGCCTTCACTATTGTATGTTCCGTATCATGTACTCGAAGAAATCACTTGCTAACGTCATTCAGTGGGTCGTCTGCACAAGGTGCTGGTCAACTCAATCAGAACACTGGTCAAGGCCTTTTCGGAAGCACATTGGGAGGCGGTCTTTCTTTAGGACAATCAAATCAACAACAGCAGACAGTTCCGGGCGTGCGAGTAGATCCCTCCCAAATCCGAGGCACAACAAGATTCAACGACCTGCACGAAGAGCTGCAGAAAGAAATCACCAAATTCGACGACATAATCCAGGCGCAGATCCAGTTGAAGAATCAGTGTGATGCAATCATGACAGCCCACGATTCACAATTAGCACAAGTTCCCACCGATGTTGAGTTCTGCAGACGAAAGTTGATCGGAGTTGAGAATGCTGCGGATTCTGATGTTCAGGCCATTTCTCTGGCACAGAAGCTTGTCAAGACGGATGCTGAGCACGCCAAGTTGAGCTTCAAAGCTATCGACAACTTGAAGCTTCCGCCACAATACCACAACTCGAACATCTGGTCCTCTAAAGCTGTTAGTGGCTCGCAGACCCAGTCTAATGGAGATGCCGAAGCACAGGATATCGTCAGTTTCTTCTCTTCAACTGCAGACGAGATCGCGAGCACTTTGTCGAGCTACCAGAAGCACATGATCGAAATCGAGCAGCATCTCCGGAATGTTGAAGCCAGCTCAGTCTCCCAACAAAGCGAATTTCTTGCGAGAAAGAACGGCGCAGGTATCGGACAAGATGACCCTATAGAGCAACTTACAGGTGCATTGACGGAGTTCGAGAGCAGCTTATTGGGCGTGGCGGGACGAGTTGGTGGTGCCAGAGAAGGTCTACAAAGTCTGCAGCTTGGTAAATTTACAGGCCCTCCTACTACGACAAGAAGTGGATACAGGAATGGCGTCTACTGATACATACGATTGATGATATGGCAGGGGTATATTAGGTGGCGTTTGGTGTTCAGCATAGGAAGGGCATGAAAACGTGCCGTGTGCAAAATTCTAGGCTTAAGATGAAGATACCAAGTAGATAATGTACGATTTCGGGCATCAACTAGCTCTCCGTCAATTTTGGCAAACGTCATTCGAGGGTGTAAGCTGAATATTGCACCATGTTGCTTTTCGCCTGTCAGAGCTCGGTTCACATCAGTTTGAATGAAAATGTCCCAGGTGTTGCGAGTTGAGACCCTCGAAACCGGACATTGATTCATCCTCAAAGATCAAACAAGACCACGATCACCTCGATCTCATAATACTCCAGCAAGCCTACCATCTTCTCGCTCCTAATTCAAGACAAGAGTTCCATTTCCATTCAAGCTCCCATTGCCCAAATCTTTGACGTCCTTCAACGTTACCTCTGCCACCATATTCCCCTTAGGATTCAATTCCAAGAACTGTCCCTTGATCAAATCCGCCGCTTTTTCACCAATAGCATAAGCAGGCATCTGGGTATGGCCTTGATTCAACAGCGGCATCACAGAAGTATCCGCTACTCGCAGACCTTGCACGCCACGGACTCGAAGCTCGGAGTCTAGCACGGACAATGGGTCTGATGATGACCCCATTTTGCAGGTTCCGCCCGGGTGATAGCCTGTTGGTTGTTAGTGTCTGCTTTTATTGGCAAAGGAAGGAATAAGGGATGAGTTACAAGTCGTGGCATTATCTCTGACAAAGGGAGCCCAGTCCTCTCTCTTCGTATGCTTATGATGCGTCAAAGTCTTCGGCCAGCTTCCCCCGACGATATCCTTGGTTCCCTTTCCCAAGGTGATAATCTCATTGGCGTATCTACACGCCTCGCTCAGGACCACAACGTCTAATTCCTCGGACAGATAGTTATGGTTGACAACGGGATTATCCTTTGGATCAGCTGATTTCAACGTAACTTCTCCTCTAGATTTTGGAGCAAAGAGCTCTGCGACGAGAGAAAAAGCGTGGGAGTTCTCTCCATCGGGGTAATCAATGTACTGTTTGGGGCCGCCGTAGCATTCCGTGCTGAAGAATTCGACGTTTGGTTGTGAGGAGGTGAGACCCATTGGATCACGGCCTTCCTTTCTTGAGGCATTCTTCCAGACAGGGTCAGAGGCGAGACGGTCATCCAGACGAGCGAAACCAAAGGCTCCGAATGGGAATGTGGAGAGCGGACCACGCTTTTCTTCTTTCCACTGGCGGTAAGCTTCACCAAGGGCGTTGGGCTTGTAGAGGAGATAGTCATTTGTTAAGTTTGGCTTGGTGGTTGAGTAGAAGATGAAGACGATCTTGAAAATCAGTGAGTTGGTGTCCTCGCCTTACACGAGTGATAAAGAGACTCACAAGATGGTCCATAAGATTCTTGCCTACTCCAGGTAGGTCGACTTTGCATTCGATACCGTGAGCTGCAAGCTCCGACTTAGGTCCAATCCCAGAACGAAGCAAAATTGTGGGTGAGCAATATGCCCCACTGCTAACGATAATTTCTTTTCTGGCCTTGATTTCTCGCTCCTTTCCGTCTTTCTCAATGATTTTCACAGCGGTTGCTTTGAGGTTGTCGCCAGAACCTTCAAGAATGACCTTGTCGACAGTCGTTTCGGTCTTAATTGCCAAGTTTGGTCCCTTGTTCAGTAAGTAATTGGCAGCTGTGGTTCGATCTCCTTTGTAAACAGTTCGAGGCGCGTGACCGCAACCAGAACCATGAATGGCTCCTGTTGTACATATGTCATCTTGAAAAGCTAAACCTTGAGATTCCATGGATTCGAGAATCAAGTTCGAGATAGGGGCCTCTTATAGTTAGCCTTTTTGCTCTAAAATTATTTGGTGGTATTTTTGTTACCAGGTCGTGAGGCTCAATGTCGAGCAGACCATCATGTCCATGAGCAGCTTCGTTGGCTTTAAACCATTTCTTTCCATGAAAATTCTCCGCCTATGGCGTGTCAATAGCTTCCACAGACACAGGAGACGAAACTGCCGACCTTCTTCATGTACCCAAAAACCTCCTCCCCACTCCATCCCGGGACATTCCAATCATCATAATCCTGTTTGGTCCCTCGGATGCACAATGTGCCATTACAACCACTTGAACCTCCAAGGAACTTCCCGCGGCTGGCTTTCACTTGTCTCCCATTGGCTCCTGGATTGGGCTCTGTGACAATATTCCAATCCGCTTCTGTGTCGAAATTGTTCTTCCTGTAAGCATCGTAAGTGAAGATCGCTCATAAATGTCTTTGCACTTACCATCCGCCAGCCATGACAGTATTCTCAAGAAGAGAATTATGCTGCCCAGCTTCAATGACCAGCACTGAGTTGTTTGGGTCTTCCGCAAGCCGTGCCGCGAGAACTGAGCCTGATGTACCGCCACTATGTGAACAATCAGCTCTATGAACTTCAGGACCCTTGTTCGAACTTCTCACCCACAAATAATGTAGTCGTACTCAGAGCCCTCTGGCTCCAGGGTAATGTTGCTCCCCATGGTGAGGGATATTTATGTGGAAGTTCTGAAGGACGTACAAAAGGTACGGTGAAGAAAGATTGGTGACAAAAACAGATTTGACGAACAGCCACCACAATTTCGTTTGAATAATGGGTAAGGGTGTGATGTCTGCTGATTATGAAGCTACCATGCATGAATGATCCCCAACTTTCTCGCTGAGCTTCTGATGTTAATACTAGAGAATCAGAATACCTCGAGATAGCGTGCCCGACTTGTATCACGTTGGTTCCGCGCTGACATGCGCTCGCATTCCGCCCTCTCACTTGTGTAACATCGTTTGAATTGAGGTGATATCCCCAGAAAAGATGTTACTAACCGTTCTAGTCAAGTTTCTGATCTGCGACAGGGGCTAAATTACCCCACACGTTTCTCTAGTAATGCGGGGTATACGGATCAAAGGGGAAGTCAACACACGTCGTTGCATGGCAGTTTTGAAAATAAAAAGGGATTCAACATTGATCCCTTCATGGAATTATTTGTTACTGAAACCAATTGAAGTGTTAGTGAACCCGAAGCGTGTCCGCCTCATGCTATACGTTGGCCGCGCATGACTTGCGCATGACTTGCATTTTTGAGGTGCGAATAGATCTCATCATGATAGTGGCAATCAAATGCACCTCGGGATTTGGGTTAGCGACCATAAGTTGTTGTAGAAAAGTTCTGTTGTCTGCTCCACATGTCGGCATTAGATATGCAGGCATGTATTAGTCATTGTTTCCCAACTTCCGATCCAAAAGACATTTACTGAAATAGGAAAACGAGGATCTTATACCGAAAAGAGAAAATGTGTTTGGAAATCAAAATGGTATATGCTCAAATTTGCCGAACACAAAACCATATCCCGAGACCTCGTCAATCCCAGAGGAAGATTCTAAGCTCCGAGATGATGCGTGAGAGTTGATGCAATGAATTCCAGATATGATTGTGCATATAAAGATCTCAAGGTACCATGCCGTGCCGTGCCGGTACGTAACGGGTCAATGGTCGGACGGGCAAGCTGAGTTTCTGTCATGACGTTGAGAACTCTTTGTTTCACGTATGGGAACTGATTTTCCGTAGTATCTGATGCCAGAACTTCCCAGAATGATCACGGACAGTCAGCATATCACGCAACTTTCGCATGTTGGGTGCATGTTGTGGAATCAACATGCATTGAGAGAACTGCAGCAATATAATATTGCATTTTTTCTTATGAATAATAGCTGCACAAAGCTGGAAGCCAGGAGAAAGGTAGCTACACAGAAATATTCTCGGAGAACGTATTCGGTGAATTTTGGGAGAAGAGTCTTAGAGTCATGCACTAACAAGATACCAGTATATTTCGAAAAGCATTTGGTCGCTGCAGAGACATTTTTCACTTTTCAACGCCTCTCACTCGTGTACACAAATCGGCATGCGATCTTACCCTAGCAGAGCAGTCTGCGGAGTCTTCTCCTCATTCTTGATCCGATAGAGCTCATTAGTAAAATGAAGAACAAAGAAGTTAAGCCAGCGTATGAAAGGAGCGATCCTTGAATCAACAAAAGAAAGCTTTGAGCACATCCCCGTCGTTCCTTCTGGTATCTGTGCATCAAGTAGAGCAGTTCACCAGTGACAGGTACAGCCCGAGCTCTCCTTTGAAGCAGGAGAGACCCGAAGAGTCACCTAAACTATATACTTCGATTCAGTTATGGACGAGGCATCCAGAGTCTCGACGGGTCAGGAACGAAGGACCACATCGGGTTACTCGACCTGCAGGAATCGACTTTGCGGACCTGCAGCAAGGCGTGGTGGCACGAAGCAAAAAACGACACGCACAAGGAGACTGCAGACTACTGCGATGCAAAGAACTATTCTTAGAGTAAATGAGACATCTTGAGGCGAGAAGGAATTTTGGGGCGTCGACGAGCACAAGTCAGCTTTCCAAACTGTTCAACCAGCCGAAAACCATACCTAAACAGCTGAAAATGCCTAGTAACGACAGTATGCTCTCGAGCTTTTTAAGCCTTGATTTTAGGCTGGGTATTCAGGAACATCGAGGTCTGATACATCTCAGGAGCAACACGTGGTGAAGACTTCAGCTGAAGTCTATTTTGGATTTGTGGCTTGCAGGCTTCTCATACCAGGGATCATAATCAATCCAGGGTTACACCTGCATTATGTTACGTTCTCTTTCTCCGAGGCCAAAATGCTGCATCAAGCTTTGTATCCATTTCTACTCGCAGTTCAGTCATTGTCAAGTACTACCTTTGACATAAGGTTGCAGAATCTTGTAAGTTTCAGGCATTTGTGTCTTTTCATTTAGTGACCTCGATAGTGGATTATCCAAGACTCTCAGCTTGTGGCACCTTCGCGGGGTTTCTGTGATGCTTCCTCCTCCGAGACAGTCTCTCCACATCAGTGCACAAGGCTTCATATCATGGCGTATTGTGTATATATTGCTCAATGCGCACTGCATATGCGAGCGAATATCGAGGAAAGCAGCTGCTGGCAGGTCACTGCTGGCACAAGTCCTCTGCTGGAAGGACTACTTATAAATGCAGATTCCTCACACAGGTTCAATTGAGGAACTACTGGAAAACGCGTCAAGATATCTTCATACGAGAAAATATTGTAGTAGACTTTCAAGATGAAGTTTTCTCTCAGTCTCTGTGGCACTCTTCTTCTTTCTTCAGCAACTCTCGCCATAGCCGCTGTCGGACCTAGATATGGAATTTCTGAGGCTTTACCATTCGCTCGAGAAATGAAAGCGCGAAAAGACATTGGGAAGCGTAACTGTACAACAAGTCCCCATAGACCATGCAACTAAGAACAAATGCTAATGAATACACAGCCTGCTCGAATGACACCATAGTGTCTGACCTCAAGAGACCGTTAGTACTGCCTTGCTCTAGATGTCCCGTCACTAAACCAACGACACAGTACTCTATCAGCAGCAGCGAATTCATTCTGCTCTTCATACCTAGAGCACACTGTCACTGTCATAGACCCTACCACCATCCACACAACCAAAACCGTCGACGCAACAGTAACCACAACCAGTACATTCGGAACGTATGCCTGGCGCTAGTCAGTACTTCCTGCCCCCTCCATCATTTACCTAACATTCCTCTCTCCAGTGAAACCACAGTAATACTTTGCGCGACTCCCTCGCCGAGAATGCAATGCAATTACCCCGCCAACCCCGACGACGGCTCAGCCCACGACCTGATCGCCACCGAAGTCGCATTCGACGGTATCAACACCTTCCAGTGTCAACAGCGATGTCTCGCAAATTCGGAATGCAAAAGCTTCCAATTTGGTGCTGCGTGTGAGATCTTTAATAAGACGATTGCGGAGGCGCATATCAAGCATAATGGCTCAAGTACGAATCTGTATTTTGATAGGGATTGCCCGCAGTATCAATATGTGAATTACTCCCACTCAAAGCCGGTACGATACAAAAAGACTGATTGGGACGATACAAAGCCTGGATGTCCGGCAGGAGATCACATCAAAAGAGTCCCCGCGAGCCAGACGCCAAGCGAACTCAAGACTCTTCCGCCCAATGAGATCAGTTCTATCTGTACTTGCTTGGTAGCTTCGGTTCCTACGGCTGTAACCAAGACGATCATCAACTCGTTGATCTTGAGCGCTTTTACGACGGTAAGTTTGATTGAGAGTTGCGGAGTCAAGGGTTACTGATGACGAGCTTGCAGGAGACTTTCACGACTACGGCTTTGACGACGGTTACAGCTTACCCTAAGAATCTTATCTCGTGGACTACGAGCTACTCTTTGACCCATTAAGAGGGTTGAGGGACAGCAGGAAGGGAATCAAAGGAGGGCAGTTGATGCTGAAGGGAATGGGCCCATATGCGGACATTTCTTTCTACTCGGATGAATTGAATGTACAAAATTTCCACCGAGTTTTAAGTATCCATAAGCATGAATATATGGTAACAAACTTTCGATTCTCTGAATGTCCGAGTCTGCCAACTCACTATGTCGATGCTTTCATGGAAATATGTAAGCGACGATGGCAAAAGAATACTGAGTATGAAACGACTTGATGTTAAAATATCAGTCTTGGCATTCCATTTTCAGGTCCTAAAGCTGAGCATGTTGTCCCTGATGAGAGTGTTGATTCTACAACCATTTGACTTCAGAATATCCGAAGCAAGATCTCGAAATCTGGGATTACCGATGTCCTTACCAACAAAACGTCTTTCCCAGTTTCCTAGTCTCTCGACACCAGAATGTGTGGAACTGATTCTAGACATCGTACTTGCAGAGCGTCGAAGGTAACATAAAGGTGCCTGCTGGGGCTATTTCCATCCATCTAGCATTCGTTCGATATTCTGTCATCATCGATGACAACAAGCTATTGTTGAAGACGACTGCAAATACTGGTAACAACCGAGTAAGAGGCAGAGATCTAGAGAGACGGCAATGCTGAACTTGGAAAGTTGAAGCATGATTGGAGAGGTTGTGTATCTCTGCGCAGAGTGATGTGATCGAAAGCTGAAAATGTGGACATGGATGTATGGCAGTAATAGTAGAGACAATCTCCTTTAATTGATGGGCGAGAGAAGGTAGTTCGTAGATATCTGGAGCTTGCTTTAGGGGTAGGCATTGGAAGTGAACGAGTACTTCAGAACGTTATTTTGAATTTGAAAGAGGGGAATAAGCATAAGCAAGAGAGAGAATTATAAATGCGAAGAACTGGGCACTTGCCATTATTAAAGGATCGATCGAGGCCGAACAGATTTGGGGTATCATAGTTTTTGTATTATCTTCGCGGATCTGAACGACTAGTAGATGTCCCATAGACTGACTTTCCCATCCTTACTGCCGACTGCAATCCAATGTGCTGTCTTGGCCTTCAGAAGTCTCTCCCCTTTGACCGTCAGTGTGGTGGTTCTCTTCACCAACTCGCCCCCGCTCTTCTCCTCCTCGCTCGAGTTCTCTAATACATTAGCAAAAGCGACAGCATAGCATCCCTCTTTGTGCCACTTCAGGACCGCCAACTCTTTCATGTTCTTCGTCCCGTAGACCCTCACTCTGCTATCCCATCCCGCTGTCGCGGCTATTTTTCCATCATTCCTTATTTTTAAACTCTGCTGTCCTGCATGGCCCGTCTTGAAGATCTTCAATGGCTCATCATCACTGGACTTGATGACGATTTCCGCCGAAGTTGGAATCGGATGCTTAGCGACAATGGCATCAGCTGAGGAAGTCAAGTAGAACTCTTTCGAGGGATCGACGTCAAGTGAAAGGACCGGTTGGCTATGTGCTTGAGTTCTGTAAAGTGCTTGCCAAGTACCACTGGAATGCTGAAAGACAATGGTATGTCCACTCTCGTAGCCAGCAATAACAGTTAAATCCGCAGTTTGGTCATGATGTAAAATGGATAAAGCCATAATCATCCCGCCTTTGAAAGAGTTAGGATTAGGAACATTGTGGACGCGTTGGCATGTCGGTAGTTGGAAGATGTCAACCTTGCATCCTGTCAGACATTACTCAACGATTATGAACTGGGACGTGACGACGTACTGTTTCAGAGCTTAGTGTGTTAGGCACTGCTATTAGCAACTCGTGTTCTGTACTCGGGACCTCCGCTTGTGCGAACGAACAGAAGTTCATGGTATTCACATGCAAGATATGCAGTAGCCATGGCTGCTTTCGTGGTTCTGGTGGGGTGTCCACGGGGAGGACGACGCTCATGGATGATTCATCTTCCTCGGACAACTTCCAGACGACAAGTCTGTTGTCTTTGCCGTGTCTATACTGGTATTAGAACGAATAGGATAAATCTAAAGGAAGTCGCGCTATTTCTAGAACCGACTTGAAACAAATGTACTTGATGTCTAAATAAAAAGAATGCATGCGCAGCGCAACTTGAGCGTCTCTTCTGCAAATAGAACCAACATACCAAACATGATTCGGCAGCTTCCATTCAAACAGAAAATAGCATCAACAGATAGATGAGGATTCAACCGGGCTGCCGAAAGGAGTAATACTCACGTGATAAGCTTCTCAGACCCCCAAGCATTGATCCCCAGTATGGATCCTTCATGGGCCTTCCAGACCGCTACAGGTCTCTTCGTCGCCAAACTCCATATCACGATCCACCCGTCCGCATCGCCCGTCAGTAATCGAGTATTCGAGCGTATGAACGCCGTTGCGTGAATCTGCGAGCCATGACCACGAAGGATGTAAGCAGGTTGGGCCGGCGGTAGAGCCATCCTCCTCTTCCCTCTTCAGCAGAAATAAGGCTGACTGCAAGTCAAGCCAAGCGGGAACGATGGGTTGATCCCGTTCCTATCGTCTGTCGGGATAAATGATTCGTGTCTCAGGACTTGTGGCCATGAATGACATGCAAAAGCCCGAATAAGGTTATGGGCCAACGGTTTGAAGCCGTTATGCAAGTTGCAACAGATGCAGGCTCGGACTCAGGCTCATGGCTAATGGCGACGAATGCTATTCACAGAAACGTGTGCAGTGTTGTATTGCGCTGCTGTTCATGATAGGGCTGAATTAGCTGGCTTGGTTTGATCCATGACACGGCTGAGGATTTGTGTGGAGATATCTCATGCTTACTCTGATCAATCTAATCTAAATCTATTGCTCCTTTCCGTAGTAAGACCATGGGTTGTATGGGAATCGGATGGTAGGACGAACTCCCCCTTGGCTCTTAGCGTACCTGCACGTGATCTGTGAGCTAAAATTAACGCCGACGGATTGAGATCTCTCTTCCTTGCATGGATGGATGTCTCTTTTCCCGCCGCCTCTTTTTTGCTTGCTGCATGACAAAACTTCATCCCTGCCGAACATCATGATAGGATGCTTTGACGACCTCGACGCAGGTGAGTTGAGGATGAAAAGCTTGCTGCGCTGCATCATTGCCTGCAGATGCATCAACCAGGTTATCCTTTCGGCACATCATCATTGAATGCAGCTACGCTACCTTCCAGCTCAGATCATTGCTTCCTTCGATTACTATCTATTGATGCGGGACCTTCCTAACTTCCTTTCTGCTCATCATCCAGGGTTCATGAACAATTGCTATCCAATCAACCGTCCGGCTACACTTGTCACCTCGCACGGCCGATATCTGCTACGTCCCGTCGAGTGTCGCGCTCGTGGCCCGTCTCGACTGTCAAAAGCGTTGTTGATCGACGTCGAGCTGCCTTCCGCCGGAAACATCCCCATCCGAAGTCTCTTACACATGCGAACGGCCTTGTTTGACCAACCGTGGCTGTGCGAAAAGGGAACGGGGAGGATGTGGGCAACACAACAGCCCAGCATAGCATCACCCAATGACTGCAATGGGTGTCGGTATTTTTAAGCCTTGCAACATCTCTCTGACAGCCGCAACGAGGGGGGGAAGCAGAATTAGAGATGGAAAGAACACACACTGGAACACCAGAGATTGAACGCAGAGCGAGACAGCGACAGGGTGTACCGCTCTATCCCTACGAGATTCGACGCCTGGAGTTGCGTTCTGTCCCGATGTCGATGTAATAATATCAATTTTCGGCTCCCGATGTGCTGGGCGTCAATCATTAATCTATATCCTGGAGAAGCAGATCGACTCCATGCCCGTTCAGATCAATAGATGGCATCTAGGGGCGGCCTGGAGAGAGACGAGGCTTGAGTTAGGGACCGCCTCTGACGACTCGCCAGGGTCAGTGCCCGGGATTGTGATATTTGCTCCCCTCCAGCTGGGCCGAGGACAACGATTGATGAACATCTATCCCAAAGTAATAATAAACCCCGAAGCTCTGCGTGACATCAGCAGTGGGTGCAGAGATACAATTCAAACCGCCTCTGCTCTCTCTGTGTCTCCAGATCTAATGAAACTTCCTCTCCTAACAATCATTTATCCTTAATCGCCTCCCCTCAAGCCCTCTGTTCCGCAAGTATTTTCTCGTGCATTTGTGGAACCAGGATACATCTTACTAGTCCCGAGCTGCAGCAACACTCTAACGGCAGGGAACTTCTGCCGAAGGACGAGACTTCATGTGCACATCTTGATGGACAAGCAAAAACTCAACTTATCTCTCTGAATACTCAATTCGAATTCTATCCACAACTGCCTTTACTCGAACATTACGACTTTGTGCCAGCATATAATCGTTTTTATCCCTTGTCTTGGCTCCAAAAAAAGAGTTTCAGTCTCCTCTTCCAAGGTCTTCTAGGTCTCGCTCAATATAGCGTTCCGGATCGTCAACACTCCGCAGCTTTCTCATCCACAACTTTTAGATCAGATCATCCTGCACCCTTCTCGAAAGTGTCGCCATTGTCTTCTTGGCTGTACTTGCACAGTTGCACCTCGAACATTCGCTCGTGAAAGCCAATGTCAGTGGGAGGACCTACCATCCACCCACTGCTGCGAGACATCGCAGAGTCTTCATCGTGGCAACCTACAATTACCTCACGCCAGGTTTTGAGATCGAGTATCAACCTTCGCCATTGTATTCGGCTTCGACAGCTTCAGACTTGACGCTGGCTGGAGACCAGCAATTCTCTCCCGCGACGTATCTCGTCGGTGATTCTAGTCCTCGTCCTGCGAAGAGGCAACGAATTACCCCGCCCGCTACCTCAACTAAGAAGGAGTCGAAGAAGAATATACCAATGACGGCGGAGCCTGTCGGCGGGGATGCGGTGGAGGGAGCTGCGAGCAAGCCAAAGCGTGTGAGGACTGGGTGCTTAACCTGCCGTGAGAGGTATGAACTCTGTCGCAGATTTGTCTGCAGGAATAACGTTGAATAGACATTTGAAGTGCGACGAGGGTTTACCGCATTGCCAGAATTGTCGAAAATCGAGTCGAGTTTGCAAGAGGGGCGTCCGCTTAAACTTTATCGATACTACCGTCAAGAGTCCACCAATAATTCCACCCACGGCAGATTGGAAAGGTATGGGATTCACAACTCTAGGCTCTCTATGTACTAATTCGTTATAGTAAAATTCCAAGATGAGTCTCGCGAGATTGCATCAGAGTATAAAGGCGGATTAGGACGATACGCACATCTGGACCAGACGATTACACCTCCTCGAGAGACGCACATGGAGTTCCCTGTTCGACCCATGGTTGTTGACCCTATGGAAGACAGTAATGCATTACCCCCGATACAAACTGGTGGTGGATTCTCAGACAATGGACTTGTGATGAAGCAAGAATCTTCGCATTCCAGACAAGCCAGCCGGCATCACTCTCATGCTGGAAGTGAGATTTCTTTCCTCACGGCTCCGACCACTGCTACATACAACAACGAAAGCCCATTGACTCCTCCAAACGAGTCCCGAAGATACCTCAGCTCAGCAGAAGATGTCTTATTCATGCAAGTCTTTGTGGAAGAGGTAGGCTTGTGGATGGACAGCATGGATCCCCACAAGCATTTCTCGAGACTTCTTCCCTTTCACGCCCTTTCCGAACCTATGCTTCTTAATGCTTTTCTTGCCTGCGGAGCTCGTCATCTGACTTTGGTCAACCCAATTTACCATGAGGACAAGGCTCTTTTCTACTACGATACAGCTACGACTCAACTGCTTAGATCTTTACAGAATCCAGATAGGGATACGGTTTGCTGTGCCACCACAGCTGTTATCTTGAATGTTTACGAAATAATGTCCGAACGAGCCATGCAGAGAATGAACCACATTGCGGGTGCTCGGGCACTAATCAAAGAATGTGGATGGAATGCCCGAAGCACTGGAGTAGGAGCTGCTTGCTTCTGGCTGAATGTTGGTATGGAACTTCTTAGTTGTCTGCATTTCAACTGGCAAGTTGCTTGGGAGCCAGATCAATGGGGCGTAGACATGAACTTTCAACAAGAGACTGAATCTGGAAAAGAAGAGATTTGGGTTCACCGGATGCTCTATATTGTGGGCAAGATCGCGAACTTCAGAGCCTCAATCCCCCGGTTTCAAGAAGCATCACCACACGACGAGCAGATCCGCTTACAGACAAGATATGCTGAGTGGCAAAGGTTAAAGGCATTGTGTGACAGTTGGAACGAAACCATTCCTCGGACGATGCAACCGATGGGATACCTTCATCCTTCCCAAACTAGCTCGAAATCCGCCTTCCCGGAAGTTTGGTAAGGACCTCGTCAGTGTATACTCGAATCTTACTAATTGGGTGCAGGCTTATCAAACGTGCCACGATCGTCGGTCGTTTGTTCTACCACACGGCTATGTGTCTCTTGGCACAAATAAACCCATTGATGTCAAAAGACACAGAGGAAATGAACAGGATCCAAATGCAACACGCCCACCTCATCTGTGGCATTGTCGCACATGTCAAAGACCGAGGCGTAGCAAGCGTTGCCCTACGTTCCCTCGCTATCGCCGCCGAATGCCTAATCGTTCGCCGAGAACAAGAAGAAGTCCTCGAAATCTTCGAGAAGATTCGAAAGGAGACTGGCTGGAAAGTCGGGTTCATCAACAAAGAGCTAAGAGCGAAGTGGGGATGGCAGCACGAGGATGCACAGCAGCCCATGGTTGCACAACAATCGTCTGGTAGCTCTTTAGGACAATTCTTTCCGATTACAAATTCTGGGAGCAGTCTACCGCCTGCGCCGCCGCAACCGCCGTCGAGACCCATGCCGAGTGGGATCTTGAATCCGTTGTTGAAGACGGCCGATTTTTCACTTCCGAATCATCCGTATCAACAGTATTATCAGCCGCCGAACCACCATCATTCGTTCGCGCATAGTTACATATGATTCATAGTCGACATGGGAGAATCATTGTTTTCGATGTTTTGTAAGGAATGGATCTATAGCTACCACCCGTTGCGTGGCTTAATGTCGTTTCAGAGAAGCATCTACATAGGTATCCGAGGTTTAGACCAGGACATTGAATTCCGAAGGTCCTTCGACCTTTGGTAGGAGATAATGGTGTAGACCGATCCAGCGAGATGGAATGGTCCGAGGGATGAACAGGACACGATGTACACGAAACAGCAGTTCAATTTTGAAACGTCTGAAAATTTATAAGGGAAGCATGGAGTTCTGGCCAGCTCTGATCTGGGGTTATATCATGACTGGATTGCATTAACGGCTCACTTTGGAAATCGCATTAGCTAGCAAGTTGTGTGTTGGCTTCGGTAGCAATGTCCAAAGCTCTGAAAAGAAATGATAATGTATGATTCACGATGACTACACACCGCTCTTGAACATCAGTGTTTGTGAAATTATGTTTTTGAACAAATCACATTTGCATTTCTCCTTGCTTTTGAAGATCTAACGCCAATGTCTCACTTTCTCAGGGACCATCGGTTATTCCTCCCATCCTTTCCGCATCTTGTCGATTCGATCAAAAGCAAGTGGTGGTAGCTTGCATAGTAGCGCCTGCTGATACCGTGGCTGCAACCATCTTTACGACACGTCCGGGTATCTTTTCCGTACTCGGGAATTTTGAGAGCGGGAGATGGGCCCGGATCTTCAGAAGTTCCAACTTCTGGGAAGCTAGCCACGTTTGTTTCAGCGTCTACTCGTTTTTCTTCTTTGGAATCTTCTTTTTTGTGCTTTGATCTTAAGCTTATCGTTGAGCTAGACTCTGGCAAGTGTCAGAGGATGAAGGTTGCCGTGATCTATGTTATGCGCGCCCATAGCGCTGGTTGTTTGGTCTGATTGCGGTCCTTGCTGTGTATAGAGGGGTGCTCAGAGATCCGGTAAGAAGTGCGTCTTGAACTTCCTGTTCGCTCTGTCTGCGGCTCGGTACTGGAATTGGTTTCCATGCAGCTCGAAAATTACGTCTCTTGTATTTCCAATTTTCTGCTCCACCTCTGCCGATTCTTCAGTTTTATCAGCTTCGCCGTTTATTTCCTTCTTCTTCGGGCGAGGAACAATGACTCTGAAAATTGTTCCCTCCTTTGGAACAGTCTTTACTTGATTGCCTTTCGTGACAACCACAAACACTCCCTTCGAGTCCCTGACCACAATACCCTTCACTCCTACCCTGGAAACACACCTACTCCTGACAACCTCCACCTCGGCCCCATGAAAATCCGCAGCACACATCTTCGCCGCTTCTCCCTGACCCATGACCCTCTCTCCATCCCCTCCTTTCCCATCTACTACATCAAACAATATCTCGTGCATATAACCCACCCACAACCTATGTAGCCCCTCGTAGATCTCATACTTCTGCCTCTCTTTAGGTATATCGTAGAGACACAGAGCGCGCTTCTGCCTCGCAGACAGAGGACGCGGTTTCTGCTTCTTTTTACGATCGGAGAGCGCGCGCAGACGTGCTTGACGGTGGGCGAGCTGTGGATTTGGTTCTGTGGGCTTGAGATGGAGGGGTCGACCGCGGATTTTCTCGGTATAGATTCGTGTTGAGGTATCGGGGGAGTGCGCGCATCGCAAGAGAGATATCGTCAAAGATGGGTCTCCAAGTGAAGGAAGACGCTCCGAATTCGAGGAATCGGGAGTCTTGGGTTTGTTCATGGTGACTTGTCTGTTTGTTGCTGTGGAGTGGAGGGGGAGCTTTCACATGCTCTAGAAATAAAGATTTTAGCGTCGGTTTGTTCCGGGTTTGCCCCAGGTTTTCGAAATGCCGAGTTAGCAACCCCCAGCTTCTCAGTGCATGTCCCTCACATGCTGAACAACATTCGATGGTTACGCATACAACGTGCAGCTATGATTTTGTTATGAAACTTTTGGACACTCAGACATTAGACAAATAGATCGCGATAGACGACACAATGGCAGACTCACGGCCTCCCTCATCACAACGAACCTCGGCACCAGATTTGGAGATTCTGGGCGACCAGGTTACGCTGCATCCTAGTGGTTATATCGAGCCTCCTGAGCGACTTCAAGACGGAGGCGACAAAGAGCGGAATTTGGTGGAGCATATGGCTAGATTTCGTTCGAGCCCTCTAGAGTAAGCCCCTCTGCTCATTGTCCAAGAATAGTAGAGTAATTGTGTATAGATTCCTCAGAGAAGTGTCACTGCATGTCTCCGGGTCAGGATGGCGCGCATACGAGAATTTCATCGGACAACCTATATTTTACCCTGGTTTCTCAGAGAATATGACACAAGCTGTACTTTCGACACCCATTCTCCAAAATCGCATTGCAGAACTGGCGGAGAAGCGGATAGCGGTCGAAGAGAGGGACGGACTACTGAACACAGACGCCCCGCTGTATGCTGCAAAGCGAAGCCAAAGGAAAGCTGTCATTGAACAGAGTCTGCAGGAATTATGCGAGAAGTTGACGGGAGATATGATCTGCAAGATGGAGAGCAGGCCTTTCATTAGAGGAGCATATTATCTCTGCACACAACTCTTGACGAGAGCATATCACCAAGGAATACATGTCTCGAGTGAGGAAGTTATAAGGCTAAGGACCGTTGCTGAACAAGCGGAAAAGAAGATGCAGAGTATTATCTTCCTGCCGTGTCATAGAAGTCACGTAGACTATGTATCCTTACAGCTCATTTGTTATCGATTGGGCTTGGCGTTACCGACTGTGGTGGCTGGAGATAATCTTAACATCCCAGGACTTGGCAGCTTCCTTCAACATGCTGGTATGTGCCGTTCTCAAAATTCTAAAAGCATTCTGACAACAGTAGGTGCCATGTGGATTCGAAGAAGCTTTGGAGACGATGTGCTATACACAACCCTTGTGCAGTCGTATATCGATACTTTGTTGCAGGGAGGCTTCAATTTTGAATGTTTTGTTGAGGGTGGAAGATCAAGGACCGGAAAGCTTCTGCCTCCTAAATTTGGTATCCTAGGTTTCATCCTGGACAGTGTTCTCTCTGGACGTGTGGAAGACGCCATCATTTGTCCAGTCAGTACCCAATATGACAAAGTCATTGAAACTGAAGGATATGTTACCGAACTGCTTGGGGTTCCAAAGAAGAAGGAGAATTTGGCGGATTTCTTATCTGCTTCTTCGGTCCTGTCATTGAAGTTGGGGCGAGTCGATGTCAGATTTCATGAGCCTTGGAGTCTGCGACAGTTTATCCAAGAACAGCAATCAAGGACGACTGGAATTCCTAAAGAAATCGATATGAAAAGCATTACAGACCAGGCAACGCGACAGAAGTTGTTACGGACGTTGGGCTATAAAGTCTTGTCTGACATCAATGCAGTATCGGTGGTTATGCCCACAGCTTTGATTGGAACAGTCCTTCTTACTTTGAGAGGAAGAGGTGTTGGTAAAGCAGAGTTGATACGACGAGTTGAGTGGTTAAGCGACCGAGTAAGGTCAAAGGGTGGCCGAGTCGCCCACTTTGGAAACTCACCTACCTCCGTGGTCATTGATCGTGGCTTGGATGTCCTGGGCAAAGACCTTGTTGGTCTTGTCGAGGGTCTACCAGAACCTACATACTATGCCGTGGACCGATTTCAATTATCCTTCTATCGAAACATGACTATCCACCTATTCATTACAGAAGCTCTGGTTTGTGTAAGTCTTTACACGCGGGTAAAGCGTGGTGGAGGACCAGACAACCAGAGAATACCGTACGACGAACTTCGAGAACAAGTCTTGTTCTTGTCACAGTTGTTCAGAGGAGAATTCATTTATCCCACAGATGGATTGGCCGTGAACCTGGACAACACCCTTCGGGCCTTGGAGACAGACAGAGTTCTCGAGCTAATCAGAGATGGTGAAGGGAGGATCTCTGCAGTTGGTTTGGCAGACGAAGAACGTCGTGCAGGACGAGAGAATTACGACTTTTACTGCTTCCTCACCTGGCCATTCGCGGAGAGTTTTTGGTTAGGAGCCGTGGCAATGATGGGTTTGACACCTCCTCTGAACTACGAAGGGGACGGTTGGCTTGACGTCAAAAAGTGCCAAGACAGCGCACAACTATTAGGAAAGACTCTGTATCACCAAGGAGACCTTTCTTACTTCGAAGCTGTCAACAAAGAGACGCTCAAGAATGCTTGGACCCGGTTCGAAGAAGAAGGAATGATTGTCGTTGCCAAATCCCGCAACACAAAAATCCAACCTCGAGCGAAACTCGATCCTAGCTGGATGCCCGCACGTGATCCTTCAAACGGACACATCGTGCCTGAGGGTCGATTGTGGGGCTTCATAGAGAGAATTGCATCTTCTCGTAGAGAGGGTAAAAATAGAAGGGATGGGGCAACCGTCAGCACAAGAGTATTGAAGCATACGGAGACGATATCAGAGACGCTATTTCGAGGCCCGCAAGCAGAGGGAGAAGGCATGAGTGAGGAAGACAAGGTACTGCTGAAGAAGCAGCAGAGGAGGAGACTAGCGTTGCAGGCTCGAGCACATTTGTGAGGATTGCGGATTGTATACGTAAATGATATTGATACCAGGTGAATTGTATTTCGATCATGAATTCGAATAGCTATTGAGGCAACTCCCTCGAATGTCTTTTTAAGATTCTTCCAAAGCGGGAGGAACGCGGCATATGCTTCTTTTTCGCCTTCATGGCAGCGCTGATGTGGAATGCTTCATTGTGATGCTTTCTGGAGAGAATGGATGCGGTGTCTCGAGATTGAGAGAGCAGGAAGGACCCCTGAATTAAGCGAGAACTCCAGCCGCAGTTTTGGCATCAAGAGAGTCTATCTCTTCCGCCAAGTAACAAAATGTACAGCAGGTCAATTGAACCGCCCTTCATATAGAATCTGCTTTTCGTTGTAACACTTCTGCTCGTCTACGCGTGAACTCATGGGGTAGCAGATGAAGAGCTTCCGGGCGCTCCAACATGTCTACAACTAGCAACTACACTGCGTTGCTTGAGTAGTTCTGCAGCAAGTTGCGGTATAGTAATTTTAGCCAACCTTAAGTAACCTTCTATCTCGGTCGTCCATAGAGGAGAAATCTTTAGTATGTCCAACGTTATCTGGCCTATTGTAACTAATGTAAGGCGGTCTTCAATCGTCCGCGACGTTTCTAGTACTGCAATCAAGATATTTGTCATTGCGTGGTATTGTGGTCTGCAGCCAAGCTTATTTCTTAGTACATTGCAATCATTGACGCATTGTACAGTTTGTCCTCGGTTTCGAAAGGGCATTAGACCTCGAGCCATTATCTCATCTGTCAGGTTGTCGATTTGTATTTCTGCTTGCTCTTCTATGAGATCGATGCCTAGTGGCTTGGCTGCTGTCTTTGTGCACCCAAGCTTCATCGTGTTGAGTCTACCATTTATATCTTGTATAGTGGCACTTTGAGAGGGCGTCATGACCCCAAATGCTATGCACACATTAAGCACACGTCTTATTTCGCGATTTCGAATGTAACATGTTGATTTGAGAGCTACGGTTTTGTCAGTGGCAAAGTCATGGTCAACAGAGTGTTAAACTCACTTGTTATGTCTATCCCTTGAATCCCGATCTGGATCATGCGCTCAAAACAAGCCTCTTGAGCAACGACGATCGTCATCAAGTCACGGAGCAGTAGATCAAGACTAGATTCATAGTCTAGCGTTCCCCGAGCTCTTTCGCAGAGCTCACTTGCGCATAATGCAACCTCCACGAGGCTCGCGGCATTATCATTAAGCTTCTTCATCTCCTCAAGCCTCTCAGCGAAAAGTTCAATTCCGTAAGCAGTTCTTGCAGCCGGTAAGAAGTTTACCAGACGATCGATAGTAATCGCCGACGAGCTGGGACGCATGAGATATTCTGCTTCCTTTTTGTCGGCAAGTTTGTATTCTTCATCAGTCTCGCCTTCGTACTTGAATGATATCACATCGTTTGGAGGAGGTCTAATGTCACGAATGGATGTTCCATTTGCGTCCCAGAAATCTTGTGATGCGAGATTTCGTAAATAGGCTACAGGCAATGGATTGGCCACACGTACAGCTATCGCCACCGAATTAGCATGTTTACCGAACAAAATGTTACGAAGCAAGTGCTGTGAATTCCTTTGTCTTCGAAGGGTAGTGAATCGTGAATGTTACGAAATGGATTTCAATAACTAATTTAGAAGTGGACTCACGTGGAAACGAGGGCGTCGTTAAGTACGGGACACGGCCCTGCTTTTTGGTAGGAAACGAACCATGATAGAAGGCAGGATGTGTACCTTCAAAAGGACTGTCGCGGATACCCTCTAAACATCCATTGAACAGCTGGAAAAGAACCGTCAGCCACATGATAAGGGTAGAATTTGATGGAGGAACGCACGGCATACTCTGCGGAGTATCCCGCTTCAAGAAGAGGTTCGTCCAAACAATACTGTTCTCTCCACTCACGGGGTGTGAGCTTTCGATTGTACAGGTTCCCGATCTCCTTATATCCTTTTGCGAAATTTAATATATGTATCGTCTCGTGGACAAGAGTGAAGGCTACCAAGACTTGTGCGCCAATCCGCTCCCCATCAGTAAGATCTTTCCTCAGCAGCGGAGAAAGCAATTCGAAAGCAAGGAATCCTTTGATATCCTCGGGTCTGCTGCTATCTTTATCAACTATTGCAAAACCATACATTGGGTCCACCCGTGCTGGCTGAGGATCCGTCGGTAATTCGAAAGCTGACATCAACCCCCATCGGAGAGTTCGCATACCTTTCGATCCTAACAAGAGTGACTGTGCTAATTCGCATGATTTGGCGTTATCTGGATGTGGAGGTCGTGTACTAAAGGACTGCAAGTTCAGTTCTTTAGCGGTCCCCACGAGCAAAAGCACTGCACTCATTCTGGAATGGTCGATGTATTCTCGAGGACCTAACAAGAAAGCATCAAACTATACAATTGTTAATGTCTCATGAGAAGCATAGGACAGAAACCATATACCTACCCAAGGGTGCGCACAAATTTTATACAATATGTTTGTTGCTATTCGTAAACAGGGTTTCATGGCAGACCACTACGGGAAATTAGTCTGGCGTTTCAGAACATGATTAAAGCCGAGTTCTCCAAATGAAAATCACTTGAAAACTTCTTAGACAAGTTCGAGGACTTCAGCTCGTGACGAAGTGGCAGATTTAGGGTGATTTCAATACGTACAACAACATTATTCTGTGCTGACCATTTCGTAACTCCATCCGCCATGAAGATATCCTTGAGCGGAGACAATGTCCACCGATCTCGCTGATACATTGGATCTATCGGAATATCTATAGGAGTATACTTAATTGGATCGTCGTAAATAGCTCCCCGATCTCTCAATTGCTGCATTGTGAAACCATGCAAGCTCTTCCTCTGATAATCTTCAATATCGTCTTGGCTTTTTTGAGCAGACTGATCTAATGAAAATGGCTGTGCAGGAGGGAATGGGGTAAAACCGCTTTTCACGATGATCGGATTCCCTGGAATGTTTATACTTGCAGGGCCTGGGCCATACTTTTGCGCAAAGGCGGTCTTTTTCGTGGGGGGCGACGACATCTTGGAAATCTGTAACTTGTTTATGCTTACAGATTGGCTTTGACCTTGACGTTCAAGAGTTTCGAACGCTTTTCAGCGTCAATCTTAATATAGTGGTAAAATCGTAACGAGCACGTTGAAAATTCCGACTCAGCCATACACCTCTTCGAAAATGCGGGCGTGGCGTGACAAAGGATCGCATGAAGTGAGGCCTGCTCCAAGTCGCCATTGTTCGGCTTTCCGGTTTAGACGCCACTGCAAACAGCCTATTGAAATGACAATCACGCTTGAACACAATGAACAAAGATCATAAGGTGGAGATCCATGGTTTCAGATGGCACGTACTACCGACGATTGAATTGATCATCTTAACGGGTGTCGAAATTTTTTTTCAGAGACTTGACGAGGTCAACTGCCTGCAAGAAATCAAGGGCAAAAGTTCGCTTGGGGGAATTTTCAGGAAGAACAGTACCCAGACATGATAATTCACGAGGGTGATGACGAAGACAGCGCGGAAACTATAGAAATGGGTCTACAATTTTCAAGTATTAGAGTCTAACAAGTACAATTGAACACAAAGCAAACGTCGCAGCTATATTATAAAGACGCCAGAAGATACATAGGGAAACAGCCTATAGATCAAAACTACACTACTGCAGACCCAGTGATAATCCCCGAACGATTCAAGCTGTTAAAAGAACTTATTAGTAACACTCCGTATCATCATTCGGGTAAGCCACTTACTTGAGGAAGCCAGACTCATTTCGAGTACACCATCGCAAAAACAAGTGGAAACGATGTCTATTGACGACTACTCTTCCAAAGCCAAATGCACCACCAGGTAGTTGCAAAATTGCTTCCAGAAGGTCGAATAACGCTGTCTCACTTACCCTATTTCTCCTAAACTGATGAGTCGTAATGGTAGCTCTAGCACCAACGAGAATCTCTCTTAGTTGTGCAAAGTATGGCGGGGCTGGGGCGAAAATGGGATCGTATGGCGTTTGTCGGTCAATCTGCCAGCCGTTGTCTATTCTGCGGAATACTTGACTGCTTCCGGTTGGCTGGTCAATCGGACTGGGAAAGATTAGCACGTGTTACGGGGTCAGGAACGAGTAGTTCACTTACCTTATGTACATCCTCCCAATGCGGTTGAAGAACGACATTGCATCATCGAATTGGTCCCTGGTCAGTCCCTCGAAAGCTGCCTTCATGGTGTTATAGAGGTCTCTGGCAGAAATGTCTCGATTATTCGTCACCATGGTAGCTTTGTTCTTCACTAGCCATTTCTCGAGATCGTCCTGGCCAACGGGCTTAATACTCCTGACGCCCCGGATCGGACCACCGACGGGTGCCTCATGAACAAGTTCCCATCCTTGGTCGCAGTATGAGATTCTGCCAAGGACATTAATTGTGAATAGGTCATTGGCATCGTGACAAACAACGAGGAAAGCGGCGATAATCTCGTCGCTCACTGGTGTCTTGAGGAACGAATTGACAAGATCAACGAAAGGTTGACGCTTCATCCAGTGCGTGAATCGGAAGTATTCTGCTATATCTGGGCTGACGAATAGTGCTCGTAGAGCTTCTCCCGCTTCCATGTTATAATTACCAATAACTTCAAGCTGTGTAACTGCAAGTCTCTGTCTCGCAACGGTTATAGTGGTCCATCCAGATCTTACCTGTGTGGCATTAGCAAGGGACTTGTCAAAGAAATCGCTTAGAGATTACTTACACCTCCAGAAAGAGCAGGTTGGTTCAAGACGTTTGGTCCTCCTAGAGCAACCAATCTCAATTTTGCCTCAGAAGGCTTGACTAAAGCTAAGGCCGTCGTCCTTTCGGTTAACAGTTGCTCTGCTTCCGCAACAACTTGTGCCATGTCTTCGAATTCATACTCAAGTTCATACCACATGTTTTCTCGCATCTCAGCATTATCCCAAATCCAATTTGTGGACCTGAATTTGTTGATCGTAGCCTGGTAGGCAGGCCGAAACTTCGCATGATGGTCAATGATCATTGTCGTGATACTGTCTATGTCCGACCGCTGAAAGGCATCGTCCCGAAGTATCGTGAAAAGATCATCAAGGCTCTTCTGATGCAGATAGTGAGTTCGACAGGTCATGTAAAAATGGTAAACGAATGGAATTCGTGAAACCAGGAATCGAAGATCAACTCTAGGGGAGTCTTTCAAGTCCCGTTCCATCTTCCTCGCCACTCCCAATAATCCAGTAGTTCTTCGGTTTTCCCATGTAAGGATTGCTAATTCTACCACCAAGCGCCTTTCAGTATTTCTCAAAATCGCCAGGTAGTCTGCATTTGTATCGATGATGCGTTGTATAGCTGCCTTGTTTTCTTCCATTTTAGCGATTCTCTTTCTAGTAGCCTCAGCTCTAGCAGCAGCAGTTGGTGAGGTTCTCCCCCGTCTGGCATCTCTGTTAAGCGAAGTTCGCTCTGTGACAAGCTTGGCGTCTATCGCATCTGGGGTGTCTCCTCCATACACCTTCCATTGAAGGCTGACATCGGCGATGGCTTGTCGCACAATCGCAAGACTTGCTTTACGCAATTCGGATTTGCTAGCGTTATCATCTCCGGTATTCGTAAGGAATTTCCTCATGCCCCGAAGCGCTGAACTCAATCCGAGGCCATTTTCCCACCAAGCGACATCTCCATCGGTGAATTGATATGAAGTGAGCATTTTATCATAATCAAAGCCATCCGGAAAGTAATCCTCTGTCGGCATGACATAGACGGCTTTGGATTTCTCGACAGTCTTGCTCAAGCTATTTTGGATATCTTTAAACTTCGCGATGACAATCTTCATGTAAGCCTCGTTCTCCTCAAACCACTTGAGCCTCGAGTTAGCGACCTCAACTTGCAGATAGTACTGCTTTCTGGCGGCTGCATGGCGAGTCATCTCAATGTTTTCCAATCCTCCAACTTGTACCAATAAGCTATCTATGCTCTTCTGTATCGTTACAAGCTCGGTGCGGCGGAAACCCCATTCCTCGCGATTCTTCGCCCACCATTCTCTAATAGAGGTGACATCCTTGAGGAGGTCGCGGAATGCGGTATCGTTTTCAGTCAGATTGGTCATATTCTTCTGGTTCAGATTCTGGCCCAGCCTATCTTGTAGTTCTTGTGGCAAGAGTAGCTGGCTTGCTGGCTTCAGCCATTTGAATGGCGAAGCAGTTATTGTGGCGGGCTGATCATGATTCCGCCTGGCTACATCGTTTAATTCACCATAAGCATTGATATCGAGACTAGTTGTGGCTAGCTCAGCATCTATGTTACTGAATCTAACTGCATCGCTCGTGTCATTCTGCTGTAAAGGTCCTGCTCTATTCTTTGGGATTTTGCGACCTACACGGCGCCGGGATGGCTCGACTCTTGGCGGCATCTTGTGAATTGCTTTGGTGTATGTGATCGAAATCTTGGACGAAGGATTGTTCTTGAAACGTCAAGGGCCAAATTTAATCAAGCCCATAGTCTTAGGATCTGCTTTGTTGCGCTTGCAAAGGACTTGAAAAGAAATTCAGGCCGCAAGCGGTACCACACTTTTATTGTCCATCTCGACTACTTTGTTGAAGAATGATAAAGGTAATATTTCATTAGCACGACAAAGACGTACAAGAAACGGCCCAAACAAAACAATGCGCCTTTCTCACCATGCCATTCGCATTTGGACTGGACAAGTAAATTCGATGCCCTTTCATTGCCACAAAACTGCAAACGGACGACTTTAAAGAATTGCGAGTTGAATCGCCCATGTTTTTGAGCTGATTGACAGTAAATGACCCGAAAGAATGTCTAGCGGCTGAAAATTGAACGAAATGAGTTGGCACTCGCCACAAACCCGTTTATCTAGATAGCTGATATTCGAGTTGTTGGCACTCGCCGCGGAGGCGATTTCAACCAGTTTTTGGAGCTAATGGAACAGACATATGCTTTCAAACCTGTCATGTTTGTGACCAGATAAGTTGGCCGCTCATATACAGCATTGATAACCCTATGCGCCATTGCCGGTAGCCGTGCCTTGCTCCTTGACCAATTGCAGCAACAGATCTTTCAATTCCTTGACTTCAGATCGCAAAGCCTTGACCTCAGTCGTGGCTTGATCTTCCTCGACATTTGGTTTGGCACTCGCAACCTTCTTATTCCATCCATCGGCCTCAAAGTCCACCTCACCAGCCATCTGTTCCCACTCCTCAACAGTATCGTCGTCTTCCTCTCCTCTTTTCCTGTTACTTCTCACCATTTTGGCACTCCTAGTCTCAAACCATGCTGCGACGAATAGTAATGGACTGTAGAGAACTGCCATGACATAATCGTTCAGCTTGGCGTATGTCTTACGTGGTAGCCACCATTCGAGGGGTATAATCAGGCAAAATATCTCCACAAGATTAAGTGGTGCGATGAAGACATTCTCGTCGGGTGCACGGACGAATTGCATGGTTTTCTGGGAGAACAATGCCATGTATTCGTCAATGGCATTGTCGGTAATATCTTCGTAGGCTGAATTGTATAGAGCGATCAAGATATTGAGCAAGACAACCATGATGAGAAATGTGAAGATGTAATAAAGAATTATACCAAATGGCGGCGAGAAATTGTCGAAGCCTGAGAAGTCCGGTGACTGCATCACCGCATTGGCCATGGCTTGAAGGATGAATATAGTTGCCTACGTAGAATTAGCAGTGCAATTATGTGTGGGCTTGTTGCACCTACATCTGCATTTGAATCCGCATTATCCATGCCGATGAAGGCTTGTAGGAATCCAACGATAATAACGATGAGGAGAGCGAAGAAGATGAGTGACTCCTTCATCATGACCTTCAACACGACCAACATGGCGCCAAAGAATCGTATCGAATCAAGATACAGAAGAAGTCTCATCCAAAACATAGGTGCGGAGAAAGCTATTTCGTTAGCACATGGATCAAATCAACTCTTCGGAGCACATACCTAAGAAGTTGTAACTTAGCTCGTTGTACTTCTCTCTCTGCCCATCATCATCTTCCAATGGATGGCTCAGAGCAATAAATCTGGTAATCAAACTGGTTGTGAGTAAAGCGTAAAGAACCATATTGAAAATGTTCCAAAATCCAATATAGTACCGTCCAACCTTCCACCACTTGGAAAACTCATCACAGAAGAACCCAAATGTGAAGATATAAAGAATGATTTCCACAACATCCAAGTCCCCGGTCTTATTGACGGTATTGACAGCACCAGTATACAGAGCCAAGTAGATCAATGAGAAGATGACCTGAGTAGCATTCTGGTAGACTGGTGCTCTCATGCGGTCCGGATCGACATGCTGCCAGTAGGAAGTATTATCTTTCTTCTTGTAATCCACGAATCTGTTCGGGTCGTTCTCATCTTGCACCAACCAGCCTCTCCAGAGATAGCTGACGCATTTTTGATACCCAGACGAGCCAGTAACTCTCAAAGCATGAAGATCCACTGCGCGTTCGATGACATTTGCGGGAGCTGTCTGCTCGCCATCTATCATAATAGAATAGCGTTTCAACAGTACATCCTGGAGCAAATACTCTAGATCATCCTCCGTCTCGATCCTGTCTACAATTAGCCAATATAACTCCAATGTCCTAGACTAATTGCATTACTCACAATTGTTTCGCAATAACCTCACACGCCGTGGCCCTTATGTTATGCAAATCCGCATCCCAAAGTTCAAGCATGGCTTGCTTCTTAAACCACCTCTTATTGACCAACAGACAATACACCACACAAGCACCATATTCTCTCCCTCCAGCCTCTTTCGCAGCCTTGATCACCCGCGTAGTAATCACACGGCTGTGACTCTCCGTGATACGACTTTCTTCGAGTTCGCATGGCACACTCTCCTCGATCAGGTATCGCAGACGCAGTGCGACTTTCGTGACTTCGGGAGCGGGGATCGCAGACGGTATCGCATCTTCGTGGTACGTCGGCAACACTGCCATGTCCAAAATTAGCTCGTACAATAGGGAATGGCAGATCTAGTGCGACTTACAGCGACGAGCCTCATCTCTCCAACGGTGCTGGTCCGCACTGAATTGAGTTTTCGTGAGCTTGGGTTCCTGTTGACGCGGGGTTGGAAGCTCCAACATACCTCCCATCCATACCGAATATTTTCCTCCATTGAACCATCGTTTCTGGGACAATAGATACTGTGTCACTTGGCTAAAGCTCCAAAAATTGATGAGAAGATATCAATGGCGGGCTCAAAGGGAATGAAAAACTGTTCGTGCTAGGGAGAATGGCGCGTCGAGCTCTCCACTTGCTTGTCCTTGATTTTGGGCCTTGGCAGCGGAACAAGATTCGCGCTGAACTCAGTTTGATGTGCCATGACGTTGATATTGAGATGGAAAGTTTGTCTTGCTAGAGAAATTCGTGAATGGGAAACCTGAATCATTGCGATGCTGTTCAATATTCACAGAAGAAGGATTCTTGAGTGAAATGAGGTGTGGGGTTCAAATAGCTGGCATGTCACTGTCCTGATTGCTGGTCCCGCCCCTTTCATGGATTGAATTGCCGACAACACTCACTCATTGACCAAAAATGCATTCATATTGTACACTGCATTCTGATGCGCAATATCTACACTCTAAGCTCTTGTCTTCTCAGCCAACTTTCTCTCTAGTTCTGCAATCTCTTTTGCAGCTTTCTCCTCAGCTAATCTGACCTGTTCTGCCTTCTCATCATCAATTCTCTTTTGCTCCGTAGCCAATTGATCAGGTCTTCTGATCGCAATGTCCTTTGGCTTGTAATCACTGAACAGTGCCTTCAATGCCTTTTCGATTACATAACAGCCGAGATAATCAACAATCATGACGGTAGTCATCGTCCACTTGAAGTCCGACGTGAAGGGAACAAGGCGCATCTTCTCATTGATCTCGGGAACGAATTCTGTTGAGCAAGAGAAGGCAATGGCTGAGACACCAATAATGCCCCAGTACATTCCACGGTTTTCTTGAGCCAAAATTAGCATGTTCACGAATGGAATGGGGAAGAAACTGACCCGAAAGAGCCTCTCTGAACGGCCGACCCTGGTAGTTAATGGCGAAAGTCGAGATTTGTTGGATGAGTTGCAAAAGGTACACAGCACTGTTTAGCAGAGATGGTGCAAACTCCCCCTCAAGATCAATTTCCTCGCTACGTCTGTAAACTGTTAATTGGTGGCTACATCAATGGAGCATTGGACTTACGGAGCAATCGTGTCGCAGTAACGGGCGATGTAGATCAAGGTAACAATGTGTATAGCGAACTGTCCCAAAATAGATCCAATAATGTAGAAATTGAAAATATTGGGTTGAGGACGTTCTTTCGATAGACCTTCAACAGACTTCGCTCTGGAGATGGACAGGAAACAGACACTCATAAGCATACCACTGATTGTGACTTGGCCATCTCCAAACTTAATGCCCTCCAAGTACAGAACAGAAAGACTGTAGGCGCTGATAAGACAATTGAGGGCAAGAATCTTGTACATCTGGATCGTTGCTACGAGAGTGCAACGTCCTTGTCGAATGATGTTGGGAATTGCGATAACGTTGCTAAGCTTGCTTGTGAATGGTGCAGCAACAGAAGCATCACCCAACTTGATAGTCGGTGGCTCCTCATCGAGCTCCATTTCTGTCATACTTTGAGTGAACTTTTCTGCCAAACCCATGGCCTTCTGCTGTGCTTGAGTCTGCTTAGGGTTTCGGCTATCAATGAGAGCTTGTGCGCCTGGCGAGGTAATTGTTTCAATGCCATTTGTTTTATCAGCTGCAGTCTCACTCAGCGCCACGGCTATGCCTTTCTTCTCTGCCTCTCGCTTCATCGCGGTCTCATAGTGAGGATTCGTGGGTCCGGGAGGGTACAGGTGAGCGATCATTACGGGTACTGGTGGCGTTGGCTGGTTAAATCTGGTCATCATCTGGCATTGCTTCTCGTACATTTCCTTCATCTTTGTGTTGCGGAAATGTTCGGCGATCCTGTTGAGGTCATCTTGTGAACCATTCAACAATGCGACACCAATATGAGCTTGCTTCAGAGCACCAACATCGTTCGTTCCATCACCGGCCATAAGAGTGTGATATCCAAGATCCTTGAGTCCCATGAGGATTTCTTCTTTCTGTTTTGGAGACACCCGAGCGTAGACCCAAGCGTACCGGTAGATGGTGGAGAGGGCGACTTGACCTTTGAACTTAGCGAGAGCGTAACCAGTAACACAAAGATCTTTGGACTCAATGATCTTGGGGTCGATAGGTTTCGTAGGATCAACAGGGATTGAGATTTGATCATCGATACTCCTCCAAACCAACTTCTCCCCAGAGTCATCATGTTCAGGTGCATCGAGAATCAGAACATCTCTGTCCACGATTTCGACTTCGTGAGCCACGTGACAAGCAGTGAGAGGATTGTCTCCAGTAATCATGACCACACGATGACTGCTCTCGTTAAGCATTTGAACAGATTTCTTGGCATCGTCCTTGAGAGGACAATGTAGAACCAAGAACCCAGCGAAGTTCAGACCAGCCTCAACATTTTCTCGCTTCAATTCGTTAATCTTGCCAGATCCAATTTCTGAGTCGATGGAGAGATGCTTGTAAGCGAGTGCAAGAACACGGGAACCCTTTCGAGTAAAGTACTTGAAAGTCTCCTCATAATCTGCAGGAACCTTGACCAGCATTTTCATTATAGTCTCAGGAGCACCTTTGACACCAACGAAGGTGCTTCTGATCTTCTTTCCTGTGGCAGAGTGTTGTGCAGTGATGGTGGCAACAGAGCTTTGACGCTTCAAAGCCGAAGAAAATTGGAATCGACGTTTGATCTGAACGCTGTTGGATGCTGATGAGACGTTTGCGCCCTGAGGAACCTTGCTTGTGAGAATGTCGTTCTTGCCCAGAGTCCAACCAAGGGATGTCAATGTTGCCTTTTCCATTGGATCTCCAACAATATCGCCTTCGTCCAGCTTAACGAGCGCATGTGCCGTAGCTAGCACAAGAGTCGTTTCCAGACCGGCATCCAGAACAGGGGTAATGTGGCTATGCGCCCCATCAGTCTCACGAGGTGTATCCGTTCCAGAATGACCAAGACCAAGACCAGCAATACCCTCGACAACCAGATCTTCGCCGGTCAATGTACCAGTCTTATCAAAACAAGCGACGTCGACACGTCCTGCGAATGGAATGCGGAAAGGCTCGGTACAGTAGATGGCATAACGGCTTAGAGCTGCAAGACTGGTGTTGACAGCAAGACTTAGTTCCATAGGAAGCTCTGGTGGAACGACACTAGTGACAATCAAGACACAGTCGAGGAGAAGCTTGGATCGTTTTCTGTCCTTCTTCACACCTTCATCCCATACATACCAAGAAGCTGCAATTGCGAAGATCAACAGGAACAGAATGAACAGAAGAGCTTCAGCATTGTTTGCCGAAACACGTTCCGTGGAGTAGATCATGGTTCTGACCAAGCTGCCTTGAGATGTCTCAAATCCGGTCTTGACAACAATGGCCAAAGCACCATCATCGGGAGGAGGTGATACACCAGATGCAACCTTAGGTCTTGCCTCTTCCGTATTGCCATGAGTAATCTGAAGAACCTTGGTTCCGCCATATAAGAAAGCATTCTTGTCGAGGCCCTCTGGTTCCAGTGTAGCATCTCCGGGTCTGAGTTGAACCGAATCTTTCAAAAGCGGTGTACTTTCTCCGGACAACATTGCTTCGTTGACAATCGCACTACCCTCAACCAAAAGCATATCACATGCTACTCCGCTGTCTTCCTTGGTACGCCCGACAGATACTAAATCTCCTGGCAATAGCTTGTCGCTATGAGTATGTTCCCATTTGTTCATTCTATAAACGTAGATCTCGTATGGCTTGATGCTCATGCCTCGGAATTCGTTCAAGGTGCGTTGGCGCTGCCATACTACTGTACTCTCGAATACAACAAGCATGAACAGAGTAAAGAGTGAATAGTACCAGTACTCGTCCAGCATCCATAATCCAACACAGAAGATTTGAAAGACGAAGAAAGGTGCCACAGCGTGTTCCTTGAATAATTCCGTAAAAGAAGGAACTGGAATATCGAAAGTGTTATCCCCATAATGTTGATGAATTCTGGAGATCTCAGATGCAGTCGGTAAGCCTCTGGAATTCTGGAAGTCTCCAATCAATGGTTTGGGGTCCGCATCGATCGCGTAGGAAAGAGGAGAGAAGGAGTTCTTCTCGGAGTTGTATAGGAATCGTCTTTTTTGGAAGAGAAACGAAATGTTTTTCTTGCCCCCAGCCTAACACCAATTAGCATAGCTCCCACCTATAGAGAGTTGCAAAACCCACGTTGTCCCTATCGATTGAGCAGATTTCGGAAGACCCGGCATTGGCAACAGGAATGACCTTAATGAGCTTCGCGTCCTGAACTTTGTCGGCAGAGACTGAAGTGAAGAGTGACTGCAAGTTGACGTTCCATTTCGTACATAGCCAAGTCAAACTTTGAGCAGTGATGATTGTCCCACACCAAACGAATGTCCATTCTGAACCATTAATATGCTTTGTGTATAATTCTCCGGAAAGGTAATATCGTAGAAAGATGGGCCATATGATCGCAAAAGGCCAGACATAGGTATGAAAGTAAAGTGGCACTGGTTCATGATTAGAATTTTTGGACCTTTCACCCAGCCAGGGGTATACATACATGGATTATGCAACGTCGCAGATGCTATCAGCGGATTATCCACAAGAGGCGCCATTGCGCATTCATGTGAAAGAGGTGCAGTGAAGGTGTGAAAGAATTTATTTCAACGTGGCTTCGAGCTGTATCCGTATCTGTTCGATATCGCCGCGGCTTGCCCCTAAGACGAATGCCGCTTAGCTTATTCTAGATTCCTTCCCAATTAAGGTCTTGGCGAACCGCGTCGCCTGCTTCAACCTAAACATCAGCTCACCAAGCCTTTTCTATGAAGTGGTATTGTTTGAAATTGTCTATTACTATTTGATCATCCCATAAGAGCAGCTAAACAACTTTGTCTATGTACAAAACTATCTTGCCACGAACCACTGCACAAGCTTATTGTCAGAACTGCTGCAGATATCCAGCCGACTAGATGAATCCCACCTCTAGCCTTGAGAAGTTATGGACTCAACGCAAACACCCTTCAAACAAAGAATTGTCTATTTCAAGAAGAAACATAATGCCATTTTGAGAGCATCTCCGGCCTCAAAGACTATCCTCGTACAACGCCGAGGTCTCTCCACACACAAGCAACCTACCAACCTACCTAGTTGGTTGTCTAAGCATATGAAAGGATACTAAGTGCTTTGACTACTCATAATGGCTTCCGAGAAAAAGCACACGATGGTGATAGTGATAGAGCTGGCTTTGCTCAGTCCACAGAAGTTTTGCACATAGAAATGAGCCGAGGCGTGGAGCAGACAGCAAGGTCGAAACAAGCTCCATTTAGTATTAGGTAACACCAGTCACTAGCTTAAACCTATCCGAAGCCTCCTTTTGCGGAATTGCAACAATGATGGATAATTGGAGTCTCAGAGTTGCAAATGAATATATGGTCACGTGATACCATAAACCGATTCAGGCTTGTATTCAACTGGTGGACTAAATGTTTCACGACCACAGTCATGACCGCATGTCGCATTTAAAGGGTTCATATCCTTGTTAATGTCCCTACATGCTACAGATAAGCTTAGATTTGGATCGTGAAGGTTCGGGTATACCAGGATTTTGTGCCGCTACTTGACGTCATTCAGCCTTGGCTGTCTTGGGAGCACAGTACAATCAAGATCAGCAAACCATCCGAGCACCGCAGAGTCAATTCACCCCGCTGACTAGGTAGGAACCAGTTTCTTAATCCGGCGGTAGGCTTCTTCTTTCTCTCGTTCGTGCCTGCACAATTATATTTCCCGATCCGATATCTGGATGACTTTTCCCTTCTCCTTCCTTGCCGTCCTCAAATCAGATATTTCCAGTGCCAGTACCTCTCATCCTCGAGGACCAAACAGAGAACCATGTCTACCGCAGCTCCCTCTGATGGAGGGTCGAATCCGGAGCATCTGAAGGATAAGATAAAGCATCCGTTCCACAACTTGCGAGAGAAGTTCCGGGATACAAAATTATATGATCTGAAAGCTGAACTTAGCCACAAGAAGTAAGTCGTTGATTTGTACAGAGTTCAAGCAGTTGACCTCATATCAAGACATGAAATTGGGAAGCTAGCAAATCTGGTAAATTATATGCATTCCTACTTTTGCAACAAATGGTTGACCATAGTCTAGGTTAATCCAAACCATCGACACGATGAGGAACACGAGAAGATTACCGACGACAAGAGAACCAAGATTGCAGAATCGCACCGATTCAAATCTTTCGCACCCGAAAGACCAGGAAACAACATCAAGTGGTATGTTGATGGAAGAGATTACTACTGGGTACGTTGTCACTAGAATGGTCCGTGTAGTAGCATACTGATGGAAATAGGCTGTGTCTATTGCTCTCGACCGTGCGAAAGAAACTATCTATATTGCAGATTGGTGGCTCTCTCCAGAACTGTTCATGCGAAGACCTCCATATTATAACCAGGAATGGCGTTTGGATCAGATTCTGAAAAGAAAGGCAGAAGCAGGTGTCAAGATATTCGTGATTGTGTATCGTGAGGTTGAGGTAAGCTCCGTTTGAACTGGGGAATGGTACAACCACTAATGAATCTAGGCTGCCCTTACCTGCAATTCTGCTCATACCAAGCATGCCCTTCAAGCTCTCTGCCCAAAAGGAACCAAAGGACATGGTAATATTACTGTCATGCGCCATCCCGACCACAACGTCCTCGAGAACGCAGCAGATATGACATTCTATTGGGCACATCATGAGAAGTTCATCGTTATCGACTACGATGTTGCGTTCATCGGTGGCCTAGATCTATGTTTCGGAAGATGGGACAATCACCAGCATCCACTTGCAGATGTTCACCCTGAAGGTGTTGCAACTGAAATCTGGCCTGGACAAGACTTTAACAATAACCGTGTCATGGATTTTCAAACAGTTTCTGACTGGAAGTCGAATGAGTTGTCTAAAGCTGAATATGGCCGTATGCCATGGCATGACGTTGCTATGGGCGTTGTTGGTGACTGCGTCTATGACATCGCAGAACACTTTGTTCTTCGATGGAACTTCGTGAAGCGCGACAAGTATAAGCGAGATGGAAGATATGATTGGCTGACCTTGGAAGGTCGTGAAGGACCAGATGAGGATCTCATTGGAGTCCAGAGACCGAAATTCCCTGTCGGGGATTACATCCATCATCCATTGTCGCCTCTGAGTGGCAAGACATTCGGCAAACAGCAAGGAACTGTCCATGCCCAAATAGTCCGAAGCAGCGGTGATTGGTCAAGTGGCATTCTCACTGAACATAGTATTCAGAACGCATACAGCGAACTAATCAGGAATGCGCAACACTACGTATACATCGAAAACCAGTTCTTCATCACAGCCACTGGAGACCAGCAACCACCGATCAAGAATACGATCGGTAGAGCAATCGTAGATGCGGTGGTCAGGGCTGGGAAAGAAGGCAGGAAGTTCCGTGTTATTGCAGTCATTCCTTCAATCCCAGGATTCGCAGGCGACCTTCGAGAAGATGCTGCATTAGGCACAAGAGCTATCATGGACTACCAGTACAAGTCAATTCTCAGAGGGGAGCATTCCATCTTCGAGCAAGTCAGGGCCCAAGGAGTAGATCCGACTCAACACATCTTTTTCTTCAACCTCCGATCATACGATCGTCTAAACGTCACTCCAGCAATGAAGGATCAAGAAGAGAAGTCTGGTGTTAAATATCAAGACGTACAGAGAGCAGAAGCCCAAGAAATTATGGACTCTGGTATCCATGGTTCCAGAGACGAAGATGGTGCTGACAAGCACATGGGCAAAAAGGGAGCTATTGATCCACGTGACGATTCCGGAGACGAAGCAACAGAAGAAAGGACCGACGCAAAGCGCAAGTTTGAAGCCCATGCCGAAGCAGCAGGTACAAATCGAGTACCTGAAAGTACAGACAGTGTAGCAAAGAACGCCATGCTTGATCAACCTGATCTCGTGGACGAGAAATGGGAAGGCGACCTAGAGAGTGAAGTAGAGAACTGGATTCAAGAAGAGCTCTATATTCATGGAAAAGTTCTCATAGTCGATGACAAGACTGTCATCTGCGGTAGCTCGAACTTAAACGATCGCTCCCAGATTGGTATCCACGACAGCGAATTATCCATTGTCATGACGGACACCAAGCCTCTTCAAAGCACTATGGATGGCCAGCCATACGAAGCTGGGCACCATGCCGCCACTTTGAGACGTTATCTCTGGAGAGAGCATCTTGGTCTTCTACGACCACAAGACTTGGACGCAAGCAAAGACCCCAACGCGCAGCCACCTGATGTACCGAATGATCCGCAAGAAGGTGATACATTCGAGTATGTCGCTGATCCACTTAGCGACCAAGTCTGGGATCTGTGGACTACGAGAGCGACTAAGAACACGGAGGTCTTCAGACAGTTGTTCCATGCTGATCCTGATAACTATGGTAAGCCCTACATATTCTCCAAATCTTTGACATTTATATGCTGACAAGGTGAAAGTCAAAAACTTCGATGACTACGACAAGTTTCTCCCACCCAAGGGCACAAAGTCAGGTCATATCTACGACAAAATGATTCCACCAAACGAAATCCGAGCCAAGCTCGACCAAATCAAAGGTCATCTTGTCTGGATGCCCTTGGACTTCTTGAAAGATGCGGAGATGGCGGAGAAAGGATTGCAGGTCAATCAGTTCACGGAAAGTGTTTACACGTAACCTCAGAAAAAAGGAATGAAGGGAAGGGAGATACTTGCTATGTCAACTTTTGGCTTAGGTCTGCATTTTGCATTGGGAACGGATGAGGAATGGGCGTGGCGAAAATGGAAAGGGGGCTAATGACCAAGATGAGCGGTGATGTTGAATTTTAATGCGAAGATATTGTTAATGTTATTCGGTTCTACACCCGCAATGAATGGATATTCTGGAGTGAATGTCTACTCTGTTAGGCGAATGCTTCATTTTGATACGATATTGGCATTGGTTCGAAGAGGTGTAATGTCAGTAGTCGTTCTTGTGACTTGAATGTGCTGATGAATGGGTGATTCGTTCCCAACATTCGAGGATCTTTGTTGTCGGGCTTGAGTGCATTGTTCAAGCCGGATCCATGGGCAGCAGCAATTAGAAACAAGGTTGGGCCTCATGATTGTGAGAACGATAACGATGACGGGTTCGAGTGGTGAGCGGGAAAGGGGTTAAGCGAGGACCGGGACGGAAGTCATTGACCCGAGAGTAATCAAGGATTCATGAAGCAGTGTAACGGTACGTGAACCATGTTGCTAATACAACATGTACTGGAAATATTAAAACAAAAACCCAGACAACTAAGACAAGAAGTCAAAAATGACCTCCACTCCTATTCCGCTCAACAACATATGGAACCGTCAAGCCCGCCTGAAATCCTGCCACGTTCGATAATCGTTGAAAATACTCCTTCCGAAGTCTAACATGGTTTTGGATCCGTAATGACTACGACCACAAAACTATTACCGTCATAAGCCTGATGACTTACTCCACAGATTGTATCCTCCCCAAGCGTCGACGCACACTGAGTCGCAAGATCGCTGACGACCGAAGAGATCACTCCGCAGGGGATATTGAGAGTATTTGCACCCTTCAGGTAATTTAGTACAACGTACCCCCAAAGGTTTAAAAAGGCAGATCTTACTGGGTTCGTAACGATAATCGCAGCACTGTTGAGACAGCCAACTCTGGTTTCTCCGCGACTGATTCCGCAGTTTAGTCCTGGTTTGGTGAGCCAATCCATTGCGGCTAAGGCATCGGCTCTTGTTGGCATTCCTCGCGGGTCGCCTTTAGGACAACAGGTAGCCTGCACGTTAGCGCTACTATTTATTGAGTTAGGTGTGACTTACACTACGTGCCTCTATCGCCAAGCTATCTTTCGCCAAGACCGCCTTGCTGGATGTGTTCATCACAGGGTAGAGCTTGTTTCGTTCAGAAAGTTTGAAGGCCGCTATCTTCGATTCTTGTTAGCAACGGAATCTGTATCCTAGATCAAGCATCTTACCATGAAAACAAGGTTGAAGAGGACCACGGCTTTGAGGAGAGCAGAAATCATCTTGAATGGGGAGTACTGTAAGCGACGAATTGAACGTGTCTAGAGATGTGATGGATTATGCGAAGTTGTTGAAAGTGATTTCGAGATGATCTGAAGACAAAATGGGAGCTTCAATGGTAGTGGAGGGCATGATATAGGTTGCCCAGGATATGAAAATGATTGTCCCAAAATCATGCTGTGAATGAAATTTCGTCGCGAGGTTGAGTTATTCCCTCGTAAAGCAAACTTTCCAGTAGTTATCCAGGTCTACTCTTTGATTTGAATAGGCAGCTCGAGTGCAAGTCAGCGATGGACGACTCATCTTTGAGCCATCCTCGCTTAACCCTTCGCTTAGCCAGCACCACCAAAATGACTCCAAAAGAATCATAAGAAAAATTGACAAAACATTAACAGCTCATCATGATGAGACGGGTCATGATGAACTGCTTAGTATAAGGGCGAACCATTGTTTATCCTTAGCGGCCTCTTTTCGGTATGGGTAACCATTCCTAATCCGGCCTTGCTTTGTTTTGAGCGGATTACTATCTCTTAAATCCATATGCTCTAACTCGGCTGCTAATTCTTGGAGTAAAGAATACTTATTTAAAGCTATAACGGAGTTGGCTGGAGCTAAGCCGAAAGAGGAAGCAAGCGACCCACGTAGGACGAGTATTGGTGAACGTGAATGGATGGCGCAAGGCTGCTGAGTTTAGACTTGCTACTTATATCCACAGACTACAGTGTCCAGAGTACAATTGTATGAGACTGTCAAGTTTGAGGCTTGTAGGACGAATGCTAGTGATGTAGAAGTCCGATCTCGTTCTGCGATCTCACTCTCGTCCACCATGAAGTTGTCTATAATAGGCAGCCAAATGGGCAGGGACTAAGATGTCCTCGGCCTTCGGTGGTTTAAGAGCATTTCAAAGACTGTTGATCGTGGCTCCGTTACCCTTCGGCGGGTGAATATCCCGTCTTTTCGTAAAGAGCAAGCTTATCTCTTGATCATCATATATGAAAGTACCCTTCAGTGTCAATTTTCCATTCTGCTCGAATGTAACTTCGGTCTGAATTTCGTCACTCCCATCTTCCTGTTCACCAGCATGCCCAATGCCTCTCCACCTCAGATGCCACGTCTTTCGACCTTGTGGGTGTGGTCCAGGCTAGCAGCCAGGTTCTAGCACGCATTCTTTCTCAAAATCCTGCAATGTAACTGGACCTCCTGAAGATGGGTGTACTTGCGGGCAGAACCGCACAGTGGCGTCCAGAAGACCAGGAATTTCCAACTTTGCATGGTATTGACGACCGACCTTTGAATGCCTTGCGTTGTTAGACATCCAGATGACCATGTGGACCGATATCACGCGAATGGATGCTTCCCCACTCCCACGACTGATGGTAGAGGCATTGAGATCGTTCCAATATCCAGTCACATCCCAAGCCCAAGCTGGCTGTTCTTCGATAAGTCTGACGGGCTTGCTATATTCTGAAAGGGCATCGTTGAGGAGGATTCCCAAAATCGGACTGTCCATAGGAAGCGCTTGGCCTTCGGGGGCTAAGGCTATTATTGCAGAAGGGAGTTTGGGTGTTTCTGCGGACGTTCCTCCTGACGGAGCTCCGTCCGTGGCACTCTCTCGAATGGCTTTCCGCCGCGAAAGCGTCTTGAGGGCATTGTGGCCTCTTTCTGCGGCAGACTTCTCTTCTCTTTCTCTCGACTGCTTCTGGGGCTTGCTTTTAGGGCCGGATTGGGCTTGATCTTTTCCAACGTTAGACAAGCTTCCGCGATCCTGGCCACCCGATCGATGTTGTTGCGAAGGATCGGAGACAGTGTATGTCTTCCGTACGTTAGTATTTGTGATATTTCGGAAGCTAGATCCTATTCGTGGTCCGTCGTCGTCAGAGCTTTCTAAATGTTGCAAAAGCTCCGGAACAGCGTATGCTCTCCTCGTGTAGGGCTTTTTGTAAGCTGGTTGTCGTTCAACGTTATCAGAGCTGTCCAAATGATCCGAACCCTCCGACTCTGAATAATCTACCCAAGCTGTATTCCATAGTATCTCCCAATCTGACTCCAAAGACGAAGATGTGTCTCCTTCCACTTCAAGCTTTCCAGTCTTTGTAGCATTGAAAAAGTAAACATTGTCGTCATAACTCATGGTAAAATTGATTCGAATGCCAAGTGGAGTCTAGCTCGTGCTCTCCCAAACAAAGAAATCCCCAGGGAGGATTTCGTCGACCTCCAAGAAATGAAAATGATCACAAATTCATAGAAATCCGCCTAAGAAGGCTGTCCTATCCGTTGGGCCTTTTCCCTACGTTTCCAGAGACTCCAAGCTGCTGAGACAGTAGGCTCTCTTCCGCTGGATGGAGGGAGATCCCTGATCTTTTCAGCCTCGAAAATGATTGGTTGGAGACCGTTCATGAAAAGCCCGGAAGCAGTTAACTTTCCGCTGCTATCTCTTTTGAAGTCGAAGTCGCAGTCATTGTCCTCATCCTGAACCTCTACTCTTCCTTGTTTTTCTCCCCGCCATTTGGCACACCAGCTATTGCATCCTTGAGGTTTCGCCTCCTCCGCCTCCGCCTCCGCTCCCGGCCCCGGCCAGCACCCAGATCTCAAGACACAGGCCTCTTCGAGCTCTTTCGCCGTGTGGATGGGTGTTCCGAATCTAGGTATGGGAAATAGCCTCATGGTACCAACAATCTCCCCCCCCAAAGCCGAATTCAGCCCAAAATTGCCTAGAAATTTTGGAGTGTTTAGGATTATTGGCCATCCGTATTACCATAGTTTTGGGGCCCATTTCTGAGGATACAGGCTTTGGTTCTCCTGAACCATTGAGAGGTTTGAAGTCCGAGTCCTTAATATTCCAATGTCCAGTTATATGATAGGCCCAGGCAGACGCTTGCTCTATGAAAGATCCTGGGACGGACAGACTTCGAAAGTCGTTTCTGAGATCGTCTAGAGTCCTCGCCAAGTCCTTCAAATCAAAGGCGGGTTCTGTATCCGATTCTGCATTTGATTCCGAGACCGAATCCAGGTTCCAGTCAGAATTCCATCGGTCTTTCCAGTCTTCCCTTAGCTTCGAGGGTAGCATGGTATTCTCACTCGTTGGGAGACTCGCGATTTTCTTAGCGTTGATCCCAAAAGCTCTGCCGTCAAAGGCAAAGTAGAAACGGATGCGGATGCCTTGAAACTCGCCTGAATTTGGGGAATCATCGATATCGTCCTTCCAGTGATGAACCCAATTTCCCTCTCCACCGACCTTTTTCCCTAGCCTTAAACCCCCATCTGCACCCCTCCATTGCATGAGCCAGTGCCTACAGTCTGGGCTCGGTGCAGTGGTGTTGTCCACCAGACGGCAGGCCTCTTCGAACTCGTTAAATTCTAAATCGTTACTTGGGTGATTGCCATCTGATTGTTCGGGTTGAGGACAAAGTCGCATGATGCCTTCAAGCTTGTCGAATTGAAAAGCGGCGTAGTATTCACAATCATCGTGGCTGTCAGATGCGGGGTGAATGTACAGGGAGTAGCTGGATGAATCAACTTCAGGCCAAAAGAATTCCACACGGTAGCTACCCGTGACATCCCAAGAACTCGCGGGCGGCTGCGGAGAAGGCGTCAAATTGGATGTCTTGCCTTCATTGGCAGAACCTGTAGGGCGTGCGAAGGTATTGGTTGATGTCGACTAAAGTATGGTCGATGTCTCCGAGCCTGCTTTGGAATTGCCGGCACCTGAAGTGCTGGTTTCTGAAGGGAGAGCTTTCTTGCTTCGCGTTATCCGAGACATGTCGCACTTTGAATTGTTTGCGAAAGCCACCAATCGATGTTTCAGACAATACTTGTACTCCAGCACAAGTTTGTTGGAATATTTGGTTCTTAACACGTCGCGGGCGCAAGTAAATAAATAAAGTTCTTGAAAGAGTAAAGAGCGGCCCCCACAAGGCTGAAGTCTGAGACCCCTGTTTGTCTAGCCTTAAACCTTATGATCCGCGAACAAATTCGATTTTGACAACGACAAAGATACAATGTCGATTCCAGGTCTGGGGCAAGCTGCGCCAACGGTATAGTTCTTTGAAGCTTTGTTTTCATGTACAACTGCTGATTAAGAACAGGCTGCCTTCTTAGCACCAATACCTGTAGCACCGACAGTAGTTCACGACCTTCAAGCAAATTCAGAATGGCGCTTTGAAGTCGATATTGGGGAGAAGATCGATGTGAAGGTATGGAATCGCTATTCGAGCCAGTGGCAAAGCTAATGAGGCTCCAGATCCTCTCGGGGACTGCAGAGATCTTCGGGACAGAACTTGCAGTAAACCACCTCTACACATTTCGCGGAGCCAAGTCCTCGATATACACATGGCACGGTTGCAGAATTGAGGTTACGGGGGTATGCGAAGAGTACACAGCGGAAGAGACGCCCATGACACAATATGTCAACACCCATTTCGCCTTGGAGAAGTTACGAGACGAAGCAGAGAGGGACCGTCGTGAAGGTCCAAGGGTACTGGTGGTTGGGCCAACGAATTCTGGGAAGACTAGTTTGGTGAAGCTCTTAGCGGCATATGCATTAAGAATGGGACAACAGCCTATGGTCATCAATACCGATTCGAGGGAAGGCTTGTTGTCAATACCTGGAAGCTTGACTGCGACGCCGTTTGCTTCGATTATTGATGTGGAACAAGGTTGGGGAAGCAGTCCTACAAGCACCTCTACTCCAGTGCCTGTAAAGTTGCCGTTGTGCTATTACTATGGACTGGGTAATCCGGAAGACAACACGAAGTTGTACAAGCCAATTATCACTAGGTTGGCTTTGGCAGCTACAAGCAGACTGACGGACGATCCAGCCATCAAGTCGACAGGCATGATCATTGATACTCCAGGGGTTATAAGTCAAGGTAAAGGTGGGTTTGATCTGATATCACATATTGTATCAGAGTTCTCAGGTGAGTGCAATTCAACTCACTCGGAACCTCTTTACAGACATGATTCGCAGTCAATACTATACTTGTGATCGGCTCCGAAAGATTACACAGCGAAATGCTTCGACGTTTCTCGACGTACCGTACAAGTACAGGCGAAACAATCACTCTTGTGAAGCTTGACAAATCAGGTGGTTGTGTTGACCGAGATGATACGTTCATGCAATTGACGAATGAAGCTACTGTCAAAGAGTATTTCTTTGGTGATACCCGGACTACGCTCAGTCCCCATACGCAAAGTCTTGGATACGATGAAGTCACGGTCTACAAGATCAGAGAAGGTAACACCCTAAGATCTCACCCCCTGAAACTCTAGCTTACCGTTGATAGCACATACCAATTCGTTCTTACCTGGTGGAGTCGAGGAGACGGATCATGGACTCTATGAGAAAGTGGAACCCAATGCCTCAATGCAGCACTGCATACTTGCAGTAATGTATGCATCAGTATCAGATTCTCAGGATACTATTAGGGATGCCAGCGTCATGGGCTTTGTGTACGTAGCAGAAGTGGATGAAACAAAACGAAGATTGAAGGTCCTGGCACCCATGAATACTAGAATGACCGACAGACCAATGATCTGGGGCAGTTGGCCTGAAGTGGCTGTAAGTCTCATGGGCTAATGAATGAAACCTTTGAATAAGACTGTTTTTCTTTTGCTTTTGATGTCACTTAGTAGAATCTCGATGCCCAGAGTAACTGAATCACTTGGAAATGAGGTATCATGTAAGAGGTGATTTCGTGATTCACCGATTGCGAAGAATTCAATGTTCATAGAAGCCCGGTACAATACAATGTAGGATGTCCTGAACGCCTCACACGCCGGTGCCTTGTTCAGTCCATCGTAACCAATTCATTCCATCATGAAAACACCCGCAATGCTCTTCTCTCATCGTCCATCTAACCATTGAGCCCTAATGTCGAGGATTACTGCCTAATCCCTTGACTGAATCTTGTTGTCTCCCTGCACAGCTTGCTCGTAGCTTGGTGGTACGGCACCATTACTAGAACCCTCGGCAGCATTTGTCCACGTTCCATTCGGCTCCTGATGGACAGGTGCTGCCATCGTAGCAGTTGTTCCATAGCCCTGTGCCGTTCCATTTCCACCCTGTTGTCGTCCCTGTTGTCTAGCTGGGACTCTCTGGGTGCCTCCGTTCGGGCCCTGAACCACAATATATGTTACACGGCCTCCTTCGGCATCCCCTGGAATAGGTTCGTAGTAATCTGGCTCGGGGAACTTGGCGATAATGTACCAGGCGTGCAAGAGACCTGGGATATATCCTAGCATGCAGAGACAAATGTTGATGAGAGAGTCGGCGCTGCAGAGGCCAGTCTTGACCCAGACGGCGAGGGGCGGGAAGAGGATGGCGATGAGGCCGAGGAAGATGTCTGCGGAGCACATTTCGAAGGGGGTTTGTTTCGATATTCGATGTTATTTGAAGATGGCGGACTGGCTGATGGTTTTGATGCCTGCGATGATGATACAGTCGAGTCGAGGATGAATGAGAGGGGTCCAAGGTTCTTAAGACAGTGAGTGGCACGATGGGCGTCTTCTGATTGTGTTGCCTAAGACTGTACAACCAGGAGGCGTCATCTTCACACCTCGGAGTGGCTGAGCAGATCAGAGCCACTAGCGGCCGCTAGTTACCCCACGCATAAAGAAGGCTGTCGGGAACAAAAGATTCTCAGATCTGATCCGCGACAAACAAACTCAATTTGGGTTGAAATGGCAGACGTCGACATGGAAGATCCGGACCCTATTAAGGCATCATACGATGTCTTCATCAAACCTTACATGTCCGGCACTCAACAGGTGTATATCCTCCAATTTCCCAATCGCGACTCGAGACAACAATACTCGACGCAACACCAGTCGAAGCCTCTGAAGATGCGTGTAAAGCCTGGTGCGGGTATGGTTGAGCTTGATGTGCCAATGGACACCCACCACAATTATGACAAAGAGAAGGGCGTCAGATGGGGCAGCGCGATGAAGAAGACCAAAGCGAATCACGGTCTACCTGGTGGCTTCGGAATTGGAGGGTCGGTGATTGCTGGGAGAAGACCTAACAATGTCGAGGCCGAACATAAGAGGCAACAAGATCTCATCGCCGACTTCGACCATGCTGTTAGGGAGGAGCACGCCTTGGTGAAACAGACGTTGGGAGGACAAACAATATCAAGTGAAGAGAACACACCTCAGTATATGATTGGGACTTTCGAGAAGGGTATGTTGACTCATATGACTAGCAATTCCACATTTAACAGATTCCATAGACCAATTACATCTTACACCAGTGGATAACATTGTCCAAATGCGACCCCAGTTTCATCACATTGATGCGCAGTCTGAACAAGATCGCTATGGCCGACCAGGACAACAAGGAAGACCCGCTGAAGCTCGAGCTGTTCATATGATGGTAAAGTCAAATATCGATGGCGAAGAAGAGACCACCGATACCATGGCTCAACGGATCACGGCAGCGCAGTCAGAGCAATGGAAGAGTCACAAGTTCATCGACGAAGATGAGGAAATAGCCTGGGCTGCGTATCATAAAAGTCTCTTCGTGGGGGCTGAATATGGAGTTGAGGATCGAAGCGAGGTATTGGCACAGTTACCGAAGCTATTGAGTGCTTTAGATGACGAAGAGTACCTTGATTTCATCAGTGCTCCACGGGATGCTGCAAAGTTATCGAGAAGCAAGAAGATCACGAGAAGCAAGAAGGGCAAGGAAAAGGAGACGGCTGCAGGGCCAGTGGAGAGTGATGCGTCGAGCACGTTGTCAGATTCCTCTGGAGATGAGCGTGAAGTTGTTGCTCCGGCATAATGACTCTGTTGTCTTGCTTGCATTTTCTGGAGCAGTCCAAAAAAAAGATACCCCGCATAGCCAAGAGCTTGCAATGAATTGAACGAATGGCAATATCGTTGACTACATACAACCCTTTTTCTTGATACCTAGTTCGTGTAGCTTCTGACAGTAACTTTCGTTTTCAGAGACTTTGGTAGCCTTGCGTCTCCTTGACTTACCTAGGTAGTTTTGCGGAGAAAAGTGTATCTTAACGCCGAAGTCGATAAGAACGGAAGCTCACGATTAAAAGTGCGGGTCATCAACCGTGGAGAGCTTCGAAGCTCGCCTTGTTAACTTCAACAACTTCCTTTCCTAATTTTCCTTTCGCCCCTTTTGGTCCTTTAGTATGGCCTATCTTGCCCCCATCCATCGGCCTAGCAGCGTCCGCCATGCGCTGAGGTTGAATCTCTTGGATCCGGACATAGAATGCCTTGTCGTTGCGTATGTACATTGCTAGGTCCTCGAAGCTCTTACTGACCAAGCTTGTAGAAAAGGACCTCGAATCGAAATATGGCAACCGGCAGACGATACATTCGTAATGACCGACTCGCACCAGATATACGGCTCGGTCTCTATGCTTGCCAAATTCCGAATCATCGGTGCAGAAACAGACCTCCTCTTCGTCGGCACGCAGCAACTTCAGTATTTCACAATAGCTTTTAATAAAGAGACGAAACGATTAGAAACACGGCAGAGATTCGAGGATATGGCGTACAAATATCTGCAAGACTCACAAAGCCGAGATCTATGCCTCGTCGACCCAACGGGGCGTTTCTTGGTGCTAGCTCTGTTCGAAGGAGTCTTGAACCTGATCAATATTATGAAACCGCGGAAAGGTCGCGTTGAAGATCTGGGTGTGCCAGAGCAGACACGTATTGCGGAGACAAAGGTTCGCTCCATGGCGTTCCTCCACACGGAGACGAAACAACCCAAGCTTGCCCTCTTAATTACAGATACAGTCTCCGGCGATGTACGATTAGTCACATACAGATTGGTGGATGAGAAGATGGCTTGGGCAACATTTGATGCTTCGAAAGACCGAGAAAATGATATTGGTGAACTGGATATGGGCGCGAGCCACTTGATTCCAGTATCCAAAGGCGACAGCAAGGATAAGAGACACTTATCACGCAATTCAGCTGCTTTGAAAGCGCATCTGGGTGGTGTTATTGTCGTTGGAGAGACGAAATTTACCTACCTAGACGATGAAAGTAAAGCCGTTGTGGAGTTCGCTCTCGACGAAGGTTCAATATTTGTGGTTTGGGAGCAACTTGACAATTTGAACTTTGTTTTAGGGGATGAATTTGGTATCCTCCACCTCTTGACCTTAGAAGTTGAAGGCTCCGAAGTTGTTGGTTTGGCCCTACAAAAGATAGGACGGACATCAAAAGCTACTGTTATAGTGCATCTTGGAGAAGGAATTGTCTTTGTTGGCTCCCATGAAGGAGACTCTCAATTTCTCAAGTTGGACATTGAAGCAGCAAAATCTGCTCCTCCAAATCTCGAGACCTTAACAGACTTGGGTCATCTCACGGTGATTCAAGAGATGCCAAATATTGCGCCTGTTACGGACTTTGCAGTGATGGATATGGGCAGCCGAGAAGGAGAAACACAATCGAATGAGTATTCCACCGGTCAAGCCCGATTGGTAACAGGAAGTGGTGTTTTCGAGTCAGGAAGCTTTCGAAGCGTCAGAAGTGGCGTTGGCCTGGAAGATGTTGGTATCTTGACCGACGACATGGACGACGTTCGAGACGTATTCTCTCTTCGCTCTAGTCCTGGTTCGCAAAATGACGATACTTTGGTTGTCTCTCTAGCTGTCGAGACTCGAGTATTCAAATTTGACTCAGGAGGCGAGATTGAAGAAGTTGAAGAATTCAGAGGATTGTCGTTTGATCAACAAACTCTGTTAGCCATAAATCTACCGAATGGGTTCATTCTGCAGATCACGACAGAGTCGGTACGAGTTCTTGGACCAAATTCATCTCCATCTTCTGTTGGCGCAGAATGGCGACCCCCATCGGGCGAAATGATCACTACTGCATCAGCGAATGAGGGCCATGTTCTATTGTCGTGTAATGGTGTTACGCTGATTTCTCTAGACGTGCGCTCGGGACTCCAAGAAGTGGCTATACAGAATCTTCAAGAGGGTGATCAAGTTGCTTGCATCAATGTTCCAAGCGATATTCCAAATGTTGGAATAGTCGGCTTCTGGAAGTCCGGTACCATATCTGTCCTCGATTTAACAAATCTGGATATCGTATACTCTGAAAATGTCCGTCGAAAGAACGATGCCTCTGTCCCGAGGAATATCGTTATGACGCAAATCTTACCGAGGAGTGTGTCAGGCCCAACGCTTTTCATCGCAATGGAAGATGGCATTGTTTTGACGTTCGGTGTTAACAAGTCGTTCCAGCTATCCGGTAGGAAGAGCATTGTTTTAGGTACACAACAAGCTCGATTTCACGTTCTGCCACGATCCGACGGACTCTCCAACGTTTTTGCAACTTGCGAGCATCCCAGCTTGATCTATGGCTCCGAAGGCAGGATTGTCTACTCTGCTGTCACTGCAGACAATGCGGTATGTGTCGCACCTTTCAATGGCGAGGCATTCCCAAATTCAATCGTTGTTGCTGGCTCTGGCACTCTCAAAATCTCACAGGTCGATTCCGAGAGGCGGACTCACGTACGCACATCACCAATAGGATACACAGTACGAAGAATCGCATATTCTGCCCATGAGCGAGCCTTCGGAATTGGCTGTGTCACTCGTAAGCTTCAAAAAGGAGAAGAGACGGTCAAGAACACTTTCCAGCTTGTCGAAGATATGATGTTTGGTCAAATTGGTAAACCCTACGAGCTCGATGGTAGCAACGGGCCTGAAGTCATCGAGTGCGTTATCCGCGCCCAGCTGCCTACCGCAGATTCAGGGGATGAGCTAGCAGAACGCTTCGTTGTAGGCACATCTTTCCTTTCAGATGAGCTGGCCGAGCCAAACCGTCGAGGCCGAATACTCGTCTTCGGAGTGAACAGCCAGAAGACTCCTTATCTCATCACAAGTCACACACTCAAGTGTGCATGTCGGCGCTTAGCAATGCTAGGTGACAAAGTCGTCGCCATATTATACAAGACAGTGGTTGTCTTCAAGTACCATGAAAACAGTATCAGTTCGGCAACACTCCGCAAAGCCGCAACATATCGTTGTGTCACCGTCCCAATGGACATTTCTGTCACGGGCAACACCATTGCTATTGCAGATATGATGCAATCCCTTTCCATCGTCGAATACGTCCCAGGCAGTCTCGGAATCCCAGATACGCTGGAACAAGTAGCGCGAGACTACGCTCCCTGCTGGGCCACAGCCGTAACAGACATTGACAACGACTGCTACCTGGAAAGCGACCACGACGGCAACCTGTTAATCCTCCGCCGCAACAAAGCGGGCGTCACAGCAGAAGATAAGAAGAGGATGGAGATCATCGGAGAAATGCACCTAGGCGAACAAGTCAACGCCATCCGAAGAATCCAAGTAGAGCCCGGTCCTAACGCCATGGTTGCCCCAAAGGCTTTCATGGCTACTGTAAGTCTTCCCCCTCCCCTCCTTTCTTCTATAGCAATACTAACAGCCAAACAGACAGAAGGATCCATCTACCTCGTCGCCACTATCCTCCCATCATCCCAAGACCTCCTTCTCCGTCTCCAAGAGCGTTGCGAATCCCACATCAGCACGCTCGGTCAAATCGACTTCAAGAAGTATAGACGGTATAAGAACGGGACTCGAGAGTCACAGGAACCGTACCGGTTCGTGGACGGTGAGTTGATCGAGAGGTTTTTGGATTGTGATGAGGAGGTGCAGGAGAGTATTTGTCAGGGGCTAGGTCCAAGCGTGGAGGATGTTAGGGGGTTGGTGGAGGAGTTGAAGAGGTTGCATTAGGTTCTGAGAGGGAATGGGTATGAGTGAGTGTATGATGTGTGCTTGGGGTGGGTGAGGATTTGCTGCATTTTCCGCTGGTGGCGTTCCTCCGTTCGGCGTCACGAATCAGACGAGATAAATGCGATGAATAAGAAAGAACCAGGCTATGAAATGCTAGATAGACAAAAATTCATATACATTTGAGTCCAATCTATGAAGCTCTTACGTGGTAGCTACCAAAACGCCTTCAATGATATATTCATCTCAAACTTACCTTTAGTATTTACTCAGCTCCACCAAGATACCTATAAACAACCGAGAAATCCCTCCCCTTACAATCTTCCCTCTGTTCCGCCGCCTCATAAACCTCCTTCGCCCTATCACCTAACTCTAGCTTCGCGCCCGCTTCCGCGGCCGCAATGATAGCCAGTCCCAAATCCTTCTTCATCAAACTCAACCCGAACCCGCCCTGGAAATCTCGACTTGCGGGACTCCCATCCACGACCCCCTTCACGGGATTATTGACGCTGCTAGGCCAGCACTTGCCCGTCGAGATATTAATCAGGTTCCCCAAGACCATGGGATCGAGGCCCCATTTCATGCCCAAATTCATCGCTTCCGCTGTAGCGATATTGTTAATGGCTAATAAATAATTATTCGCCAACTTCCCACTCAAGCCCGCACCCTGCGCTCCACAGTGCAGCACCTTCTTGCCCATCATCAATAAGATGGGCTCGACGCGCGAGACCAACGAGTCGGGGGCTCCAAGCATGAACGTCAGGGTACCGGCCGTGGCGCCCACGACGCCGCCGGACATGGGGGCGTCGACGAAGCGGCCTTGTTCGGTGGAGTGGACTGCGTTTGCGACCTCGCGCGAGGAGGCTGGGTCGATGGTCGAGCAGTCTATGAAGAGGCGGTCTGGGTTCGAGACGTGGGATTCGGAGAGGGGGGGCTTGAGGATGTGGCCGAAGACGTTTTTGACGTGGGAGGGTTCGGGGAGGACTGTTATTGTCGTTTCCTTGTGCTGTTAGCGTTTGCTGGCTCCTAGATAGTGGATTGATGGGGAGGAAGCGGGTGGAATTGATATCAGAGGATTGGCTTTATTGTATAATTGTAAAATCATAAAAAGGTCGCCGGTGAGGACGACCCCAACTTAGATCATGGATAGAACAAACTCATCACATAAGGGGTGCGGGGTACGGCGGTAGCGGGGTAGGGAAAGGTATCAGAGAGCACATACAGAATCCTCAGCAGCATCTCGAACATTGGCAACTGCTTCAACAGCAGCTCCACTCGTCAATGCTTTTGTATCATTCGCGAATCGCTCGACCATCGCAGGATTGATATCATAGACCTTCATGGTATCGGACGACGGGAGCTTGGCTTGTAGGTTCCGGGCCATATTGTATCCTATTGCTGTCCGTTAGAAAATGAAGCAATTCAGAAGGTCGCGTGCAACACATACCCATTTGACCAAGGCCTATGAAACCCCATTGAGCCTGTCTGGACGCCGAAGCAGTGAAGCTTCGACGCTGGACAGATCTCAATGCTGCCCGCACAGCAGGAGCCGATATTCTGACGTTGGACCTCATGATTGATGTTGTGTTGTTGATGGTGTACGAGTAAAGGCTCGGGACGTGTGCGTGTGTGGCTTTCGGGGTAAGGTAAGCTTGTTTGCTTGCTGTAACGTGAGTGAACGTGGGGAAATGGGGAGGAGCAAACAAGAGCTAAAGGTTAGTTGTACCGACAGACCGAACGCGCCCGAGATCATCGCTCGCTCTCACGGCAAAGTGGTGACATAGCACCAGAAGTGAAAAGTGTTTGGTTCCATGCTCCACATAATGTTCCGACCGAGGAATTCTGCCTCGTTAGCAAGATAGCAACAATTTTGAGTATAGTAATTGAATCTCGAGATGTGATGTTGAAGAATGTGAAGAGGGAGGAGGAAGAAAAATTTGGGAGAAAGCTCTCTAGCGAGAGTCTAGAATCTGACAGGGGTAGTGTAGTTCACGTGGTGAGATTTGTCAATGTCCAAGCATGTCTCGGAGCTCGAAGAATGAGAATCTTTTCTCCAAGACTACAGTGGAGAGGAATTGCTCTGTAGGAGTCATTTCGTAGATTGTCTTGAAGATCTATGTATGTCAATGGATAGCCTGGTTGTGGTTATTGACTTGTTATGACAGATCTCAGGTTTCTGTCGCAAGTCTCCTCATCAGATAAAACAATCGCTCAGGTATTCAGTCTTTCCATTAAGTAACATATTAAGTCGTCATATGCACAACTATCCGTTCTAGGTATCTTGCCCAATCCAACACCAAAACATAATACAAGAACGAATGTATGTATCAACTATACACAGCCCTTGCGGCCAACCATCTATTTCTTCTTTTTCCCATCCATACTCTCTACTACCTTCTCCAGCGCCCTCGCAGCTCTCGCTTCCTTCTTCTTGAATATACCATTGAAGAAATTCGGCAGCACCTTCTTGCTATTCGCATGCTCAGCCGCGAACCCAATCTCTGCCGAATTTCCCAACTTCTCCCTCGTAATCCTGACCGCTTCCTCGAGTAACTCAGTTCCGACTCCCTTTCCTCTATACTTGACTCTAACAGTCCAAGCTCTTACCAAACCCTTTCCTCCCGTCTTTCCACTCGCCTTCTTCTTCTTCGCACCACCATTTCCACTCCTCTCCAATCTTAGTACAGCCGCACCCATAATTTCATCCCCAAATCTCGACCCGATGATGATATCATCCTCACCATCTTCATTCTGCGCCCATTTCCACGTCATTTCTTCGGCTGCTGTTAGATAACCTCCGGTCGCACTACGAATGGCGACCAAACATGCCATCGTAACACCTGCTCCTGTCGTAATGACCACTCCAATATCTCCCCTGTCTTTATACAGATATTGACTGATAGCCGCCATCAATCCGATATATAGAGCCAGTATGAGAGGATTGAAGATAATGGCGCTCGCGGCTATGTTCCTCTGTTGCGCGATCGAATCTGCGACGAGCTTTAAGGCGGAGATCTTGTCATCCTCGGTGGTTAGGGGCTTGGTTATGAGCTCTGGGACGCCTTCGAGGGGGTTCGGAGGAAGGAGAACTTCGTCGCCTGCATCATCGGCAGAGGACATGGTTGCGAGTGTGGAAGGGCCGAGAGGTGGGAGAGTTTGCGAGGAAGATGGGTCGAGGAGAGGTGTTGAGGTTGTGGAGTTTAGGGTCGAGGAGGGGAGGACTAGGTTTGCGCGTAAGAAGGAGAAGAAGGCTGGTAGTTATGATGTTAGCTGTGGGTCTTCTATGGTAGTCTACTATAGCACGTGCTGCGTAACAATGGAATATAAATTGAGAGAACTAAAGATATACCTGACAAGAAAACTTTTTGGAAACAGGAGAAAAGTGTGGTGGTAGTGAAGTGTGAAAATCTAAGTATGCAGCCTCGTGGGACCTCAACAACACCAAAAGCATTCGTGAAGAAACAACAAAACAGTTTGCGACAAAACTTCAGTCCTAAATAGCAACGAAGAAGACCCAAAAAAATCTACAAGCTTCCATTTCGGATTCTAGAAGACACGTTGTTCCCACTCACCTGCGCTGGTCTTAAGTCCTGGCACGGCATTGATAGTGTCGAAGACCACGGTATTGGTGTAATTGGTGTAATGGCGCAAATGAAAATCCAAAGGCAGTTCTTTCATGGGCACGTGGTGTCTGGGAGGCATTCTCCCAGTCTGAGAAGGGAAGGACACAAGGCCCAAAAGAGCTAGAGCGGAGATGTGCTCATATATTGGGGATTTCGGCTGGACCGACACACCCTCCTCTTTTTTCCTCACTTCTTTCTTTTCTTCTCTCTGGCTCGTCTTTCTCTCAAAGGCAAAAAGGGTGGTCTGCGAGATGATGCAGCATCATCCGTCTTTATATCCCCGGATCATCCTCTGCGTATAATCTCTGCACGTGTCGCTATTGGCCCAGAGACCCCTCGATAGTTGTTTCTTATCGCTGGTGTTAGTGAGAGGGTTCCGCTGTCGCTTGTGCTGAATGTGGTTGGCAAATGATCGCTTCAGGGATCTAGAACCTGGTATTTGTACTAAAGTAATGCAAATTGTTGGAAATTGGGGGACCTGTGGCCTGAGGTTGCAGTGAAAAGGGGTGGAGGGGTACGCTATGGTCGGGAAGAGTATTCAGATTCCAGCGCGAGTGGTCCCAGTCCTTCCTTTATATATAAAGGAACGCAGGAAGCATCCATCGTGACGAGATAAGAGAATCCCTCTCAACCTCCTTCGAACACAGACCTCGCTCACCCCACCACCATGGCGTCGGTCTCCCACCACCTGATACTCTCAAATCCCTGAATCCAGCCAAACGCCCTGTGGCACAGCGATAGGCCCATAGGCTCAGCGCGGGAAACCCAACGCAACCTCTCAGCGATGGCGATAGCTTTCTTGGCACCGCTGCCAAACTTGTTGATAACGAATCGTTCAGAGCAAGGGGCCATGAAAGGCATTTTGAGCCGATTTATTCCTCAGAGCATGTTTCACCATCTGCGACGTTATCTTCTTGTCATGTCAGCCGTCTGTTTCCGCTCCTCTCACAACCTCAAACTGCAAAACACGCAAGTGCACGTCATATGAGCACCATTCTGTTACATGTGAAGCGCCATGACGAATTTACCTGAACTATCTGGCGAGGGAGAGAGAGGGGTTTTCTTTCTTTCTTTCTTCTTACCATAACCGAGGATATGAAAATGATTTGTGTTGAGGAGAGAGGCTTAACGGATCTGTTATGCATGCCTATCAACACATGCAATCAGCCTCGCTTAAGAGCTGACAGCGGATCTTCAAGAGTTCGATTGAGTACCGACATGCAAGGCATCTCGGGAGCTGAAAAGATCGGCGTTCCTTTGGTTATCTTTTGTGGTAACAGAACAAGAAAATTTTCAGTGGCAGTCCTGAACCTAGCCGTCGAGACATCTTCACAGCTGGATGTCTATTTGAGTTCAGCATTGAAGGTGCGCTGAACTGGAAATGCATTCCTCTCAAATGGTACAATTTGTTGTCTCCTGAAATCGAGATGCAAGTGCTCTTAACCAGACAATAATTGTACAAAACATCCGTCGATGAAGCTTTTGCCAAGTTTCGGCTTGCGTCGAAAGAACCAAGATTCCCCACACCCCAACCTTCTAGCCAAGTTTTTGTTTGCTCACTTGGTCATTTGCTTCAATATACAGCTTGTGGAAGAATATTCTCGGCTGTGCTGCTATATGTGGAGTTGAGAAATGCATGTCTTTTTTCAATACCAAGAACTTGACTCATCGAACCGACAAACATTGCTGTTTTGGACTTTCCACTCCCAGTGCCTTTTTGAGTATATGTTGTCCAGAGAAGTCATGGCCTCGGTGTGGGGATTGTTTTTATAATACCGTTGCATGGCGCAACCTCGCGGCTATCCTCAAGTGCCTCGTACATCTTGAGATGGTGCTCCTTCTCTTTCTCTCGACATCAAAAAAGTGTTCGAGACAATGTGTTGACTAAATTCGTACCGTACGCATGTACGACGGGCGATTGCATTCTGATTGATCAATTTTCAGTCACGTGAGATGCTTCAACTTCCAAGTTGCTTCGATTTACTTCAACTTGAATAGTAAAAATTTATGATTCATGATGAGGGGAAAAGGGAAAGCATCTATTCTCCTGAAACTACCTGGAAATGAAATTGGGATCGAGTTCCACGTCTTCGAGGTCGTGATGGTTCAGGCTCAGAATGGTAGGCACGCTGCAGCACGCGCTAAATTAGCGTTCTATGTTGATTGCCATTTACTTTTCTGGCTTTCAAACTTCTGCACTTCTCTTTCTCATCCTTTCACAGCTTCAGACCAGGTGTTCGATCATCAGTCCTCAAGTCACTGCCAGTAATCTTATAGACTTTCCTCTTGCCAAAATCGAACATCTTTTCCTACCATCCGTCCCGCCGCTCACGGAGTGGCATATCTTCTGCTTCCTGACTGCGACGCCTTTTCAGTTCCGCTTATTCCGAGGAGTTTCGAACATACGAGCGAAACATTGCAGTATCTCGCGGAACATATCGATATGGATCACCAGCGAACTCTCCTTGGTCTGCCCCTAGAACTTCGTCGCGCGATTCTCGACTTCGTGTACCCCTCATCTTACCAAAAATATCCAGCACCCAGGATTCCTTTCAACAAATCACAGAACATAGACTATGGACAGTTTCCAACGTACACCTTAAATTTTGGATGGTTAGTCCATTATCACAACACGATCCTCTTCGAACAATATCCAACACTTGGTGTCAATCATATTCTCAAGGCCGAGACGCTACAACTCATAAAATTATATCAACAGAAAGAGACCTACGAGGTCGATCTGATGCTTGTCAACGATTCTGAGCTGTGGGTAACTTGCCTGAGTGTGCCAATCCTGATCAACAGACTGGAAAAGCTCAGGATAACAGTCAGAAATGCTGGCTTTGTTGGCGGACTAAAAGATCACGAACACGAAATATGGCGTCTGCCACCATTGATCGACCCTTCAGCTGCAGATAAAAGCCCTCAGTTTCGACGCGCACTTTCCGATATCCTCCTGGATCTTCTGCAGCGAGGACGTGGCAGTACAGCTCTTTCTGGGAGAGCGATAACCGTCAAAGAATTGACCATCGATGTACGACGCGTGAGCGTCGTGGCTCCGTACAACAATTCTTCGCGGGCTTGTTTTCCCGGTACGCCATATAACCAGCTCTGTGCCATGCGGCGCACCATGCGGTGGAACGAAGTATTTCTCAATCCTCAAGACATACTCGATCCTGTAGTGTATCACATGGACGCCTGTCTAGTCCGCCATGGGGTTAGGAGAGAGGATGGGCATGCCGTAATTCCAACAATATTCGAATGTATTGGGGACATAGCGGTACTCGAGAATGGAGAGGAGAAGACCAGATACCAGCTCGAGACGTACCTATCTGGGCTGACATATGTTCACAATCGTATGATTATGACTTCTGAATTTGTTACTCTCAATGGACTGAGAGACCCCGAATCGATTGGTGTTGATATAAACATAACTCAGAAAAAGTTCGATGGGTGGAAAACACGAACAAAAGCAGCACGTTCTGCTCGTAAGCTAACGGTATCTAAGGAAGCCATCACGAGCTGAGGCAAACCAAAGGACTTTACGTTACAGGGCGTTTGCTCAGCCTAGTCCGTACTAGCAATTAGCCAAGCATTAATATCAACAGCCCAGGATGTTTGAAGCTTCAAAGTGATCTTGTATTCTGAGGCTAGATGTAAAATAGACATAGCTTAACCCAGCTTCATCCAACTCTGTCGTCTTTCTCAGACTCAGTATTCTCAACGATTTCTTCCCACTCATCGCAGAGCTCCAACGTCTCCTTCCTCCTCACAGTCTCTAAACAATCCCTGCCAAGCGGCAATCTCTTCGGCATCGATTTACCTCCTTCTACACCCTCCCCTTTCACAACATCAACCATGATTTTAGCAGCTTTCTTCGTGTCACCTTTCTGCTTCCTATTACTAGCTTTCAACCCAGCTTGCACCCTCCTCGCCAACTCTCCATAATCTACATCCTTCGCGAATTCACTTTCCTTACCCGAAGAAGACGATACGTTCGTCCTAAACTCCCCTGGCTCGGAGATAATAGATTGGATTCCCAGGTGCTCCGTTTCTCTTTGCAAAGTCTCCACGAATCCCATTCCTCTGAGTCAGACACTCAAAACTAGTTCTCGGAAAGAGGAAAACAAATAAACCTTCCAAAGCAAATTTACCACCAGAATACACACCCGTCCTCCCTTGGGGATGGCATTTTGGGGGTTGGGGATGAGATGGGAATTGGGAATTGGATTGATTGTAGGGGTAGGATGTGTGAAGGTAGGAGGTGGCGCGCGAGGGGTGAGAGTGGGACGGCGTCTAGACATGTTGCGAGATGGCCCACATTGTTCTTCGCTTCCCCTGAGAGCACGTGGGACAGCGACTTGACTTTCGTTGCTTATCATGTCTAAGTTTTGATATGTTTACAAATTCCCTCATTTGCCTTAGCTCAATTTTCGCCTCTGTATATCTAGAGACTTGATGTATTTAAAACTTAGAGCTACTGCTGTTGTGTAGGAGCAATCACGAAAGCAGATTTGGTTTATGATGTTGGTATTGATAATCATTACTGCAAAGCTACTCGGAAAAAGCGCGCTTCTTGTCCCAAACTGCTTCTCGGCCAGAGACTTCCAAGTTTGGTGCCACATCAAACGAGATCCCACCTCACCTCGTTCTTTCAACGTCATACTCTTCAACAGAAGACAACAACCAAACGTGAACTTTAAAAGCGGTCTGAGCTCCATAGTTAGCCAAGTGCTTCTCCATCGTGAGCAAAGCAACGAGAAAAGCCAACACAATTGTGGTGTTTGAACAGAACTCATCGAATCCACGAGCCTGCACCATCAAAATATTTCCGCTCCATCTTTGACCGAATCTTTTGCACCATCTGGCTGACTTCCTTTGATTTCCTGCTGGGTAGCTCTTGGTTTGAATTTGAACCTCTTCCCCGTCCCCCACCTTTCCCAACTAGGAGGTTCTGGCGGGGATTTGGGACTCTGCACTTCATACAACGGATTTTTTGGAGTGGGGCCAAAGTTTCTCGTTTCCTTGTCCGAGATGTCCAGGTTTGAATCTATGCTGTTCGGGACCGGTGAGTGCTCCGAGTCGCTGATTATTCGACGTCTTTTGTGGGAAGGTTCAAGGTATTGAGAGGTACCGTAACTTTCATCTTGAGGCTCACCATTCTCGGTTCCTATTCTTTTCTTGGTAGTTGTGCGAGCCTCGTCTGGGAAAGGTGTTCCTTGACGTATTTCCTTCGAAGTCTTGCGAGGTGTTTTACGTTTCTTGGTACTTTTACTTGATTGTATTTCGTCAAGGAACTTTGGGCCTGCACCCGTGCTAAGTCACTGTTAGGAGCTAGAAATTTGTGGTTGCAATCAGACGTACAGTACGATAGGATAATCTGGATCCGATGGGCCCAGAAACTTGTCAGTAGCATCTGTCGACGTTAGCGTGTAGTTCTACTCAAGGGGAAAATCTACCAACCTATCAGCGCATCCAAGTGCGTTTTCTCATCCAGACCATCTCCATTACTATTGTCTTCTCCCTGCTCCAGCTCGATTGGGAGTGTGTCCACAGTATCTTCACTTGTCGTTTGTCTAACAGGTTTTGGGGGATCAGCGGTGTTGTCTGAACGCGAGCGCCGAGTAGAGCTGCTGTTGGAATTTCGTTGTCGTCCTGTATTCTGGAGACGAATAAATAGTTCTCTATAATCTTCTTCGTCTGTGGTAGATCCAGTTGATCGTCTGCCAGAAGCTGGATGAGGCTTTGCGGGTTCAGTACGACCTGTGTTTTGAACCGTATGATCCTGGCGTCGTGCCGTATTGCTAGCTGCCCTTCTTTCTCCAGACGTGTTGGGTCGTGCAACTCCGCGTGTATGACCTCCATTCGAAGCTTTCTGGGTCGTATTCGTGGAATCGGGTCGTGTCATTGTCCCAATTCCAGGAGCTAGGCGGATGGATATTCGAGAAGGCGTTGGACAAAGGCAGAACTTGAAAAGAGTTTCGTACTGAACAATCGAGTGAAGTTGGTATTGCGTGTATGAGATACTGTACGATGATAAGACGATGAAGTGACTGACGAAAGAAAGATGCGATGATTGCAAGAAGTGACGCGTTGTTCGTAAAGGCAGGAACAACCTACGGGGAAGGGTCATTTTGTACCAACTAGGAAGGAACAACGAGCATGCAGTATAGGTAGTCCGCTCTAGCTCATGGAGTGGAAAAAGAAGAAGGCAACAACGAGCCAACTAAGTAGAACTACATACGCAAAAGTGCTCGAAGAGAAGTGTCAAGCGAAGAAGTGCACTTTCACAGTAGTTGAAAGACTTCGGGCTTTGACAGAGCAGCACAAGCTCTTCCTTCGTTTACGACTCGCATACAGCTAGACTCGAGGCAGGAATGAATTAGAAATTGGGGTGAAGAAACATCAATGCTGTCTTGCTCGCTTCCTCAATTTGACATTCAGCCCAGTTTGCTGCACGAACCAAGCATTGTTCACTTTCCAGTCATTGAGCAATTCGACCTCGAATTCCCTCAATAGCTGTGGGATAACCTTGCCAATTTCCATAATGCTCATGTTCTTCCCAATGCATGTCCTGTTGGATTGATTGTCAGCAACCAAGTCTCCACTCGCCGAACACAGCACATGATGACCTGAGAAGTAACAAGTAAAAAGTAAACACTTACCTGCTACCCGCTCCAAAAACGAAGAAGCTCTTCTCCATCTCTGCTAGCTTCTTCTCATCGCTGATCAACCACCTCTCAGGCCAAAACCTCTCCGGTTGCTCAAAAACATTTTCATCAAAATGCAACACCCAAGCATTGATTCCCACCTTTGTACCCGCTGGTATCCAAGTCCCGGAAATGACAGCTCCCCCTTTCGGAACATGTCTCTCTAACAGTAATCCGACAGAGGGATGAATCCTCAACCCTTCTTTGATCACCGCATTCAAGTATGGTAGATATTCTCTGGACTCCTTGTATGAGATCGTCTCACTCAGTCGATATTCGTTGTCGTCTAGTTCTTTGACAAGGGTTTCCAGACAGGACGGAGTCTTGCAGAGGTGATAGATGATAGCCCGAAGAGCGATGGCAGTGGTGTCGGAACCGGCGAAGACGTTGCCTGAGAGGGCAACGACGACATCTTCTGTGCTCATCTTGAGAGGATCGGAGGAACTCACAGCAAGCCAGCGTGAGAGCATATCTTTACCGTTAGTGGGGGAAGATGTCGAGAACTTATCGATGTGAGAGCGCGAAATACGGGAATTGAAGGCTTTGAGGGTAAATTCTAAGACAGCGTTCCATCTTTCCATTTGCTGGTCAGCGCGTCTGGGTCAGCTCATATCCACTCACAAATAAAGATGAAAGCAAGAGGGAACAAAACCGTACCGGAAGGAATATTGGCAGCAGTGGATTTCCAAGTAAAATCTTGTGCCATGCCGGAACTTGACCAACAGTAACCGTATAAAAAAGCCCCATTCCAATGACTTTGATTATACCGTCAACATCGTCTCCCTTCTCTAGAAACCCAAGCTTTTTCTGGAAGGTTAACTCGCCTACTACATCGAAGGCGTAGAACTGTCTGTACAGCTTGTCAGTCAAGAAAGGAACAACTCTGTAAAAGACGCACAGCCAAGCACCCAAATCTATCGTCTTGTTTTTATCTGCAAACTCTCCCAACTTCTGCATAAATAGTCTCGAACAATCATCCACAGCATACTCCATCTCAAGTAAACTAGTCATGCTGTATGCATGCGCAACTTTCCTTTTCTGTTCTCGGTGAAAAGTTTCATCCGTGGTTGAAAACAAATTCGGTCTGGGTCTTCCCTTCCAAGAGAGTTCTGTCAGAGAAAAGAAGCCAGTCTGTGCATTTTGTCAGCATTGAATACCAAAATAAGAACCTAAGATAGTCCTTGAGAGGTAAAAACCTTTTTGAAGGTCCCTTTGATGTTATATATCTCAGGAATCATTGTTGGATCTGAAACATCAACCACGTCTGGTGCTGTCCTGACAAGTTTTCCGTATTTCCTATGCAGGTCAATCATCGTCTTATGCGACTGACTTTTCCTGATATTGTTGACTCGCCAGAAACTGGTCCAGCCCACCAACATTGGGCCAGGGATCTTGGAGATTCCATGACCGTATTTGTTGCGCAGGAGATAGAGAGCGAAGATGACGAAGACAATAGATATTGGGTACATTCCGAAGAACGATAAATCAGCAGGTAGGTAGTCTGCAGACAGCATTCTTCCCCGAAACACTTGGTACTATGATTTCGAGAGCTATAAGTTAAGAAAGAGGGACGCAGAAGCGGATGTGTCTCTCCAGCTCTATCTACCGACCCACTCCAAACACCGGTGAACATGATAGCCATTCTAGACACTCCTCCACTTTTTTGCTTACTTCCTTGAGGCGCTTCGAAAGAAGTTCATATGACTTGACAACTTGTTGTGATGCCTTCCAACGTAACCCAACAACGCCCCTATCATCAAGTAAGCATCCTACTCGCGGAAGGCCACCAATGGCAGTTTCTACGCCGCTATTGCTCAAGAACTCAAAAAGCCACTTCCTCAAAACTTGCCTTCTGACCGCATGACTACATACGAGAAGTGCTCGCTTATTCGAGAGACGATTCGCTTGCTCGGATAACCATCCTCTCTGGTTGCAACCAAAGGCAAACTGTGTGTCCGAGGCTTAAGAAACAAACGTGGGGAACAAAATCTCAATGGATAATTTTGGTCAAATGACTTCCATGTCTTCCACCAAGAACTATTCTTTTGAAATCTCTCCATTCATAGTTCCGTGCACGTATGCGGATCCAATCAATTGACATGGGTCATTTATAGTCCGGATAGTATAAGGCACAGCTGTCCTGAAGACAACATAGACTGCATCCTCGACTCGTGTATTGGCTGCTCCAAGCCCCAGATGACCTATGCTAATAACAAAAGGCACTTTGCCGAATTAACATTGCATGTTGACAAGGTATTCTGCTATTGCCTTTTTTGAGATGTCTTTTGCCTCATTCTCTTATAACTTTCCGGAACGGGTCGAGATATTCGAATTAAGCGAATCGGACGCATCGTCGAACCGGTATTCTTAATCTGTCAACATTTCTCTACAAGCATTATATCCCTTGAATCACCTGTGCGTAACCAACAAGAGCAGATTTTGGCTTTACGGAAAGAGCTACATGATAGACCCCAGGAAAACAAGCAACAATCAGAACAGAACAAGCAAGTACAGAAATATCTCGATGATAACAATCTTCGCGTAAGATGTGAAGCCGCTTTCAAAACCATTTGAACCAAGACTGCATGGGTTTCGTGGAAGATGTGCAACAAATTTCATTTCGCACACTATTTGAAAGATACCCATAGTAGACTATCCATTTTGGAGAAGGAAAGAAAAGAGAATAGAAGTCCATCTGAGGTTTTCTCCCGCTCGACAATACCAAATCCACGAGATTGCAAAGCTTTGGAGAAAATACAGCATCTTGAAATCTAGCATTTCCCATCCACTTCGCTTGTGCACTTCGTACACATACATTCGGTTACCCAATGTTGTAATTTGAGACTCCTCTCCTTGCGGTCCCAGTGTTCGTCAATGTCAGTGTACTCTATGGTGATCTCCTCACCTGACTTAATGTCCCTGTCCGCAATAATGCATACGGCAGCACTTTTGTCGACTATCCTAGTTCCAGGGCCATTCGTCGCAACAAGCTTCGCAGCGCAAGTTGGGAGATGCTTGACCGCCAGTTGCGGGATTGATGGTTGTGGGTGCATCAATCGCACACAACAATGTTGAGTCCCTGAGAATGACGCTGCCTTTTGGAATGTTTGATGTAGCGAACAAGTCCAAAGTGTCATATTCCCGCGGAACTTCAACTGAATTCGTGAGGCTGGATGCCGAGGCGCCAAGATCGCTGGACCGCAGTCGACATAATGCGCCGTTTGCTCCAAGTAGAGTATTGATACTTCTGATAAGAGTGGCACTTCGGTGAAGATATTCGAGAGGCATAAAGGGGTATTGTTGGCGTCCATTTATGGTGCCAAATGGCAACATCTCAGAAGCGGCTTCCGGTGTGCATCCGCGAATAGCTTCCAGCCATTGCTTGAATTTTTCGAGGGCAGCGGTCGAAGCAGCTAAGCCATTCGCGAAGAGCTCGTCCGCTGGATACATGGCTCCAAATTATATACACTTTTAGAGTAATACTGCGTAAGAAAAGTTCTGGCGGTAACTATACACACCTCTCGGCAGCTGTGGTAAGCACCGGTTTGGTTAAGCGCCTCCACCAAAATTTTGAAAGCTTGCAGTAATTGCACAATCAGTGCTCGCGACCAGCTCGCAGGTTTCCTTTTTCGCTAAAATACCAATTTCATCCATGTTGAGTATCGCAGTCGCAAGTCTCTGAGCTTTTCGTGCATCCCCTGCACCCGACTGACAGGAAACATTGTCAGTCGCAAGCTGACCGAATCAATATTGGGACTTGCTTTCCTCACCTCAGGGTACCCAAGATACAGAAGCAGTGGTGCTCTTTCCAACCAAGCGTACGGATTGTGTGGTGTCTTGGTAATTTGAATTGTGATCTGGACTACAGCTTCAAATATCTGTCAGCAAAAAAGTCATCAGCGATTCGGATAGAAAAACGTAGTGTGGTAGGAAAACATATATCGCGGAGAGCTCGGCAGTCGTAACCTTTGCTTTTGCAAATGTAGCACTCGGGCACTACAAGTTGGGATCCCATTTTCTATCCATACCTGAAAGTATTAGGTATGCGGTTCGTGTCACTTGTATCGCCAAAGAACAACTTGTGTGTCTGGACTGAGTGTCCAAGAGTGTTGATAAAAGTGTCGAGGAAGATGTGATGTTTGTGCAAACGGATTTCTCTGTTTGTTGTGAGTCGCGACAGGGGGTATGGAAACATTGCTTCATGTTACACCGCATACTTTGATACCGAGCCCAAGGCAGCACTAGGCTCCTACCAGCCACCATTTGCCTATCGCTTCCAGACTTTTGACTTTGTTTTGCAAGGATTGCCAATTTGCATGTTGTTTGTTGTACCGGTGCGAGAATATCAGATATTTGTCTTCTCTCGAGTCCGGACTTCCTCGAACCTCTTTGAAGGAAGTCGTAGTTACGAGTCGCTTGAGGACTTTGGCTTTGACTACGGCGTGGTTGGAGTGAAGATCAATTGCTTTCTAGGCTGCTTGAAGAGTGAGGGTTTCACTGGTACTTGCCGATCAATTGCTTTATTGCTTGGCTATGAAGATGATAGAAGAAAGCGTAATTTTTCTGACAGAGGAAGAACTCGATGAATTGGTTCAGTAGAGGAGAGTCTTTGTGTCCATCCCGAAAGATGCAACTGATAATCAACAGTCTTCAGTACTTTATACACACAGAGACGTTGACGTCTCTAGTCCCGGGTGAAGAGATGGGTACTTCTCGAGATCTCGTGAATGGATATGTAGTCGTGTTGTCGATCAAGCAGGTGTTGAAGCATATGCCGAAGACCCAGAGGACATGATAGGACAAGAGTACGTCGAAGTATTCCGAAGTGCCGTAACCTTTGCGGACGCTTTACGTGAGCTTGGCGGTGCCTTAGGTAGCTATATATCAGCACTCCAGCGTATAAAGCTCATGCACAGGGGGCTGAGACCTGCGTTTGATCTTGCCATTCCCTTCGACAAGAAAAGTTTTCCGCCAGGTCTGCCTACTGGTGTTCACAACCGGGTACCTACAAATATGATCATCACATTGCCGAATTTCTTTGAGCTTACTGAGCAAGAATCGTCATTCTCAATACCCACTTCCGTGGATATCGACGCTTTGGACGCCAACAAGAAAAAGAAGATTGCTCGTTGTATCAGTGTAGTCGGGAACCACACCCAATAGCTGACAATCGTCTGTCAGTCGATTCCGGACGCTGCGAGTAATGCAAGGCTTCGGAAAGAGAGGATGTGATGAGAGTCAGACGACCTTGTATCATGATAAGTTGACCGAATGTAGGAGGACCTCAAATGTGGGATACCGCGATGTATGAAGGTTCGGAGGACAAGGTAACGGTCTCCATGTGGCATTCGATTGGGGTGTGAGAGTTATGGTGACTCGAGGCTGGTAACGTGAGAAGACGTATTTCGTCTTCCGATAACATGATAGGGTATATCGAGGCAACTGTAGAAAAGCCTTGAGGCTTAAAGTGAGACTGAAGAATTCTCAGACGTCTTTAACAGAACCTTGTTGAGTCATAGCGTTTTGAGACAGGCAGAGAAAGAGAGTGGTTGTTGGCGCCACTTGGGTCGGGTGAGCCAATGGAACAGAATACACTTTTCAATACTTATGTACAGGCAGCTTTGGCCATCCTGAGAATCGATCAAACATTACAATTATAGTATATCAACAACCAGATTCAGCCCCATGAAAAGTCAGGCTGATGACCACGAAAACAGCTCGCAATCCCAGAATTATTCGGCCCAGACAGGTAACCCACTGTCCCTAATGCGCTGTGTAGTCATTTCGCAAAACTTCCTTTTCTTTATCAGCACTGCATCTTGCAGTACATCCCCTATGCTGTCTCGACAAAGTCTAGCAAACAAACCTCTTGCGGTTTCGAAGGGTGCAAGGATTACCATGCGACCTATCAATCTCTTATGGTCTTCGAGGAACCACTCAACAGACTGACAAACCCTGTCTGCGCATTCGATGGATTTTTTGTTCAGATTCGAAGCGTCGATTCCAGAGAGTGCGGGTGGATGTAAATTCGAGCGACGAGCATATGCCTCGATGTCGGTGAGTAGAGTGTTGAGGGTTATTTGGAGCATCTCGTGGTAGGACAGACCAGACGCATTATCCCAATTTGCAAAGGTAAAGGATATCGAGTAGACTTCGCCATTGCCATAAATATCCAAGGGGTCTGGCGATTTGGCTAATCGTGGTATATAAAGTTGGATCTCCTCATTCCCGTCCCGGACACGGTATTCCCAGTCATCAAAAGCTTGCTGCATAGCAAGACCTTCCAGGATGATATTATTCAATTGTGATTCTACGTACGTTGCGGAGTCGGCTTGCTGATCCTGTTGCTGAAGTTCGTCGAACTTTTCCATGAGGACTGGTATCCCAAAACCAATGTCGATGACAGTATGAAGATTCGAGGAGCTTAGTGGCTCTAAGCGCTTCCACGTAGGATTAATCCATTCTGATGAACTCAAAAAATTCGGTTTGCGCACACTAAGAGCGATTGGCAGGTATATCGACCTATACTCGTAGAATGTTCGGCGGCTTGATTCTGATTGTAGACCTTGGACTCCACTTGCCTTGAGAATTGCATTGACACCATTGAGATGGCGCATTAGTGCACTCAAAGATTTATTGGTCATCATCTATTTATTGTAAGTCTCGTACCAAAAAATCGAGGAAGAAGCATACCTCGTACATCCCACAAGCCAAGCACTTTACAAGACTGACGTCGATCTGATGTTGTGATAAACCTGATGGACCTGGAGCCAGACTAGACCGAAGTCCATTGATTGCCAGAGAGTATTGTTTCAGACTAGCAGTAGATAATTGAGCCTCATGTTGCTCAAGGCTGACAAGAGATAAGGACATTGCTAATAAGGAGTCACTGAGCATTTCGGAATATTCAGAAACTGCGGCTAAAGAGCAAGCTGTGGCTATCCAATTCGCACCATTCATTACTCCTTGCTCGGTCGAAAATTTGGGAAGCTGAGGTACATATCGTTCTCTGAGTACCGCCATCAATCCAGTCTTATTCTGGGATGCCGCCAGCGAATACCCTGACGATTCATGTAGGATGTCGGAGTTGTTCGTAACGATGACTGCATGTTGATTCATTGACGGTTTCTTCTTGGACTGTAACATCTGATTTGCACTGGAAGACTTTCGAGCCTCCGAGCTCGGTTTGACTAGAGCATTCCGCTTCCCAGCTGGATCTGTGTCATAGAAAACAAACTCGAGCTTCCGTGAATAGCCTGGGCATTGAAGCCCATGGTTTAAACATCTCCGGCATGCAGGTTCCTCACCACCACACTGTTCTATCAGCACGTGTAACTAAGGCTGCAGCGATAACTGACCTTGACCTTTCTTTGGCGACATGTATGACATCGTTTCACATGAGATCGACCCCCTACCCCGACCATGGCAGACGCGAGTCTTCAGCTCGCCGTACTTGTCAGCTAACTGAATTTCTCAAGGGTACTTTGATATCAGCGACATGCATCCAAGAAGCGGATATGCATCACAGTCGCATATAAGAGACAGAAAAGGAAAGCTGAACTCGCGGCAGACTTCTCCATTGAGTGTCATTGTGATGTCGTGCCTCAGACTAATTTGGTTCGAACCATTAGTGTAATTGAATTGCGGGTCGTTGAGCTACCGTCCCGGAAAGCTGAATCCGGAATGGCTTCACATCTTGACGTAATGACGAGCCTGACGAGCCTCGGTAAAGCTGTCAGGGGCTTTCGCGAGCGCTTTGGTGCCTCTGGTCTGTAGTGGTGGTATGCTGAGGTTGTTCTGTCTCATCGTGTGCGACTCGTGATATCCAAGGCGACACCTAGCCACGGTTCGGGACCAGAAGGCTTGCGTAAATTTGTCTCGATTGTCTGAAGGAGAATAAAAGCTCTATCAAGCCGATGTAGAAGAGTAGGCCCACGTAAAATGCATTCTCAGTCCTTTCATTCGTAGTTCCAAGCATCTCCATCACCAGCCAATTTAAGCCGACCGTGTTACCAATCTCATTTTTGCGTTTCTCTTGCATCCATGAGCATACCTCGACTCGAGTCTAGGCGAGTAAGTTATATAACGCCGATGTCTTCTTGTTCTCGTCGAACCTAACATTCGTACTCGTTCCGCTATCGCCTTTCGCTCTAGCTGTTGTCATATCGGAGGACCCGAGCATGATGCTTGACTGGGCAACAAAGTCTATGATCGTCAAAATTGATGCTTACACCTCATCGAGCGAGACAACAAAAATTGAAATTTGAGAGAATCGCAATAGTATGACAGCTGGGGCCGTGGTTGATTGGGGATGCTGCCAACTATGACAGGTGGCACCATCCCTTGGACGGCTTTTTAGGCGCAATCTGAACCTCATATACATGCATATATCGAGAGAATCTGAGTTCTTGCACTCAATGAGCGGTCGTAGTAATAATGTAAGTGCTGGAGATGTTTTGACAAGAGAGGGGACTTTGAAAGACGTTGAATTTGAGTCAAGCACGTGCTACCTCCCGGACTGCGATTCGATCCTCTGATTGGTCTATGCTGTTTAGCGACTTCCTCCTTTCCTGTTTGCACCTTTCAGCGAGCCAAGTTCGTATTCTTCAATTATGGCCTTGATCCAACCCATCATATTCTCACCTAATACCGAGTGGGATACGAGTTTGCTCCGAAACTATTGCTAACAAATCCACCCCACGAATGGCGATAAGCATTTAAAGCTCTTATCGACCCCGCACTACATTTTAGCAAGGGGCCGTCGATGATATCAATGAGTTATCGTTCCACTCTTTATTGCCGCATTTTCTCCTCTGCTTCATCGTTTTTGGAATATTACTCGAAACCTTATTTATACTTATCTGGATATCATCTCCAGATTACATTTCACAATGGCGAAGTGGGAAGAAATTGCAGCAGATAAGAAGAAGCGCATTGCGGAGTCCATCCCACAAGAATGGCGTATCAAATCAAAACCTACAGATGTGTCTGTAATGACATATCCAAAAGAGAGTGGTATTATGTCTGCTGAAGACCTTGCTATCACAGAATCCACAGCAGTGGACTTGGTAGCCCAGATGGCTGCTGGATGGTTGACCTCAGTAGCTGTCACGACAGCTTTTCTCAAAAGAGCTGCTCTAGCTCATCAGCTGGTAAGGCTCTCAACTTTTGTGAGATCGTCGGCTGATAAGTATATAGACGAATTGTGCTCTCGAATTCTTCCCAGAGATAGCACTGGCACGTGCGAAATCGCTCGACGAAGCTTTGAAGAAAGATGGTAAACCTGTCGGACCTCTCCATGGGCTTCCTATTTCTTTGAAAGATCAATTCAGAATTAAGGTCGGCCCCAAGTGTCATACAAGCTAAGTAAATGCTGATGTTTCAGGGACTTGAAACTTCGATGGGATATGTAGCTTGGATCGGGAAGTACGAAGATGGAAATTCCATCCTAGTTGACCTTTTGGAAAAAGCGGGAGCAGTATTCTATGTCAAGACGAGTGTTCCTCAGTCCTTGATGGTCTGTGAGACTGTCAATAATGTGATTGGACGAACGACCAACCCACGTGAGAACTTCACTTCTCAAATATTGTGTCAAGCTGACTTCTGAAGGCAATAAGAACTGGTCATGTGGTGGATCATCTGGTGGTGAAGGAGCGATGGTTGGTTTCCGGGGCGGAATCATCGGAGTAGGGACAGATATCGGCGGAAGCATACGAGTGCCATCGGCGTTCAACTTCCTCTACGGTCTGCGTCCTTCTCACGGACGGCTGCCTTACGGCAAGATGGCAAACTCCATGGAGGGCCAAGAGACTGTTCATAGTGTCTGTGGACCTTTGACGCATTCAGTGGCAGACATGCGCCTCTTCGTTCAGTCTGTCTTAGCCCAAGAGCCTTGGAAATATGACTCAAAGGTCATTCCATTGCCTTGGAGAGGAGTAGAAGCAGAAGCTGTGAACGCAAAAATAGCTTCTGGTGGTCTAACTCTTGGTTACTACAATTGTGATGGCAATGTAAGTCTACAGATAATGCGGGTAAGGTGTACTGACACTAGCAGGTCCTACCCCACCCTCCAATCCTTCGAGGTATCGAGACTGTAGTCTCAACGATGAAGAAAGCTGGACATACAGTGTTCCCTTGGAAACCGTACAAGCACGACTATGCCGTTAACCTGATAAATGGAATATATGCATCTGATGGAGGAACTGACGTCTTCGACACCTTGAAAGAGTCTGGAGAGCCAGCTATACCCAACTTTGCAGATTTGATCAACCCCGATCTCCCCAAGATTGACATGAACGAGCTTTGGAGCGTGCACCTGAAGAAATGGGCATTCCAATGCGAGTATCTCGAGCAAATTCGCCTGATGGAGGAACAACTCGGGGAAAAAATTGATGCAATCATTGCGCCAATAACACCGACGGCTGCAATACGACACAATCAATTCAAATATTATGGCTATGCGAGCGCGATAAATCTTCTCGATTTCACCAGTGTCGTGGTTCCTGTCACGTTCGCAGACAAGAGCATCGATAAGAAGGCCGAGGATTACAAACCTATTTCTGAGATTGATAAGACAGTTCAAGCAGAATGTAGGTTCTTCAACGAGATGTCGAGACACAAGCTGACACTTCACAGATGATCCAGAAGCATATCATGGCGCACCTGTGGCTGTGCAGATCGTGGGAAGGAGATTGACTGAGGAGAGAGTTATGGCCATTGCAGAAGAGATTGGAAAGTTACTTGGGAATGAGATTACACCATGATTGATATTTGGATATAATTATGGGTTTGACATGCCAAAGATGTAACATAATTCCTTTGACTTGCAAGCTCTTTTCTCTTTCTATGTACCAATCTTACCTCCTTTTGGCTAAGCGAGATTCGGAATTGTAATTTGGGACCGTTCAGTTGAGGGCAGATGATTAATCTCTAGTTACTGTTAATTATTGTGAAATTTATCGTGTCTCTTGATAGCATGTGTTTCTGCAGCTATTAGATATGGTACAAAAGTCTCTCTGTAGTCTTCATCAGTAACGAGTCACGTGCAGTCCGTTTCCGAACACTTACCTAGGTAATCAGCTGTGCGCAATCCATTGCCTTTTATTTCTACACATTATCAATTCATGGAGATAATTTGAATTCCCGGAGTTATCTCAGATAGAATTGGTTCAGGCTTCTCGAATCGGAGTTTATGCAGCATGCCCAAGCAGGTTACCTTAAGCAATCAATCGTTAGCCGAATTAGTCAACTCACTGCACTGCACCCGATGCAATACCCAAATCCACTTGTTGACATCCAATTCATTGCAGAGCTGCGGTGCGAAATTCCAGCTTCCGTACGACACCTTACATAACCATGGCAAGAGCCAACCCCTCTTCAATGCCGTCTCGTCCATTGACCCCACACCTGACTGTATTATGTGCAGTGTTCCGACCTGCATTATGTCCTACAAATTCGTTACTCGGCAGGCCAAACTTGGGGCTCATGAACTATCAGTCTCGGACTCATTTTCTCCATAAAAGCTCCTAAGCACTCGAGCTTTCCTTTCTCACCTGCTTCCCTCCTTCCTTCATCATCAAACAAAAGATCAACTTCAGCACCCGTCTCAAAAAATGGCATCCCTCCCAAACACCACGGGCAAAACAGCCGTGATTCTCATAGATCCATACAACGACTTCCTCCACCCATCCGGAAAGCTCAACGGCCTAGTCTCCACCTCTATGCAAAAGACCAACACCCTCACTCACATCAAAGAACTCGTCGACACAGCTCGAGGCCACAAAATTCCCATTTATTACGGGCTCCACCAACAAGTTGGTGCCAATTTCATTATGGGATGGAATCATGCTACTCCGATGCAGAAAAGCCAGAGGGATAACAAGGGGTTTGAGGAGGGGACTTGGGGCGTCAAAATTTATGAGGGCTTAGAGCCAAGTTTGGAGAACGGGGACGTGGTTGTTAGTAAGCATTGGAGTAGCAGGTTTGTTTCCCACTTTCTTGCTTGTAAATGTTTTGTATTTAACGAGATAAAAGTTCGTTCCAAAACACAGATTTGGATTATCAGCTTCGACAGAGGGATGTCACGAATGTAATAATAGGAGGACTCACTGCAAACACCTGCATGGAATCCACTGCTCGATATGCCTATGAGCTGTAAGTTTGCTTCATCGTTGATATTTGGGAGCAATGTCTGACAGATTTCACAGAGGATATCATGTGACTATGCTGAAAGATGCGACCGCTGGGTTCACAGTCGAGGCAACAGAAGCTGCAACAGAGCTTATCTGGCCAATGTTCGCAGGAAGAGTCATGACTGTTGCAGAGTGGGCTACGAGCTTGAAATGAGAAGTATGTAGAAAGAGTGATCAAAGGAGTATATCCACATTGCACATTATGGGGATACAAATTCTATTGTCAGTCAATTGAATGATAAATCTTTTTTAAGTATCTTTGACAAATGCGCCATATTCGAATCCAGGACTCCATGGCCCATGAGAGACCCCCAACCAATTCTTGACCATCCCTCTCATGCCTGTAGCTTCTTTTCCTCCTTGAACCTTGAGCATCTGATCGATGCCCCTCAAATGTATTTCATATTCATCCACATTGTTCCCTCCAACCTATTTGACAGAATCGTCAGCTCCTCTGATACATCGCGGAAGGCAAGGGAAACGTACATTAAAGTAACACAAAACAAGTGCCGTCATTATCATCTCATCACTTGCAGCCTCTTCCGCAACATTCATCTTCTCATTCGCAAGCTGGATCGTATGCACTTTGTACCAAATTAGCGCACCGGGATCCTTCAGTTTCCTCCTTCGATTTAAATGGACGGCAGCTGTTAACAGCGTAGCATAATAGAATGCAGTGTGTTCCACTGCATATCCCAGCCAGGCAATCTTTGGTACTGGGATAATTTCTAGGTCGTCCACACCTCGGAATCTGTCATCCAGGTTACATAGCCAGGGCGCCAATCGTTCAACATCTGTGATTAGTGAGCTTTCAATTTTCTGCAATGGACTGAAGAGGAGTACATACAGTATCTGATTAGTATCTGTTTCGGTAAAGGCTCGCCTTTAATATCTGGTAGTATGGAGAATGGATCATAGTTATTTAAGGAGTTGTTGTAATTCAGCCCGCTAGCCACTGTGGCGGGAACTGGACGCGTGGTGAAAGCATAGCCACTCGGTCGAGTGCGGAGACTGTCAAGACATTCCTGGGATCGGAGGTCGGTAGCATATGGTATGATGACCGGTTCAGATGTAGGTACAAGTGCGGAAACGGACATAGGGTCCGCCAACGCAGCGACGGATTCAGAGGTCATGATCACTTCCTCGCCACTCATGATTCTTCTGAATCTAGAGACCACCGTCTTGCCTGCAACCTTCGGAGCACTCTCTTGCTCGACTTTTCTATTGGTTAATCATGCGTTAGTGGCTTGTTTGGGAAAGTGATGTGACGGGGTGCATACGGTTTTTGGTATTGGCACTTTTGAGGGACACCTCTTTCTTGGCAATCACTGCATGGCTCCGCTCGATCGCACTTCTGTTTCCTCCTGTGACATTCAGTACAAGCCACCGTGACACGATTCCTCTTCTTTGTTTGTCCTGGCTGTCCCTTTCTGTTCATTTTTTTATGACTTGAGTAGATTTATAGGTGGGGTTGAATTGGTCTCAGCGAGTCTTTGGCAAGACATCTATTCATTAAATACACTCTTGACATCGTCAAAAACCGTCAATTGCAAATACAGATTTCGGCGATGGACATAAAAAAGTCTTGAAGGTTCCTGAGTTGCTGACAAACAATGCGTTGAGGCTTGGAACCTCACTAGAGGCTCGATTACAGCGCTAAAATCGGAGTTTATGCAAGGCGGGGAAAGACAGGGGTGAGATCTCAGTGCCTGCACTACGGCTGATTGGGTAAGCCAGAAATACTCGTACTCGCACTTGCTTTGTCAACTTGAACAATGATGATCGGACTTTGCGTGGAAGATTTGCTCAAGATCCATCAAGTTCTTCAGGACATCGACCGTCACACTGGATTTGGCCACGTATGATGACAGAGACGCTGTTCTCAGCACTCAATAAGCTAGGGCTTAAGAATGCGATGGCACTTGAAAAAGTTTGGATTGTAGGTGTGTTTGTATGCTAGGATTAAAACAAAGATCTAAGTTACTACTTTTAGAACCACCCTCATGAGAAGTGGAAGATGTAATTCGCGCCTTGAGCAACCGTGTACACCCCAACTGGAAGATGTGAGATGTTGATAAAACACTCGACTACAAGATAAGCTCTCGCGAAGACGTACGCTAACAGAAATAGTGCTATGAGAAGAAGAGATGAAAAGTATACCAAGTACGAGAACATCGATCCAAGCACGTTCGCGCAGTCTCCTCCCGGAAGTCCCTCGAAAAGCGATGCAACCCCCGTCGAAATTCCCATCAACGCTTGCCTCAACACCACAACGACCACAGCCCCAACGCCGATTGCCATGATTAGAACAGACGAAATGCGCCACACGAGTTGCTGAGCGGGTGAAGAAAAGGGTGCATTCCAAGCCAGAGCATGAAGACCTCCGTAGATAATGCCAGCACTCACAAAGCCGAGCTGGACAAGGAACCAGCCGCGTCGATAGCCCTCTATGTTGAAGTCAGGGTCTGCTCTCACAACATTCTGCTTCAGCTTGGTGATTGGTGGCAGGTTCCTGATCCGTGGAGCCACCACAACCGATGCGATGTTCTCTTCCCATGCTCGATGCAGTGCTCTATCTGTTCCAGCCACTGCTGTCAAGCCTTCTGAGACAATCTTCCACCGAACTCTGTGAATTGGAGTTATTGCAAACCCAGGATCGCTAGATGGGATGTGCATTATTTGCCGTCTGGTAACATCGAAGCTCAGACTTGTGACTCCTGATTCAACAAGGGTCATCAAGACCTCTGCAAGTGGCACCCTTCCCTCAGATACTTTGATAGAGGCAAAGCCATCTTGTCGATCCTTTGGCTTTGTGGATTGAGTGGGGAAGTTGTCGTTGTACAAATTGTAAACAAGATCAGCTTCAGATACTCCATAGAGGCCGCTACTGGTATTGCTCATGAATAAGGCGGCACAATAAAACCAAGCCTTTGGTCCAGAAATAATTGTTGGCTCCATGACATCCATCGGCTTCTCCCACCACATCAAGTATATCAGGATTGTACACACTGAATGACCAAATGTGTTCAACTCGAGTAAACTGATAGGCAAGGAGTCCTTAAGTCGCGAAATACATTGTACACAAAACCAAAGCGCTTGGAGACAAACCAACAATTTGCCGAGACCACCCGCTTGGCTCTTGTTGTCGATATCCTTAGCTGTGATGTATGGTAGAAGATCGGGCTCATGCTTCAAGAGAAAGCAGATGGCGTCGAGATCCAGTGTAAGTCTCTCATAGCCTTTTGGCATAAATAGCTGTGGAGCTTCAGTCGTATCAAACATCAAGCCTCCCATCACAGCGAAAAATCCATGCCTCATCGTCCAGAGTGGCTTAGGCGACTTTTCTCTTTCAGCAGCGTCCTCAATATCCTTCCTGAATAGAAATCGAGGTTTCCGCCACACGCGCTTGTACCAACTAGGGAAATTGGGAGTACCCAGATACTGATTGACTGCAGCAACAAAGTACCTGGCTTCTCGTCGTTGATATTAAGCTGTCATTGCAACCATTTCAGGAGCTAGCAGGCCTAAAACGAGCCATCCCAGCTTCCTCCATGTCTGAGTGTTGATCCACAAGATTTTGCGCTCGTTGTAGCCAGCGATGTTGAGATGCACCGCAGTGTGGACACAAAGTGCAGTAGTGATTAGACAACTAGACGGTAGAGTATAGGTTCCTCGAGTAGTTGCTTCCGGGTGCCACGACACCGTATCGTTTGTGGCTGAAAGACTTCCGAAGAGATTGGACACCATTCTTGTGAGCAATGGGTGACCTTGTTGTGACTCTTAAGGCTCAATTCCTGGGTCGTTATATCTCATAAGGAAGAAATAAAAATTGCAGAGTGAGGCTGGCTTGCGGTGTCGGTTGTGGAGGCTGTGCCTGCAACATCAAAAAGAGAACGAGGCTGAGGAGGGAGAGAGTGGGGCTAGCTCCATTTTCCTCAGCCCAATTTGCTGTCTGTCATTGAATATGCCCCAATCAGATCTCTAATCGTTAAGGGTTCGTTGCCTGTTGAGGCTATCGGGCGTTTGGGGCATATTGGGCTGCTCTTGTTCAATTCAACTAGAGCTTCGAAGCAGCGCATCGTTTATAGTATCATTACACACCTTTGTGCGACAATTGTTACTGAAGTGCAAGCACTCCGCAAGTTCAGAATGAAGCCCTGAAAGGAGTAAGGGGTAAGAAGATTCGAAAAGAACCTGACCATACCCAATCAGGTGTAGTCTCTCTCGGAGAAGCGCCGCCCCAAATATGATCACGTGGTCTACAAAACTTGACTTCCACCTGAGGTTGTCTTCGCTCTCTTTCAACAAACTGTTATGAAGCAGAAGTGCAGGTCATTTGGTACTGCGCGCAAGAGAGTCAATTGAGAAACTCCTATCGACTTCTCAGGGTATCACGTTCGACTCGGCTGAAGGGTTCAGGGTTTATGCCACCAAGATCTTATCATCGGCATTTCCTCGTCTCGGCAAATTTATCTCCGCTGGCGACCTTCCTTGTTTGTTCGTTTCGATTATATTCGATCTTCGATATAGTTCTCGATATGCTCACCGTATGTGGGGAGACAAGCCAAAAACATGCCAATGAGGGTGGGTCACGGAGAAACATTTTCCATTATATCACTCGTCTCTTTCACTTCATCTCTCTGCCTGTACCATCATCGTTTTCATTCCATCTTATCAAGCGGTAGAAGCATTCTGCTATTGTCTTGGGATAAATTCAGTATCATGAAGTTACTCCCAGTTGCTCTTGTTCCTCTTTCCTTCTACCTACACAAAGCCTCCGCCGTGACATGGTACTTCCTGCGATGGTACACCCCTGACAGCTCGGTCGAGTTCACCGAGGTACTTTCCAAGCATTCTGTATTTTGTTAATTCATTTGACATTTCCAGTTCTCTATGGACATGGTAGTCCCAACGCTTCCAGAAGCAGCAACATATTATCTATGGCCAGGACTTCAAGATGTCGGAACATCTGGTAAGCACGTGCTTGTAATTTGCCATCCATCTAACAGGTATATTAGGAGTCTACCAAGAGGTCCTTGATGGCAGATCCGGAGATTGGTGGATTGGAGCTGGCTGGTGCTGCAGGGAAGTACTGCTAAAACCTAGTCATAGACATACGAGCTGATTTAAATTTTAGCGACCCAACCTTGTCCTGGGGCAGTGGATTCAATGTAAGATACCACCTTACCAGCAAAACCTTTGATCTGACCTTCTGGAGGTGGCTGCTGGAACTACTGTGGCTATCAATATGACACGAGCTGTGCCCAATTCTGCGGATTGGACCTCTGTCATCACTCAAGGCACTCAAACGGTGACGGACACTTTCCCGCTTGGTATGACCTTATTCCTTACAATTTTAAAAATAAAGGAAGACTTGTGAGCTGATTTCGTTGCAGCCTACAAGAACATGAATCAAGTACGACCAATATCCCATCGGGCATTCAAGACAATTAGTTCAATTAAGAACTAACCTCAAATAGGCTCTCTTGGCAATTGAACTGTACGACGTGACCTGGAACTTTGGACAGCTCGTTTGGAACAATGTACAAATGGTGGTAAACACTACAGAAACATCATGGTGCACAAGGTAAGAAGTATTCTTAGTCAGATTGGCCGTCCCAAGAATGAGACTGAATCACAACAGCGCGCCTGAGAATTACGACTCTGCAACAGCTTATACAATGACGACTCCGGTGGTGAGTACCTCTGGGGGCATAACTACCTGTACTATTGAGCAGATTGTGATGGAAAGTCCTGCTTGATGTGGGATGAAATTGAGCATCCTGGTGTTGCCTGATGCGTGGTCGGGTACGGTATTGGCGTGGTTTGAGACTCTATTCTACACGGAGATGTGATATCAGAAATTATGTTTGAACGTATCATAAAACATGTTCTAAGTTGCAAATCATATTTTGACTACTTCTTCATTGCGTCTTATGGGATACAAGAATTAAAGGGGAAATTCTACCTAGGAAGTTTTTAAGCGAGCTTTTTTCAAGCTCAGGTTCACTGTAATTTAGCGAGTCTGGGCAACTTTAGGCTAGAATTCATAAGAGCACTACAAGGATATTTTCGTGAAATGCTCACTGAGCTGCGTTCAAATTCCCTAATATTGCAACCACATCATACTCAGGAATACAAAACACTGAGAAGCAATATAAATATTTGTCAAAGCTGAGCATCCTCTCATATTAGTCCTTTACCTAATATACCTAAGTATGTATTCATCTCTTTAGATCGTGCTTTCTGGGAGGTGACGTTCTTTTTCCCGTTTCTTCCTCTCTTTCTTTGACAGGCCGCTCTTGTCAATAGCCTCGTGAAGACGTCTCATCAGCCTCGTCAAAGAGCATATTGCAGAATGGGCGAAGCTAGGCATCCAAGCAAGGGAACCAGGAACCATAGCTGGAGACTCGATGTAGAGGCTCCATTACGCAAGTGAGGAGGAACTTGGAACTTGCCTTTCGGCAGCATATCCATCACGTGTCAATCGCTTAACCCCTTTCCGGTCGCTCCTTTCGGCTCCGAAGTACGCAGGTATCTGTCCTGCGGCTCGACAATTCGAGCAGCATAAATGTCAAGCATGTAGAAATGATACTCATGGAGGCTCTTGTTATATTACTCAAGACACAATGACCAGAAATGTATGCTTTGAGTTTTGAGTTGTAAGGCTGCCAAAAAAACAACACTTCAGAGCCCGAGCATCGATGCAAGCTCGCCGATATCCTTAACCTCATAACAATCACGGCCCGGCCTTGGGGTATCCGAACTTCCCTTTCTATTCACCAAGACCTTATGCTTTATCCCCATCGCCTCAGCCGTCAAGATATCATACTTAACGCTCGCCGAAACATGCAAACACTCATTCGGCTCACACCCCAGCTTTTGAAACATGTATTCGAACCCGTGCATCAACGGCTTATAAGCCTTCGTCTGTTGAGCAGTGAAAACAGCATGGAATGGAGCTCCCAGCTTCTCCACATTCTGCATGATCTGATCGTCTGATGCATTTGATAAGATAACAAGCTTGTATTTCTTCGCAAGACGACGAAGACCTTCGGGGACATCTGGATGCGGTCCCCAAGTTGGGACTGCGAGGTAGAATTTCTCTGCTTCGCCCTCTGCGAATTCAACTCCTGTCCTGACACAAGTACGTCGGACAGCATTGACTAGCACTTCGCGATAGGGTTTGTAAGGACCTAGACATTCGTCGAAGCGGTAGCCAGAGAATAGAGCTATGAAGCGTTCGAGTTCTTCGCCTTCGAGACGGTCGCCGTAGATTTCTCTCGTCAGGCTAGTCATTCCTGAAAAGTCTGTCAATGTGCCATAGCAGTCGAAAGTGATGTATTTGGGCTCGAAATCGATTGTTTTCGCCATTTTCCTTGGGGCGTTTAGGTGCGTTGTTCTAATCGTCTAAGATACCTGGAACGATTCGAGGGGGTTGAGAGACGTGATGTGGCTTACCCGATTGAAAGACTTGTATCTTTAGAAGTTTCAGGTTCTTGGTTGGAGATTCTGATAAGGAATTGTGATTGTCTACGAGTTTGATTCTGGGATTCAAACCTGTGTTGGGCCGACGATGTATGCAGCCCACTCTTGGACCTTCCCCATTTTTGTCTGATCTTCGCGGTCTAATCACCTACTGCACAGTCTATGACTACAAAAATGCTCTTATCTATTATTTGGCATGTTAGTTCAGGCCTTCGAAATCCACGGGCTCGACAAAGCGCAAGCGCAGCTCACTCAATTCGCGCAGATCAAATGCCCCTTGATTAGTCCTTAAACGACTCAACTTTTTTCACCGAATTGAGAGAAGATTTTTGAAGCAACTTGTGACCCTCGCACTGCAAGATATACACGGAGAATTTGAGCAAAGCAACGAAACACAAGGTGCAAGTCAGAAAATCTCCCAATATGCGAGCGAGCAAGCACGACTTGACCTTGCTGACAAACCTTTTGAGAATTCCATATATCATTTCTATTCTAAGGCCGAGGTACTCTTCCAACCTCTCCCGATGCTTGATATTCAATTCGGAGTGCCACAAACTCGAGATCTGATATCCAGATATCTCTTCAGGACTCGCGCTACAGCCTCAAGCTGAGGACTTTGACTACCATCTTCCCCTCTAGCTCGCTCTCCTTGTTTTTCCTTCGAATCACGCAGAATATCCTTGACCAGGATAGGATAGAGAGGTTCAAGAGTATCTTCGCCATTGTAAAGAGGGTAGTCGATTCCAACACTTGTCTTGATCTCTGAATGTATTTGCTTCATCAACAGGTAGCAGGTCTTGGTCAGACTTATGTAGTCTATACGAAGCTTCGGTATCTCTTCTGAGCAAATGTTGCATCTTGCCCAGAAATTGGATAGGAGTGAGTTTTCGTCGAGTTTCTCTGCGCTTGTGCTTGGAAGTGTGGGTAATCATTTGCCTGTGAGCTTGAACAACAGCTTCGAGTTTGGAAACAGAGGCAGCAAACGTGTCTTTTCCTTCAAAGTAAGGCCGCAAAGCATCGCTCACTGGTAACAAGCTGTAATTAGGCTCTTTGAAAGGATTTTCTCGCTGGTGTCGATTCAGCCGCGTAGTGGTGGAAATTCCAAGAGTCTTTGTGTACTTGATGAATGCTTCTGCAGCAGATTGGGGTCGTTGACCATTGAATATGTCTGCTATGTGCATACCAATAAACTGATCTATTTCAGGCCAAGCGGCATCCAGCAACCTTGTCCTCTGCGTTTCACTGTACAGGTGGGCAATCAAAGTCGGGACAACATGGTAGTTGGCAAGTCGAAGACCGGATTCTTCTGAGTCTGCTGCAAGTTGAAGTGCAACACTTCCGCAGTACGTAGGATTGTGGGTGAAAAACAAATTCACATCGCGATTGGGAGAGATTGGCTTTATGTTTAGTCGCTTCGCGGTCGCCTGATGCTCTGCAGAGACTGCGTCGTCATTGAGGCCTGCTGCAGCGAGAAGTCTCGTTCGGATAATGTCCGACATAGCTGGATCAATTTCGTCCGAATCAAAATAGCGTGAAGCGTCTTGGAGATTATAAGGCACTGAGAGAACCTCAGAGGTTATGCTAGTGAACTTCGGATTTTTCGGAAGTTCAACACCTCTCATAGTAGACTTCTTGGCGCTTTCCTGCTGCTCTTTGGTGTATGTTGAGGGCTCGACCTCGTCTCGTGCTTCAGTAATGCCCACATCATAAGTGACTGGTTTATCCCAGCCAGGTGGTAGCTCCTTTAGTTTTTGCCGTTTCATCATGGCCAATGGAGTGATCTGAGTCCATGTCTTACATGTCTTGTGCAATCGCTGTGGTATCTCAGAGTCTTTCGTCAACCAAGCGACTGGTAAAGTAGCATCGTCAGCAAAAATACCCGTAGACTTGATGGCAGCATCGATCTTAGACGAGATCTTTTTCAGTTGCTGCCGTCCCTTTTTGATATCGTCTCCAAGAATGTTGACAATATCAAGGAAAATTCGACATGCGAAGACCGAGGCTACACTAAAGATGTCCTTGTATTTAACCTCTCTAATGGATTTCGTGATCTCGTCCTCTGCTGGCGGTACCGAGATATCGTCAGAGCCAAATGTCCTGATAGCTTCGCAGACTTGTTCATACATATCATGATCGATGATGTGCTGCGAAAGAATAACATCTTCCTTCTCCTTGTGCTTTATGTATGGCATAGCAAGAAGTTCTGGTCGAGAGATAAAAGACATTCTCAATGGCCATATTGGGGCCGGATAAGCAATATTATCTGGCATCTTGCTAAAGAAATCCATCTTCATAAGGATTCGAGCTGTTGATAGATATATGAAGTCATCGAATGGTGTTGGCTTCAAAGAATCATTCGATCTCATCTTTTCGGCCGGATCGTATCCTTCGCTGAAAGCATTGGCGTAGAATATGACGATGGCTATAGTGTTATATGATCGTTTCTTGTTGAACAAATTTGGGGCAGAAGCTAGGATCTCTTCCTCATTTTGACGAACAAGTTGGATGGCTGTATTAGTGATCAAGCTCACGGACAGCAAGTCGATTTCGTCGGCCTTGTACTTTCCCCAGAGCTCATTGAGAAAGTCCTGAATGCGATGCAAGTCTTCAAAGATGGAAAATATCATGAGGCTCATTTTCATTTCAATAGATTCTTCCTCCAATTCGAAAACGGCACGCACTGCATCTCCTGAATCGGTAAAGACAGATGTATCATCGTCATCCTCTGAAAGGTCTTCGACTTGCAAGTGCTGAAATTTGTTGCTTAATTGACTCCAAGAAGGCTCATCAGGGTTAGGAATAGTTGTGTCGACGACAGTTTTGCCCTTCATGGGCTGCTCTGACTGTTCTAGAATTGCCAACGCTGCCTCTAAGGTGCCAATGAAGTGTTGATGGCCTTCATTTTGTCAGATATTGCAGGAGAACCCAAAAGAAAGCATTGCACTCAATACATACCCTCATCCGAATGCTCATTCTTGACTTTTGATGTTCGAAACCAATCTGCACATCGTCTTCGGGCATCAATCGCACGATTTGCAACTCTTCTCAATCCTTGTGGTAGAACACGCTTTCCTTGCTTTGCCACAACCTCTGCCTGCTTGATCAACTCTTTCGTTGGCACAACATATCTGATGATTGGACGCGTGTCCGGTTTTCCAGTTTCAACCTTCGGGATCTCTGCAGCCTCTTTTCTTGCCTTGCCTTTGAGTCGCTTGGAAGGAGTTTGTGCCTTTGTCTGAGCCGTGGGAGTGGGTTTTTGGAGATGTTCGGATGGAATTTCGTAACCACAGGCAATAGCAGCTTTCGAAAGCCCTTCTTAGCAGTCAGTAGGGGTATCGAGTATAGAGCTTTCTTCCATGCTTACATGTTGTGAAGACGGTAGTGTCTTGCTTGTACTGCTGGTAAGAGCCTGCCAGCGATGTGGGCAGCATCGTGAAGCGACCCCACCAAGCGCGAAACAGTCTTCAGAATATCCAGATTTCTCAACAGCTTTTGATCAGCTTCACACTGATGATCTTATAATGTGATACAGGGCAAAATGACTTCTTATTAATGGACGTGAGAGAAAGTAGAATTTAACGAAGAAAGGAGAAAAGTGCTTGCACATTTGATCAGCTATCTCTAGGGATCATAGCGGGGCTGCTTTAGCGGATCTACGGCACAGGGAGTGCCTGCAGGGCGGGGTCGGCAATAATGTTACGTGATACCCCAGCCAACATGAAGCCAAAAGATAGGCACCCAATAACGACACCATTTGCATTTGTTGTTGTGTAAAGCGTGCCATGAAAAGTTGTATTGTTCCTCGATTCAATTTGTATCTAGTTGCCTCACCATTTCTATGTGCATCTGACGATAACTCTTAATGTTCAGTCTTTCTAACTTGATTTCGAGCGCCATAGGAGCAGTAGGATTTGACATATTGACGTCCATAAGAACTTTTTCGCGACGTCAAAATCATAGAACAGAGCTCAAAAGCCGAGAACCTCGGACTGGCTCCAATTCCAGTCAAAAGAATAAGTTCCAAGTAGGAGAGAGTAAAGAAAATAATTCACATGCGTGACTCGAGATGCTGAGGCGGATGACTGTCTCGTAGATAGGATCTCTTGCAAGTCTGTCGTTATATAAATAGCCCTCCATTTCTCTTTCCAAGCTTTCCTTCATGTCAATATCACCAGCACTACATTCCTATTCCTCGACAGTCTAGTTTCCGGAAGCATATCGGCAATCAAGAAACCCACTGCAATTTGAATCTCAAACAATCAAAGGAAGAGCAACCTAAAACCTCAAATAGCGACTATTAACAGTCACTTTCGAGACTAACTGAAGTCGCATACTTTGGAATATCAACAGAACATCGTCAAAATGAAGCTCATCACTTCCATCGTCTTCGTCGCCCTTGCTCTCTTGTCCATTCTTTCTTCTACGGCCGCAGCTCCTCGTCCACCAGTTCCCGCAGGCCCACTCATCAACGAGCTCGTATCCCGACAAAGCAACAGCGGTGGCTTCGTCAGCGGATCCGACGTTTCAAATTCGCTCTGCGCCGGTGGTTCCGTCAACAGCAGCGGCCAATGTATTTGTTCCGCACGTTGTGTCCAGGTTACTAGAGCTTGCACTGAGCCGAATGGACATTGTACTCCAACACTTCAATCTTCTGACGCCTCTAGCAGGAACAGTGCTGAGCTATTCGGATTGGCAGTTGCTTGTGCAGCTGTAGTTGGCATGCTATGAAAAAATTTGGAGATTTCATTGAACAGAAATTCATGAAGGGAAGCGATTCCGAACAACTTAGTGTGAGGCTCGATACACGTGGATTTTGTGGAATAATGCATATACATGGCTTTTCAAATATCGTTCGTTAGTATGTTCCCGTTATACTGTCATTCGGTGCTTGTGAATGTTCAAATGTTCAAGAACTTCGCTAGACTCACCTTTTCTGGCAGTTCAGAGGTCGAAAGTCGTGAATAACAGCAAAATCGGAGCTAGAACGACCTAAGATCTTACAAAAGCCTAGAAGAGTCCAACTCTCCAGATCATCAGCTCCAAGACGTGTTTGAAATGAAGGTCATCATTACTATCCTTCTCATCTTCCTTTCGCAACTCGCAGCCGCACCCCAGTTGGAACTGTCCATTTCCTGGTTATGGCTATAGGTTTGTTCAGACGTGGTTGGTCAATTTAGCGAAGCTTAATAGGGGTGATGACTTTGATTATAAATTCAGTTGACAATCGAGGTCGAAGGTGAGCGTATATGCTTCTACTTCAAATCATTCCTCAAAGAACAACTTGAAATTGACTAAAACTTAAAAACTTAGGGGCGAACGAAATTTGGAGCGCCGAAAACTTCGAAAGCCTGACCAATATTGATTGGCCTGCAGAGGCTGGAACTCCCAGAAGAGAACAACCTGTTGTTAACAGGTGAAGTGTAAAACATAAAATAGCAACCAAATTTGCCATTGGAAAGCTCTTCTGCAATCCTGCAAACTGCCTACCCCACGTGAAAATAATCGATGTGCAACTTTGCATCGGACTTTGACATGTAGCACATGTAACAGTCACCTTGTACGGAACCTGTATTCATATCGGGATCGATCCTCCAACTGTTTAATATCCCTGTGATCAACTCTGGGTACACAGTCGGCGACATCCTCCGAGAAAGTGCCATCGGCGTGCGTGTGAAAATCATACTTTAGAGGAGAAGACCAACTTCACTTTCATATAGGAAGGAGCCTGCCTTTGGAGGCCATTTTTGTCTCACTGCATCCAATCCCGATGTTCTTACCTCACCGGAAAACCTGATAGCCTATCTGACTTCAGTGGTGCTTCCTGGCACACTCTCTTCACATCCACCGTTGCTCCATACTTAACAGTATCAACAGCTAGAGGCTTCATCATCATCAATATGAGTTACTCCCACAACCTAATTATATCACTACTCTTAGGCGTCATTCGGGCGTTCGGCCACGCGCAATCTCTACCAGGCTATGGCGGCGGACTACCAGCACTGGTGACTGTCACAGCAACGGTTACCATTTATCAGAGCTGCGAAGGTCAAACGTCGAGTCTCAGCTCCATGATATCGAAATCCCAGTCAGATGAAACTCATTTGGTATCCACGACGCAGCCATTAAGTTTCCAAACAACTACTGAACATGAAAGTCATTCAGCAAAGACGACTCACTCGAGCCATTCTGCGAGAACTACTCGGACGCATCATCATTCGATCGACACCACAACATTTGCATTGTCCTCGAAATCCTCGGACCTTTTGAGCAGCAATTCTTCAGCACAAGGAGTCTTTTCAACTTCTGCCTCCACAGACGACTGTGAAGAATCAAGTACAAGCATCAAGCATTTGACTACTCACTTGACTCGAACGAGCTTCAGCACCAGTACAATATACGTAACAAGCTCACTTGATCCTTCGTTTTCGTCTGCGAGGCTGGTTTCGAGCTCTTATTTGTCCAGCACGTCCTCAGACATTCGTTCACGTCTATCGAGTGTTTTGTCGACTCTGATCACTCCCGTAGTTTCAACATCTAAGTCTTCAAGTACCGATTTGATCACTCACTTGACTCAGACGGTGTTCTCCACAAGTACCATCGAGGTACATCAATCATCGAGTAAACTTGATGATTCATCGTCGAGTTCAGAATCCAGACCTGGCACATCGTTGAAACTTCACTCCACGTCGACCAGTACCGTGCTAGGTATTGGCTCAACAAGTATCATCAGCATCTCGTCGATCCCTAGCAAAGTGTCAATATCCACTCGACCAACAAGTACCGATTTGATCCCTCACTTGACGCGGACAGTATTTTCAACAAGTACTATCGCAGTGGAGCGATCGTCAAGCACACTTGATGGTCCGTCATCGACATTGAAACCCTCGTCTGGGACATCACTGAAACTTCACTCTGCTTCGATCAGTCCCTCACTTCTCTCAAGTGCATCCTCGATTCCTATCAGGTCGTTAACGTCGTTTCATGCCACCATTACCGACATGACAACCTCTCTGACCAGGACGAGCTTCAGTACTAGCACAATATATGTAAATCGCTCCTCCGCTGCACCCAGTGCTCATCTGTCATCGGCGAAGTCCACGCTGGGAATACCAACATCATTGTCAACATCCTTACTCTCCCCATTATCGAGCATTTCATCACATACCTCGTTTTCTCTGTTATCAAGCATCTCTTCCTCTTCCAGCGTTTCATCCAGCCCTGCCCAATCAACGAGCGCCCAGCCAACAACGTATCTCACTCGAACAACCTTGGATTTCAGCACCAGCACGATATACGTGAACCCATCATCAGACTTACCGTCATCTGGATTCTCGTCAACCTCGGTATCCTCAGCAGGACTGTCCAGCATTTCCTCACAGAGATCTGAGAAACGCTCATATAGCCACAAACCCTCCTCAAAGACCTCCACAGCGAAAGAGGTCTCAATTCCAACCTCAAGCAAGGCTACGTCAGAATTGTTAGAGCCTTCGCACCACTCAATCTCATCGCCACTTTCTTCCAAGCCCACGACTTCGGAGCCACCATGCACTGATGAGACCGCCTCCCCTAGCACGCCAGGAGGCTACGGACTCCCACCGATTTATACCCCACCATCAAACACTAGAGAAATCACGCCTCCTAGCATACCTGGAGGCTATGGATTACCACCCAGTTACACTCCACCATCCAGCATAGAAGAGACCACTTCTCTCAGCACGCCAGGGTACTACCGACTCCCGCCAGTCTACGGTCCACCATCAAGCAACACAGCAGAAACCACCACGCCAGCAGGATTCGGCTATGACTACTCTCCATTGCCAACTTACATCCCAACAAGCACAGAAGAGATCCAAACCGCCACGCCAGCGGACTACGGCTCACCACTCGATTTCACCTTACCGCCATTATATATCCCGCCACCGGCTCTGCCATCGCTCTATTCACGTGCAGAGAGCGATTCGTCGAGAATCAAAGGCAGGGGCATTATTAAAGCTTTTGCTGCTATGTCGGTTGCAGCACTTGCTGCTGGGTATGTCTTTTGATTTATAGTAGAGCAGGGGAGGCTATATGATAGGTAGATAATGACGAAATTGAACGCATGGATTTGAGATGTGTTGCCCAACTTGGGTCGTTTTCTTAGGAATTTGGGAGTGGTACTTAGAAGTAGACCAAGGAAAGGGTGGGGGAGGGTGATTTCAGACGATCATAAATAGCGATGAGATTTAATGCACGGATTTCAATGTCCTGACCAACTTTCGGGCATGTAGAGTGAGACCAAAGTGGAGTTAGTATCCAAATATTTGCTAGCTAATCAATCTCTATATTCGGGCTGTGAGGACGGTTTCCTTGACCCATTTAGCAGAGGTGTGTTTTCTGTAAGTCCGTCTTCGACCACGGGACCACCTTCATCGTCGGTTTCGATAGTGTTTACTCCTTCTCCTTCCGTATTCTCCCTCTGTTTTCGGGCTTTGGCCTCGAAGAAGATCCCCATACCCAACAACGTGCCCTGTAAGCACCCAGTAACCACAAACATACCCCACGTACTCCAGCCTGTGGGACCTAATCTCGCAGCCAAGCTACCAGCCCACACAAAACTACCCGGAGTCTGAATCAACATCATGGGTATACTCAAACTCCCGACATGCTTCAGATGCCAGGTCATCCATATCTGCGGAAAGTATTGTATCGCAGCCAATATCGTGGCTGTTATCCCCAATGTATTCGCCCAAGCCCCCAAATGGTGTGGTCGTGCGATGATTAGAGCTACACTGACGATGATAACGACGAGACCATGTAACAAACACAAGATCGCCACCGTTACAGCTGTCCGCCATGTGTATTCTTTTTGCTCGTCAGGGGGCAGGGTCGGAGCTCGAGGGAAGAAAACAAGGAATAGGAAAAGTCTAGAAAGATCAGCGACTGTCTCATTGTAACTGGTGCGAGCTTACATGATGCAAAAGGAGAACCATTGTACGCCGAGCTGCGCAATGCCCAGAAGGCCTGCCGCACATTCAAATGTGCTGACGAGTTTACAGCAGGCTACATCTGCTCGAGAGGCCGGCAAAACTAGAATATTCGCGAACGCGCTTGTACTCGAGGTTGTCCCGAGAAGGATGAAGAATGGTGAGATGCCTTCGGATGTGCCTCGGGAGATAATTCGATAATGTTGGGGGAGGTAAGATATGAGAATACCAAGGAGAAGCAAGCTGTGTTGCGGGTCAGGTGCTGTCTCAAGCCATGTGTGTTATGGTTACTCACATCGATAATGCAAGATTGAGGTAACTCGGCGCCTGGAGCTTCTCACACCGGCTATTGGAAGAATCGGTCGTTAGACCATTAAAGAAGTCCATGGCAGAGGGTATGATGAAGCTCCAGAGAAAGTTCGCGAGAGGATGAAACGAAAAGGCGTTTGAAAGTTTGTTTGGAAGTGAAGCATGCGTAGAGATGTTGACGTTGCTGGCTAGGCAATACCGTCCGAAACCTTTCCCCGGATCCAGCCCAGCGGAAGCTAACCTTCCAGAGCCGGCGCTAGCGCTGCCCCTGTCAGGCCCGCTGTTCTCGATTCCAGAAGTCATTCTGTCTTGAACCGACATTCTGATGAGAAAAAGTAAATCAATCCGACAGCTACAATTGAAGACTGTCTATCATTAATCATGGCTCTTTCTTCGTCTGACACACCCAACGTACCAGAAGACTCCATCGAGCCCGAGCCCGTCCAACCAGTTAATGACTCGACATCTCCCGATCCTAGAGAAACTACGATGCCACCAGGAGATCCATATCCTGATGGTCGTACACCTGCTTCGCTGGCATTGAAGGCAGGACTCGACGCCAGGCGAAAGGAGAGGGCTAAGAACAAAATATCCAAACCTGAAGATGAGAGCGACAATGCTGGCGAAATAAACAGTTATTGCCACTCAGCCCTATCAATCACGCAAGTTTAGCTACTGCCGCTAGCCCCACTTTTGTCAATTGCCAAATGATCAAGCACTTTTTTTCCTTTGTATACTCTTTAATTCTACTTAATAGGGGCATTCGAGAACTTTAGTATTCTCAAGGCATGGACATAGATGCCCTGTCTAATAGAGACGTGACCCTGAAAGGGAACCATGAATTGGAGTTCAAAAACACTGCGGGGTCCGTCGAGGAACCCTACGAACCACCTCGAAATTCTTCTCAAGGGCAAGGATGGAATGATGTAAGTCCTAGGAACTGCCAAGGGCCGCCTCCAGATGGCGGCACCCGGGCTTGGCTTCAAGGTAAGTCCAACGACTTCATAATGTTAGTATCCAACTGACCGCGATAGTGCTCATGGGACATCTCCTGAACGTCAATTGTTGGGGGTATATAAATTCCTATGGTATCTTCCAAGCCTACTACCAAGAGACTCTCAATCTCCCCGCATCTACAGTATCATGGACGGGCAGTGTTCAGATTTTCTTCTTAATGTTCATTGGAGCATTTTCTGGGCGAGCTCTCGATGCAGGTTTCTACCGCCACACTTTGATCGCCGGATGCTTTCTTCAACTTCTAGGAATCTTCTCAGTCTCGTTCGCAACTCAGTACTGGCAAATCTTCCTTTCTCAAGGTATTTGTCAAGGCTTGGGGACAGGACTTATCTTCTGCCCTACGATAAGTCTTGTCTCGACTTACTTCCAACGACGACGTATGTTCGCAATATCGCTAGTTGCTTGCGGAGGAGGCACTGGTGGAATCATCTTTCCCCTTCTAGCTCAGAAACTGCTTCCGAGAATCGGATTTCCATGGACGATTCGAATCATGGGATTTGTGGTCCTGTTCAACGTCATTATGGTCATAACACTTGCTAGAACACGACTACCGCCACGACCATCTGGACCGTTCTTGGAGAAAGCTGCCTTCAAGGAGATGCCATACCTATTGTACACTATTGGCACATTTTTTGTGCTTTGGCCAGTGTATTATGCTTATGGTTATGTTAGTCATTCATTTCTTCCTTTACTCGAGTCAAAGCTAACATTACCAGATCAACATCTTCGCAACAAGTATAATCCACACGACCTCGTCAACCAGCCTCACCATCCTCTTAATATTCAACGCCGTCGGTATTCCGGGTCGTATTATCCCAGCTCTTCTAGCAGATCGCATCATCGGTCCTTTAAACACATTCATCCTCCTCAGTATTATCTGTGCCTTCCTCATATACGTTTGGCTAGCAGTCTCCTCCTTTGGTGGCCTCGTTACATTCGTAGTAATCTACGGATTTATGAACGCTGGCGTGCAAGCAATATTCCTGGGCAGTGTGTCTAGCTTGACCAAGGATTTGAGTAAGATGGGAACAAGGGTGGGCATGGTGCTTAGCGTTGTAGCTTTCGCTTGCTTTACTGGTGGTCCCATTGCGGGCGCGTTGATTGATAGGATGGGAGGAGAGTTTGTTGGGGTTTGTATATTTGGAGGAACGTGTATGGCTCTTGGGTCAACGATCTTGATTGGTGCTAGAGTGTCAGAAACGGGGTGGATTTGGGGAAGAAAAGTGTAGATGCATTAATTGATTTCAAGCATTGGATCAATCCAGGAATAGATAAATCTCAAAGTGTTGCCGGATTGCCCGTATACTGCTGAAGCCTTCTGGGCCAACCAACCATAACCTACTTTCTTCTGCAGCTCACAAGATAAGAATCAAATTTCGTCTTGACACGCAAAGTTCCATTTGGGTATAATTTCACTTATGCTATGCTCAGAAGATCTTACTCAGAACTCTCTTCACCTGCTCAGGTTGATCTTCAGGTTTCCTCTTTGCCGCTACCGTCGTCTGCTTGAAATGCCGCGGTCGTTCAGCCTTCTTTGCATCCTTCTTCGAAATCGTTGCTTCAGCTGTTCCAACACCGCTTTCACCATCTTTTCTCCTCTTGGCGGCCTTCTTCGCCTCTATAGTCTCCAGCATCTTCGCTCTCTCAACATTCTGCACAAATTCCTTGTTCTCTTTCGTAGTCTTGCTGATCTCTGCCCTCATCCTGCTTGCTCTCTCGGCGTTCTCGGCAGCGATTTGCTCTGTCAGGTGGTTCCATTTGAAACCCTTCAGATATAGCAAATTCCACACATCATCGTGATAGTATGTGCCTTTCTTTCCACCAATGGTCTGCGCGTTGAGTAGCTCACAAGCCTGTTTTGCAGCGGTTTTGTTCACAAACCTGTTAAAGTTATTATTATATTGTTTTTACTTATAATCATTTTGTTTATAATTATTACTCAACCCAGCCATCGACAAATGATCTTTTCTTGTTGCCTCCATTGCGCACTCGTCGGGTATGTGAAGTTGGATCTTCTGGTGTAAGGAATATGCGATTGATTGCACCATATGGTTCGAGTAGCGATCGGAGTTTCGAAGGTTTCATGAAAGGTGGTATTCGGGATAAGTAGACCACGCCGGACTTTTTGATGGCTGCTTCTGTCGCAACGAGGTTCTTCTTCGTGAGCGGCTTGGAAACGCCTGGGAGTTCTGCAATTTTGTTTTTCCTTGGGGCGCTTCCTTCAGCATCTTTGGTGTCCTCGTGCTCGATGTGCTCTCCGTCTAATTTCTCATCCTGGTCTGCTTCCTCGTCCTCGCTGGCATCGCTTTCGACCTTCCTCCGCTTCACACTCCTCCCGCCTTTCTGCAGATCCTCATCCTCGGAGTTGTATCCTTGGCTTTGATCGTCTTCGCTCTCATCTGCTTCGAGAAATTCGTTGTGCTTTCGAGTCGCCATGTTGATGGTCGTGCAAGTGGTAGTTGAAACTTTTTCGAGGTTCTTTGAAGTTGAAAAATTAAAGTTTGGCGATAGCGGACCACCCCCTGTAACTCGATAAGATTAGCGGGGCACGTCACTGTACCCTTTCGTCCCAATTTCATCCCACTGTTTTTTGAAAACTTTCTCTTCACAACACACATTTGGGATCCTGCACTGAAAATGTCCGTGGAAACAATCACTACCATCTCCCCAACTACCAACAAGCCAGTCGTAACTCGAAATGGCATTTCTTCGTCCGATCTCGAGTTGGTTCCAAAAGTGGCAACCGAAGCTTTCCTGAGCTTTCGAAAGACATCTCTGGCGGACAGACAAGCTATCGTCAAAAAGGCCCTGAAACTACTTGATGACAAGCAGAATGAACTTGCTAAGGAGCTCACAGAGCAAATGGGTCGTCCAATTGCTTACACTGCGAAAGAGATCACTACAGCTGTTAAGAGAGGAGAGTACCTACTCAAAATTAGTGAGGACACATTCAAGGATACAGAAGGGGAGGCCGAGAAGGGTTTCAAGAGATTTATCAAAAAAGTGCCTGTTGGGCCAGTGCTTATTCTCTTCGCATGGAATGTAAGTCAAGGCTGTGCTTATTCTGCTCATCGCTAACCTCTGGAAACTCCAGTACCCATATTTGATCCTTGTGAACTCTCTTATTCCTGCACTTCTTGCAGGAAATTCGGTGATCCTCAAGCCTTCACCACAAACACCTACTATAGTGGAGCATATTTCGTCCATTTTTCTAGAGGCTGGACTTCCTCAGAACGTCATTCAATACTTCCACTGCGGATCGCCTCTCATCATCGAGTCGATTGTCAGGGACCCGAAGATTGCTCTCATATGTTTCACTGGGTCCGTGGCAGGCGGCCTGGCTGTTCAAAAAGCTGCCGCAGACAGAGTTGTTAATGTCGGTTTGGAGCTTGGTGGCAAGGATCCTGCGTATATCAGATCAGATGTTGACCTCGCATGGGCAGCAGAAGAAATTGTCGATGGTGCAGTCTTCAACTCTGGCCAGAGTTGCTGCAGCCTGGAACGTGTTTATGTTGACGAAAGCATCCACGACAAATTCGTACAGGAGATTCAAAATGTTCTGAAAAACTATAAGCTTGGAGATCCTTTCGACAAGTCAACACATGTTGGACCAGTCATCTCCAAACGGTCGAAGGAAACAATAGAATCGCATATCAAGGATGCACTGGACAAGGGAGCCAAAGATGCCACCCCGGAGAATGAATCATTTGATCATCCTCTTTCCGAGGGCAATTTCGTCAAGCCGACTCTCCTCACCAATGTCGATCACAGTATGACAGTCATGACTGAGGAGACGTTCGGTCCTATCATCCCCGTCATGAAAGTCAAGGGAGATGCTGAAGCTATCAAGCTGATGAATGATAGCGAGTTTGGTTTGACGGCTTCTATATGGACCAAAGATACGAGCAAAGGGGCAGATTTAGCTGAGGAGGTGGATGCAGGAACTGTTTTTGTCAACAGATGTGACTTCCCTAGCCCAGTAAGTAACCAGGGATTTGGCTAGATGCAGAATATTGACCACAGCAGGATCTTGCATGGACCGGCTGGAAGAACTCCGGAAAAGGCCAGACACTCAGCAAATATGGATTTGACCAGTTCGTCAAGCTGAAGTCTTTCCACATCAAAGATTATCCCAAATGAGGAAGACTGATCACCCAACTTCCATGCCATCGGCGACCAGACACTCAGCCCCAGCAATCTGCAGCAACACGAGGTCTCGGGTATCTTGCGTTACCATCAACAGCGAAATAGACAAGCCCAATGAATCTCGAATCCAAAATTTATGTCTCGTGTTGACCTCATTTTCCGCCATGTGTCCAGACATCTGAAACACCTTGTAGGCCGCCACTGGCTTTTCAGAACGTAAGATTGAGCGGTGAATTGGTATCAATACACAGGAAGCCTCGAGATTCAATGACAGATACATGGTTGCACGTGGTTACAGAATACTCCTGATCCGTGGACTAAGCGTTCCCTTGCCTTCTCGTGATTGGCCCTGATGACGACGCCATCCCTTAGACAGGAACGATGGGTTCACGACATACACCTTGCTCCTGGATAGGGACAAGTTTTCGCAGGGTAATGTGTTACAAGATAAGGTACTTCTTTTGTAAATTTCCTTGCATTCTCCGCGTCGTTCCTCCTTGGCCTCTAGAAGACTTGGCAACCACGTCGATCGATATATCTCCGACGCCTTTTCATCCTTCAGAGTCGCGTCAAAATTACAACGGGTCGATCCACTCCCGAATAACTCGTGTGAGTCATTTGTGTTACGGTCGTGGACTTGATAGCTACTGAATTCGTCAACATTCCACGCTTCGTCGGGAGACATCAGCCACGGCAACCGGATTTCCTGCCGCAACCAGCAGACTGAATCATTCCCCGAGGGCGTGCATTTCTCCGTGATATTGGAGAATGGTGGGCATGGCGCCACACATTTGTTCCTATTGTGTGACTGACTCTTCCTAATTTCTTGTCCTGTGATATTGTGTTGCCCCTAGCAGCGAAAAACTTCCTCAGCTTCTCTCGAAAGCTTGATACTTATATCTTTGGAACTCCCATACTATGCGGAGTTCGAGTGCTTTTCACACCGATCCAACTTCACATCACAGTCCTTCCTGGTGGCCTTCGTTCTTACTGTCCTTGCCGCATCCATTCTTTTGTTCTGATTTCAATTCGTTCTTCAGCAAGCGCGTCCTCTCAGCCCTTTTCTATATACAGTCGTTCCAATATCCATTTATATTAGCAGCAAGTCTCCTTGTCTTTTACACACTCGCCGACAGCCCCTCAACCATTTCGATTATCAAAAAACTTGTCAAACTTCTAAAAATGCTTCCCTGTTCGAACATCTCCGACAACATATGCAAAATCGGCAATCGATGTCTCGAATCCTTAGGCTTCAAGTCAAAACCAAGACCTAAGCTAGAGATCGTGCGTAGCTATCAGAATAATCTATCGAGGAGAGCTTGCTGACAAACTCCAGAGCTCCCCTTTTAACTTCAAAGAAGGACCAGCAATTCACTTCCCCGGTTACAGCGAAGACGAGTATGTCCTCAAATCTAAATTGATCTGCGGATCCTTACTAACTCCTAGCAGCATCTCACTCATGCGCGAGAAAGCCATTGCCTCAACGGCTATCGTCGAAGCTGAGGACGGAGACCTCGAACAATTCGAACAATACGACCTCTCGAGACGCGATGGTGCTCGATCGAGAGCTAGCTCTTACAGCTGTGGATTTGGAGGACGGGTCATATCTCATGCTCGAAGGGTTAGCAGGGGTCGTTCACATTGAAGGAATACTATTGCTTGTTTGGACCATATCAAAGACATCTTTGGGAGATCCCAGACTGAATCATAGCTGTCCAAACCTTTTGTTTAATTAATATTCTGGAAGTCCCCAGAGTCTGAGGACATTTCGAAAAGCATTCCATTTCTAGAAACCTTCCATCATGCTATTCACATTTTTATTTGCGCAGAATTTGAAAGTCCCACAGTTCCTGGACGATTATTCTGGTCGGATCCACTCATTAAAGGCTAGACATTCTACTTCCACTGACCCGCCCAAACGGCGGTGTAAGCAGGCTTCCACTCCATGCAATAGCAATTTGGTCCATGTTGAACCTCATAGGCCGACTTAGCCATTGATACCCTATACATTGCGTCCAAATGCCTCTTTGCTTCGTCCCGCTTCTCGATCTCCTGAAAGCGGAGTTAGCCGCACGTTACTTTTGAATTAGGTCGGGAATACGTACCTCGATTTTTGCAAGAGTCTCGTCGGCTTGGGCGCCACCAGCAGGAGCAGAGACGGTCATGAGAGCTGCCATGTGGGAAGGAACTTTATCGCCGTATTTGACCGCGTAACGAACAGAGTCATTGCGCTCGGCCAGCATTTTCTCTTCCACAACGTGCTTCTGTCCATCGACGATGCCTCGCCACTTGTTTTGATGCTTCTTCATAGCCGCTAGGTAGATCGGAGAGTCTTTCTTCACCTATATAAATTAAGTTAGTATGCTTGTCGCAGAAGGAAGCGGCACGACTTGAAAGCAAGAGAAAGTCCCAACTTACGATACCCTCTTTGACCAGTCTGTGAATGTTCTTTAACTCCTCAGTCGTCTCGGATTCTGTAAGTCGGTCGCTGAAGAAGGGAATTGCAGGCTCCATAGCCAAGGAGGCCATGTTGCGGTGGATATCTTTTGTGTCCATGACGTGAGTTGAATTTGTCTGCGAGCGAATGGCGCGCTTCGATCTGGAAAAGGTTGTTTATTTTGTACTAGCGTGCGAGGATTCATGGTGAATTTGAGTCGGTTAACCTGTTATTTTAAATTAGCAAAGTTGAATCTTCCAGAGCTTTTCGCGACTTTACATTGATTATTGTCAGTATGGGCTTTACCCGACTTATCACTTTCGGCATTGTCTGGAAAGCAGATTTGTGGTAAGCCAGGATGAATGTAGATAGGTTCTTGGGTGTTTAGTAGTAGAGAATGTCCTGATAGTTCACCAACACTGGGATTGGCGAATCTGGGACTTGTTGAGATTGTCCAGCTACTCGACCAACACTTGAACTCTGTGAATGTGGGGGGACTTGTTGAGTCGTGTTGTTTCTCGAAGCAAGACGTTTGTAGAAGTCATTTGCAGGATTGTAGTTGTCTGAGAAAAGTGTCAGTAGATATTGTAAACAAAAGTCGCAGAATTCTTTGGGGTGTTATTCTTACCAACTTGTCCAGACGGGTCACCTTCTTTCAAATCCTTCAGGAAAGAAGCCCAATCTCCACAAGCCTCGTGCTCTGGGATGGGCCAGACAAAGCCTGGCGGCGGTTCCAGCTCCATCGTCGTTTCATTGTATGTCATTGGCGCAAAACCTTTGACAAAACCATTTTCAATGATTATTGGAACAACTCCAGGTACATGTACTGTGTAGTTCTGGACATTAGTCTGTTCATCAAAGTTCAAAAGTGAAGAAGTGACTCCGCTATCTGGAATAGGATTAGTCAAGCACAGGCGCAGTTGAGATAAAAGCACTTACCGTTTGATCCGCTAACCGCGCTATCAACTGCGCAACAACTATTGTCTTTGCTTTGTTATTAAGAAGCCATTTCTCTTGTCAAAGAAGTTGTAAGTTTTCAAAGCTTAACATGACAAGAAATGTCTTCTTAAATACCTCGAAATACAAGCGCAATCTATTGTCGTCTGATCCGAAAGCCGCTAATTAGACGAGGATAAAGTTGGCAATGGCTTGGTAGAAGCTTAATCGATAAAGCATGAGTTTGAAAGCTGCTGTTAGATGAGAACATAGCTCGCAATAGCAATAAACTAGTAGACTTCAAATTAGCGTTAGTTTGGAAGCCGATAATGGGCGGACAAAGAGGCTTGCAATTGCAACAACTTGGCAAAAGCTCAAATCGAAATAGATCGAGTTGAACAACCTTTAATTATACAAGGACGAGGTTAGCAATAGCGAGCAAAGACTTAGTAAATCAGAAACTCACTTCCTTTCGACATAAGCTTTATCAGACAGGAACAAGACTAGCAATAGCAATGACTTAGGAAATCGGAAGCTTAGTTTATTATGGTGTATATTTAAAGAACGCTTAACAGACAAGGACAACGCTAGGGATAGCTATGACTTAGGAATTCAATCTATCATAACATGCATTTGAAAGGCGTTGATTACACGGGGGCCAAACTCCCATTAAGCCAGTCAGGATGGACTTGCGAACCAAGCTATTGTTTTGTAATTCAAGATGGTTATTGACTAGTCATTGGAAAATGTGTGGGTGTTTTAAAGCTATTGCAGGATGGCGCAAGCAGCTCTAAGCAAGGCTGACACGTGACTCTCAATTGCGAGACAGGCAAAGAACATGCCAGTATGCTAGGATTGACAAAGCTAGCAATCTACATTTATGAAACAGAAACGGAGAAAGAATATCATTACATTGCTAAAGAGTGAATACAAGGCTCGAAAGTGAAGAGCCATCACAAAGCAAGCAAAGAGCAGGACACAATAGACTATGACAAAGACTATGAATTTAAGAGCTACTTCACAGCAGTATGTCTAAGTTGTTGCTAAGCTAACAAGAAAGAACAAGTCCGGCAACTCCAACTAGACTTCAAAGAGCAGCGGCCAACAATTACAAGTTTCCAGTGGTCTTAAGATGCCCTCAAGTTAACAGCAAAATAGCTACACCAGCGCACATGCTAAAGACGAACATATGGTACAGATCACTGATCACTTTTTAACGTGGGATAATAAACATATGGCAGAAAAATGTTTCAACAGGTGGCAAAGATTTAGAACAAGAAAGGCGGAGTGGACATCATTTGACCTCTTGGAAGACAGACTTACTGATGAATTTCATGACACTAATTTCCGGCTGGTGTGGGACCCAGAATGGCTTCGGATGGAGGACACATTTTCCCGCTCATATGATGAGAGTACGAAGACGACGAATATATAAGTCAATCTAAGGAAGCGATGCTTCCTTCGAGGTTATGCCAAACCATAAGCTTTACGGCTCCGACGTCTTGGAGGTGTCATTTCAGCATGCTCGCACTGCCGCCCAAGAGCAGGGCTATATTACGTCGACATTGGACAGTCTTCCAACCAATTTCTGCCAGTAATATCAATAAAGCTGAGCTCGACTTCCACTACGATTATGGGAGATCCTTTTATTAAGAATGACGCATTTTCGAATGAAATGTCAATCGAAGTAGCCACTGGCTAGTGATAAGTTGTAGATGCACTCTTGAAACCTGATGAAAACACTCTGACATGTGTTCTTATCTTGAGTTGTTCCTCGATTCCAAGTTGGGCGCTGGTCTGGGCCTAAAATAAATCCAGCATTTCTGACATCAGTGCGACAGGGCTGTTATAATTATGTACGAAAGACTGTAAAGAGGAATCTTGTGGCGAGTGAACACTGATAGACCAACGTCGCAGTTCGAGTCCATTACACAGAAAATCGTCAAAGGGTTTAGGTCAAAATATGCTGTTGAATGTAGATTCGGAGGTTCTCAGTGATTTAGCTCATCCGATATTGAATTCGCTCGCTACTGCCATATGCTCCTTCATCTTCTGCTTCATTCTCTTAGCAGCAGAATCGTTCAAAGATGGAAGGTCCAAATCCAGTTTCCTCTGCTTCCTGACTCTTTCGCCTTCCGGTGCCTTCTCCTCCACTTCTCCCCTCTTTGCCTTCCTAGCTGCCACACTCCTATCCGCCTTAGTCATCTTTGCTGGTCTCAAACCAGGCACCTTGATACTGCCAGGCTTGTCTCGTAAGGCAAATGCTTTTGCAAGATGCCCTAGATGCAAAGTTTGCATGTTGAAAATATGCCTCTCATTTGCAACATGGGTGGCATATGCTCTGATATGACTCTGGAAGCCACGACGGGCCATCTCGAGATACTTCGGAGAGTCTTGTGACCATCTTTCCACTTCGAGTTGCCACTCTGTAGCACGATCTTCCCACTCGCGACCCGTACCTCCGAAACCCTTCCTCAGCAAATCCTCAGCCGTATGATGGGTTAGGGCTTTCTTGCCATCTTTATATCCAGAAGCGAGAATGGAGACATACTCTTCCTCTTCACCTGGCAGAAGGAAAATGAGAGCCCGACCGTCCTTTCCAGCTCTTGCAGTTCGACCCACTCGATGCAAGTGGTCTTCTGCACTGAAAGGAGGATCATATTCAATAACATAGTCGACATTCGGCATATCAAGACCACGCGACGCAACATCAGTACAAACCATAACACAAGGTTCAGCTGACTCGGTGAAAGCTTTGAGTGTGGCTGTTCGAATGTTCTGTGCTAGTGAACCATGAAGCTTGCAAAGAACGACCGGATTCGTTTTGCTTGAGAAGGCGGTGCCATGTGCGATTGTATCCTTTGTGAGGTCAGTCTTGGTGAGAGGTGGAGCTTCAGCAGCGTTCTCTTCATCCTCCTCCGACACCTCCCAAGGACGGCTGAACAGAGAGAAGTGAAAATCGACTGAGTCTGCGCAAGAAATGAAGACAATAGCTTTCATGACAGAACCTCTTCTGGCAAATGCACGCTTCAGAATTGCCGTCAAAGTGACGAGACGTAGCTTTGCGGGAACGACAGCATACGCCTGTTTGAGTTGTGCGGGAGCTGAGAAGGCCTTTTCATCGACTTCAACTCCGTCTGTGTCGTTTCTCGTGGCCTCGATATCTGATGGGTCCGCTTGAATATGAACAGCGTCTTTCAAACTGATTTCGCCTAATCGTTGAACGTTCATCTTCATCGTAGCCGAGCAGAGTATTGTAACTCTGCGACTTGGTAATGCTTTGGTGTCCAAACCATTGATCCTATCCCGAACAGCTGACACCGGTCGTCTCCCAATTTTCTCCACGATGCCTTTGATCTCATCCTCGAATCCTAATTCCATAAGTCGATCACCCTCATCAAGTACGAGCCATCTAACAGTGTTGACCTTCAGCACTTCAGTGTTATCCAAATGATCTGCTAAGCGACCAGGAGTCGCAATCAGGATGTTCACACCCTTCCGCAATCTAGCCTTTTCGGATTGTTTGCTTTCTCCACCAATGACAGTAGTTCCGACAATCCATGGTGCGCATCGAAGCAGCTTCTCAAGGACACTTGCTATCTGTTTACAAAGTTCTCGAGTAGGTGTAAGGACAATAGCAAAAAGACCAGAATCTCTGTGCACTTTCACATCGTCGCTACTCATAGCCAGGATTCGTTCCACAATGGGTAGCAGATATGCCAAGGTCTTCCCAGAGCCTGTTTCTGCTTGTATGAATGCATCGCTGTCGTCCTTGATCATCTCAGGTATTGCCGCCTTCTGAATCGCCGTCGGAGCCTTCATGTCGAGCTTTGTCGACAGATGTGCAGCCAGCCTTCTTGACAAGCCTAATGCTGTGAATGTTTCCATTTCCTCTGTAAGAGGCGCATTGGATGGCTTGGCAGGTTCTACCTCTTCCTCAGGTTCTTCGAACTTGGTCTTTGCGGAGGGGTTGAATGAGAACAACGAGGAGATGATCTGATTTGGCTTTCCACTCTCTGTCTGGTGGCCTCCATTGGTGAATCCTTGGCTAGCATTGCCTCTACTTTCAATGCTTCCAAGCGGTAGTTTTCCGGACACGAAAGCTGATCTTGTTTCTTCTGGGAAAGTTGTGCTTCTGTTCCCACCAATTTTTATGCTCCCAGGAGGGAGTTTTCCAGATACAAAAGCTGGCCGTGTCTCCTCCGGTATTGTTACGCTTCGACTTGGACCACCAATCTTTATGCTTCCTGGAGGCAGTTTTCCTGATACAAAGGCCGGCCGAGTCTCCTCTTGTATGGGTACACTTCGTTTCGGACCACCAATATTTATGCTGCCAGGCGGGAGTTTTCCAGAAATGAATTTCGCAGTGTCTACATTTCGTCCAGTTTCACTGTCCACTCTCTGCCTCTTAGGTGCCCTTGACTCGGTACTGGGTCCAATATAGTCCTCCACAGCGACAGTATGCCTGTTCTCTTTGAAAAGTTCTCTCGTGGAGGGGTTCGACGGCTTGCTGATTCTCTTCTCCACGATCCTTTTTGCTGCCAATCGGTCCTTCCATCTTCCACCTTGAAACTTCTGCTTCGGAAGTAATGGCGCATCCCCAATCTCAAAATTCATGAGCATGCCATCGTCCGTCATTTTTGCTGGTTGGATTTCACCGAATCTCGTATCGAGCTCGAACATTTTTTTGGCTGAGGATTTTCTTTATCGATGATAGTCGGCACGGATTATCAATGTTCCCCTCATGGAAGCCTTACCGCTTTGGGACTTAGTGATATTCATGTCAGAATTGCTTCCAGGACTCGAACTTCGCTGTAGTAACTATCATGATCCATATCGACTGCTGCCTTCAGCATGGACCCTGAGAGGGCCATTTTCGATCCTCTTGGTTACTCTCGTTATCAATTGTGACTCATTTTCATCATGGCTTTCAAAATCACCAAGATGCCGCTCATTCAGGGCCCCAAATTGAGCTCCTCGAAGCTCTTCAGCTACGCCCGATCCTTTTCTACCTCTGAGATTCTGCGAGCACGAATCAGGGACACGATGATCCCCAATACAAGTATCAGAGTGTTCCGCGAGATTCCTGCGCTTCGTCAATGGCGTCGCAAACAACTTCTCGACTACCGATCCGTTGGTCTTGTGCCCACCATGGGAGCCCTGCACGAAGGCCATTTGTCGCTCATTCGTATCGCAGCCAAAGAGAATTCGTCTGTTGTTGTCAGTATCTACGTCAATCCGACTCAATTCGGTGTTCACGAGGATCTGGATAGCTATCCTAAGACATGGGAGAAAGATGTGGAGATGCTCAAAGATCTTGATAGAGAGCTTGCCGCTGATGGTGGGAATCTGGGCAAGATTGCTGCCGTTTTTGCGCCGACGACGAACGAGATGTATCCGAGTGGACGACCTAGCCAGGAAATCGATGGCAAAGGAAGTTTCATCACAATTACACCCGTTGGAGAAGTCTTAGAGGGTGCAAGTAGACCTACTTTCTTTCGAGGAGTAGCTACTGTTTGCATGAAGTTATTCAACATTGTCACACCGGAAAAGGTCTATTTTGGACAGAAAGATGTTCAGCAGACAGTTGTCATCAAGAAAATGGTCAAGGATTTCTGCTTGGATACACAAGTGGTTGTTGGAAACACAAAGAGGGAACCAGATGGATTGGCATTGAGCTCGAGAAATGTTTATCTCGGTGCAAGGAGAAGGAATGTTGCTACCATCCTCTCGAAAGTCTTGAGAACAGCCCAGACTGGATATCTTCGAGGGAAGCGGTCGAGAGAAGAACTTCTGGGACCTGCAAACGAGTTGGCCAAGTTGTTATTGAAGGAGCAATTCCAGCTGAAGCCTGAAGAGCGAGTTCAGTTCGAAATGGATTATGTCTCTTTGGCAGATCCAGAGACCATGCAAGAAGTCGATGAAGTTGACGAGGCGAGAGGAGCAATCCTGAGTGGAGCTGTCAAAATGCTCCCTGTCGAATCACCACAACCTGGAGAAGATCTAGGCTTAGCTGGTGGCCCACCAGTGAGGTTGATTGACAACATCATCCTCAAACCTGTTACGAAATAATTTTGTACATACCCATTTGGATAGGAAAACATGCATGAGAAACTACGAGTCAAAATATTCTCATTTCTAGGTCTCTGTTTTATTGTTCGTGTTCAAGACTCTCGGATTGCATGGAACAGTTTCCATGATCTGGAGGTGCTGCTTGTTCTGATTACTTTCTATCGCACCTTAATTCCACAACACATCCATGCCAGCGTGTCATCAAGACATTTTCTTCCACTATGACAAGATGTCCAACAAGCCCAGATCGCTCAATCTGGCTTCATGATCCTGTCAATCTCGACTGTCGTCTTGGCTTCCTCCCGGACATCTGAGCCTTTGTTGTTGTTTCCAAATTATTATTTTGTCTCGTCACACATACGAGAACCCGGCTTCCGGAAAAAACACCAAAATTTGCTACGAAGTCCTTCTCTTCTCCGTATCATTGTAGCCACTATCATCATCATACAGCACGTCAGCCATAAAAAAGCTTATTCTTTCCCATCTACTGCGACCCTTTTGTCAGAACCCTTTTGCCGGGGCTATCCAATCCCCACTACACATCCATCTGCACCCAGCACACTCATCACCCTCTGCACCCTTCTCACCCGTCCTAAAACCCTTCTTCCTACCCTCCCCTACCAAACAACTCCCGCTATAATGACCTTATCTTCATCCATCTTCCTTCCCTCCCTTCCGCGATCCTTAGATCTACGATCTATGGAACGGGAGACAAGTCACAGCTGGCGATGACTGATTTGCTGCAGGCGCGAGTTTGGTGATCACTACACTGGGGAAAGGTTAGGAGTGTGCGTGCAGGTAGGAAGGGAGAGAGGGAGGAAGAAACGCACCGAGCGAGGGGAAGGAGGAGAGATGCTGTGATGAGGAGGAGCATTGGTTTGGGGATTCGGATGCGCTTTTGTTTCAACTAAGAAAGAGCAGAATCAAGAAGAAACAGAGAGAGGAGTGGATTAATGGGTTCTGGGTGAAGTGATGTATTCATTTTTTGGGGGATATTCTATATATCTGGAGTGTCGAATCTTGAACGCCGAATATATCGCCCGGTTGAGACATTCAGATACCCCTTCAATGTCTTTCTTCACACATTATTCTTATCGCAAGTGAACTGAAACCTCAAAAATCACGACTCACCAAAAAAAAAAATACTCATGAATTCATCTGTTGTCATAAATTTCGAACCTAAAGACAAGCGCATGCAGTGCCCATTGATCCATCCAAGAACACTGACTGTGCCGCATCCTGCTTACTACCCCCAAATCCCACACCACACCAAACCAACCATCTTACCTCAGACGCATCGCACTGCGCCGCCAACCAAATCAGGCAGTGACACAACATCACTGTTCGGCAGGTTCGGCGACCGACCTTACGGCACAGGATGGATGCCATATAATACGTTCGTTCGGTTGGTGTTCACAGTAAGCTGCAAATCTTTTTGAGAGTTGGTGACTGTGAGTGAATGAGTGAGTGACTGGTCTACTTAAGTGTCATATATACCCCGCGAAAGGATGTGAGATTGTTTTTACCTGAAGAGAAGAAGAGAGGGACATATTTTTATATCGGATTTGCTTCATCTTGGGTCGTTATTCTTGTTCGACCGGATCGGATCGTTTCTCTTACCTACACTTCCCTCCTCGAGACCGGATCCGAGATACAGACTTTGGAACATTCGTCATACATCATCTTCTTCTTCGATATACAGAGGCCTCCCTTCGGACGACTTTCGACGGACTACTCATACGGATAAAATTCGACGGACGACGATTAACACACGTCTTCGACTTCTGCCTACAACGAATTAGAAATCCCATTCCAGCACACTCCATCAACCTCGACCATATACTTTACCTACCTACCTCCCGCACTCAATCACAACAGCAAACTCACTTCCTCACCCCACAAACTCTTCCACAACCAACGACCAACAACCAACAACCCACCGCCCTCAAAATGGGCAACCACCCCTCCACCACCCGCTCCTCCAGGTCCACCCCCTCATCCACATCCACACCCCGCTCATCAACCTTCTCCTCACCCCGCTCATCACGCACCTCAACCCCCCGCTCCTCAACCTTCTCCTCCTTCTCACCCCGCACCCCCACCTTCCCCAAACCAGTAGCAACCCGCACCCGCTCCTGGCTCTCCTCCACCTCTTCTCGCTCCTCATCCTCCACATCATCCCCCACTCTCTCCCTGTCCCTCTCTCCAACCACCACCACGGCCACTGCATCTGGAGAGGAGGAGGAGGACGAATTCACACCCCCCACCACCGACGACCGGGAATACGAGGTTAAGCCGAGGCCGTTGAGGCTTGGGTATCCTTATTATGAGGACGTACTGGTACGTTAATCCTATCCTATGCCCTTCCTAGCTGGGGTGATGAGTGAATGAGTGCTAATGGATTAGTGGGAAGCTGAGTTAGCGCGACGGAGTAAGTGCGTGAGTCCGAAGAGGAAGGAGAGGAGGAGACGGGAGGTTAGGGGGGGACTTGGGGGTGGAGTTGAGTTGAGTGATAGGAAATGAGTTTGTGGCGTTTTTGGGGTTGTGAGTTTATATAAATTGGATGGATGGTGACGGAAGGAGTCGGCGAACATTTTGGGGGATATATCTCGGTGGATTGATTATGGGGTGAGAAATCATGCAACCTCCTATTACGGAGAGGGAGGGAGGGAGTTCAAGGAAAGAGTGAAGATTCAAGGAGTCAGGCGAACACACAGAGACGAGACGACAGAGACATATACCAAGCCCTCACTCAGGCTATTGATATTTATCGTAATATTACACTTTGATGAATTATCCAGCCTAGCACGGGACTATACCATCCTTCTCATGATACGCCCCAACCGTATTGACCAGATACCTTCTTCTTTCTTCTAGAGTTGAGATTGTTCTTTTTTCCTCCATACCTTTGCAAAAAAACTCCCACCCCATACACCAATGCAAGAAATCCCCATTCCCTTCGCTTTAGTGAAAAAGAAAACCAAACAACGCCTCAAGCTCAATGTTGGTACAAAACAACAGAGCGATAATTTTATGCAGACGGACTGACAAAGGAAATAGAATGTTTTCTTCTCTTCATTAAGGTTTCAACCAGATCGCACGACCCCCTGATACCCAGTTTGTATTCGCAAAGATGTGCAAAGGGCACGGGTATCATTGACAAAGGAAAAAGTATGCAGAAATCATCTATAGACAGCTCCGTAGAGTGCAAAATAGACAATTAGAAAGGTGGAAATGGTATGCGAGAAACTTCCATCTCAACGAAGGGTATTTAGACGGTGTTCTCAGCGTTACCACCTCCGAGTAGTTCGAGAATCTTGTTGGATACAGCGCCAGGATAGCCTCTGCTGAGCATTTCTTGAACAACATTCTTGGCGCTGGCTCGGTCTTCGACGGCGAGGTAAGCTCGGGTCATGGCTTCGTATGTGCTTGGCTCTCTCTTCTCGCGGCCGACACGAGAAAAGATGGACTTGGCTTTGTCGATGTTCATCTCATTGGCCCAGCCGTGAATGAGAGTATTGGCAATATATGGAGTCATTTCAACACTGCGAGTAGCCATATCTCGGAGAACCGGTTCGGTATCGACGACACGATGGTTGGCAACCATAGACTCGAAGAGGGCTTGGTACAGGCAGGCTTGTGGTCGGACTGAGCGATCAGCCATAACGGAATCGAAGACATCACGGGCACCTTCCATATCATGAAGGACGCAGCCCTTGGCGTGGATCAGAGACGAGTAGTGAACGGCTTCGGGCTTTTGACCAGTGCTGCGAATGACGTCAAGGACGGCTTCAGCGGCGGGCATATCGACAGGTTCCAAGGTAGCATGAGTATCGACAAGAAGCTTGTAGGTGTGATTCGTTGGCTCGATTCCCTTGCTCTTCATGCGCTCATAGTAAGCGAGGACCTTGCCCTTGTCACGCTTCGTAGTCAAGAAGAATTGCATCAAGCTGTTGTATGGAGCTGGTCTGGCTTTATAGTTTGGCATAGACTCCATCTCCTCAAACAGCTCTTCAGCAAACTTCTCGTCACTAACACGGCAGAGAGCATTGACAATGGTGCCGTATGTGACACTGGTGGGGCGGATACCAAGGGCACGCATCTCGGCAAAGTAGAAGAGACAGTCGTCGATACGACGAGCCTTTCCAAGCTTTCCAATAAGCGCATTGTACAGGAAAGACGAAGGTTCAACACCTTCTGTCTTGGCACGGTGGAAGATCTTGACTGCCTCGGTAGCTTCATCAAAGGTCTTGGTCGACTCCTTCAAAGTAGTGATGTACAAACCGAAAGTGTTGGCGGTAGGTGCAGCTCCCATGTCGAGAAGTTCTTGATGATACTGAGCAGCCAAGGTTCGGTTACCGAGTGTAAGACAAGCGCCAACCATAGCATCGAGGATCGATACCCATCCATAGCGGACAACAGAGTACTGTGGAAGCAATGGAATATCGGTTCGGGCCATTCCAAGAATGTCGTGAACCAAATTCATACGCTCCTCTCGTGCAGCGGCGGCTATGAGCTTGGCATAGGTGATATATCTTGGATGACGGCCAGCGCGGCGCATGTTGCGGAATCTACCAAGAGCATCATTCAGACGGGATGTCTTGGCACGAGCGTTGCTTCCCTTCTCAAGTTCGTCGGCAATGAGAGCAGATCCCTTGAAGTCAGTCGAGGCGGCATATGGGTCAAAAGTATCCTCATAAGTTTTTGCAGGATGATATGGAGCTGGAGCGAAGCTGTGTTGGAAAACAGGAGTCTCAGGGACAATGGTTCTGGGATCTGTGATACCACGTGCTGCCATGAAACGGTTGACAAACTCTACACCCTCCTCGATCTCATCATGAAGGTGAGAGTTGGCGTTGACTACACCAGAACGAATGCGGGCGAACATCTGTTCAGACTGGGTAAGGCCTTCGAGGACTTGTCCGGAACCAATCATAGCAATAGCGTACATGGCAGCAGGCTCGATGAAGTTTCGTGTTACGAGCATCTCTGGTCCTGAAAGAATGTGCCAGTATCGCTGAGCAGCTGGGACATCACCTTCTCGAATGCTCAATGCCAACATTGCCATTGCTGGGCGGGCCATATCCTGGAAAGTAGCTGGAATGTGAGCAAAAGCAGCCACTGCTGCAGCCTTGTTACCCCTGTCAGCGGCACGTGTTGCGATCTGGCTCATGGTAACGATCTTGGACGAATTACTAAGACCCTCAGCATAGTTGAGAGCCTCTGCAAGCTCGCCTCGATCCAAGTGACCTTGAACAAATCCATCCTTCACAATGACATCTATAATTGGAGATACCTCTGATGGGCTGGCGTCGAGGATTCTTTCATAGAATTTGATGGCACCGCTGCTTCTGCCAGTCTTGACATAAGCCTTGATCACGGCGGCGTAAACTGTGCCATCTTGTCGATCTGAAAGTTCGATCTTGCCTTGGTCGTGATTGATGGCCATTTGCTTGTACTCGTCGTAGCACTCCACAACGTTGTGTAAGTTGCCGACCTGCGTGAAACCGTGCATCATTGGTGGGAAAGTAGATGATAGCGGAACGATCTTGTTGTTTTCCATGTGTTCATATATGCGGATCATCTCTGAAATTCTGCCAGTCTCGGAACACGCCGAAATGAGTCGATGGTACGTTTCGGGTGGGTACGATCGGTCCTTTCGAATGGTGATGGATGCATCAAACATTCTGATCGCAAGATCGAGATGGTCTGCTTCAGCAAGGATGGCATATTCGTACTCGTTTGAGGCAAACATAAATTTGCCAGCTTCCTCCATACCGCCGAAACGATGTCGCTTCTCCTCCAACAACTGCTTTTGAGACGATACTTCAAGGGTTCTTGAAGCAATCAGATTCAACAAGGTATTGTATGTGGTGGTATTTGGCAACACCTTTCGTCGCAGCATATCTGAGTAGACATCCAGAGCCTTAGGAACGACTTGGATCTGTTCAGCTGGGAGATGAACAGCCGCATCCAACAGGGCATTGTAAGCTGGTGCTGTAGGTTGAATGCCAGCGACCAGCATGGCCTCGAAGACTGCTGGGATCTCGGCATATCGCGCACCCTCAGAGAGCTTGGAAAGATGCTCAGCATAGCTTTGAGATTGGAGATCCGAAACTGTGCTCACCGAGGTAGCTGGAGTGGTTGCAGAGAATCCAGTCTCGGTAGAAGAAGGTGCAGGTGATTGAGCCCGTGCAATTGGAGGAGTTGGAACTCGAGCCGCAACAACGCTTAATTCTGCTTCAAAGATAACCTGGTCATTTCGAGACTGGATCTCCTTGTTGATAGCCGCATCAATCTGGGCGAGTGCTGCTTGCTCCTCCAGACTAATTTCTGCTCTCTTGATATCATCTACCGCGCTCGCACTGTATGCCCTATCCAGGACAGGCTTTGCGGCATCTTCGGCAGATTGGACATTGCTCTTGCCCTCGGCGTCAACCTCAATTAAGGGCTTCCACTCGATGCGTTTAGCAAACTGAAATTGTGTCCATTCCTTCTCTGGTTCACCAGTCGCGTGTTGCTTCTTCCAAGCCTCAAAGTATGCCTCTAAACCTGCATCATTCTTCTCGACGGGGCGCACTTGAGTAACAGTGCTCGAGGACTGGGCGCTGCTGTGAAAAGCATTTTGGAAGTGGTAGCTGGGGTAATGTCCGGCCTTGCTTGCTCGACGATGAAGACCGAATCCGGGTCTGTTGTTAGACGCGTAGACTTGGGGGTGAGTCGCAGCAACGAGAGATTGGGCGTAACCGTGTGTGAAGGTTTTGGGACCCTGACGTGCGAGAGTCGAGGCGATGTTGGAGTAAATGGGCATTTAGTGGATGGAGGGACCTCTCATGGAAGGGAGAGAGGAGACTGGTAGTACATGTCAGCTTTCTGTGCCTCGAAAATATTTTTCAGGAGTCAAGGAATGAGCTCCACGAACAGACGCGCACTTACTGGGGATCTCAGGAAGTTAGCTGGTGCAGGTTCATTTGACAGCAGAGCCGTCAAACAAACGCGCGGTTTGAATTGAGTGGTGATTGAGGTTTGGTTTAGAGTCGACTCGGGTCGACTGAAGCTTCTCTTGGTGGATGCAAAGCTTTGCAGGTGGCGTTGATGGTTGAAAAGGACACAACCTGAGGATCTTAAGAAGAGTTCAAGCCTGAGTAGGTGTCCCGAGGGAAAATATTACCCTCGTGTCCTCTGCGCTAGAGGTTCGATGACGAGTGGAAAATTGGTTCTGCTATTGGTGAATTCACATGCAAGGCCTCGAGAATAACAAGGCTGCAGGTCAATGAAGAAGTACGTGTAATAGGGCGCAAGGGAAGTCAGCTGCACCAGAGGGCGAAGAACAATCGGAGGACAAAAGAACGGTCTGAAGGAGCGAGGGAAAGAATGAGGAAAAGGACTTGGGGTCGTGTGCGTGTGCGTGTGCGTAAAGGAGGGACTCGTAGTTGCAGTCGTGCCTGGAAGAGTAGAGAAAGGCAGGCGCGGGAAGAAGAAGCGTGGATGACTGTAACGCGAGGATTTTCCGGGAAGTCGGAGGTGGAGGTGTGGACCAGCAATTTTTACTGTACAGGCAGGCTGAGCTAATCGCTGGAAATTCCAACCATACAGTACGGGAGGCTGTGATGGCTGTCCCGCTGCTCGGCCACGGCTCCACAAATCAAAAAGCACTAAGTACTGAGCCCCCTGTTGGCCCCCCCCCCCCACTAATTCCATCTACAGTAAAAGCTCCTAAACGCTCCTGAAAGCTCCCAAAAGCCCCCAAAAGCACTGGAAGAAGAAAGGCCTAAACCCTTCCAAACAAGGCTCCACCACCCCAGTGAGCGACACCAGCCACTGCGCCAGCACACTCTCATCCCGCACTGCTGGAACTTCGCATCTTTCAGATGTCCGAGATGTTATTTCCCGCCCAATAAACATTTCCAGGCCCCGAATAGCCTGGCCCCGTTTGCTTATCAGATCCGAAATCTACGCGCACACTGAGCACTAAGCTTTTACGCTTCTCCTCTCCTCTCCTCTCCGTACACGGTCAAGACTGAGGACGTCGGCCCAAACATCGACCCGGCTTATCCTACCTAGGTTCTACCTCCATCATATGCGAATTCTACCTGTCATGCCTTCACCCCTCAGTTATCGCCATGCATTGAGACCCGCGAATTGACACCTCGTAATCAGATCAAACGACCCCTGAGCCGCATTTGAGTGAGGGGTTTTCAAGACACGTCGACGAAAAATTAAGGAACCTCAGGTCTCTCTCTCTCTCACTCTCACTCTCACTCACACTTCCACGCCGCCCTCCCTTCCTCAGGCCACCACCATGCCGACCGCAGTCTCTGCCCCAGGCAAGGTCTTTTTGGCAGGAGGCTATCTCGTCCTCGATCGTGCATATACCGCTCTAGTCTTTGCATTGAGTGCCCGCGTCCATGTTTTGGTGCACGACATCGATACCAGCCAGGGCGTGGACCTGGCGGAGATTGTAGTCCAAAGTCCGCAGTTCCGGGACGCAACGTGGAATCACGGCTATCATCTAGCTGGGGATCAGGGTGGAGTTGTCGTCACTCAGCTGCAAGGGTAAGTAAGCACTTCTTTTTGATTCCGAGGCCGTGGGAATATCCCCCCTATATCCGTTTGAGAGCCCCCTTTTTCTCGGTCTTATCACGTGATATCACCGAGTCTTGATGAGGTCTGTTCTCAGTCTCGTGGGTTCTCAGCCTTGTGGCATAGCTGATGATGATGTTGTGTGCAGTGGTTCACAAGCAGCCTCGTCTCGCAATCCCTTCGTCGAGACAGCTCTCCTCTACGCCCTAACATACATCTCGTCCGTCCTCCCTTCAACGACCATCAAACCAGCCAAAGTCACCATCCTAGCCGACAACGACTACTACTCCAACACCTCCTCCACAACCCTCCCCTCCTACCCCAAATTCTCAGACTTCGCCGTCCGCCTCCAAGACGCCCACAAAACCGGCCTCGGCTCTTCCGCCGCCCTCGTAACAGCCTTCACCGGCGCCCTCCTCACCCACTACCTCCCCTCCACCCTCTTCTCCCTCTCCACCCCCGAAGGCCGCTCCAAACTCCACAACCTCGCCCAGGTCGCCCACTGCGCCGCCCAGGGCAAAGTCGGTTCGGGCTTCGACATCGCGACTGCGGTCTACGGCACGTGCGTCTACCGCCGCTTCTCGCCCTCCATCCTCGCTAGTCTGGGCGAACCCGCCTCAGCCAAATTCTCTGTCCGCGTCCAGCATATCGTGGATGATACCGACCCATCCATAAAATGGGACACGGAAATCTCCAAGAACGGCGTGACGATCCCGGAAGGGATGGCGCTCGTGATGTGTGACGTGGACTGCGGTTCTCAAACCGTCAGCATGGTAAAGAAGGTGCTTGAATGGCGAAAATCCGTCCCAGAAGAAGCAAAGGAACTCTGGGATGAGTTGCAAGCTTGTAACGATGTCCTGGCCGAGAAATTGAGGAAGGGGTGTATGGTTGAGCTTGGGGAGGCGTTTGTTGCGATCCGGGCGCTGATTAGGGACATGACTGAAGCGTCGGGGGTGCCGATTGAGCCGAAGGAGCAGACGGAGCTGTTGGATGCGGTTACGAGGGAGGTGGAGGGGGTTGCGGGGGGTGTGGTGCCGGGGGCGGGGGGATATGATGCTATTGTGCTGTTGGTGAGGGATGATGAGGAGACGATGGGGGGGATTGAGGCGTTTTGTAGGAAGTGGAGTGAGGAGAAGAGGGGGAATGTTAAGTTGTTGAATGCGAGGGGGGAGTTGGAGGGGGCGAGGGTGGAGGATGTTGTTGCTTATAGCAAAGCATGACAATTGTCAAATGAGAGAGTCTGAGCTTAGCGAAAAGTAGATAAGTCAATATACAAATCTTGCTAACCTCCGATTCCCGAAGATTTAGATTCACTCGCCAGCTAAGCGAATACAGACCTACCTTTCTTTCTTGCACCTGCATAAACCCAGCTGGTTGTCTAAACATCTATGAATCGTTCAGTCTCCACGCTCCCTGGCTCACTACACCCCACCAAAGTAAACGGCATCTAGTCACTTGTTGTTCAAGGACCTGACAATGCTAACCTTCATCACATTATAATCTACTAACAAACTTTCCGCCCTCCCATTTTTTCACAACCCGACCAGCTTTTATAGCCCTCTGATATTTCACAATTTTCCAATCTTTCATAGTCCTCGGATCTTTTATAGCCTTTCAATCTTTCATAGCTTTTCAATTTTTTATAGCCTTCCGATCTTGTATAGTTTCTCTATTTTTCATAGTTCTTTAATCTTTTATGGTTTTGTGATTTTTCGTAAGTTTCGGATCTTTCATAATTTTTTAAAAATTTTATCGCTGTTCGATCTTTCATAGCTTTCTAATCTTTTATAGCCCTCCGATCTTTCACGGTCCTCCCATCTTTCGCAGCCCTCTCATCTTTCACACCTTAACTATTTTTCACTGCCCTTCTTTATTCATTTTCTTTTCTCTTTTCATTAAAGCATTCTTTGTTGTCATGCCCTTCCTCTTATTGTCAACTTCTAATTCCTTCTGTTAAAGAATTTTCTTCTGTTACCAAACTTCTTCTGTTACCAAACTTCTTCTGTTACCAAACTTCTTCTGTTACCAAACTTCTTCTGTTACCAAACTTCTTCTGTTGTCAAACTTCTCCCTTCCTCACCCCACAATCAATTAATTACCGGCTGTCCCTAACTTTATCACCACCGATCAACTTTACTTTGATTCATATCTCACTTATCGCCTGTTGTCGCCCGGCGCCGGCACAGCAAGAAACTTCCCCGGCTCATCAATTTTTTGATCTGCTATCTCTTGTTGTTTGGTTCTATTCTTGCTTCGTACGAAGTTGTTTATATACCCCTCGAAACCAAAATTCCTACCTTCTTTTCGACGTAGTTTTGTCTTTCGTTTCGATTCAGGCGCAGATTCAGGCTCCTCCGACATCGGAGTAGTGATTCTATGTGATTGACAGCTCTGGGTTAGTGGATTCGAGTCACTAGAATTTTGTCCAAAGGATGCCTTGTCAGGCGAAGAATTTGGGGCTAGGGGGAGCAAGTGATGGTCTATAAAAACGAAACTTTCAAGTCAATTTTTCTTTCGAAAATCTTACAACCCTCCGGATTCATCACCCACGGCGCATGGAAGTTCGAGACGTTCTACGTCCCGGGCTCTTGGGAGGTCGTTTGACTTTCCAGAGTTAGAATGTCCAAGGGATTGTTTGATCAAAGCGTAGATAGATATTTTGTTGTCAAACTCTTTTCACTTTTGTTGTCAAACTCCTCTTCTTCATTGTCAACATATTAACACTCTGTCCCTAGCACTACTCTCCACAACCCAACACAAAAACAATCTTCCACACTTAGCCTAACCAAAATCTCACACCCGGGAACCAACTCTGCGTCTTCTGCTAATCTTCATTGTAGTGATATGCATCTTCGACTCGTTGCTTAGGTATAACTCGAAAGTTAACCATGAAGGATAGTTCGTTTGCTTATATACTTCGCTTGGTGAAGGAATTTTTCGAGGATTCATCGTCTTGAAAAAGTGAATGGAATTCTGGTACGATTCTGGGAAACATGATTGCAAAGAGATATGTTTGTGATGCAGTGAGTATTTCTCCGGTATCGGAGCTTTCTGCGCATTTTGCGCTTTCTGCGCGATTTGCGCAAAATGCGCAATTCTCGCAGTCTAAATTCACTTATTTACTTATTCACCAGACTTCAAGCATCTTGGGAATTTGAAAACTGGTCAGAGCCTCCCACGTCCTGTCTATAAAAGAACCTCCTCGTCCTGTTTCCATGGATCCTGTATCCAGTATCCAGAGCGAGGCCAAGAGCGAGGCCAACTACAGGAATGGAAACGATTTGGGGTTTCAGGACGAGGGCCGGGCTCCTTGTGTGTGTAAGTATCTTGATATTGTTTAGGAAATGGATTCTAGGGTTTGTTTAGATCTCATTTGTTATTGTCAAGATGTTTGATGCTATCAACAAATTGTCCTTGTTGTTGACCATTGGCTCATGGCTAAAGAACACAAGCAATAACTCTTTTCAATGAGTCCTGGACAAAATCTTACATCTCCTGATCCTGGCCGCACGTAGAAATGTCCTCCTTGATAGGTAGCTTTGATGCTAGTAACGGGAAGAGAGGAGGAAGTCTTATATACATATCCTACGTCCCTTCCTTCAAACTCAAGATCTGGCTCAACAGAGTGAATACATACCATTGAGTCATAAGCACGGAATCCGATTTCGCCGGTCACGGAACGGAAGACCGAGATTCTATAAATACCCCAAACATAACCCAGTTTATAGAAACAAAAAAAAAACTTGCGCAAGATCCCCTAATGGAGGGAGGCAAGTTCCTGGCGTTTAAAGTTCTCCTCCTGGATCAGTGTTTTGGGTTGATCTTTGAGTCATTTGGTGGGACTGTGGGTAGGTGGATTAGTAGTGGTTGTTGTCAAGTTATTTTTCGTTGTCAAGTCATTTTTGCTGCCTGTTCAGCTTGACAACTTATGTTCATTGATTCTAGCTACAATTTGCCTAATAACTCAAAGATCCCGGCACGTATCTTGGCAATTCCCTTCAGAAGCCATACAGTGACCACATGGAGTGGCAGTGCCACGGTGGCGCTTGTCGATATTTTTGAAAGACAGAAGACTTGATCATTTATATACCCCGCTTCCCTCAAGCTTGGGACTCACAGACTTAGTCTCTTTGTTACTAGAATCGGGCTGTAGATTCACTATTCGTAGAGCGGGTCGATTCACGGCTATCACTTCTTGAACAACACGATTTTTAATATTCAATCTCGGCGTCGAGTAATCTTCCAACATGCGAAACGTCTATAAAAGTACCACGCACGGCTACGAAGACAAAATTCAACTTTCTGCAACGAGAGCGAGAGCGAGAGCGAAAGCACCGAGAACATGCCCTGTCTTGGAGCCGGAGCCCGAGTGTGGAGCATCTCATGAAAAGAGAGACGACTTTACTAGGTCTAATGTTCTCTCCTTGGTTTGGTGTTTTGCGTTGGTTTAGGGAATAATTGTTGTTGCCAAATTATCTGTTGCTGTTATTTATATTTCTTTGTGTATAGTTCAAATTTGCTTGACGTAATGCTTCTAAATCACAATCTGCTTAGTTGATCTAAAAGTAGCTACCTCATTCTTGACCACAACCTATTTCAGTTCTAGAGCGTGGTCTCCGAGCGATTTGTGCTCAAGAGAGTAAGCGTTACGATAGCTGTTTATATACTTTGCTGACCTCGAGTTTGCAACTCAAACAGTCAGTCTTGTTCTTACTTAAGTCCAAATTCACTTTACACAAATCGAGAGATTACTCGAATCCAATATTCACTTCTCACAAGTCGAGTCGATAGTCAAGGACGACCCGAATCTCGTATTTACTCTCAAAGAAGTATCCTGCCAGACTGCGAAACGTCTATAAAAGAACCTCTACACACTGCCGCGGAGACGAATTTCGATCATCTCCAAAAGAACAGGGAGAAGGCGGCCACGGTTCTTGAGAATCCCGGACGAACGTGTAGCAAAGGAATAGCAGACGTTGCAAGCTAGTTTTCTTGGAATTTCCGATCACTGTTTATTACTGTATTTAGTAGGTTTTCAGTTTTCCTTCCACAGTGATATTGTTGTCAACTCAACTATTGTCGCCAATACATTAGAACACGTTTCGTCTCGAAAGTAACTTAACGTGGAAATATATTTGAACCAAGTCTTATTCTCTGGGACATCATGGTAACAGGCGACCTCATCATGGAGAGCCATGCGCCTCCGTAACTCCGATTCTAACTGTGTGCCGGATTTTGAATCTTGACCGCAATCGGGGTTTATATACTTATTTCCGGCTCTTGAAAATGCCGAAAAATCCTCGTCTCAAGCGTGAATCTTTGAATCATTCACCAATCCATGATTTGAACGCTATGAGTGGTCTTGTACGTGAGATTCACTTCTTGTTTGTAATTCAATTTGGATTTTATGAGTCGTCTGAAGAAACTGGGTCTGGGATTCACTTCTTATTGGTGGCCGAGATAGCGTTCTGCCAGCCGTCTGAACAAGTATATAAAACGGCCAAAGATCAGCGAAAAGCGGTCAACCAAAAAGAGAGAAACTCGTAGCGAAAGGATGGCTTTGTTGGAGGCTGCGAGCCACTGTAAAGTCGCTTCTTCTTGTATTTTCGGTTGCAGCGACATCTCCTTTTTGCTCCTTTTTGTCTTGGGCTAGTTGTTAATTTAATTCTCGACTTATTTTCTATTACTATTGTTTCCCTTGTTATCAATGTTTTTCTTACTAACGACTATTTCTACTATCTACTTGCATTTCGGTGAAAATATTAACGAAAAATGGTCAAACAAGAAGAAGGAAGCTAACATACAAAGGAATCATGGTCATTAAGGATGGCTTTGTTGGAGGCTGCAAACTACTGTAATCTCGCTTCTTCTTGCATTTTGGGTTGCAGCGAAATTTTTCTCTGGTCTTGGACTAGTTGTTAAGTTATTTTCTGCTATTAACTTATTTCTTGTTATCGATTTTCATCTTGTTGTCAGCATGCCACTAAAAAAATGACAACAAGGAGTTATCTCAAAGGTTTTAAAGCGAAAGTTCAGTTGAATTAACCATCTCCACTTACAAGCTTTATCTTCTTATGTGCTGCATACTTCACACAATGACTTTTCGTCCCAGTGTTTCGGTTGCTCTTTTATATCTCTTTCCGATTGGCAACATTCTCTTTCATATGTCTCATGGCTTGCATATTGACCCCCTCACTTGTTTCATAATCCGGACAATGACTCTCCGTTCCAGAAGGTAGGAATAGGTTTCACATTCACCCTTCACAGTTCAGAATAGTACCATTTCTCGTTCATCCTTCCCAACTTGCATCATTACCTCTTCACATGTACCATGTTTAACACAGTACTTATACGCTCTAGAAACTAAAAACCACTGTCTCACTCACCATCACTGACTCAGAACATTGCCTTTTCATATGTGCTATGCTATACACAGCGACGCTATGCTTGAGAAGTTGGGTGGCAGGCGATCTTCTTGTGCCAGACATGTTCAAAGTGAATGAAACCCGAGCTTCTATACACTAAATCGGAACCACCCTGGCTGCCTTTATTATTGCCATTTACGTCTTTGTTGTCAACTGCTCAATGCATGATTGAAACTAAACATTTTGTAACAAGCTGTGACAAAGGGGTCTATGCTTTCGTCCACCTGTTTGCTCATCAAGCTAAAGACTCTTCCATATGCAATACTAAGATCCAACTTGGGCTGTAATTTGACGTTCCACGAGAGTGCCAGTCCTGCAAGTGTTGAGATGCTTCGTGTACTATTCGTAAAAAGAAACTTGCGGAGAGAAGTGGTCTTATATAGTTTGCGGAATAGCTTTCTTCCAGCTCCGACTATAGTCAATAATATCGTGAATCTCGGTCAATGGTTTCTTGCAGCTCCGACTAGGGTGAATAAGATTGTGAATCTCGGTCAAAAATTAAGATTTCCAATTCAGCTCTTCGCTCACCAAAACTATAAAAGCAGTGACCGGTATACCAGTCAGTTGTACTGCTAGCTCAACACCCCTCAGCGCCTTTGGTGCCATATTAGGTTCAAAGGTCACCTCAGTTCCAGGCACAGAGATCCGCCCACCTTTCGCTGTCAAATATTATCCCGCTGTAAATGAATCCATGAGAAGCCGTCGCATTTGAGGAATGGGCCATAAGAGGGATCTTTTAGAGCAAGTATCTTCCGAGGGTGACTGTCTTCCATGCCTCTCAATAGTAGAACCGGTGCTACTGGGCGCAGCTATCTGAGTTCTCGTTTTCGTAAGGACGGCATATGGGCAAAAAGGACTATCTTTATAAATGAGACCTCAGCAGTAACTGAAGGGGACTAAGCAGTGAATATTCAATAATCGCATCATCTGGTGAGTGTTGGAGTGGCCTTGCCAACACTGCAGTTCTCCTACTTCATGAATGGGAAAGCTCCTAGCCTCAAATGTCATCAAAAGTCAAGATATTCGTCAATCGTGCCCTATAATATTACGTTTTGGTTTTCTTTGTCGTCTCTTTCTTGTTGTCAACTTTGAGCATTTTAGGGCAAGGAGCTGCGATTACATTTTGGACTTCTTGGGATAGGATATTCGTATATCTGCAGCCCTAAGCACAGGCATCTTGCTTTAAATTTAATCTATAATCGAAACTTTGAAACTGTTTCGGAGATTCGAAATTGTTTCAAGTCGAGTTAAAAAGAAGTGGACTGCACGTGATTCATACCGGATACCAAAAATAGGTCATCGTGGCGTCATCAATTGCAGAGCCTCTCCGATGTCAACCAGTACTCATCAAGAAAAGGACCTCAAGTTGCATATCTGCCTTGAAGTCCCAAATATTGGCCAGCTTGACACTGTCAAGCCCAATCAGCAACGGGATTTTTACCACGCTTTCGCGCCAGATCTTCTCGTTTCTTGAAATGCGCTATTCCCCACACCAAACGCAACGCGCGTCATGCATAAGGTCACTGAACCAAACAGGTTTATGAATTACTATGACGGACATCACGGCAGATCAGGGGCCAAACGGGCTGGGCCGATCCAGGGCAACCGATTCTAGTACATTGTACAAGTCCACATAGTATAAAGTCTACCAAAGCAGCAGGAGCTGCCAAGCATGCCAATCTTCCAAATTCACTTTCTAAGCCTCACCTGCAGATTAAAACCTCACACGAAAATACATTCTTTTCCCACCTATTATAGAACATCCTATATCATCATGGCACGCCACCATCGTCACGAAAACCACCGTGGATACCACCACGAAAAGAAAGATCATGGCTCTTCTACCCACGAGACTTCCAGTACCGGTACTGACAAGCGGGGTGACAAAGTCGCTGCTAGCAGCGACAAATACGGCGTTTGGAAGGGCACACCTACCAGCTACATCGGGCAAACGCTCCAGCAAGACAGATCCCCACACATCACACTCAAATTCGACGACGGCACTGGCAAAACTGTCGAAGCCAACATCAACGTCGCATCTACCAGCACAGACACCGAGCTCGTATATTGGCTGAACCGCACATGGTCGCACCCCGTGACCAAGACCCTGACTCCACTGTCTTCTGGCTTCCACCAGGCTACCACGACTGATGGGACTGGCCTTTCTCTCGATTTCCTGCGTACAACTCCTGCGCTTGTCGACTTCAGCGCTGGCCAGGTTGTCCAGGACTCAGACTCATCTGACACCGCGAACAACATCCTCGACCAGCTGGAGCCCATCATCAAGGACGCCATCGCTGCCAAAGCTACGGTGTACGTCTTTGGTCGAGACTATGGAACTGGTATTGACGACGTACACATGAACCAGGGTAACACTGGGGACTACGAAAACGCAGTTGGTGTGGACGGGGCACTGATTTTCCACTATCCCACCGGGGACCAGCATTTTGAGGCTGTCTTCCTTGCATTTGCGAGTCAAGAGGTGCCAACTGATGATAAAACTGGTGCTCCGGCAGCGAATGCAAAGGCGCTGGACACGATTGCCAAGGGTGGGAGCACTACCTCGAGCAGTTGACTTAAGGTGAATTGATGACTGTACTGGAACCTGCTGTAATGAGTATGGAATAGATATTAGACAGTAGCAAATTGACAACTTTACAGTACCAGTGCAAGACGTTCAATCGTTTAATTAACATGTATTGCTCAAAATACAACAAATTTGTAAATTTAATGACACCCCAGGATTTGCCTAGGCATCATCTGCAGACTGCGCTTGAGGAATCGAGCCATAATGATACTAGTAATCGATATAACAGGGTAACTGCAATGACCTGTTGTTACTCCTAGACCTCTGATAGAATTTGCAAGTGATCGGACGCAACATCATATGAAATTTGGAACCCCTTTTCAACCTAAGCGACAATGCCCCGCCCTCTCATTGGGGCGCATCAAAGGCTGCCTGGATGCCTGAGACACAAACCCAGAGCTCCAACCTCAAGACTTCGCAGTCTTCACTTCTCGTCAACAAACTATCGAATTATGTATCGCAATGAAACTGGGATCAGCTTGCTTACAATGCAGACAAGGGAAACGGAAATGCGAGAAACTAGAGCCGGGAACTTCTTGCCAACAATGCTTGCATCGACAGCTTCGTTGCTCTAGCTCGAGACGCATCTCAAATGTGCCTGCAAAGCTCGCTCCACAAAATCAGATTTCAACACGGGATGAGGGCGATTCCTTGCCACCAAAAGAAACAATATCAGAGATAATCGAACTCTATATCTGTTATATACACGACAAACCACATACCTTATTTCACGAGCCGTCTCTGAAGGCATCGGCTAAGAATGGCACTCTGTCTCCAGCTGTGCTATTTGGAATACTCGGTCTATCAGCTAGGTATATTATGACTTTTGTCACCCGGACCTTTGACTGACTCAGACCAGATTCTCTTCCAAAGAGAACATCCGCTCCCAAGGTCACGTGTGGGCAGCTGAGGCGAAAAGTCTGTGCCAACAAGGCTTGGAGAACATCAACATCGAGAGCATTCAAGCGTGTGTATTATGCGGAAATATTTGCCTCGCAGAGTCGAACGCGGATTCGGAATCTTTATACTTTGGTTTGTCTATCAATTGATATCAGGAAGGAGCACTAAATATCCTTAGTCATCGCAAATCGAATGGCCCAACTGTTGAAGCTTACAAAGGACAATACCGACGATGATCTTATCACGCGCGAAGTCAAAAGAAGAGGCTGGTGGAGTCTGTATCTGATTGACAGATGGGCTAGTGCGGGTCTTGGCTTGCCTCGACAATTCCACGATGGTGGCGCAGTTCCCAGGCTTCCAATGGACGAGGTGGACTTCTCGGATCTTCGTGTTGGCGAGATGGTCGAAGATTTGGATAGCTGGAGGCCAGGGATATGGAGCCATATGACCACGCTGGTGAAGATCTTCGGCCATATCCAAGATCTGAACCAAGGACTCGTTGAGAGACAGCACTGGGGAGAAGAGGACATCGATTCTCAAGTCCTTAATCTTGCGGATCAGTTGATTGCCTTCGAGAGAGACCTACCTCCTACTCTGATTTTCACATCGGAGAACCTCGACTTGCAGATCAAACGAGGTGTGGGACGGACCTTTGTTGCCTTGCATCTTGGATATCATCACTACGCAACTTTGCTATACTACCAATATCTCGATCAAAGCCGACCAGCCACTCCAAGGACGAGGATGTTTGCCCAGCGCTGCAAGTACCACGCCAAAGAATACTGCGATCTAATCCAAATTTCAGTACGGCACGGCAATGCTGAAGCTCTTCATAATGTGGTTGGGCATATGACTGTGGTATCTTCCTCCGTGCATTTGCACACACTCTTACTTGGTGATGATGACGAATTGCCGATGGCCAGACAGCGACTTGAGTACAATTTTGCGTACTTGGTCAGGTTGAGGACAATCTGGCCGAGCGTTGACTTGATGGTAAGTGTTCTTCGCAATGACCGAGACTTTGCGAAAACTGACAAGAACTTAGATGAAGAGACTGATCACATTCCAAGATGCTTGCTTGCGGACTGCCCAATTGGGTACTCATCGGTTCGACAAGTGGATGGTCAGATTTCTCCTTCAGCATGCCCTCGCATTGGACGAAAAGGAATCCTCGGATAATTCCCCTGATTTACATCTACAGAGTTTCCCGATTGAAGACCAAAGATTGCTCGAAAGAAGTCGGGTCACAGAAAGTATCATTCGAATTTCAGACAATATTACATGACCATGATGCTTTCGATTGTTCAGTTCCCATACACGTTTCTGCTCCCCTCGTAGCTACGAGCCAGATCCTGATATTGGCCATTCTCATTGCTTTACATTCGCCTCCAGGAATTTCGAGCAGATAGCATCCGAACCTTAAGCATTTTCAATATGTTCAGCATGACCACGACCAGCAGCTGCGACCTTTTCGTCCAGCACTTCCTTACCTGAAACATTCGCAGCATCGCCATCGAACAGTCGAGCAATCTCTTCCAGCGTTGGACCTTTCGTCTCAACGAAAAGGAACCAGATGCACAGACACTCAATCACCAGGATGGCTATGTACACGAAGTAGAACTTCCATGCCAGGTGTTGAAGTCCAATCGGATTGACTGTTTCGAATCAGCAGAAGTGCATGCAATTCGGGCACAACAACGACGCTTACCATATTGATTGAAGACGGAAGCTGTTGCCGTCAGTGCAAAATTGATTGCCATACCCTTTGCACGGATATTGAAGGGGAGTATTTCAGCACAGTATGCGACCGTCAAACCCGGCCAAGCGAATCCTGCGACACCATAGAACAGGAAGATCATGGCAATGACAGCGCTACCTGCACCTGAGTTTCCTGACTGGGCATACACAGCAGAACAAGCGGTTAAAATGCTGAAGGTTACGAGCATGCCAACGCCCGCGATCATAAAAAGTAACTTCCTCCCCATCTTATCAACAAGCAGAGAGAAGAATATTGCGACCAAGAACGACCATATCTGGAGTCCGCCATTGATGAGGGACTGGTCATACGAGGCTGTGATTCCAACCGAGTTCAGGATATCATGGAGGTAGTAAGAGGCGAGCCCGTTACCAGAGCACTGCGAGAAAAACGATACCAGGGCAATGAGCAAGAGTCTCTTGCGATTCCCAGGAGTCTTCAGAAAGTCGGTCCATCCGCTATTAGCTGCGACCTTTTCGAGTCGAAGTGTTTCCTGGATCTCTTGGAACTCCGACTTTACGAAGTGGTCTGTTGTGTCTCCATTGGCATGATACTGGATTCTTCATCAGTTTCGAATAGGACATTTACAATTTTGTGACCGCCCACGACTTACTTTGACAAGTATTGCAAAAGCTTCATCTTGACGATCTCTTGAGCAAAGCCATCGAGGACTCTCTGGCACAAAGAAGATGAACGCCATTTGGATCGCTGGCATAGCCGCTTGCATACCGACTGGAATTCGCCAAGCTGCGTTGGAGGTGTATTTCACAGTGCCAAATACTGTCCAAGCCGCAATGATGGCGCCCATATACCACAATGTGTTGTACCTGAATGCCATCAGCCTGATCCATCGCCTAGCTCCAAGTCACTTACATGGTTGTCAGCTTTCCTCGATGTTGTGGATGTGCAAGCTCCATGATCAGAAGAGGAGCAGAGCCTTGGGTCAAATTGGATCTAGTCGCCTTGTCAGATGATTGTTTCCTGCGACTTGGATACTTTGACAACTCACCCGAAGCCAACAAGAAATCTGCCACCTAGAAACATTCCGAGGTGGTTACTAGCAGGAACAACTGAGACTGTGAGATACTCTGAAGTTGTGTAATGATGTTACGAGAACTGACCTTGCAATATAGTCCCTATGAACAACATCATGAGGCCCGTACAGACACCAATACGCCTGCCAAACAGATCTGCAATATAGGAGCTGAAGAACAAAGCACATATAGCTCCAATCTGCTGAATAGCAGTGATGAGTCCGAGTTTTGAGCCTGTTGGATTGTTGAAGTCTAGATGACAAAGCTTCGTTAGCCATATTTCGCATGCTGTTGAAACACGGATGTACTCACACGCCTGCCATGGGTCCATCGTCTGCAATCCATTCAGCAAGGAACCGTCATAGCCATTGGTTGTAGATCCGAGGAAGAGAATTGGCATCATGACATACAGTCGTCGAAGTCCACGATGCTTCCACCAAGTGACAAGCGGGACTTCGAGGCCGGTGATGTGTTCATACGAATATGCAAGTCTGTCGACATCTTCGCGGTCGACCTGGGCAGTCGTCTGGTCTTTCTCCATGACTTGGTTCCTAAAGTAAAGATCGGAATACTTGACAAGGTGACAAGACAGCCGTCTGTCTCTGGAGCTTGATCTGATGGATCTTTACATCGACTTGCGACAGCTCATTGTTTTATAGACAACCCTTCTCTAGAAACTCCTCAAGGTCAAGGTCCAGGCTTTGGAGTGCCAGCCACGATATTCTGTTTGCGCGGCCAACCCCGGACCCAAATGTTCAGTCCATGGCCGGCCAAAGTACCAATCAAAGGACCGCATTCCCGGCGAGGATGCGTCCTTCCCCCTTTCCCCGCAAGCCCCGCCTCCATTGACCTTAGCAGGGAGTACAGATTCGTACTTAGCGCGCTGCTCCCCACAAACGATCAGTTGATGCGGCTTAAGTCCCAACTCTGACCGGAAAATGACTCGAACAAATTCTGAGCTGTGAACTGATCCCGAGTGGTGGGGATAGAACATCGCGGGGCAAAGTTGTGTTCTAGTGGGGTCCGGCATCTCATCCAATCAACAATTCCCATTCCCGGGCTTCGTCAGGCGTTCACCCGTTGGCGTGCAGATCTCGGATGCTGCAAACTTCATGTGGACTCCATACCTGCCAACGATGTGATAGATGGGAACAGCGCTCTCAACATATATCAGAATGGTCTGACGGCCCTTTTCTCGTCGATGATATTACTTCCTCTTCGAAATATAATTCGACCGCATAATTCAGACGCCACCTCGCAATGCGCACCGAGTATCCTCTCTCATCAAACATGGCGTCCACTTCTAAAACCAGTCCTCATTTGCAGAGCATTGAGAAGTCCCAGCAACTAATGGTCAATGGGAAACCCTTTCTCATGCTGGGTGCTGAACTGCAAAACTCTTCCATGACCTCGCCGGCGTACATGGACACAGTGTGGCAAAAGCTCGTAGACACCCACATCAATACAGTCCTAGGATGCGTGACGTGGGAGGATATCGAGCCGGTCGAGGGCAAGTTTGACTTCTCGGAACTAGACAAAGTCATTGAAGGTGCGAGAGCACATGGTCTTCATCTTGTGCTGCTCTGGTTTGGATCCTTCAAGAATGGTAGGTCGCATTTCTGTCCAAAGAACATCGCCTGATATCTACTAGGTCTTTCGTCATATACACCTTCATGGGTGAAGAAAGATGTAAAGCGGTTTCCAAGAGCACATTTGAGAAAATCTGGGGGCATCCTTCAGACGGCTGACGTTGTCTCTATTTTTCACACCGAAGCTCGCGATGCGGATACCCGAGCATTTTCCACTCTTATGCGCCATGTGAAAGAGATCGATGCGGCTCACGGTACTGTCATCATGACTCAAGTCGAGAACGAGACTGGTTTACTGGGCGACTCTCGAGATGGTAGTTCAGCAGCGAACAAGAAGTTCTCCGAGCCAGTACCCAAGGACCTCGTGGAACATCTCTCCTCGAAATGGGATTCTTTATCCCCAGACCTGAGAGCTAATCTACAAGTCTTCAAAGGCCTTGGCCAGAAGTCAGGTTCTTGGGAATCCGTCTTTGGTAAGAGCAAGCAAACAGATGAGCTCTTCATGGCTTACCATTACGCTCTGTATGTCAACCACGTGGCGGCCGCTGGAAAGAAAAAATACAACATTCCTTTGTACACCAATGTGTGGCAAAACTACGTGGGATCAGATGATGATAATGCATTTCCAGTCATCGCTGGTGGCGGCGGCGAACCTGGAGATTATCCTTCAGGAGGTGGAGTGAGCAATGTGCTTGACATCTGGAAAACTTTCGCGCCGTCTCTCGATTTCATCGCTCCAGATATCTACCTCAACGATTACAGCGCATCTTGCAAGAAATATCGTCATCTTGATCAACCATTGTTCATTCCAGAGCAACGACGAGATGAGTATGGCGCACGCCGAATCTGGAAAGCATTTGGCAGCTTCCAGGCGATTGGTACTTCCCCGTTTGGTATCGATACATTAGAGCCGGAGACAAATCCATTCACCAGACACTACAAATTGCTGTCGCAGGTCAAGGACATAGTTTTAGAAACACACAGAAAACCTGGTTCATCAATAGGATTCTTCTTTGATGAGCTTCTCGAGGATGGCCGCGACCCCTCTCCACCCACCATTGCACGATTCGGCGACTTCGAAGTAACAATCAAGCGCTGCTTCGTATTCGGCAAACCGGGATCTGGGGCAGGAATGCTCATCCATCAAGGCGATGGAAAATTCCTCTTGATCGGATGGGGTTTCCAGGCCGAGTTTAAGAGCAAATCTCCGAAATCCACATTCACAGGCATATTGAACTTCACTGAGAAGATGATGGACAAGGAAACTGGCAAATTGATCACCGGCAAGAAGCTCAATGGCGATGAGACTCGAAGTGGAAAGTACCTCATGATGCCAAATGAGGATCCTGACTATGGTGGTTTTCCCATCTGCGTCACTATCCCGGCTCGTACCATGATCGCTGAGTGCGAAGTCTATTCGCTGGAGGAGGGCAGTGGTGATTTGTAGGGGTCATTGCGAATACATCTAAACATTCAGGATATCATCCAGCATCTGCACGATTGTTGGGGATTTTATGGACATCACTTGCACTGTCGACTCCTACGCATATATATGCCTCTTTTACATGTCGATAAGTGTCGACAGCTTTTCCTTCATATGTCATCATCATCGTGTGGTTCCACCTCCCTAGTTCCCGCGAGTTAACCTCCTCCACAAACCATTTCATCACATAATCACATCCAGTTAGCGCTTAACTCTCCTTCTACATAGATTCCAATAAGCATTTTTCATCTCGCCGTTCGCGGCGTCGTTATATTGTTGCAGTGTTGCAGCAATGCAAATCCACATAAAAAAAATACTGCAGCAATGCAAAAAAATCCAATTGCAGTGGCCAAATGGATTTTTCAAGGGCACCCTCTCCCGGACGCGGGTTGTAAAAATAAAGAGGGCCCGCCTGGAGTTTTTGCTTCCGAGATCTAGGTTCTAATTTTTGAATCTTTTATATCTCTCTCTTTCTTTCTTTTTTGGCATGAGAGGACTTCTCGCTTAGCCTCGCTTGTTGAGTATCTTCAGACTTCCTCTTCACTCTTTTAAGATCAGGCGCCTGCTGACGTGTGATTGGATGTCGAGGAAATTTTCAAGTACTTCTTTGTCTAAGCTAGTCCACGCCTAAGCTTTAACAAGTGCTACTCGGTCAAGTATAGCTCCGACATGAATCGATTTAGATGGCCATGATATCATGCTTTCAGCCTCATTTTGGAAATTAGAAGCCTTCAATAACGCGACGAGCTTTCTAGAAAAACTCCAGAAAATGTGTTACAGACGGTCCCACTTTATAGTCTTCCTTGGGGTAGTGACCTTACGTCTATGTGAGATTATGTTCGCATTCATTTTTCGTGCTTTGCTTGTTTTGAAAAATTCTCTTGATTCTTCACTCCTCTCTGACTTGCAAGTTAAAGACCAAAATGAAGAGTTCATGCTCTTTCCTAGGAATTTTGAAGCTTTCCCGATGACTGAACGCTCTCATCACGAAATCTCGTGATGTGCCTCAACCATGGTACGCTATGAGAACTAACTCGCTTAGTCGCGCTAAAGCCCCCTTCCTTCCCCCATTTGACTGTCACATGACGTTTGATTTCTGAACCGTTCTTCTAATCTCTCCACGAATAATTTACGGAAACATAAGTAGAACCATCTCACTTCCACTCAATATTCTTGCAAAATAACCCAATCCTTTACGGATCACGCTCCTTTTTAATTACATGGAATTACTTTTCGAACAGAAGCTGGGCAATGGATAACGCAGTAACGCTACCTGCATGGGAAAGTGCGCCCCATCCAGATATCCCTCTAGACTCAATACCTATCAAACAATGTTCGTACTCCAGCCTCTCTTAATAAGATTCCTCTGACACGACGTACTCTAGATGATACCCCAGAGCAACCGAAGCAAGACCGCGGCCATCGTCTATTCGAAGGCCTCATGGACGGGACAACCGATTGCATCATATGCCACGAAGAAATCGAGGCAGAATCACAGATGTGGTCATGCAAGAGTTGTTATCACATCTACCACTTTGCCTGCATCAAGCGCTGGGCAGAGAACAAAGGCAGCTCGACCTGGCCATGTCCCACTTGCAAGACGATCCAAAAGAAGAGTCCAGTCACGATGACGCCCTCTTGCTGGTGCGGCAGACAATCCCGTAAGGATATTAGTTACAGAGGCAATACCTGTGGTGCAACTTGCTTCAAGGAAGTAAAGTGCTCCGACAACCCTGGCAGGCCTTGCCGCAGCAATTGCAGCAAGCCATGCCATCCAGGGCTCTGCGAACCTGCTGCTTGCAACGATTGGTGTCCATCAATGAGACACGTGCCAATTGGTCGAACCCCGAAAACGGCCAACATGAATCCAGTCCAGTATTACCGCGAGCTGAATCGATTGGAGAGGCAAGACACCACGCAACAAGAGCATCCTAGTTCACGATACAGAGATCGGGGGCGCGACAATCCTAGAAGAACAGCTACTGAGCCCTTGGCGCGAGAAGCTGAACGCTACCTGAAGCGCGGGTTCTTTTCCCTCACCGCCGTGTCGTTCATCCTGGTTCCGATAATAATCTGGCTCATCAGCCGAATACCATCATGGGCTCGGCCTCTGGAACACACTCACTTCACGGAGCACACTCGGAAAGTCGATAGGCGGGCTGTATTAATGGTAATCGCAGTAACACCGAGCTTTTTCTGTTTCCTACTTGCAGTCTGTGGTTATTACATCTTGAAAGGTCTTGGAATTCTCTTCCGACGTCACAGGACGGATGATTTGTTGCAATTCGTAATAAAATTGTTCGTTGTTGCTGCTCTTGTCGTATACAATTATAGTTTAATGGGCTTGTAAGTTACAAGAGGAGACATTTACACCACTCAGTATGACTAATTGTGACTAGGGGAATCGGAGGCATTGGTATCTCCTGGAAGAAGCAGATGAAAAACAGTTGTCAAGGCTTCGACACCAGAGTAAACCTAGACATTTACAGTACGCCCCCCTCCCCAAGCCCCCAAGAGCATATCTATCTAACACCCACCCAGTCAAAGGTGACGGCAACCCCCATTTCCCCTCCCACAAGCTATCCCTCTACACACCCGACCTCCCCAACCCACCACCCCACCAACTCGGCATCGACGACTTCGAATTCACCTCTCCCATCGACTCCTCTAAGTCCCCCAGCGAGCCCTACCACACCTACCACCGCATGACCGGCACCCTATCCCCCTCCCAGCACCTCGCCATCGACTTCGACCTACCCAACCACCTCTGGAGAATCATGAACCTAACCTACACCGACCCATCACTCAACCCGACCACCTCCTTCCCCGGCACGGCCAGAACGCTCTTCAAATCCGGAACCTGGTCTCCGACCAACGAAACAAATCCCCATGCCTTCATCCCCGAGCTATCTCTCCAGATCCCGAATCTGTACTACTACACGCGGCACTGCGCATACCAGCCCTTTATGAAAGTATACACAACGACGAACTTAAACGCGACCCAGATTACCGAGCAAGGGAACAGGACGTGGAGTCCGCTGAACGAGAAAGAGGTCGTGATGCGGACGGCGGCGTTTGGATACCTGCCTGAGAAGCTGGAAGTTTGTGCGAGGAGGAACGAGTATGAGGTTAACGGGACGAAGATGCACGGGTTGAGAGAAGATGTTGTAGTCCCATTGGGACTGCTGGCTGCGTTGAGGCTGCAGATGCGTGCTGATGGGAAATTTGAGCGTGGGTGTGAATATGTCGGTGCTTGAGTTGTTGCTTTTTCACTTGAGAATGTATGTATCACGGTCACTGCTCTGATACATGGTGGTGGTCTTGTTGGGATGACATACAGGTCAAGTTCATAAACATCCTGGCTAGTGTGTTCCGAGCACCGAATTAGGTCGTATACATAAATTGTTGCTTAGCGTCGAATACAAACGGGTAGAAAAGAAGGACCCAAATCTAGACTGTCTATTATTCGCCTGCATGACAGCCATAATCATCATCATCGATAAACCCCCTGTTGCTGAATAGAAGTCTATCGTCGTTCACCAAAAACCCTAAGTCTTGGCTGCAAGCCATTCTCGTAGAATTCGTCACCAATCCTTCGGCCCCAGATTACTCGTCCAATCATTAGCCACTATTGGAAATACGATATGCCGCCAACGATAGCATCATCTATCTCCTTGACCACTACATAAGTCTTCAACTGAACATCCTGCTCTTGACTCTCCTTCTTCGCCAAAGCCTGACTCAAACTCTCGTGATCGTACTTTAGTAAATCCAAACTGCTGACGACCTGATACTGCAAATCCGATGCGACGAAAGCATCCTTCTTGGCCTCGAGTGCTTTGATTCCCGCTGGAATGTCAAGCGCAAGAGTACGAGTGACATAGTCGATGATGGTATAAGAGTCAGAAGAAGTCATGTTCTTGACGCTCCCACAGGTGTCGTAGCATTTTCGGTTGGCAACGTGAACGGCAGAAAAGGCAGTGAGGATGGGAGTAGCTTGGACAACACCTCCATCATAAGCCTCGATGGCTGAGGTAAGACCCTTGACAGAAGTATCAAGTGCTCCCAGGTCAAGGAGGACGAGGTCCGCACTACAAGAATTTAGTATCTGATTTTGGGTAAGAACTAGGAGCTGATTCTTTGGGAGAGGAATAAGACTTGGTCGGGAGCTCAAATAAGTACATTTGAAAAGATGCGAGGCAAAGGAAACAAGGGGAATTACTCAAAACTGCGGATAGCCAGCGGCTTGGCGGTCACCAGGGCCGCGGTGGCAAGCAAAAGGAGAGACTTGAAAGAAACCATTTTGAGAACGGAAGACTGGAAGTGAATGCTCAAGGGCTCAAACAAAGCAATGAGCGTGGTATTCGTCTCGACCTTTTGCCAAACAGAAGCAAGAGGAGACAGTGAATGGAGATGGGTCCCATACTTTCATTTCTACCTGAGCACAGATTTCCAAGTACGATCTGCAAAAGGCGGCTCGGTCGAGAAAATTGTTGAGAAGCAGACGGGCTCCCGGCCCCTGTGGGAGCTGCCTCGGTAGGTTGCGATTTGGTGGAAGAAGCTTGATAAGGAAGGCGCCGCTAGTGCATGCGGCACTTGCAGCATGTGTGCTCATGGATGTCATACAAGGCGATTGGTAGAGACCAGGATGATTCAGCGTGTCCTTGCATCAATCTGATGTAGGTCTGAACTCCGTCTGATGTCCGGCTCGTTAAATACTTGGATTGACTTTACTAGCTCGAGTGGACTCGGGGCCGGCTCAGGGGTGAACCCCACCATCTCGGCTAGAGCCAGCCTCCCGGCAGAGACCTCCGCCCCTAAATGCACAGAGCACCAACACACTGCGGGATAAATTCAAGGGGGCTTGCCTGCTTGCCACTACCGAATTAAACATGCGTCCAGCATGTGAACATGCACGCAACCAAGAATACCTAGGACTCTGGAATATCGAAAGGAGAGCCACAACCTCTTCAAGATACTCGTATCCTCTTCAAGTTGACAACCATAAATAAGCCCTGAAGATCCTAATAAGATCCCAGCAGAGGTATCCATCAATGTTTCTGCATCGGTGAAACACTGGTAATCGATATCAGGCTCTTTGCATCCCCACGAGCTTATCTCTCCACTAACGGCGGTAGGATCAGCGGAGCGGTCGCCGCTAGTGGAAGGTACCACTTACGTTAAATGCGATCTGCACATCTCTGAAAAACGGTTCTCCGATAACCCAAACATCTGAAAGCCCATCTCCACCCTCGACTTTGACGCCAGACTTCGACTCCCTGGCCTCAGCTGCGCGGGCTCCCATTCTTGACTCGACCACAATGCCAAGACAATAGCCACTACCTGTCGTCATTCTGCCAAGAGAGAAACGTCCACCGGGAGAAAATGTACCCTGATCTCTTTTGCCTTTCAACACTTCGAAGTTCCAGCTGGCGAATTCGAAATGGACTCTAGGAGGATTGAAACAAGGGTACGCGGTGAATTGATCGAATGGAGGTGGCAGTTGCTTGCTTCCTGCGCAATCAATTAGCACTATAGACAACGGTGAAGTATTTAGCTTTAGGAGCTTAGAGCTGTCTCTAGAGCTTGCAAGCCCACGCCATTCGTTTGCTCAATCTCATTTCTCGAGACAACCTCCAGCTTTAGAGCTACTGTCGAATAACGCAACAGCTTAGTATAGAATAGACTTACCAGATATGGAAGAGTAGAAAGTCCTTGCGGCCAGTGGGGGTGCGATGATAAATGGCGTGTTGACATCTAGTACGGCAGGCTGGTTCGCCAAGATCTTAACTCCATCAATCCATATCCCACGCATGAGGACCTGCCACCATCCTTCTGCACCTTGGACCTTGATCCATTTCCATTCATTCAGGTCATCTTCGGACTTTCGACTGTTATGCTCATTCCTACCGTGTTCTTCTTGGCGACTTTGGTGCCCACCGATTCGGTCCAGATCGTCTGCTGTCTCACGCTCGACTTCCCGGTCGGACGCAACAGAAGTACCTCCCATACTAAATATTCCTTCTTTGCCATTGACGAGTAGTATTGACCATATGGGAGCATCGAGGATTTGTTTCTCAATTAGTTGCGGCATAAGTGAGGACGTTTTTGTCTGAGTAAGAGCCGTGGATGGAGAAAGGCCAAGGTACGCTCCAGATGGTAATAGAGCTCTGGTCCATTGTTTCGCAGGTCTGCAATGGGCAAATGATATCGGGATTGAGCGATGAATTGTTGGTAGGTGAAGAATGTCTTTGGGCTGTCGGCAAGTGGGGAATGCCAGAGGTGATTCTGAGTCAACTAGTCCCGAGTTAGTGAAGAGCATTGAAGGAGGGGATCAATACTAACCATAGGTACTGCTCTTGAAGTCAAGGACTAAGAAGTCAAAGGGTCAGCAATGGTCCACCGTATGGCCCAGATACAAGCGAGTTCTAGGGATCTGAAGCTCCTTACAGAATGAGCCCTTGTCACTGCTGGTGGAGAGTATCCAGAAGTCTGCAGTCAACATATCAAGATCCATATCAACTTCCTGAATAGGTTCTCCGATATTCAAAGACGCGAACCAGTTGCCGTCTCGGCCCGCTTCGCCTAGCAACGTGGTTCCAGCTTGTGTGCCATGGAGACGCTTCGGTTTGCGTACAACCTTGTTGTCGCTGAAGGTGCGTGTGGTAGCACTAAGTCGTTGCTCAACAATGGTTAATTGTTCCAATAAATAAGTCAGATTCGCTGTATCTGGTGCTGGGAAGCTTCCGCCGCGTCGAGAAATGGTGTAGTGTATGGGCTGCAGTGGTGCTACACTTGCCGCCAACACTGAGATGAAGAATGGTAGAGAAAGATGGCAGAGTAACATTTTGTTCATCTACGACTATTTTGCCGTACTTGATTGATGATTTTTTTCGCTGTGCATGTTTGCAGTGTCGATGTTTCCGGAGGGTGAAGACTGCAGACGAGAAGTTTATGATGGCATAAAAGTAGGAGCGGCGACGTAAAGGGCAAGCACGGACTGGCGCACCTCGACATCCAGAAATGATTCCGTACCAAATACAAAACACAATGACCCAACTGCGAAAAGGAATGAACGTCTATGGACCCAATTAGTCGCAGCTTCGCTCCTCTCCAGGCGAAAATGCATTAGATGCTGCTAATGATCGTCATCATTGAGCGCATGGTTAAATCTCTACATCGACCACTTAGATGGAAGCGAATCAGAGAAAACGAGCCAGAAACACTACAAGAGATATAATGATAGAACGCCACGCCTAGCGAAACCTATACTTACATCCTTCCGAGTCGTTTTCTCTGGTGTATCCAGAGTCACGTGAGGCACCATGGATGAGATGATCATTAGACATGTCCTAATAGAGCAAGCTATTCCTTGCTCGGATACTTTTCATTGCCATTAAGAATCGCCAGAAACAATCCGACGTGGGAAATCGTCATGCACCCTGTACCCACTTACAACCTCGGATAGTGAATTTTGAGCCTGGCCCGTATGATATATTTTTGCAAGTTGCTGACCACCATCGACAAAGAAGGATCCAAACGCGTGGTTTGCATATGGACAGAAGGTAAGGGTATTATACAGGTCAACCAGCGCAAATGGAAACTCGTAAATCGTAATGCAAGAACTTTTCATCATCTCCTTCTTACTGCTCCGTTCAAACACTCCAGGACCTATCAGGTGGTTAGCGAGGATCTTGCTTGCATTCCACGGTAAGACTCACCCCTTCAGCAATTACACCTTGATTGAAAAGATGCTTGCTGATACCCTTTACGAGTTCCATCTGTTCTTCTGGAGTCAATCCGGTGATAGCCGTCTCAATGACTCCACCAAGAGACACTTTGTAGACTGCGATGAAACTGTGGTAGTACATGTACGCGAAGAAACCCATGATGAATTGACAATCCATACGATCCGTCATACCGCCGTGACCAGGTATGGAGTCACCAAAGTCCTTGATTTTGAAAGTACGTTTGAGGCCAGAGGCAAAGAATCCACCAAAAGGAGCAATGAGGGAGGCGAAGGTCGCGAAAACAAGGATGTGGACTTGCATAGGAGTCATAGAGAAGGATTTGTGAATCGGGAACCAAATAGGGAGGTGGTAGATATGAGGAGTGAAGACTGGATTTGGAACACATTCAAGTCCGGTCCACATGTTTGCGCCCAGGTCCTGATCACCATTAGTCCGACCTTAAGATCATAGAGAAATTGACCTACATTCACAGGGCAGATGAAGTACTTGTACCGCATGAGCACGTTGGTCATGCCAATCCCAAATAAAACAGTAAGAATCCAAGCACCCACGAATCCTTCAACTGTCTTCTTGGGGGACAACTTAATCAGCTGAGTGCGACCGAAGGTAATTCCACAGATGTATGCAAAGATATCGTTGCAAATGACCAGGGAAACAGGGAGGAAGAACCAGATCATCCCTTCGAATACATTGTTCATAATGAAGTGTGCTTGCACTACAATCAGATACAGCGCAATATGGGTCCATGCGAACTGAGTGAATTGGAATCGATAGTGTCCGGCTTGCAGTGAAGCAACAAAGAAGACAAATCCTGGTTATATTAGTGTTTGCCTGTTGTCAAATCTGGAACACCTTACCAATAATGTAGAGCATGAAGCTTATAAACCTGTGATGAGTTGCAAACGGCAAGAGGACTTTGTCAACCAGGACAATATGCTTGAAATAGTATATCACACTTTCTCCGTAGAGGAAGTACATAGTCGTTGCCAGCCAGTACCAGTTGAGAGCTTTTGTAAACCGTAATCGCCGAGCTCGACTAGGGACGTTCGCTATAGCAATAACCTCTTTGAAAGAGATGATTTGTACAGCGGTCACAATCGCTATGATGTAGATATGTCCCATGAACATTGCTCCAAAAAATACGCCGATCATGATAAAGGTCCATAATGCTCGTGTGAGGAAAGTTTGCTTCTTCTTCTCATATTCGGAGATTCCGGGTTGCTGCTAGTCGCACTCTATTAGCTGGAGCTCTCAATCATCGGGGAAGATTATATCTCACCACCACGATCGTGTCACCCCCATTTGTAGTTTTGTCAGGAGAACCTGGCTCTGATGCCGCTTCGCTGATGTCTGAAAAGCTACTCCTCCGCCCATCTGTTCCTGAACTGTGTCCATTCCTGTGATTGAACTTGACGCCGCGACGTGGTTTGGCCATTGTATTAATCCTCTGCTATGAAGAGTAAAGGGGGAGAATTTCCTTGTTGTTCCGCTTGTTCCTTGGTTTGCAGATTCTGGGCGCGCCAAGACTGAAGACGCTTGATTATACCCGTTCGCCCACGATCATAGAGCCGGCGCGGAGTCAGTTGTTCAGAAATTCAACACGGGAAGGACTGGTAGAAGATAAGTCGGATCGGGTTTGAGTGATGGCGGTTGATTGTCGCGCAAAAGAAGTCGGTGGATATCTTCGTTGGCCTCACTCGCTGACGTATCTGGGCAGCCTCAATAGCAAAAATTAGGGGTGGTCTCTCTCAAGCTTGTGAAAGTCGCGTGTACTTGGCTTGGCGGAATTGAACAGGACCTTTCCCTTCAACGAAAAACAGAGAAATGTATGAGAGGACGAATCTCGAAAAGACACATAATTGTTTGCAAGATTATTTATCCCGAAGGACAACTTCCGCCGCGTTCGCGTACAGCAATTTGTCTTGTGCTGCATGAATCTGAATCTGCTGGCGGACTATTACATCCCCGGCCCCGAAGGCGGTGGCAGAATTTGGATGTGACTGAGGACTTCGATACTCGCGACGCGTCCAACTCGAAGCGAACATCGCAAACTGCCAATGCTGCTTGTCCATGCAGATCGGATGGGATGGCTGGTCACGACGAGGACGATGAATATGACGACGATGATCTCGATGCCCTTCCCGACAACGAATTGGTAGAGCTCGAGAACAATGCCATCCAGTTTACGCAGGCGCAAACTCAAGCAGCTCGAGCGAAAGTGCCCGCCCCTTCGTCAGACTACGGAGATGAATTCGATGACCTTGATATCGACGAGGAGATAGTAATCGATGAGTCTAGGAGTACGCCCGCCATTGTCCCATTTCATCGTCATATTCCGGGGCAAGTCACACAGCAACAACAGTTCCGACAGCAGCGCTACGGAACTATCAACAATTCGAATTCGATAAGCCAACTTACAAATCGATCAAGGCCTACCCCGCCTCAATTCAATGAGACAATATATAACCGCCCATCAATTCCTATTCCCCTCAACGATTCAGTGGTTGCGCAGCAGGGCAGTCAGGCTTCCGCTACATCGGACATCAAAGTAGAAAACTTGCAGAAGCAGCTTGAGGAGGTAATGTAATTGCTGAAGAAATATTATACAATACTGATAGGATCCAGGTACTCAAAGAGCGCAATGCTCTTAACGAGCAACTGAAAGCGAAGGCGGGAGAGATCTCCATCGTCCGGAGCAAGCAAGAAACGACTGTCAAAGAGTATGAGAGACAGCTCACCTCTCTTCGAAAGCATAATGAGGAAACATTGGTAAAACAGCAGCATGCTCTTGAATCTGCGCGCAATGCGGAAAAGCACGCTGTTACAGAACGAGACTTCATCAGACGGGATCTTGCTGAAGAGTCGGAGAGGGTACGGCGGCTGAATAAGGCCAGGGAAGCGGAGAAGAAGGATGGAGCGGGGACTCTCACAACACCCAAGAAGAAGAAAGCGCTTCCGTATAGAGATGGATTTGACGACGATGAGATAGAGATCATTTCTCCCTCGAGAATCTCTCCTCTGAGATTCCAGAAGCGAAATCCAGGTTCCCCTTCTAAGCCAGGCAAGCGAAAACGTAAGGCCGTGGAAAGTCCAGCTGGTGCATTAGAAGTCATACAGCCTGAAGCACAAGCTATTGAGACGAGAGCTTCGGCTCTGGATGAAGAAATTCTGGCGAAACTCTTTATTCAAGATGGCCGGTTTGATGTAAGTCTACTTTATTTACACCCTTCAACGTGAGTTACTAATTAACACGACCAGTTTATTGGGACTATGTTAGATCATAGGATTGACGCTAATCACTTACGAACCTTGGAGGAATTGGGGAAATACGCCTTCCCCTCAGCACCTAGGGATTCGTTTCAATCCCTAATTTTGGGCGAGATTCCAAGTCTTGGGCTGAAGAAGTTGTCAAAGGACTTGTCTGTAGATTTTTGTATCTTTCTCATATCCTTGTGGAAAAAGTGTATGGCGGAAAAATATGTATGTGTTAGCTTTACCTCTCATGCAAAGCTAATACGAGACAGGTCGATCCGATTCATTATCTGATCGATATGCTTACTTTTGCCCTGGAACTACATACTTCATCTATTGCGCCTAATGTTGTTGACCAGCTTCTTCCGCTCATTCAAGAAACAGTTGATGCTGTCTCGATACCTCGATTTAAAGATACCATTGAACTGGAAGCGTACGCCAAAGACATCGATACAACTCCAATTATGCACCTCCTCTACATCACTGCCCAGGGATGTATGTCTGAACCAGCAGATATGAAACGCTTCTGGAAACAAATTCAATGGAAATTTGGCCTCGTCATGCTTAGCACTAATCAGCCAGAGGAAGAATACCTGACAATGCTTAAGCTATTGTCGACTAGCGTGACAAAAGAAGGCTTCGCCGCTGTAGTTGGAGGGGAAGAGCAAACACTTCAGGACACATTAATCCTAGAACGTCTGATGTATCACCTCAATGGTGTAATCCTAATGCCGAACACTAATGAAAAAATGTGCCCCAGTCAACGCTACAGGCTACGTCTTCACGTTCTGCAGTTATTGACAAGTATGACACGATCTCCTGTTGTCTGCAAGGCAATAGTCACGCATCGTGATGCTCTCGGTGGTTTTGTCAGCTTCATTAGCGACCAGCTGGACAATTTGTACGACTACAAGTCGGACAGTCAAGAAAGGTACGAATCATTACGAATTTTTCCTCTTTTGGCACCCCCCTAACCGACCAAATCCAGTGCACGGTTGATCAGTCTGGCCATGCGATTATTATACCATCTCGTAACAAGATACGAAGACATCGACATGCAAAAAAAGCTTTCCCACATCCCAGGCGGCTCTCAAAAATACCTGCTCTGCTTATCTCGACTACACTTCTCAGAAGACAACTTTGTTCTAGAAGCAGGCATCGATCCAGACGTCCCAGCTTGTGCCTTGGAGATGCTAGAAATGTTTGTCTCTCCCGAAGAAGGCGATGCTATCCATGATGCGTTTTCAGCGTCATGAGTACGAACCACGTATATAATGAAGATATAAATATCTGGACAGGGGAAGGTTAAGGTCATAGGAGGAGGTTTGGCGTTGGTAGCATGGAGAGATGGCATGTGTGGCGTTATGTGGGCATTTTTGGGAGTATGAATCAAGATTACTGTCTATCCAAAGTACATCGTTTCTCTTCAAATGATGCCATGCCGACGATTGTTGGTTATCGATAAGTAAGGAAACCTGTGAAATTTGCGCCCTTCCGCAGGACTAGTGTCCATTCTTCCCCCGAGCATTGTCATGGATCTATGAAACCAGTTACTGTCCAGTCCTTGCTTCTGCTTTCGCTGAGTTCCTTTTCCTGCCCGGTTCCCCGCAAGCTTGTCAAATTGTCGAGATCATGTTCTACACTCGACCGATGTGTTTGGGTTACCGTCCTGGAATGAGGACCCAGTTTCATGTTGCCCCATTGCTGAAATCATGGGTAATGTGCGAATCGGAAATGGTGGCGCTCATACAATAGACACAATCATTATGCTTGTTTTCGAATCCACGTCGTCTCTCAATTTCTTTCCTTCTTTCACTCGCTGCTTGGGTTTTGTCTCTCAGCTTGTCAATCAGTCGATCGGCTTGATGACGATGATACATTTCATCCTCAAGTTCGGCCCGGTGTTCTGACCGCGCAACAGTCCTCTGATGTGATCCTAAAGACTCTTTCCGCTGTCGTCTGCTTCGTCTGAAGTTGGTTATGCTACTCAAGAAAGACTGGATCGGTCCGAGATTGACGAACAGACAAAGCGCAAAAGGGTCCCAAGTCTCCTCAGCATCTTTAATATTACAGGTATTGAAGGCGTTCATCTGTTCCAAGAATTCCTCGCCGAATACTACATCACAAACCAGATTTGGTAGAACGTGGAACGACATTTCGAAGTTGTCGAAGCCGGGGAGCTGGATGGATTCTATGTTGACTTGGCCAACTGTTTCAACAACACTCTCGTCTGCTAGCAAGACCTGTGTTCGTCTACTCCTGTCGATGGGGAAGTTGTTCTTCAGCGCACAGCCAACGGACATCAAGTCAAGGTCGGATCCTGTGTCAACACCCGCTATCAAGGGACTCCCATCTGCTGAGAACTCCATCGTTCCTTTCGGCGATCCGATCCACTTGAAGCTTGGGAATCTTCCAAACGACAAGGGTTAATCTACCAATAGGTGCGTATTTTCAGTGTACAAGCGTATCTTTCGAAGGAATTCTCGGCCCATGATAATCGGCGCCGAGCACTTGGCCATCACGTGGAACCAGAGAGACTGTTCGGACTCGGAGCCTCCAAAAAGTGCACAAGAAACAAGTGCTTTGCCGACAGATCTGGTATATTGGCCATTGCCTACAACAAACACGTCTTTGTCCTCTTCTCGTTGCTGGATCTTGATGTTGTGTTCCTTTGCGAATGCTTCTGTTATGATGTTCCGATCTGACCCTGTGTCTGGCCGTGCGGAACAAATCTTTCCTTTGATGAGAAGCTGGATGGCTTTACGCTTAAAGTCGGTTGCTTTTGAATATGTACGCTTTTGTGCGTGTTTTGCTCCTTGTGGAATGGTGATTCGATCCTCATAAAAGCGGTTTGGCTTGAGCTGGGATCGTGACCGCAATCTACGATTTTTCATGCTCTCAAGAGCGATGTCGAGACGCTTGCGTCGAGATATATGTGTTAAAGGCGCATCCGACCCATGCGCACCTCCCTCCCAGAGGGTCGTGCGGTCGTTGTTCCACAATTCAACATTCCCGAGATGTGAAGGAGGATTCATCAACTGATAAATTGCATCGAGTTGCTGGTCTGTATCGTTGACGTATTGAGCAGCCGGCCAATCGGTGATAGGGGGCACACTGTGTATTTCCTGAAGCGCGGCACGTAAGTCGGATGGCTCTTGAATAAGTTTGGTTGAGGCTTTACGAGTTCCTGCTCGCAATTTGAACCTCTGCGCGCCTTGCCACTCGTGTCCAGTTGGATCATCAACTAGATCCAGAAACGTGCTGGCTGCGGGATGATATGTGCGTAGTCGACATTTAGTGAGCGTTGGGTCAGGCCCCGGACCATGCTTCAGCTTGTCATCGAGTTCCATGCTGCTCGCAACATGCAACAGTTTCCAAGGCTGCTATATCATTCGACCTGCTATAGCTCTCTGTGCTAGATTGACTTATCAGCAAATGACGAGACTATTAGCTTGTCGCCTGACATCACTTTTGTTCTGAACTTCTGATGCTCAACAGTATATTGAAAGACTTGTAGAGAGGATTTGTGGTCTAAAAAAGAGTTTTCAGTTGTAGAAAGCAAACCGGCAGTGGAAAAAAGTCAGCCTCTAGCGGTCCGTGCCTGCAGGCATACTGCAAGGTTGACTCCTCCCGCAGCCTCGCTCTTATCGTGCCAATCGCGGCACTGAAAGTTTCAACTGGCATCAAAATCTTGCGTCCTCAAATATATTCCGTAATGTCAAGTCCGGATATTGAGCTTGCAGACAGGAATGTGAGCCCCATTCGAGGCTTCGCACTTGTTGCAGCCAAGATCAATAGCGATAGCGACAAGACAACGACTATCTATAGACGTTTTGATGAGCTCTCGGCGCGAAATTTGCTGTTTTATCAGGCTGAGCTCGCAGAGCTTGAGGACGATCTCAAGCAACTTGACGATGAGGATAGAGTCGCAAATGATAAGACGTCGGAGGCATGTCAACGGGACTGGAGGAGCTTTGAGATTCATGCAAATGGTGTTAATGGAACGGAAGTAAGAGCAAGAGAGAAAGAGAAGATGGAGCTCGTTATGAAGATCAGGGAAAAACTGGAGAAATATCGTAAGATTTGTCTCGAATTGGATCACAATCGCTTGATGGCTGATTTGATCATAGATGCAGCTCTAGCTGCCCACCGATTACTTCTTCAATCTCCTCTAGCATCGAAGAGCACGTTGAGAGCTCTCCGAAATTGGTTCTTCAATAATTCTGCAGGGACTAAAGATGGAGATCGTGCTGCACAGCTTTGGGGCGCATCTTCAAACATCTTTTCTGACCCTCATGACCTCGTGGCTTTGCGAGTTCCAGCGGACCAAGATCGATTTTCCAGCTTCATGTGAGTTGCTAACTGGGAATCCCATCCCGGTTATGTTGCTACTCTGTAGATATGTGTATAGACAATTATTATGAGTTGTTTTGCTCTTCTTGAAGACCTATAAAGAATGGTATGCTGACTGACAACTTAGCCATCACAATTTCGGAGTCTTCTTCCAAACAGCTTCTCCAGATGGCCGAACAACATACACCTCAGAAGCTGCTATCGCTCGCTTCATAGCCATACTGAGCACCATCCTCGCCGCTGTATTGCTATTCGGATCGATAATAAGTCTTTACGTTGTGAAGAGTGACAAGGCATTATTAGGAATGCTCAGCGCATGGACTGTGCTATTTGCTGCGTGCGTTGGACTTTTGACCAACGCGAGACGAGACCAGGTATTTGCTGCTACAGCAGCATATGCAGCTGTCTTAGTGGTTTTCATAAGTGGGAACTTGGGAGGAACAACTCCTGCAAGTATCACGTTGGGAAACTGTACTTGTACTGGCACGTGACTTGTGTCAAAATTGAAAGTGGCGCTCAGGTGCTATTATCCCCTCACTTCTAAGCAACTCCCTTACTTCTCTTTACCCACCGATCCTTCAAGATGCTTCTTCCACCATGAAATGTATACTAACTCCATCACGTCCCGAATCTTCATCGTCCTCAGCATCTCTGTTCTCGGGCCCGAGAAAAGTGACAATGATAGTATACAGAAACGCACAACTCAGCAAAGCAGCCATCACAGTGCTATACTGATAGCCTCTAGTCGCACTCTCATTTGTGTCTTTCCTCTTCTCACCAACAAACGTCTCGACGACCGGAACCCACGAAGCTAACAAAACCCCAAGATTATACGAAGTACCAACAACAAAAGTCCTAAATGCCGGAGGAGAAAGTTCGATGAGATGCATGGAAACGATGCCGAAGATTCCCTGGATGATGAATTGTACAAGAAACACAACTGGATAGAGACCCGGACCGGAAACGAAGCAGTACGGATAGATCAACATAGCGCCCGCTATACAAGCAACGATGATGGAGAAACGTCGACCGATAATCTGACTGCCAAAGCCTACGACTAGCGAGCCGATCACAGCTCCAATATACGCTACACTCTGAGTCGCTGTAACCTCGTTTGCTGAGTAGCCATACTGACTGGTGAGCATTAGAGGAAACACGTCTTCGCTGCCATGCGACTATTTCCAAGGTCAGCTTGTATATTCTCCATGTTTTTGAGATCTTACAAGGAAAGTGCATCCAAACATGAAAGCAATGAGGTAAATGATTCGCTTCCAATGCCTCTTTATCGCCTCATTAACAGCAACCATGAAGCCGAAAATATTTCCCCCGTTATTCCGTGGTCTGATCCTGTGTTCGAAGAAATTCGTCTCTGGAAGGTAGATTCGAAACGCAATAAGCAGGAGCGGAGGACAAGCGGCAAAGTAGAAGAGATGTTTCCAGTCCCCTTCTTGCTGCTGGTCAAACGCTCTCCATAAAGCCGTTGCAAATAAGAAGCCCATAGGATATCCTGCCTGATAGCAACCCGCAACCAATCCTCTAGCAGGCTCAGGACAATCCTCCAACGCCGTAGCGGTGGCATTGCCATACATACCCCCCCATTGCGAGTCCAAACAGGGCACGACAAACGATGAATGGTGTGTATGTCTTACAAAACGCAAGACATAGTTCCAGGATGCTGAGCAGGAGGCAATTGATCACGAATGGCCATTTTCTTCCATATCTATCAGACACGATTCCGAAGAGCAGCACCTAGGAAACGTGGAATGAGCGATATTGTAAGTCCAAGGGTCATGGCATCTGGACTTTGCCCAAAATACGTCGTCAGTTGGGGGATCACGGTCGAGATTGAATAGAAGTCGAAGGCGTCCCATGTCCAGGCTAGAAAGCCTATCTTGAAGCCGGTCAGCACATATTCTCAAAATGTTCTTCTGCACTCACAAAAAGGTACTGCCATTGTCGAGTCGATAATTTAGCAAGAAGGGCGAATGGAGAGGCGCCCTCATTCGTCGGTTTCAGGCTCTGAAGGCGAGCTGTGAGAAATTGTTTCACCATTCCGTGGGTCGGCGCAGATCCTAACAATCTATGTCAGGGATAAGAATGGCTCCAGAAGGCGCAGCTTATGGTCAGAGTCTGCAAGCTTCGTTCGACGAGTCGAAACTTTGGACAAGAAGGTTGGGACATCTGCTGCCATAGCCTACAGTTATGAATCAAAGAAATGACCATAATTCGTACAACGTCAAAAACTGAGATTACCCAATATGACTATTGTCTGGGGCGGAGCCTGTAGCCAAGGTAAAATTTCCACGGGTCTCTCAACGTCGTTGTGAAAGAAAGCGCGCAACAATATTGCAGGACCCGAAATCACGAAATCGCTCCAATCACAGGATGGCTTGCTGTACAAAGGCGCTCGCTAGGGCCGAATTCGGTCGTGGGTGTTTCTTAATCTATCAAGCAAATGAACCATTCTTGTCCAGTCATGCGCAGATGTCTGATTTGAGACATGTGTTTTGACAGAGACAGAAGTCGGGCGCGAACCCCATAATGTCGACAGAGCTGAGGATTTGACCGTTCCCATATCTAAGCTCAGATCATCAATCTAGCCCCGACAGTGGGGCAACGAAAATGTCATTCTCTTTCGAGATCGCGCTCTTAGGCTCTAAGCATAACTATGTGGCATCTCTGACAAAGACACTGCCTTCCACATATCCACTCGAGGCTAGTGAGACGACCTTGTGAGCACACCAAAATGTCGAAGGAAGTGGTTCAAGACCAAGAGGCTGACAAGAACACACTCACAGCTTTCGCAAGCCTCAGAAGTTTCAAGATGACTTCAACAAGCTCGCATATTCGAAGCACTATCTGCATAAGATCCGTGGTCACGATTTCTTGTCTCATACAGGACAATGCACGAACAGGAAAGTTGAGATCACCCCTGTACAACAGAGCGCAGTGATCTGGGCCGAAACGAGTAAGCTCCGTAAGGTTGCAGTCCTAGATGCGCAGAAGTTTTCCGAGACACCTCTTGAGGTGATAGCCAGTTTCGGGCCTGCTCCAGGGTCATTCTTCGTAGATCTCCCTCGGCTCAAGCTATATCAATGGGCCAACTTGCCACGCACTTTGGAGGCATCTTTACAGACCCTGATTTGTCGACACGGATATGGAGACGAGAAGACCAAAATCCAGAATGTCGCAGTGAATTCCAAGGGAGGTTGGGTATTGCAAGGTGGAAAAGACCATTCTGTAGACTGGGGCGGAGAGCTACCTGATGAACTTGAAAGTGTGCTTCAGACTTTGGGAAAGAAAAAGCCATACATCAAGGTATGTCAACCTGATGAGTAGAATCCATGACGAAAAGCGCTTACAACCAACAGACACTTGTCATGAACCACCAGCACCCGACCGAGTACGTGCTTATACTCGATGATGGACAGATTTATTGTCGGCTGCACTCAAAATTCGAGCAGCCGCTACGTCTGCTGCTTACCAAATGGGCAAAAGGAAACAAACTCATCCTTCAGTGGAATTATAAGAGCTCCTGCGAGTGTACCGAGACGGCTCAACAGATACGTGATGCTCTCTACTACTATCGAAGAGGATGGTTCCACCTCCAGCTTGGCACCGAAGCCAGCCAGCGCAAAAGCTTCGAGCTCGCATACGAATACTTGAAAGAAGCCCACACTCAGGACTGCTGGAACGCAACTATTCGCAACGCATATGCTCGATCGTTGATCGCACTGAGACCTTTCCGGAACGATCCAATCCTCGAAACACACTTAGTAAGGGGTGATCGAAGACAATCAGTACGTGATCATGTCAGACACGATCGATTTGTTTCAGGGAAAAAAGTTAGATTTCCCAAAAGCTCTGAAAGAGTGGTCATTGGCAGAGGTGGAGGGCATCAAGATTGATGATGGGCTTGTTGAGCTAGATCTGTCTCCCATCAGCACGATGTCTCCAATATCGACTGTCCCCGAGGGCGTGGTCGAGCTAGCAGCTGTAGTACCGTCTCGATGGAAGATATACGCATGAGTTTGTTTATACAGAACTTAAATCCGCATACCAGCATTGTCCCTTGATCTCATGTACTCTTTGATTCGGCGATTTCTGGTGTGAAAATAGATGTGAATTTTACATTGGCATCATACTTTCCGTCGTTTTCGAGCAGGCTTCTTTGCCTCTTCGTTTACCGTGGACGTCTTCCGTGCCCTCTTGCTTCTTCGCTTCATGTCTGTCTCAGACTCCTCTCCTGCTTCTTCTTGTTCTGTCTCTTCGTTCGACCCTCTCGGCTTCTTGGTTATCTTTCTGGACTTTTCGCTGACATCTTTCTTGACCTTCTGATCCTTTTTCAGGGGCTCCTCGGCAGGAGGACCTTCCTCCCAACCACTCCGCTTCTCTCCTTCCTCTTCTTCGTCCCACCAGATCCTAGAACTTTTGCTTTTCACCTCTAACCCCTCTTCCATACCCAACCAGTCAGCGACCACTTTCCCAGTCAACTCTCCCACCGCCTTCGTCCCAACCTTCGGCTTGACAGTCATGCCATGATCTGCCCCCTCGACCTTCACCAGCCAAGTCCTCGCTTTCATCTTTGCCCTCACTTCCTCCAGTCTTCCCAAATCACACATACTATCCCTATCCCCAATCACAAACAAAACCTTCACCTCCTCATCAATCTCCATCAAAATCTCATCCCTAACATCGCCCTTCCCCGTATGCAACGGATAGCTCACCAACACCAAGAACTTAATTTCCGGCCTCTCCTTCGCAGCCATAACAGCAGCACGTGCTCCCATGCTTCGTCCCCCCACCGCCGTAATCGGTACCTCTTGATGCGAGATCACAGCATCGAACATCTTAACTCGCGAAGGAAGGTTCATCGAACCTTGGAAACATGTTATAGGACTATGTCTCGCGAAGCCGGTTCGGAAATTGAGGATCCCGTCTGAGTGGAGATTTCCGCCTGCGCCGTGGGTGAAGATTAATGCTGGTAAGGGTGGACTTGGAGAAGGAGAGCTTGTGATGCATTTTATGGGATTCTTGCCTTCGAGAGGGACTTCGTGCTCATGGTGGTGAGGTTCTGATGTCATGTTGTTTGATTTCGTGGTGGAGGGAGATGAATTGGGGGAGGTTGAAGATGGATGAGGTCACGATTTAGCGAAGACGCTAGTGCTTAGCGAGGAAGTGGGGCTGTTATTCAGGGGGTTCAGGGTCAGGGCAGCAGGAATGCATACATTGTATCGTACTTACGGAGTTCAAATCAGCATATTGACTGAAGAAAGTCGTGGGAGCGTAGAAGTCTATGTCAAAAGTTAGGTCTCCGATCTGCTTCAAACAATTTCGAGTAATCATGTAATTCAAAAAATTACTCTAGTGGAATCATTTTGAGACTAACGGAATTCAGAATTTAACGAGGGTAGCAATATAAAAAATTTCGACATGTAAAGTAAGGATGGAAAGGAGGGATGGAAATGAAAGCTTCGCATCACTGAAGAGACAAGCATTGATTCAATGAACAGAGGAAGAAGGAGGAAACAACAATATTGTTCTAGAGTTTATATGATAAACCGTGAATAATCTTTAAGAATCTTGGGCTATTTAGAAAAAGGGACGATCTTCAAGAGTCAAGTCGGCATGGAAAGAACCTTCTCTCTAAGATGAAATCCATCGTTGTGTATTGTACGTTTGCTATTTGTTGTCTACAATCGAGTTCAAAGTCGAGCTATACATAAGTCGAGTTATTTATCTCACTTTATGATAATCTACAATCTCCGAATCGATACGAGACACCGCTGTGAAACAATAATGTCTACTCCTGGGTATTCAACCACTTACAGATTCACTGGGAGGACCTAGGTAGCGAGTGGTTTTGTGTTACGTGGCATCCAAGTAGAGTTGCCACCGAGACTCAAAATCTCTTTCGAGGAACAATCTCAGACGTAGGGGGCTAGTCTGAGCAGGCGGTTAAGGAAATTACTTGAATTATGAATGTGACTTTAGAGACGGAAAAAGAAGAAAAGATTGCACGCAAGTATCAGGAGCATTGTGGCATAACATATGGAAAAGTTTGAGTTTGAGTTTCAGTTTATTGTTTGGCTACAAAAGAGATAAATCTCGCCTTGATAGAGGACGAGAAGGTTGTTTAATGGGGGAGGAGGAAGAAAAGAAGAGCACATCTAGTATTTATCAGTTCAGGGACAAAAAACTACGGATAATCCATATCCCAACGATCCTGCTCATCGAATTCTTGCTGCAGCAACTCCATAATTCTACACGTCCCTCTCTCCTCACCCCGACAGCTCCACCGCGAGTGGCCACCCAGGAAGAACTTGGCGCGAGTATTAGGGCGCCAGTCATCTGGATCCTGATTCTCGTGGAACGCGGCCCGGATACAACTATCGAGCGTATCCAGCGAGTCTTTGATCGGACGCAAGAGCTCGTGGATGTCGTCCAGTAGTGCTTGTCCCGCGGGACTTATGAGGACGAGCCCGGGTCCTCCTGCCCTTCGGAGCCATGAACGGGTCTTGTATTCGAGCTCCGCTCGGAAGTGGATGTTCAGCATCAGCTCTCGGCGGAGACAGTAATAGGTAGGATCTGATGCGTTGGTGATAGGTTTGATCTTGGATTTTAGTTCTAAGATCCGGTCGTTGAAATCCTGAATCCTGTCCTTTGTGTCTCTTGCTTCTATGGAGAGCGTCCATTCGTATCTTCTGTACTCGGCTAGATCCGCTGGGTCCATGGTCGCTAGCCTGTCTGCTGTGCGATCATGGAGTAAGATCATAGCTAGACGCTCACTAATGAGCACGGATTCGTAAAATTGCTCCTCTCGAAATAGTTCTAGGTCCTTTTCGTACGCGAGTGCTTCTTCGACCGTGTGGACGCTTGCCCAGGAGCACAAGGTACACTTAGCAGGACAAGCCATCTTCTTCTCGACTTTATTTGACCACTGAGATCTGATGTCAAGGAGCCATTGAGGAACTACCTCCTCTTCCTCCTCACCTGCATCTGTGAAGATGTCGTCGGGAAATTCTTTAAGAAGGTCAAAGCAGAACTCCCAAAACGCGTTTTGGTTATCGAGCTTTTGATCGAAGACGAAGCTGTAGCTGTAAGAGGTACAGAATTTTCGGAATGAGTCATTGTAAGAGGAAGACATCTTTAAGATTGTTGGTTTCAGGCGTTGAGTTGAAGTTTTTGTAGTTTTTGAGGAAGTTTTGATGATTGTTGAAGTTTGTTGCGAGTATAATCTCTCTCTTCCAAGCAAAACCCAAACACTTATACTCAAGAAGCTCTTCTTGTTTATGTGGTAAGGACAGCCGTAGGTGGGAATCCTATATGATTCAACAATAGCGTTATCTTCTTGAATACGCTTCATTCTTTGTCAAGCAAATTTTTATTGGCATTGTGTCTTTGATTAACTGGACAAGCATGTACAACACCCTTGTTGTCCCGACAAAGCTTTTTGCACTACTTAGTACTTGCTTCATTGACTACGATTTCTGCTTTGTGAAAATGACAAAGGCTACAATGAACGCCCCGATAGTACTTTCAAATCAGAATCACTCACTTACAGCAGCACTTAGGTAAGCTAAGCTATAGTAACGAGGCGTCTGAAGTAAACAGTCTAAAATTAAGAGTACTGAGGTGAAGAAGTAGGAATAGTGAAGTGGCTAGCAATAAGTGAGCCGCAATAAATAGCTGGGTAAGGTGACTTGACTTACTCACAACTGCTAGACAAATTACTCTTTTCTTGCTATTGCCAGACAAATCCTTCTTTTTAATGAGTTACTTGACAAAACACAAAAAACGAGCATTCTGATTAACGGTCAGCCGTAATCCGCCATTTCAGTGGGTTTCTTTCTCCATCTGGTCGACGACGCTCGCTCCTGCCTATTCCAGGCGCATTGGCACCACCACGTCCACGCTTCGGTGAAAGAATAACGAGTCATACTTCATTCAAGCACAATTAAACCAAATACCTCACGGATTGCAAGTAAAAACCACGAAAAAACACTGCGAATCGATATCAAAATTGAAAACAATTTCAACACCCAACAAAATGACAACGACGCTTATCCGTCCTCATTTTCTCCACCATCTTCAACCCACCCCAGACTCCGGGGCTCACTCACTCACTCACCTCTCCACCATCGCATCATCCCTCCTCTCGCACCCATCCCTCCACAATCAATCAATCAATCAATCACCCGCCAGCCAAGCCGCCCTCAAACGCCACATCACCACATAACGGCTTCACGGCACAGCACCACCAGCACCACCACGATGCTGGCGTTTCCACACCCACGCGATTCGCTGGGCGCTTGGATCAGTTGCGGGGAACGGAACAGCTGCTCGTGATCGCGGGTGGTGGGCGCCATGGACGAAATCCTCCTTCCCTCCATAAAAAACGAATTTTTTGTTTCGAAGTTCGAAACTTTTCGATTCCTCGATACCGTGGGAAATAAATGGAAACAAAACAAAACACGGAGAATATCCTCCGTAAACCCACTCTACTTTTAAAACCAAAAGCTCGGCCTCCTTTCATAGCGCCCGTCGCACGCACGCACGCGGGCACTGTACCCATGTACCCTGCGGCGCTGCTACTGTACCTAGGTAAGTACCTACACACCAACATTTTCTGTTTGTCGGGAATCGGGATTCATTTGTGTTCGGTAGTTAACCGGCTTCGTAGCGTTGGAAAAAAAAAAAAAAAAACCCAACATCAAAATGAAAAATGAGAATGAGAAAGAAAAATTGTTAGTTTTGAAAATCTTTCGTGAGATTTTCGTGAAACTTGAGGTTGATATTTCGTAATAGAGCGTTATGAGGCTGAGATGGTGCTGTGTTCTAGAACGCGAATGGTGGTGGAGGTAAATTTGGAAGCCGAGGGGAACTGGACGCTGGGCGGGCGATGGCGCGGCTCTTTGTCGGCGTCTAGTGATCTGTCATGTCATGAGGAGCATGTGAGGTGGAGTTGGATGTGGAGGTGGAGTGGAGTATGCTAGCAAAGAAATAGAGTGAGAAAAGTCTGGAGTCGAGAAGACCGAATTTAAGGTTGATTTGAGTTTGAGTTCGTGGAGAACGGGTATGTAGATCTTCGCGGTCGATATTGCACTCACTCAATTACAATAATAGATCTAGAAGAATCCGCAAAGAGTTCGGATGAAACTGAAGCAAGCAATCTGGTACTGGTACCAGGTCGTCGGAGCTGTCATTTGATCCTCTGTACAACAACCCCTCACATGCTCACTCGTACGGCGGAATGTAACCTTGACTCGTCGGACGGACACATGCTTGCATCCCTTTCCTCGAACCGGTCTATTGGATCTCACGATATTACAGTGCAGTGCAGTACTAGGAAGATTCCCGACAAAGCAGAAAACTACAGTAAGAGGCAGGCAGGCCGCATTGGCTGGGCTTTCACTCTTCCTCAGTGAAAATATACGCCACATCGCCCGTGGGAATGGAAAACACACCTTCGCGGAGCATTCTCGGTCGCTTGGGGTTGGTTTTCCCCACAATCCAATCCAATCCACGTTGTCTAGGTAGCCTTTTCCTCACTTGGTAGAGCTTCCAGGTTCTTGGGGGACCTGCTGATCCGCCACTGGCCTCCATCTTAGCTGTACAACGGCTTTGGAGCCACCATTGGTGCATCCCGGTAGTAGGGTAGACGATCGTAGTCCAGTAATCTGGAGAGTGTTAAGCGCGGAGAAGATCGTGTAGCTGAAGGAAAGGGGAACTCGTGATCGTATTTCCTTACTTGTGAGAAGACCGGACTCGAGAAGAGGAGAGGAGAGGTGACACGAGATGGTGTTGTTGTTACCTTGCTTGCTCGCACTCGGCATCTTGCACATTCCTCCCGTACGAAGACATCGTAAGCATCTTCTCCAGTGCAAGTGCTCGGAGACTCCTCGGATCGCGCATGCAAGAGATGGAGGTGAAGTGGGATGGGATGTGCTGGAGGGGTCCCGCATTCTCCAATCTGGAGACCCCGTTCTATCTCCCTAGGTAAAGTAAGGTTATCTCGACCCACCATAAAGTGACCTGTTCCTGTACAGACTATCCTCGAGACAGCACGCCTTGCATCGAGAAACTCAAATTGATAGATACAGTACAGTAGAAAGGATAGACGACAGGCGAGCCGAGGGGGAAGTAAGGCCGAGACAACCAAACTGCAGGGTGAGACAGAGACAATTGGACAGGTATGCGGGAACATTGATGATCCTGAGATTTGCTGATTCTGACGGTCTTCGTGGAAGAATTGGCATCTGCAGGGTGCGCATCCGAGGCCTGTCGGATGATCGGTGAAAGGGCTGCTTTCCCGGTAACGGATTCGTGGTTTGGTTTCTTGGTTGGTGGACGCACTTTTACTCCAGCAACATTTGCGAACATTGTCTCGAATTTCCATTGGACTTCACCTCAGCCATAACTCGTCCTCTCGCCTTTGCCCGCAACAAAGCGCGTCCAGGATCGCATGTTCAATTGAGTTCCTCGTTGGGGCAGCTCCGGCATGGTCGTCGAATGGGTCACGGCGGGTCTTGTTGAACTCGGTCAGCCCCTGTTGTACTGTATTCGGTCCTTTTGCAAGGTTCCTCCACAGTGAGCGACCAGGACCGCGGCTAGTGCTTGGTTAGTGTAAAGCGGGGATTTCAGGCCCTTCGCCATGGCGCGTTCTGGGCGCTCGGAGGCCGCTGTGGTTGGCGGGTCGAGCTGGGGATGGCACGGGCCAGGGGCATCAAATTTGGGGAAATCGCCCGCAAAATGGCCAGAAGTACAGTAGGATGTAGACAGACAGACAGACAGCATGCATGTACTGTATGGCGGATCATGGAATGGAACATGGTACGGCTAGACCTGAGCTGCCAGAAAGAAAAAAAAAGTTGTTCATGCTCCCTGGCCATCGCGTGCAACCGTGCCTTTCGCCTTTCAAGCTTGATGCTCATTTTTACAGTAAACGTGAACGCTCGTACGGGTGCAATTAGCCTAGTCTGCTTTGGGACGTGCTCGACAGGCCGGAGTACAAGTACTCCCCTCCCTTCCTTCGTCTGCAATTTTTCTTCTTCTTGAATTCAACCTTGGTTCCTCAACTTTCTCAACTTCGACCACAATCCTCCTTCTTCGCCCATCAACAACATACCATTGGCGTCGACGTCTACATAGTCGAGTCAATCAACAGATCCCTCCCTTTCCCGCCATAACCCAACACACTCCTGATATCCGCGCAAGAGCACATTCACAATGGCAGGCGGCGGATTGATGGCGACGGCCGATGTGTCGCGCATTGAAGCTCCGGTGACCATGAAGGCCTACATGATGTGCGCCTTTGCGGCATTCGGCGGTATCTTCTTCGGTTTCGATTCCGGTTATATTTCTGGTGTCATGGGCATGAACTACTTCATCCACTTGTACACCGGAATCCCCATCCCTCCCGCTGGTGCTTCCAAGGCCGTGAAGGACGCCTTCACCCTCCCCGCCTGGAAGAAGTCCCTGATCACCTCGATTCTCTCGGCTGGTACGTTCTTTGGCGCCTTGATCGCTGGTGACCTCGCAGACTGGTTTGGTCGTCGAACAACCATCATCGCAGGTTGCTTCATCTTCCTCATCGGTGTGATCCTTCAAACCGCTTCCTCTGGTCTGGGTCTTCTCGTGGCTGGTCGTCTCATTGCTGGTTTTGGTGTCGGATTCGTGTCTGCCATCATTATTTTGTATATGTCTGAGATCGCACCCAGGAAGGTTCGCGGCGCAATTGTATCAGGCTACCAATTCTGCATCACCATTGGTATCTTGCTTGCGTCTTGTGTCGACTATGGCACCCAAAACCGCACCGATTCCGGCTCGTACCGAATCCCAATCGCCATCCAGATGCTTTGGGCTATCATTCTTGCCGTTGGTCTCTTCCTCCTCCCTGAATCCCCACGTTACTTCGTCAAGAAGGGCAACTTGGACCAGGCCGCCAACGTCTTGTCTCGTCTCCGTGGTCAAGAGCAAGGTTCAGAACTCATCCAAGCTGAATTGGCCGAAATTGTCGCCAATCACGAGTATGAGATGTCCGTTATCCCACAAGGCGGTTACTTTAGTACCTGGTTGAGCTGTTTCACTGGTGGTCTCCGCTCTCCATCTTCCAACTTGCGACGCACAATTCTCGGCACATCTCTCCAGATGATGCAACAATGGACTGGTATCAACTTCATCTTCTACTTCGGCACCACCTTCTTCCAGGAGCTTGGTACGATTAGCAACCCATTCCTCATCAGCTTGGTCACCACTCTCGTCAATGTCTGCTCTACCCCTCTTTCTTTCTGGATCATTGAGCGTTATGGCCGTCGTACAATCCTGATCTGGGGCGCCTTGGGCATGTTGATCTGTGAGTTCATCGTCGGTATCGTCGGTGTTACTGCGGCTCGACCCGAGAAGAACAACACCTCTGCCGTCTCTGCCCAAATCGCATTCATTTGCATTTACATCTTCTTCTTCGCCACCACCTGGGGTCCTGGTAAGCTTCCAAATCCTCGTCAAGATTCGATTCAGAACTAACTTTGCAACAGGTGCCTGGGTCCTCATCGGCGAAATCTTCCCTCTCCCCATCCGATCCCGTGGTGTCGCTCTCTCCACCGCCTCCAACTGGCTCTGGAACTGCATCATCGCCGTCATCACCCCCTACATGGTTGGAACCGACCCCGGAGATGCCAACCTGGGCTCTCGCGTCTTCTTCGTCTGGGGCTCGCTCTGTACCGCCTGCTTCGTCTACGCATACCTCATCATCCCCGAGACCAAGGGCCTGTCACTCGAACAGGTTGACCGCATGATGGAAGAGACAAACCCTCGCAACTCCGCCAAATGGGTTCCACACTCCACGTTCGCGGCGGACATGGGTATGACCGATAAGGGAACCTTGGCCCCAGAGATCATCGAGAAGGTGGCTCATGTCGAGCCTACCCATAACGAGACCTCTGCCGTCTAAATACAGATCTTTCTTGTATTTACACGTGTTGCGGTCGAGCTCTTACATGTCTTTGTAACAGTTAGCGTTTTTCTTTTTGCGAATACTACCTAATATTGATGTGGATGGTGGATGGTGGGAACCCCTCTTTTTGAGAAAGAGCTGCGCTGAGGGGATTGCGTTGCGGTGCCGACATCAGCGATGGATGGGCTTTGCGGGATGATACCATGGTCATGACACAGCCAACGTGCTTTGCTTTGTGAATGAGTAGGAGACTGAGATAGCTGGTTTAAGGCAATCCTTCTTCTACATCTTTTTGTTCTTCGTGATGTGAGACGTGACACTTGTCTTGTGTATTTGATCATGAAAGGGTGAAAGAGAGTGAAAAATTGAGCAGTCTCGAGTCTTGAATATTTGAAGAGAAAATGTGAAAGAGAGTGAAACCCCGACCGAGAAATCTCGACGTCTAGTTTAAGTTTAAGGTTAAGTTTTTTCTTTTGTTTTCGGAGGCAAGAAAGGACCCACTTGCCGATTCCAGTATCTCCGATGTCGCCTTCATCAATCCCGTCAATCTTTAATCTCTATCTACAACACACATCACGTCACGTTTTCCATTTCCTAGGTAGTGATTGATAACTCTTTATCTTCACAATTCGCAATGCAGTGAAAACCGTCCGTACGTCTTTACAGTACTTAGATTTGCGATGTGTTGATCAAGAAGTTGTACTTGATTGCCGCGCTCGCTCGACTACACGTCGATATCTGGAAAATCATGCACTGGTAGACGAATACTCGACGCGGAGAACCCCATACCTAGCACGGAATCTTCCTTCGAATAGCCCAAATTTCATGCATACCTGGCTAGGTAATTAGAGATTGCAGCCGAAGATGGACCGCGATTCTCGATTGAGACCCTGCCCAGAAATCGTGTACTAAATAAAGCTTTTGTCTGAAAAGATGTATGTATGTATGTTTCTGCGGAATTCTATGCTGTGAGACGATGTACGTACTCGGAGGATGGATGAGGTGGATGGATATCTATAATAGATGTTGGTATGGAGTGGTGTTGGAGGAGCATGACTACTTTTTTTTTTATAAGGAGTGCCAATTCGAGCCTCGCTTTAAATTCCAAAGTTCTGCGAAAGATGATTCCAAAAAGTTCAATCTTTCTGAATGAATAAGGTCATGCTTGAGCACTGGTGATGAAATATATATATGAAAAAGTTAGCGACAAGCCAGTAAATGAGTAATACCTGCTTGGATCCATTATCCCATGAAACCAGTCACTCAAACAACATAAAAAACGAGCCCCAAAAAAGTAAGCCAAAAAAAAATAATGTGATTATTGGTCACTACGAGGGTCGAACTCGCGACCTTGGCGTTAACTCTTATTAGCACCACGCTCTAACCAACTGAGCTAAGCGACCATTTAGTTGTTTCATGGGCTGGAATTGCTTATATGATTACTTACGACTAATAAATTGGGCTCGGTTTGTGGCGGGCTTTAGTGTGCTGACTCAGGGGTGGATCCTGGTGTGCTGAAATAGACGAGAGACTTGGTTTGGCTCGCTTGTTTGAAGGTCTGATACTTTTAGCAGGACCAGGGTAAAAATATTCTGGTTCTACGGGTTTGGATTTGAGTCCGACGTTAGAGTATCAACCTCGGTATTCAAGCATTCTAAGTAGTATTAGGCTGTCTGATACCTGGTATTATTGTAAAAAAATGTGCGTGCCAGAATCAGACTTGAGAAAATAAGCGAGTGAGTGCTGTACATCACAAAGTTAACACTAACTGCTGCGTTTTTGGAGTTTGCAACTGATTACCAGGAATACATTTGACTTCCTTAATCTTGCTTTATTAAAAGTTTGATGTTCTCCGGAATAGTATCAGGGTAGCTTATTCTGGCCAAACGAAGTGCTAATTTACGATTCCCGCCATGATCCGCACGTTCGAAGGCCAGGCATAACTGCTCCTACTTCGTCGAGAATTATCCTGTAAATATTATCTCTACTCTAAAGTTGGGAAATAGTAGAGTTGACCAGTGATATTGCACGGGAAAGACACAATATCTCTTTTTCGCTCGAAGACTCACGTGCCAGCGCGCATCTAGCGCCAACCTCGATTGACCTATGATGTGCATCCACTCTCACAACAAATTTCTAGCACCTGTGAACTCATTCTGAATTGAGTTTTGTAACAAATTTCTAATCCTGTTTTGTGCAGTATGCATCTACGATTGGTCCTAGAGTCATGATTTTAACCAGCTAACGGCTAAGATCCTACCAACAACTAACATCCGTCCAACACTTAACAATCTTTCCCACATATTATCATGATCTTTCTTAGAACTCGAACAAAAAACTTGTCAACATCACATCAGCACTCATGGATCCCGTGCTCGTGATCGGAGGCTGTGGCTGTCTCGGACACATATCGTCAAGCAGCTGATCGAAGGCCAGTTTGTTTCCGATGTCACCGTATTCGATATCAACACCTCATCCAATCACATCGACAGTGCCAAATACATCGAAGGCAGTCTTTCCTCTTACCAAGACATCCGCTCCGCTCTTCAACAAGTCAAACCGCGCGTCATATTCAACACCGCCTCACCGAAAATGTTCGGCCAAAGAAACCTCCGCGAACGATATGCCGAAGTGAACTGGTCCGTCCCATCCATCAATCGATTTATTTCATAAATGGGACTAACAAATTATGCTACATTCCATCAACTTCTAATTATTAATTAATATAAATTTATATATGCATATATTAAGCAAAATTTTTAATGTATTTTATTTTTCACTTTTTTAAGCATATTTGTATTATACAATTTTTAGTTATAGCTTTTCTTATTTAAAAGTTATATTATTTTAGAAAACGAGGCTTTAAAAACAAAGAAATAATAATAATAAAGGAATAACGCTTTAAATTAAGTATATATTTAATACATTATACATAAATTCTTAACATACATAAATACCTTTAAATTAAATTGAAAAAAAAGCTTTTATAAATAAGTTTTTAAATAAGAGAGAAGTTGTTGATGAAAAAAGCCGATTGATGGATGGGACAGACCAGAACATCCACGGCACACGATTCTTTCTAGACTGCATCAAAGAAATCGAAGCCGTAAAAGCCCTCATATACACATCAAGCTCATCAGTAGTCCACGACAACACCACTGATCTACTCAACGCCACCGAAAATCTACCACTCTGTTTCGAGCCCCAGCAGAAAGAATACTACACCCACACCAAAGCCGCAGCAGAACAACTGGTCCTTACATCCAACGGTTCGCACGGCCTCTTGACAGCCGCAGTCCGCGCAGCGATGCTCTTTGGAGAGCGCGACTTGACGACCACACCGAATATAGTAGAAAACGCCCTTCGCGGCCGCGGGAAATTCCAGATTGGGGATGGGACGAATCTCGTTGATTTTACTTATGTGGGAAGTACGGCTTATGCGCATATCCTCGCCGCGAAAGCATTGTTGCGGGAATCTGCGGCAACGGAACCGATTCCGGAAGATATTAGGGTTAATGGAGAGGCGTTTGTGATTACGAACGATGAACCGTGGCCGTTTTGGGAGTTTACGAGAGCGATGGGTGCTGCGGCGGGGTTTCCGGTTAGGAAGGAGGATGTTTGGGTAGTGTCAGTTTCTTTGTATTATTGGGTTGTGGTGTTTTTGGAGTGGGTGATTTGGGGACTTAGTTTTGGGAGGAGGGAGGCGGGGGTTAAGAGGGGGATGGTTAAGTACCTTACTATGACGAGGACGTTTGGTGTTGGGAAGGCGAAGAGGAGATTAGGGTATCGGCCGCGGGTTGGTATGGAGGAGGGGATTAGGAGGGCGGTTGAGTCATATCTTGAGCGAGAAGGGGATGGGAAGAAGACGATGTAGCATAATCTCTAGCGTGCGTAGGAGAAGGAGGGGATCAGGGATGACCCTGGGGCTCAACTTTACTAAGATCTGCTTTTAAACTGCTTCGTGCCGACTTCATTTGATATAGAAAATAGTGTTCTACTCTCATTAAACAATGACGAACATTTATGCTCCCCTTGAACCCCTGAATGGAAGCCCCACTTCCTCGCTAAAACTTAGCGAGTATCGGCACCCAGGCAATGAGATGAAGTTATTCGTTATACTCCTTGAAGATCAGATACTGTAAAATACATGATAAAGTCCCGTCCTGTGTTTTGCTACTGCAAAAATTCGTACTCTAGCTGCATCGATTTCCGTAGCCTGAAAACCAGTCCCTTCGTGACATCCCGCTGTACTCACTCTATGCCAGCAAAGAAGGCTCACTCAAGATCTCATATCTCCAGTCCTCTTCTTTGAGCGCTTCCCTCAACCGTTTGGTCATCGGGTGCGAAGGTCTTGTCCCCAGCATAGCTTTCACATGCCTCTGCCCAATATTCTGCTCCTCGTACCTCGGAGTTTCATTCTCCTTCAACAGCTCCTGAAGCGGGCTCAACACAACATCACATGAAGGCGACAAAAAGAACGGAAGCGAGAATCTAGGTTTATCCAGACTGGCGTGTACTCTATGTACCGTGGCCGGCCATCTCCCATTCGTCCACGCTTCGACGTAATTTCCCGTGTTCACCACGAAAGAATGCGGGATGGGAGGGGCGGGGATCCAGATCCCGTTCGCGTTCAGAACTTCTAGTCCAGCGACGTCGTTTTGGAGGAGGAGAGTGAGGGTCCCGAAGTCGGCGTGAGGGAACAGGAGTTCCATTGGTTCTGTCTTGTGCGATTGAACGGGATAGTATTGCATGGTGATATCGGTTAGGGGAAGACAGCAGTATTGATCTAACGCATATTCGGGAAGACCCAGGGCGAGGGCAAAGATTTGAACGAGCTTCTTTGCAAAAGGATACATTTCGTGGTCTGGGAATGGTAAGTTAGAGTACAACGTCAGAATTCACGGATTTTGGACGTACAGTATGCGTAAATTGCCTTCCGAAATTCTGGTAAAGTTTCATCTGGCCACTGATTTAGAGAAACAGCACCCTCTTTTGCAGTACTGATCTCTTTTTGTTCGGGTTCCGTATAGTCATTGCCCATTGAAAAGGACTCTCGAACAACGCCATGAGGACCAGTTTGCTGCGCCGGCATGAAGCCCTTTGCAGCATTACTCTTCGTGCATTCGATCTGTAGCTTATCTTCCTCGGGTTGCTGGAAGAATCTTGCAATGACGTCGAATATTGTGTCGATTTTTGTATTAGACACAGGGGTGTTTATGGCATAGAAGAATCCAACATGCTCCGCTGCGTGGCCAACTTCTTTAGCGAGTTTCTGGCGCGCTTCAAGTGAAGGGAAGAGTAGATTTGCAAAATCGATGATGGGGATCTTGTCGAATGTCTCTTTCGCATCGGGTCCCGTGAGAATCGGCCGAGATTGAGGGAAGCCACCTGCAACGTAATATACTCGGCCGGGATCGCGTTCAGTTCCTTCAGCCATGTCTCCAGATGCGCCTAGATGAGTACTTGGCAGTACAGAAACAAGGATAATCTATGTTTTTAATGTATTATATCGCGGATTGGAATCTACTCTGAAAATGAGACGAGCACGAAATTGCAGGCCGAGGATATAGCAAAAGACCTCCCAGCCCCAAACACTTACAGGCCTAGACGTTTAGCTGCAATTTCTCAGATATGCAGCAACAAACATTCATACATAGACCAATTCCAAATGTGATATGAACAACCTAAGATTGAAAAGACATAAGTAAGTGACAAGCTTTGCTGGGAGGCGTCAAAAGTGGGATGAAAACAGGGGAAGATATGGTATTGGTATCGGTCGGGTCCGAACAAGACAGATAAGAGAATATGACAGGAAAGATAAGAAGACGTGGACAAAAGAGATAAGATCTTAGATGCTGTTTAATGCCTTCCTAGCTTGGCGGTAGCCGAAGTTTACCTGGCTTCAATTGGCGAATGTTCTCCAACTCTCATATGCTCAGTGAAAGTTCTGGACTCCCCCAGACAATACTCGAAAGTAGATCAAAAAGCCAAAATCAATGATGATAGGTCTAGAATGTGATAGCTCGCTTTCAAGATGTGTGACCCTGGGCTTACTTTGCATATCCTGGGTCCATCTTATCTGTGAGCCTTATCATCAATGGCCCCGACAACCTGGGACTCTAGCTTTAGATTAGAGCTCACACCTGAGATAAGTGCACAACTCTACATCAGAAAAAAGAGAACATAAATCACCTTCGGATAGATATGACTACTATTCAACCTCGCTTTGTATCAATATTGACTCTTTGAAAACAATATCTGGCACAGTCAACATGGCGACCAACAATGCAGCTCACGAGAATAGCTCTCTCGACGAGAAAATTACAAAACATGAGCTACCAGTATCCGAGTTGTATGAAGTGGACTCGGGTCCCGAGAGTGCTGATACCATCCGAGAGAGCTTCAAACAGCGATACCCTGCGCCTGTGGTTTGGATATTGGAGAAACTCTTCATGACAGGTGCCGAAGTTCGTGGCATTGAACGAGTGTCTGAGACCGAACGGAAGAAATCCGGAGGCTGGGATCAAATCGTGTTTTGGTTCTCTGTGGGTAATCTGTAATTAATCATCAGGGGCGATGATATTGATCAGCCTTTTGCAGGTTAATCTCTCTTTTACGTCTTTTGCGAGCGGCATGCTTGGAACTGAGTTCTACTCTTTGTCTTTCAAGACGAGTGTGGCTATTATCATGACTATGTCGCTGGTAGGTGTCGCTACCACAGCTTGGATTACCACATTAGGCCCCAAATACGGCTTGCGGACTATGGCACTGGCACGTTTTGCAGGAGGCTGGCCTGGTACTTTCGTCTTCAGTGTCTTAAACATCTTGACTCAACTGGCATACTCAGTGACAGTGGCAATTGCTGGAGCCCAAGCCCTTCATGCCGGTTAGTTCATCTTTCCTTACCTTTAAAAATGACAATGCTGACGTGGTGCATTCAGTCAACGAGGATGTCTCGTTGATAGCTGGAATTATTCTGATCTCCGTAGTTGTCATGGTACTTTCAGTCTATGGCTTGAATTTTGTAAAGATTTGGGAACGCTGGGCGTGGATTCTGTAAGTGAATATATTTCGAAGCACAATTCTTTGCTGACAAAGGCCTAAGATGCTTTATCATTTTCATGATCATCATTGGTCTGGGTGCTAGAGGAGGGTACGATGTGAACAAAAACAACGTCACGCACGACACAGGATCTGACCTGATTGGGGATATTCTATCATATGCAGGGTAACTACCAATATGAGCTGTTACATGAGAGACCATCGTGGCTGACATCTATCTAAGTATATATTATTCGATATCTTCCGGCTGGACCACGATAGGTGCCGATTACAATGTTGACCTGCCGGCAAACACTCCCCCAATGAGATCCGCCGTATTGACTTTCATCGGTATCTACGTGTAAGTCATGAATGCCTCGGATTCTTAGATTTCTAGCTGAACAACTCGTGTAGACCCATCGTAGCCACCGCGATTATGAGCTGCGCTCTCCTTAGCATCACTAATCCAGATTATATAGCCGCTTTTGAAAAGGATTCCCTAGGAGGGCTCATTGGAAAGATCCTTGAGCCCGCCGGAGGTTTCGGCAAGTTCTTGTTGGTTATCTTGATGTTCTCAGCAGTATCATGTAACGTATGCTACTCAATCCACATGGAATAACAGACACTGACGAACATGATTGCCCCCAGATCCCCAATACCTATTCCGGAGCACTGAGTATCCAGACGCTGCATCCAGTGTTCATGAAGGTTCCTAGAGTGATTTATGTTATTTTGTTCACGGCTGTCTACCTCATCGCTGCAATTGCCGGACGTGAACACTTTGGAGAGCTTTTGTCCGACTTTGCTTCACTTCTATCCTGTAAGTTCAATGACAAGTTTCTGTTGCATTGTACCAAAGTATACTGATAAGAGAATAGATTGGACGGCGTTCTTCACGGTAATCATGCTGCTTGAGTTCCTCTGGTTTAGGCGCAAGTCTGGACACCTTGGCCCCATCAATCCCGACAATTTCAATGACTTCAGCAAGCTTCCACCAGGCTATGCCTGCTGTGGAGCCATCCTGGTGGCAATTGGTGGATGTGTTCCCGCGATGGCTGAGTACGCATCCTCATGGTTCCCACCTACTTAAACGTACTGACTTTCAAACAGGACATGGTACACAGGGCCAATTGCGCTTATGGTTGCGACACCATATGGCGGCGACCTCGGCTTTGAGTTCAGCGCTGTCTTCACGTTCGTGTCATACCTTGTTTTCAGAAATCTTGAAATCAGATATTTTGGCCGATAGTGACTTTAGGCGGTACCCGTTGGCCGGACTTTTCTTGTGTATGCAACGGTGCCTTTAGTCGGCATCATCATACCTAACATTAAAATCATTCCCAAGACCATAGCCTACCAAGCATGTAATTGCACCCATACGACTTGACCCAAGTAATTACAGTACCCCCAATATTTTATTTGGCCCTCTACTTATCCTACGATTTAAAGGGCGATGGGCAAGGTGAGTCGATCTTAATTGGCAAACAAAGATTGAAATTTTCTCGTTGTTAAACGAGTCGCTCTTTTTACCGTGTCAAGTTAACGATTAGCCGCATTTGCCTAGGTTCGCAGCGGTAAGATCGTGAGGTTAGATTGGGCAGAAAAGGAGAAGAATCCACATCGGGTTTGAGTTCTTTCGTATTTTGGGGTTTCAAACCACAACTCAGCTTCATTGTTCTTTAGAACTTAGACCAAAATAAGCTCGATCAAACCTCCCTGGGCAAAAACGTCCTCCTTTTTCGTAAGGGCATGCACCCTCGCTTAAACTCGCTTAACCCTATTCGCAGAAAGAAGAGAAGAACTAGCCTCAAAAAATCATGTCAAACGCTAGAGAATGTGCCCTGCACAAGTCGCACCCTTAGAATGATTATGTACTCCGAGCATGGTAGGTTTCAAACGGATGGTACCACGCGACCACTTGATAGATCAGCTCGATAACTTTGCTGAAGTACCTCTTCCAGTCATTGCATTTTCTAAACAGTCTTTCAATCCGCAATCTGCATAACAATCCAACAACTAAGCATGTGCGCATCCGGGCGACATTGGATCAGCCACTCCTGCACATACATGCTAGCTTGAAATCGCCCTGACTAGGTGCGGCATCAACGACGGCTTTAAGCATATAATCAAGGACTGCCCCTTCCTACTTTCGAAAGTTCTTCCATAATTTCGTTCTCAGCCAGCCTGTAACGCCTAAGGGAAAGCAGAAGCGCTTTCCTTTCCAACGCCCTTCGCCTGCAACGCCCTCGCTAGTTCGCCCTACTCCTGCAACTCGACAGCATGGATGTGACCAGTCTTGATTTCGATTCACTGGAACGGAACGCCCTGGATGAGACCATGGCGCAATTGACACCACAACCGAGCTTTTCATATGCATGGGATTCCTTCGAGCCATTAGACGAGGGCTGGACGACCTATCAACAGCCGGACAACATCACAAGCGAAGCCAGCCAACATGAGAGCCTCATGTGAGTAAAAAAAAAAAGAAGTCGTGCTAACGAGGGCGATTCTTGAGCCGCAGTCCAGCAACTTCTCAGGGTCAAACCGACTCCCCACCGATGTTAGTGAACTTTTGTGTCGACTACGGACTTGGATCGAGCGACAATCCGATATACAAGCTCGAACCTTGGTCGGGCAATAGACCATTGCCAGAGCAGAAGACTTCTCCTCCATGCAAGGCAATTGATCCAGCAACCACTGTTATACCCTCAACACAGGGAACATTCATCGCCCAGCCATCTTGCTGCAGCTGGTTGAGCTGCTCACTTGGAAATGTCCCTTTCTTGAACGATGCCGACCTCAAGATTCACCTAGAGTCTCATGCAATCTCTGTCACTCAGAATTGGGCAGGTACCAGTAAATGCACGTGGAGTGGTTGCAAGTCAAAGGCGGTCTTCAAACTTCTCTCGTCCTTGGAGAGACATCTTGAAAATATTCACGTCGCACCAATCATCTGTGTAATTCCCAGCTGTTCTTTCAAGGGGCCATTCCGAAACAATTATGAGCTTCAGCGTCATGCACATCAGAAGCATTCCAATGTAAAAGCCTTTTGGTGCCCCTTCAAAGGCTGCAAATTATCATTCGCCAGAAAGGACAAATGGGCGCAACACATCGAAGAAGTGGAGCATGAGAACGACCTATTTTGCCCAGTCCTCCACTGTGATAAGGAAATTAGAGGAGACTTTCAAGGATTTCAATCTCGCAAAGAAATCAGCCATCACATCTTCAATGAGCATATGAAAGCCTCAGGGGAAGTTCGAGCTTGGGAGTGTCATATCGGAGGATGCGATATTCAGTCATCTTGTCTCAAGTTGACAGTATCACAGATGCGAAGACACCTCAGACGTGATCATGGACTTTCGCAAAGTAATTTGGATACTTTGGTCAATTTTGACAGTGCCGAGCATCATATTGTCTGGTCCAGCCAAATGTCAAGTGCGTTCTCATGGTCGGTTTGCAAGCTTTGTGTTCCACCTTCTCTATTGCCCTCAATCAGCGACCAATCTGTAAGTTCCCCTTTATAGATGTGGATTGGAGGGGATCTTGTTAACATTTCCAGGGCCAGGTTGACAGACATGTTACGGTCAAGGCGACTTTATCTCCACGGCTAGCGAGGTCTGGCACCCGAAATCGCGCTATATTTTTCGTCTGCGTAAGATATATTCTATGTTCTTGAAAGATATCCACTAAACATAAGTAGTGCCAGTGTAACATGCCCTCTCTTCTGAGAACTTCACCGTTCTGCACGTATTGCGAGCCTGCTCATAAGTCTTGCAACGATTGCAGACTGAGCTGAATTACATCTTTGACGACTGAGAAGTTCCACGGGCTTCTGGCTTCCTTAGCGAAGGGTTTTGGAGCTTGGAACTTAGATTTACGAGTCCTTTTCTCATGTTTTCAAAGTATGGCTTGTGGAATTTAATTTAGGGAGGTTTGGCTTGATTGAACTAGTTGCGTTAAGTTTACAGCCTCTAAATTTCTGCCAGCTTTTGTTTTTTTACCCCAGGTTTAACAGTGAACTTATGGATGTAGGAGAAAGCTTGGTATCGGACTTGTTTTGAGAGCCTGATGTCAGAAAAATCAAAGAAATGTGAGAGGATACCAATGACCGCAGATCCACGAGACATAACTCTGCCCGAACCCTATTCGTAAGCTTCCAGGATACCCTCTTTAATCGACTAGCTTGTATCTTCATATTTGGATTCGCGATTCTATCTGCTAGCCTCCATTCTATGCTATTCCCTTCTTTTGTGTTGACGCAACTTCCGTCTCACACGTTTACATTGTCTGATTTGAAGTCCATGTTCAAGTCGACCACTCGTTTCACTCAGAATCAAAGTCTCATTTTAGAATGGTGTGGGGTTTCGAAGGGGTGTTCTATTGTTCGTATATTGTTTGAACGGGGAGTGCTAGTGTTGCTGTCAAAGGAATGCAGTTTCAACGAAGACTTGGTGGTAAATAATAAAGAGGGCTTTGTCATAAAGACAATGGGCTTGTTCGATATTGAAGAAGGTTTGCTGTAGAAATTAGTCGATGTGTTAAGTCTACAGGACAAGTGGAAATTCTCTAGTACAAAATGGTAGATATCTGTAAGCTTGGTTTCTATTCTCAGTATACACAAACAACTCTTGAACAACTCAACACAACAGCCTCTTCACACATTTCACAGCTCACATTATCAAGATATCTTCTTACAGCCAATCGTTCCCTAAGCGCTTTTTGTTAGAGGCCAGAATGAAGGCTGAAAAGAAAATGCGATGCCCACCAAAATGCACATTGTGCTACTGGATGGCGGCGCACACAGCAGATGAAGGCTTTGCTCACAGGCAAAAAGAAAATTTGATCCGCAACGAGCGAGTCTACGAATCTGTCCTGTGCAACGAACGCCTAGCTATAATCTTAACGTATAACCAACAAGAGACACAGTTTGCGAGTCTGCGTGCTCTAGCCCAGAATGAGAGAGATAGCTGCGACCGAGATGTTCAAAAATTGGCTGTGATCGCAAGCGCTACTCATCGCTCCTTTGACGAGCAGATCACCCAAGTCCAGAAAAAGATGGAAGGCGCATCTGATTCGTACATCGAACTTTACGGGTACCGTCTCCGCCGCGAACTTATGTACCTCAAAAAACAACAAAAGGACGAAGACGAGAGCTACGAGCGCCTATTTTCATCCATGGCTGAAAACGACCATCGAAATATCATCGACATGGAGGAGGACGCCGAGGATCGGATCCGAGAGATCAAAGATGATTATCGGTGTGCTATAGAGCAACTTGATGATCTGCTTGAGCCAGTGCGCGAGCAGATTCAAATTCTCGAGTGGTCGGTTCAGGAGAAGATCCTCTCTGTGATGATGCGATGATTTGGTGCAAGTCGTATGAGGAGCACCAATCGCCCTCTAGTGAGGTTGAACCTGTTCTCCCTTCTCTTCATCCTCTTCCTGAAAAGCGTGGTGAGAATCATTGCTTTAGTACAATTGATAAAATTGAAAGCCAACTCATACATCCCTTCTTCGCAATTATTGAACAATGTTTGTGACACTTCACCTCTTTCATAGAAAGTAAAAGCGGATCTTCTAGAGGAAACAGTCTATTCCTCGCTTGTCGTAAAATCCAATTTTGGTTGACATGTTTCCAATACACCCCTTTTGAGTGAAAAGAATTTTCGAATTCAGCGCAAGCTCGCGTGATCGAAATTTGGTCTTCAAATCAATGAAGTTGAACAAAGCTTGAAGTCTACGTGCAATGCCGGATAGAAGAAGGTCACTCAAAGGCTGCGTATTTTATCAGTCAGGTTATGCTCCAGGGGAAGGAAACATCTCGAAGGGCCCGGTGGGCTTTGGTGGATGCTGAACGGTAGCCACGTGACCTCGAACATACGCTATGAAGAGATCTGCTTTCGCTCAGATGTCCATCGCGATCTGATAAATCTCAGAGTCTGCTCGGAAGTGCCTTCGTTGCTGACTCCACCTGTGACGATTTATCAGCATCACTTGACGGCCAGATATCTATATGACCAAGATAAGGCTGCGCTGACTCCTTGCTCAGAACTAGCATGAATATGCCCTCATGCACACGCCCTCCTGAAAAATTGGTCTTATCTTGAAAAGCTGGCCAATGAATGTTTGTGATATCTTTCAGGGCGCGAGGCAACTAAGCCACAACTTCCAAATTGGATGCCTCATGCATGGTAGCAGCCTGCTTCCAAGGGTTATAAGGAAGCTACCTTTCACCTGGGCGCTCTTGACCTCAAGTCTCCTATCTTGCAGCACTCCTGACTGCCGAAGGTTGTTTTCCTAAGCGCTGAGAAATCGTGGTCGATTGTCCAACGAACACACCTGGAAATGTATACACCGCCGAGTCGAGCGCCCACGGGCTTCTCGTTCAGGAGGGCTGGATCGAGCTTCAGCATAAGGGCTAGTAACTCTAAAAATGCAGCGCCCGCAGAGCCTCTTTGTGTCGAAGATTGGATCGTCGCCTACGATATTCCAACGGAGAAACTCAGAAAGCATCTGGCTGAGGTTGTGTTCCAGGAATGTAACCTTACTTTTGAGGGAGACGTATGTGATACGCTGCTATTGGGCACTACCTGCGCTGAATTCTGGCTGACAAGAATAACAGAAAATCAGACTCAAGGGGGACAATCTGATGCTTCGCTTGCCTCGAATGCTCAGTGAGGTGAGTTGCCTCGCCATTGACAATCAGATGCAGCGAAATTGATCCATGGTTGTAGGACGAGAAAGCAGAAATTTATAAGATAAAGGAGCCAGGCGCATCGCTACGGGAGGAACTACCCACCCATACTCCTTTGCCACTCAGCATGGCGAGAGCTCGAGCCACAAGAGACCACCCAGCCGTTCGAGACTTTGACAATGAACTTTATCGCTGCACGTTATATACTCCACCTCCACCTCTTTCCAGTGGCAGGCCGTATGTTCGAGTCTCCGAACTAAGTAGATGGTTTCGCAGCCAAGGGCTCAGAGAAGATGGCTCAAGCTATTATCAAGCCCAAGGCTTGCTTGACTATGCCTACCGCCACTGGCCTGGATATCCACGGATTAATCCTGTTACGCCGGCCAAACTCCTTGATCCACATACTGGGTGCATCCTCATATTCAGTATACTGCTGATGATGGACCGTGGCTGTTTAGTCCATCTGTTTAGAAGTCAACAAATGTTTGATCGCAACCTCCCAATCAATGTCTCAGCATTGGAAGAAATATTCCATACGATGCTCGAGTCCGCTAGAGAACACGGCTTTCACCTCGATCCTATAGCTCTGACCCATGAATTCGATGACCTACAATGGAAGTTCTGTCCCGCGAGATTTGATCTAGGAGAGGAACAGTACTTCAACAATCCGAAGCAAATCATACCAATCGTCGAGAGATCTATATTGAGTGAAAGTGGCGGGACAGCAGTGCTATGGCAAGTTGCAATTCTGGAAGAGTTTGTGAGCAGCAAACTAGCAGTAACCGTCACAAGATCTCGCTATCGTGAAGATGACAACCTAGGCTGGGTCAGTTGTCCCAACCCAATGGGTCTCTCCTCCATACTGATTGATAACAGCGCTATCGCTTTGCTCTCAAACAGTTCAAGGAAGGCTACAAGCGTCCTTATATCAATGAAGCAGAAGCATTTCGGTCTCTGCCTTACTCCGGCATGAATCGATACCTGGGTTGCTATGTTCACAAGGTTATACCGTCCATCATAGGCATCGACGCCAATGGAGTCTCTGCACAAGAGTCCTACAACATTCTTCTCGAATATGGGGAATGCGATCTCTGGACGGTCTTCAATGAGGAGATGTTGCCACTGGTCTTGCAAAGCGAGATAGACGCATTTTGGAACAGCTTATTCAATATTGCAAAGACTTTAAGTCAAATTCACTATCTACCTGCGATTCCCGATAGGAAGGAAGAATTCTGGGGGTAATAATCCCGACTCTCAAATTCTTATGATGTGATCCTAACAGTAATAGATGGCATGCGGACATCAAACCGTCCAATGTACTCGAAATAGATGGAGAATTCAAGCTCGCAGATCCTGGTTTCGCGATTTTTCAAAAGAAGATAGGGAATGCTAGACCAACAGCTGAATTAACAGGTGGCACGAAGACATACAGTAAGATAACATGCACTAAATTTTGACAAGCTTTGCTAATAATTCTCTCAGGCGCACCAGAACAAATTCCTCGAGCGGGACCTAGTCGTGGATTCTATCAAACAGTCGACGTATGGGCTCTGGGTTGTGTCTTTTCAATAGCAGCGACATGGATTGCTCTGGGTCACCAAGGCGTACGAAAGTACACACAATTACGAGAAGAAGCCAACCATCGCGCTTTGAACAGTATTGCTCAATCAGGAAACCAGGATCTTCCACGACTCGATTCTGGTGACTACTTCCACGACGGGAGAGATGTCTTGCCTGAAGTCACTGCTTGGCACTTATACCTGCGTAACATACTTCGAGGGACGGATCGAGTCACAAGTCAAGTTCTTGACGTGGTAGATCACCACATGCTGATCAAGGATCCTCGCAACAGATGGCAATCTTCTGAAGTCTATGAAAAGCTCTTCAAGATTAGCTTAGGACTGGAAGACCCAACTTCGACTGTGTCGCCGGAGATTATCGAGTTTATCAGCTCTTCTGCACAAAGTGAACCAACGAGCTCGAGGCCAGTCAACCGAGCCCATGGTCGGAAGGGCATGAAGTCGAAATACTTCCGGCCTCTAATCGAAGAGACTCAGTTAGAATCCAACATCGACTTGGCACAGATACTAAACGAATACGGACAGAGCCCGGCCATGGCAGAAACAACAGTACAGGGTGATTCACAGATGGTGAGCGGACCATTCTATCGTTCGCCTACCCAATCCACCACTACACTTCCAGTCACTGAATACGACAACTCTGAGAACCTGGATTACAAGCAAGTTCAGAGGAATGTACCGGTAATGTCTTCCGCGGAAGCGAAGTTTCAAGCCAAGGTCCAGGACATCTTTCAAGCCTACGAAGGAATAGAAGAGTCAGTTGGAAAGAGATCTATGGATGATTACCTTGTGAAACAGTATAATAATCGTGAGATTGTAAGTTTTTCAACTTTTGATCCACCAATATTCCAAGCCAATACCCTTTCTAACTTGATTGAAACTAGAAATTTTTGGTCGACAATTCATGGTCTATGCACAAGCATTGGGCAAATGTTAAATTTGTCCTTAAGACTCTTGCTATGAAAGCGAAAGGTCTGGATCCGGATGGAGTTGACTTATATTTCACCCTCTCTGGAGTAAACGTGGGGAAGAAGACGGGCGTAAAAACCCTCATGGACGCCATGGTAGATCTCAAAGTCGCCCCTCCGGCTGAGAACGATGGTAAGACGACTGACATGGCAGCTCGACTCGATGATTTGCTTAGAGATTATCTTGATCGGCAGCAATTTCCGGAAGACAGCTCAAAAGTTACAATCATTGTCCTGACCAACGCTATGTGGGATGAAGTCCCTGTTGCCAAGCGTTTACTTGAATTCGCGAAAACATTGAAAGTTGTCAGGAAGAGCGAGCTTACCGATCGTCTAATTAGCATTGAGTTCATTCAATTTGGCAGAGACCCCTATGCGATGGAAATACTTACTGGACTGGGCGACGAGTTGAGATATAAAGGCATCCCGTAAGTGCGCATCGTATCTTTATGTAACATCACTAATATGTTCGAGTGACTTCGTCGACGTCGAGCACTCCGATGGCAATATATACAAAATGCTATTAGGCAGCTTCGTCCACGATATCGACGATCACAACCCCGAATCTAACGAAGACAACGCATCAATACTCAGACCCACGTCACCAGATATTCAAGACTATTTCGAAAGGAGACCTGCGACGAACTTTACTTATGCTGAAATAGGGCCTCCAGCATCTCCGTCCTCAATTCAAGCGCCTCTTCCGTATCGCTCTGGACCTTCGCCGACTCGCGAGCTGAATCAACATGAAGCTAGGGTTTTACATCCACAGCAAGAAATGAGCTATCATGAATATGACGGTTCGCCCACGCACGAGAATATCGATGGCATCAACATGTTTGATGACGATTCCATCGCTTCGGGCTGGATGACCGACGAGTCTTCGTCAACAGATGATGCTTCGGACGATTTTCCTCTGAACATGAGACTTCAGGATCCAACAGTATATTTCCAAGAGCTGGACAACCCGGAATCACAAGTTTTGAAGAATTCGATGTTCCAATTCTATACGGTAGCTTTCACGAAAAACTTCTCCCATGCATGCTAATCTTACGCAGAATGGAACAACTTACGAGCCCTTCCAATACCGTTTTGGTTTAGATACGGGAAATAGTGGTAGCACTTCACTGCAGGTATTGAAGGATGATGATATAAAGATATTCTATGAAGAAGTACTCAAAGCAGCGAATGAGGCTGTGTCTGGAACAGCTTCTCCTTTTGCGATAGTGCATGACAGCTACAACTCCCCGGATAAACTTGAACGTGCGATCGAGAACATGTTTCATGTCATCGAATGTCGGAATATCATTCTCTGTATCGTGCAGAGCGTCGAAGCTATGGAGAATGCATCATACTGTGGTGACTTTATCAGTATTCTTGTTCTCGACAAAGCCAGGCATAATGTCGCAAGGCTTCTCCCGATCCAATGTCACAAGATCAGGCGGTTGGCAACTGCGTTCGAGAGTTGTCTCTCTCAACTCATTGGTCTTTATCGCCTTCGCCCCATGAGTATTTTTGAGATTGAGATGATATTTGCAAAGGATGTCTCGGAGGCTTGCCAAGAGATACTTTCTGAGCTTGGCTTGAGTATTCCTATTGCACACTGCACCGAACTATGGCGGTATGCCGTTCATATTCTCGATGTGGCAATCTTGTCATATGCTGGCGCTCATACTCAATTCTTTGGAGCGACACACTTCAAATCCTTTGCTCTCCCTGGGCCTTTCCTCAAAAACAGCCATTCATGTTTCGTCGAAGATCTTTCTTGTGTCTCGACGAGTTTCTAGGCGGGAAAGAAGCTTGGGTCCTTGAGTGGCATCATCCAGATGCTCCGCAGCTTAACTTACCTCCCTTGTATCTTTCAGCTGATGCCACAACGTTCGCTGATATATGGGGACCTATGTGGAAAACATGCGCTTTGCAAGACGGTCAGACCGACAATGATCGCATTCTTAGTTATAGCGTTGGAAATGGAGTAATACTGCCGTGGAAGCTGCCGACTTCTGATCCCCAGCAATCAATTAGCTGTCAAACACATGAAGTGTTTTGCCATTGGATGTCAGACAAAGATCTCGGTGAGATTGGTGACGTTCTTGGATCATCTGGAGCACTTTTACGCCCCGAAGACATCCTTTTTATTGGGGCCAGTACGAAACTGCAGTGCAATACGCGGTGTAACTCATCAACTGGTGAGATCAGACAGCATCTGCGGAATTCGAACTCCCTTTTTGAGACTGGTACGATAAAGAACACGAGGATTCTTGATTCAGAAGCAGTCCAAATACAACTTGGCCCATCGTACGTGAAGGGCAGCGCACAGCGCACATACAAAAGGCGTAGAAAAGCTTGGAAAGAAGCTTGGACCGAGGAGTGGAAAAACAATCCTGAAAGTCGTAACATCCGGATACTGGAGTATAAGTTCGGAGTTGAAGTTTCGGCATGCACGTTTAATGCTCGTCGGCAAAGACTCATCAGTCTCCTTGGCTCCAAAACTATGATAAATCACCTACGCAACGGAGCCCTGACATGGATGAGCCCCGAGTGTGAGCAGAGCTTCTATACCGCCCTCGAGAGTCGTAATCATAAGGCATTTCGCAAGCTATATCTGTCCAAGAAGAATTGGCAATCCGATCTTGGAAAGGCCATAACACATTGTTTAGAAGCCCTGACGCGGACAGGAACTGATGCTGAAAGCCTCAACCTTCACTGGGTCCCCAACTCAGAACCCGGACACAGAGTGAATCTACCGTTGCGCGAGCATACTTGGGTGGGGTTTTTAAAGGACACCGAAACGTGTTGTACGATGGCTATACTCGAAAATGAGTGTCTGGAGCTCCCGGACTCGATCCAAGCTAGAAAGTGCCAAAACCGAGGAAGTGACTCGGGACCAATCATAGATACCATGACTAAACAGGGTTTCAACAGCTCAGTCCTTGAGACTTCTTTCATGCTACATCAGAATTCCATTCCCAAGCCAATGCACCCCAAACCTTGTCATGGGCACAATGGCTCTAGCTCTAGGTATAAATACGTCTGGAGCACATCTTCATTGGAAGCCGGAAAAAAGTTCCACTTCGGCGAGAATGGACAGTTGATGTGCATCAAACCTCTCGGCAACGGCCAAATATTGGCAAAGTGGAAACACTCCTGGGAGTTCCTGGAAGCACTGAAGGAAAAGTTCCAAGGTGAAAGCAGACACCGGGAGTATATCAGAGCTGAAAAGGGCGGCGCTGGACCTGTATACGTCCTGATTATGAGTTCCGAGCACGCGACGATGAATCGTCTACTGGCTGCTTCGGAAAAGCTACTCAATCGACCTCGCAGCATTCAATGCATGAGGACATCCTCGAAAATGGGACGATCTGGAAATATCGGAGCCTCGATGAACAATGAAACAGCACTGATAATGGACTGGAGCACTGATCAAAAAGCGAGGTGGCAGAAGTTTAGTCGAGATTCGGACGGATAGTGGGGCCCAAGAGCGACGGTACACAGGTACATGTCATCAGCAGTCCGGGAGTCGGGAATCTTCTTATTACTCATGATTTTTCTTTGCATATATAGCGTTTTGGGCTAAAGTCTATCTATTGAGATGATTTGGTTGGAAATGGAGTTTTGGGGAAGGGCCTGCATATATTGTATATACTAGATACCCTGGGAGGATGTATATATGGCGCTATATATTGTATATTAGGATACCTCTGGATGGGTGTTATGTGGTGTTTGTCTTTAAAAACGGGAAGAAAAGGAGAGGTGGTGTATTTATATGTGTATTTGAAGGGAAAAGGAAAAGGCTTCTGATCTTACTACAACAATCAAGATTGAGATGAGCAGTTAGAGGACATGCCTATGTTTCAATGTCCATTCTTTTTCTTTCGAGAAGAAGCTTCTCATCATGCGTGGAATTAGTGACCTGGTTCGTTCATAATTGGCGTTATACAAAGACCCTTCCCTTCGTTTTTGACATTGCTATCCTGTCTTCCTCTTGAGCTACCTCCTTCCGTTACGGCTTATTGGTGGAATGTGTACCTGGAAGGCTTCATTTCGACGATCACGTGATACTGCGTCCGCTCTATGCAGCAAGAAAAGTTGCAAGAGGTCGGGGTTCTCAATAACAACAAGTGATGGGCGTGATTTATTTGAGAGAGCACAGAGTTGGTGGAGGTTCGAGCTTGACTGGCATCGAAAAGAATCAAGAACGAATGGGATTGATGAGAAGTAAAGTCCTCATACTCAAGTCCTCAGGCTAGATTTGCTAACGGAGCACGACGATAGTTCGTACGGCCCGATGCATGTTGTACAAAGTCGGTTTGCCTATTCCGGTCCGAGATATTGTAAAGCTTTCGTTCTTCGTCCTATTGGCAAAAGACAAGACGGGCTGAGCCTCGCGGGTTCCCGAGCCTCGCTGTCACGAATCATTAGCACCTTATCTCTTGTATACTATTGGTGACTGTTTCTTTGCTTGTTTCCATACTATAAAATAAGGTCTTTGGCTCCGGTATTCTACTTTCACACAAACTCTTTTCACTTTCTATAGGCTACTACTCTTTCTTCTTTTGCTTGCTTCCACGTTATGCATTCGACATAAAACCTAAGCATACTTTGTTAGCTTCTAAACTACGCCAAATGTCTTTTGATATGTTCTAGTCCATACGTGAACACCTGCCGTTTATGAACTGACCCCCCCGCCATTCATGAATGGCGGAGGGTTTATGTATGGCGCCCCTAGTTTGTGAATGGACTAGCCATACATAAACACTCGGCTTTAGTGTAAGAGTTCATGAATGGCAGGTGTAGTTTATAATTTAGGGGTGCCATACATAAACACCCCACCATTCATGAATGGCGGGGGTAAAGTTTATAAACAGCAGGTGTTCACCTATGGACTAGAACAGATAGTAGTCTAAGCTTCTATTTCTAGAATAGTGTGATAAGTGGAAACCACTATAAAGGTGTTACCAAGTGTGCAGCCGCGAGTGTTGTGCTATTGTGAATGCTATGCTACCATGAATGCTAAGCTGCCGTCGATGCTGTCTTGCTGTGAATGTTGTGCTACCGTGAATTGTCAGAGAAAGTGTTCTTTCAGTCTAGGTGGTACAACTGCCGACAAAGTCAGGTGAGGCTGCCCCTTCGTTCGAGAATTCCCGCTAGTAGGGCCAATAACGTTCTGTTTGTATAAGATTAGTGCTCTTTACATAGCAATGTATTGATTTATGCGCTTGCTATCGTAATGTATTTTTCTCTCCCTCCTTTCTTTCACCCTTCCTCTCTTAATTTGCTTGCTTGTTTGCTTGCACAGCATAGTTCAATAGTTCGAAATTGCTTGTTTACACAGCAAACTTCAAGGCTCCGACATTGCTTGCTTACACGGCATACTTGAGGCTCCACATTTGCGATATCCACTGTCATACGCCATTAGTAGCCGCTTGCCTATTCACCTGCGAGCTTGACTCACATTCACATCATAAGATTGAATTTTCGAGCTTCACCATTTCATTCACTTTTGATTGGTATCCCATCACATTCACATCACATGGGTCTCGGATTTGATTAACTATCCCCAACCATCCTTAACCTTTTTCAAGATTGACGACAACGGTTGCAACATGGGACTACACATTGATCTTATCGCAGCCTGGATCTGCACCGCAATCGGCTGTTCAATAGTCAGCATCCTGGTTACTTGGTTAGTAACACGCTGGTATACTCAGCGGCATTCCCTGTCTCGACTTGAGGCCCCGGACTCCGTATTTGAAGCACCCGGCTTGAATCTGTGGAACCCACAGCCAAAGAGTTTCCAAGTGCCGGAGTATCAGATCATGACCAGCTCTACAGTCTCCTACCTTATCAAGCGCATCAACTACCTGAACTTCTACATCGCTCAGTTCGCGCAACAATGCAGATGGTAAGACCCGGATGTCAACAATGACGACGATAATGTGGCCCAAACACGAATCCGAGAATTACTAGAAAGAGTATACCCGGCGACAGATCACTCTCACATCCTGAAAGCAACAAGCCACATGCCCAACAGTAATGCTCGAAGCTCATACGTGCAAAGCCTCCTGTGTCGACTTTTGATTACGAACGTCATGCTTGAGGGCTCACCACAATGGACACTTCTTTCCCCAGAATCTATTCAAATCGCGCAAATTACAAAACGCCGGAGTTCGCCTGGTTAGACCTTCTGCCTTTCACCTCTGTTCTATCTCATCCCACCAGCGATGTACACATACAAAGCAGGACAACCTTACTGATCACGATCGTTGATTTTCATAGACGCTTTCAAGCACTGGGCCAAAGAAAAAGCAAGGGTTTACCGTTTCCACACCTTATGGCCTGATTATCGCGAATGCGACAACGTTCTGCTAGATCTTCGACAGGAACCGCCGAATATAGAAGCGATACAACGGCTCGAAGAATTCATTGTGGAGTTGCTGGACCACTGGATTAAATTCGATGATTCCAACGATACATTCAAAACGACGTTGAGAACATGCTCCCTGCTTGCTACCAGAATCGGTATGGCTATACACAAAGATTTGAGGCCTTGGGCTTGGAGTTTTGAGAATGGCGGGATGGTACAAGGACCGTTAGGGCAAATGGATGATACTCGGGGTGAATTGCAAGCTGTTACCACACAGGCTAAGTTGCCAGAGGCGGCTGAAAATGCTCCATCGGCAAGGCACAAGATTCCAGAGAATGTGTGCATCACAGAAGATCAGATGTAAGCCTCTTTCTGCTCCACTTCAAGCCTATCTTCTAATAGTTTGTGCTATAGTGTTATCTGTCCAGCTTTGTTGGCTGAGGGAGATGAGTCAGGTCAATACTACCCAGTCCCAAGCATAGCTTTCTCTGCTATTGTGATCTGAATCGAGGGAAAGATTGGAGGCAGGCAAGGGTTGAATTTTTGAGGGCGCTTTGGGGCCATTTAACATACGTTGCTTTTTTAAATTAAATTGAGTCACAATGAGTTTCCTAGCTTCCATCTCTTCGAGTCTTTGCCATTGCGTCCTTGGGTTGAGGGTCGGCTAGGGCTACAAATTTGGAGATCACGTACAGGTCATCGCTGTCTCTGGGGTGCTGCTTATCGCGTGGAGTCAGTGACCTGTTTTGTTCATGTCTAGCAACGTGAACAGACCATCACTTTTTGACCTTGCCATCCTGTCTTCCTTCTTGAGCTACCTCCTTCCGTTACCGCTCATTGGTGGAATATGCAGTGCTTGCACGTGACCGCAATACCCTTGACGTGGCTTGAATATATTGGTCTCTCAACTCACTGCACGAGCCCTCGTCATTCTGGAAAAGAATACACTATTCACAAAATTCGAATTCAGCCTGTCCATCTAAGCTAAGCTATACATTTCCATCATGTACAGTACCAGTACGAACCCAATCTCACTTCATTAATTGTCCCGTAGCTGGCAAGTCTGCCCTGCCCCCCATACCCAACCCAATTCGTCAATTCATGCTTTGCCGTCCGTCCCAAGCTTTCCTTCCGAAACGCCAGCCATCAGAAGAAGAGATCACTTCATGCCCTATCCGTCTAAGATGAATGCTCCCCCTTGAATACGCCTTGCTTATACGCCACAAGCAATAAAGTGTCGTTGTTGTCGTAGCTGATGATTGCACGACAATAACTGTCACTCATTCATTCCTAATTCTTCCAGTTCCCTTTCCTTGGCTTTGAGCGCCTCTCTCATTTTTTCTGCTTCACGTTGAAGCATTTCTCTTCTTTCCATTTTCGCCCTTTCGCTCTCGCTTTGAGGATCCCTTGCGCTGCTTAATGCGCTTCCGACTGCGCTATTTGCGGGGCTTGTTGCGTAGCCGCTGTTCATGCTGGGACTGGGTTGATTCGAGTACCGACTTGGACCTGGACTTCGGCGATCGTTGGCTCGGTCTGCGGAGTCGATGTCTACGTAGCCAGGATTTAGGATCGATTTTATGGAGCTGAGACGTTTGGGGTTTGTTGAGGTTGGATTTGAATCGGATAGGGATGGGAGAGGCTCGATCTCGGTGGCAGAAAAGGACCGTTTTCTTGAGGGCGAGAGGAAAGAGTTTGGCGATAGGGAGGGGCGTTGTTGGCTAGGTGAAGGATATGAAGCCATTGGTGGTAGTCGGTTGTCATCGTTGAGGGAATCGGTGTGTTCATGTAAGTGGGCCTGGGAAGTTGAAGCGTACGCGGTAAGATCTGAGCTGGGTAATTGACCATTCTGTGCCCGTGAAGTGGAGATGGGTTCTGGTAGTATAGATTTTGCCTGATCATTGCGCATTCGAAATCCTAGGTTTACTGATCCGTCTGGATTCAGGCTACCCCGCGGCGCTTCTGCTGGAGGTGAAGGTTGATCCGACTCTGGAGATCCCATCGAATTACTTGCGACATCGATCCCGGATGCCTGTGTACCGTGAGAGGCGGGTACGACACGTTTGCGTCGCTTGATAACCGATTTCTTCATTGTAACAGGTCGGTGGACGCCATGTAACTTGTAGTACAAGCCTAAAATAAATCAGCACTAATATAAAGCCACATGAAATCCTTACGTACCACAAGCATTGCATATGGTATGGCCACTTTCGTCTCTCCTCCATAATGGGGTAATCGTTGTTCCACAATTCTGACATGCGACCACAACAGTTGTATTTTGGTTTTGAATGCTCAAAGAAGCAACGTCTATCGGCGAAGGGGCATCTGTGGGTTGGTCATTCGAGGATTGTGAGGTTGCTGTTGGTGTCTGTTGAGAAGTTGCGAAATGTGCGCTCTTTGAGACTCGGTTGTTGAAAGCAGGACAGCCACTGCAACCTTCAGCTCCTCCTGTACCATTGCACCGTCCACCTCCTGGACATGATCCTACGGGGGTATGGTCTGCTGCAACATAAGTAGCGCCAGATGCACTGTGATGAGTTTGGCCAGTACGCGCTGGTGACGTCCTTTGGTCTGCTGTAATTTGTCCTGATGGTGGAGGTACAACTGAAGGAGGTCTCTTCAGGTTGGTTGGTCTCGAGGCATTTCGTGCCTTTAAGTAGAGCCCGCAAGCATTGCAAATGGTGGCACCTTGAGGTGATCGACGCCATAAGGGTGTTCTACTTGTTCCACAGTTGCTGTGCACCGTTAGCAATGATTCCAACTCAGAAGCATTGTACCTACCTGCACACCTGTCCACTCGGAGCAGCATCAGGTTGCGAAGTCACAGGCGCATAAGATTGTGATTGTTCTCCTTCTGATCTAGGAGTGATTTGTCGTACTCTGTCCAAGTTCGGACTTGTTGAACCGGTTCTTTGCTGCTCGTTCGATGGCGACTGACTGTTTCTCGCCTGCGGCTCGTTGTGACTAGTTTCATTGTTATTTGCTGCCGCTTGTGATTGGCCTAGCAGTTTTCGAGCAAGCTCGATGTCTTCTCGGGATGGTTCTCTGGATGGTAACGCTGTTCGAAGTGGGAAGGTATCTTCCAGCCGCCTCTGCGGTGACGATGAACTTCTATCACTCATGCCGCCGTAAGGGTGATCCGACATGAAGTCGATCACTGGTAGCTTTCGTAATGTACAGCACATAGGTAAAGCGTAAGGTATAAAGAAGGTCGATTCGCTAAACGGTGCTTGATAATGGAGCTTGACGTTGTAAAGGCGAGGATCTGATGTTGTTGGGATGATCCAGACCACAAGTCAAGCAGGAAGCACCAGATGTTTATCGAAATCAGATGGCTCCTTTGGCACGCGCCATCAATAGCTGATACAGGTCGGACAATATCAAAAGCTCAAAACAGTAGCAATCGTTCACCCGTGAAACACCTGAAGATGCGAGGAGGATGCTCCGATGTATCTGTTACTCCCTGTTGAGGACAGGCCGTTCTCCAGAGATAGAAGAGTAAGTTCAGATGGTTCGGGGTGTGTGTTGTTTGACCAATAATGTTTTCCGGGAATGTAAAAAATGGACCGGGGCCAAGCGACGAGGGAGGTCGCTGGAGAGACAATGATATTTGAGCTCAGGGGCCGTTTTAAGATTGACGAGGGAAAGAATCTAGCCCCAGGAGAATTCAATATGATCTTTTCTGAGGTACAGGCGCTACCCGCAGAATGAGGTGATGTTAGTAGCTAAAGAAAGTCTCGGTAAATGACCTCAACAGCAGGTGATTTGTGGAATTCTGCAGCTGTCCCTGATAACAGCGGCAACAAAAATGGCCGAATCTGTTTGAGTAATCCGGTGATAATGGATTAGACAAGACAAGGCGAGATATAGTTCTGGATGTGTTCTGGACTTGACTGAGTAGCCGCGCTTCTGGAAAGCTGTAAGTTCAGTTGAATGGTGCACGTCTACCGGTAAGGTCTTCCGACTTCTGGCTGAATCAACCTTATTTCCAGTAGGGACCAAGGTTTGATGCTTCGGAGATCAAGAGAACCAAGCTGGCTGCAATGCAGGAATACAGTCCAGGTCGAATGAGCAGGTGAGTTGGTTGAGGGTAAAAGTTTCAGGTGATGCGGAGCGAGGGATGGAACAAGATTCTGCACTACCGGTCTATTGACCTTGGAGTGACAGACCGGATCCTTGGGAAATGGCCGTGCTCTCGTTGCCTTAATGCAAACCCGTCTTTCTTTCTTTTTTGAGCGTCGAGCCCTGGGACGGATGCGATTGAGGTGGTTTGGTCTCTTTTGGGAAAGGGTAAACCTCTTGCCCTGGTCGAATCTCTGACTCTTCCTTCTGCGTTCTCTCTTCTCCTTCTCCTCTTCCTCCACTCGAACACCTTGGTGTGATCGTCGTGGGGTCCGTCCAGTGCAGCTCAGATCGGATCTTCGACTGGGCCTCCCAAGTGCAGTCCGTCTGGCAATGTTTCCTGGAGCACAGCAAGGTGTGGTTTGGTGTTTTTCCAGATAAGGTGACGATTCGGTCGGATATATGGTTGCCTCACTTCGGCAAAAGAGCCTTTTCACGGTGACGTTCAGTCGGGAACCGCTCGTGACAATCAAATCAAATCAGATCAGATCAGGTCGCGACCATGATTACTCGTCGCTGTCTGAAGGATGGAGAGAATGTTGCTGTGTCATGAGCAACGTTTGGTCTCGCGGTGGCACGAGATGCAGCTGATAGGCGGCGATGTCTCTGGTGGGCTGTTATTGGAGTGAATGTGGGTTGAGGTCCAGGCCTGGTGTCGCCATATTATGATGAACGGGGAAGAAACATCACATCACATCACACGCATCGCCTTGAGCTCCGTCCGAGAAGGCCAGACAAGGCACGCAGGCCGCCAGAACGGAGAGGACATCAAAAGGAGATCCACTTTTTGCAGCGGGTTATTATCAATGGCCACTCACAGCAGAGCGAAAGGTAAGCGACCCACGTCCCCGTTCTCACTGGCGAAAAAGTGTTCAGCGGGGGCTGCCAAGCAAATGAAACACTGGAACGATCCAAGCCGCTTGGGGCTAGACCGGCAGAGCCACAGCTTCCGGACTGGGGTCCCTGAAGAATTAAGCTCATCCCTAAGGTAAGCCACCAATCCCGACGCCCAAGTGACATCTTCCCTTCCCTCTTTCTCACTTTCTCGAGATTCCCCACCTTGTTGTTCCTTCCTAGTGCAGCACACAATCTGGAGATCAAGCTCAAAAGTCCTCGCTTGGCCTGACTTCCGTGCCTCGGTGCCTCACCCTTTCATACCCTTTCATCCTCCTCCTCCTCTCTCTCTCTCTCTCTCTCTCCCCTACGCCACATCACACCTTCTAGGTCGCTTCCCCATCATCATTGGACTCAGAGTCCGGCTGCCGAGCTACTTCGTAGCAATCTGTCACTGCATCCCGTCCAATGGAACCTCACGATACTTTTCTTTGACCTTTTGCTGAATGTTGGTGTTGTCGTGTGGCACCGTCCCTTGTCCTCCTCACATCTGTTGCACCATAGCCACCCAGCCCCGACTCCTGCAACAGCAGAACACGTTAACCGTCGTCGTCAGCTTCCATTGACAGAGGATCCAAAAAATCCCCTCTTTCATCAAACTCGCCTTATCGCCGAAGCTCAGAACATGTCACTAATCGACCAGCTTTGGGCTTGTCTCTGCAAGAGTTGCCGGAATGGCGATAGTGTGTGGTGATGACTTCCCAGCTCGCAGGCCGATGTTTGGCTGGAAGGCCAAGCCGATCTCGGTGGATAAAGAAGAAGCAAGATGTTCTACCCGTCTGTCGGGTACCGATCCGGTGCATATAACCCCCATCATTACGAGATGATTTCGATGTCAGCACTCTTCCAGAAAAAATTGATAACCATTGATAATTGCCAATGGAAGGCTCAATCCGCCACTCTACGGATGGCTAATCGGAGGTGCCATAACCACTAACCAGACAGCCGGACACTGTGGACATGTTTTCTTCTGTCATGTTTCATGGCCACGCATCTCGCCCCTGATTCAACCGACCATCAGCTCGTCTCATGGCCCCCAACCAGGCTCGCGCTCCTCCAGGTATGTTCCGAGAGACGCAAGCATCTCCACATTCTATTCAATCTTGCAACTTTTCATCTGATGACAATTGGTCTCGTATCATTCGTCCAAATCCAAAATCTCTTCGTTTCGAGGCCACGATGTCCGTCTCAGAATCAGCCACATTCGAAGATTGACCCAGGACAATGTCACTATGTCACCTCTGTCTCCTGAATCGTCATCACATCTGATGTTTCTGAAACATGCACATGGTTACTATCAATAGTCCTCAAACGGTCCATCACCCGCTCCGCACTCAGGACGATCTACAGCTAAGCTTTTCCCCCAGCATTACTTATTCGCAAATCTGCTCGCGGAAATATTTTGATACCGGAAGTATTTCTACAAAGCTTATCTGTACTCCTCCCAAGCCTGGGTTTCTACCTGGTCTCTGATCCTTTTCCCTGTTCTCAAGTTCAGTATGTTGCGTTCTAGATGGCGACATGGCTTAGCTATACTTGTGCACATCGCTTGGTAACTCCTAGTCCTGTAATTTCTTTCTGTTTCTTTGCTATACCCGTGCAGTTAGAAAGTATGTCTTCATGACCTTCATCAGCAAGGCTGATATCAACCAACACAACTCTTTCGGTGACAACAAAACTGTCTGACCGCATAAAGAAGCAATCTGAATGTTTATGATAGTATCGCATTATTGCATGTTTTCAAACGAGAAACCTCTATTTTTGGCGTAGCAGTGATCCTCATTTTTGCTTGGGACAATTGAGAATGCTAGTATACTCTTTTCTCCCCGTTCATCAGAATTTCTTGATCAACCTTTGCCGTTCTGCCAAGTTTTGGTACTGGGACTACCAGCGATCACGGCTTGAAAATCATCCGAACAATCTCAGCCTCATGAGAGCCTCTTTCGGCACGGTACTATTTTTGTCCCTGTACGGACTTTTAGAAGCACTTGGCGTAGGACATGGCATGAGATCCACGATGTTGGAATTTAGCTGAGTCAGCAGGTGTATTTAGGCAGGAAGTCGCACTCTCTATCAATCCAAGCCTCCTTCACCCCATCATTCAGAATCCTCAACGGAGACTTCTTAGAGCCACAAGGTTGCTACGACATCATTGCCAAGAAAAGACGAGTATTACCACGTGACTTGAGATACTTTCACTAGCATAGACTTTGATTATGGACTGACGCAATTGGAAAGCTGGCCAAAAGCATATTATAGTATTAGCTAAAAACCTTCTAATTCTCGATAACCACCTAATTCGATCTCGACTCGAGCTCTACTCTACTCTGCGAGTCACAAGACTAACATTGATTCCCGAGGTCATTTTATTCATCTCATCTCACCTCCAGACCTGGCCCTATGTTGTTACACGCCAATCAATTCTCACAAACTTCAGGCCGCACTATCTTCAACACAGTAAATCGGTCCTTCTAAGTCAGTAGTAAGAAAGACAACCGCACCATCACCTACTCTTTCAAGTAAATATTTTTCTACGCTTATAGTTACTGCACCTCTTCTCCAGCGGCATTTAGTATTATACCTCTACTCAGATCTTGCTAGCCTTGCAACCTTATCTCTATAATATGGAACAAGTTTTCAATGCTGTGGATTTCTACAGCATTGGTACTTCTCCTATATCCTGACATGCAAAGCAGGCCTGATGGAGGTCCTTGGATCTTTCACACAAGTGCACAAGTGTATAAATAATAACATTCCATTCTCAGCTGAAGGCAAAAATGACCTTGCTATATTGCCTACCTTGCCCTTCCTCTTGCGAACCACCACATTCTCCTCAAAACCTCCTTTGCATTTCGCGAGTAGGGAGGCTATTCCAAATCCTATCCTCAATCCCACTCCTCCTATTCACTCATAGCACGTCGCCCAAGCCTCATACCCCTCCCCCATAAAAATCCCCTGCAACGCCCTCCTCCGAATCCCCACATTCCCCCCATCGAAGATAGGCAACACCATCGCGTCGTTTAACAGCTCTGAGAATGGCTGTTTGAGATCATACGCCGACCTATATATCCCCATCAACACGTCCCCTTACCCAAAAAAGAAGAGGAATAGGAGAAGAAACAGGAGAAGCTTACACCCCAACAAGATTCACAGCATCAACAGCAGACTTGACCGCTGCGTCGGAACAATATATCTTCGCCTCGAGAGCGAGTTCGCGGTTCTTACCCTGGCTGGTGGAGAGGTGGTGGGCGGCGGACCAGGTTAGGTAGCTGTTTGATGCGGTTAGTTGGGAGAGGGAGGGGGAAGGGAGGGATGAGAGGTACCGTGAAGTTTCGGTGCGCATTTTGATGTCGATTAGGAGGTCTGCTACGGATTGGCGGTGGCCGATGGGGGTGGTTCCGCCGCGAGAGGTGCGGGAGAAGGATAGTGCTGCGTCGACTGTGGGAGTCAGCTTTGATGGGAGCATGAAGAACAGGGGAATTTGATGCTTACAGATAGCGCGTTGGAGGCCGACGCCCATTGCTCCGACGAGACAGGCTTTTTGAATTAGTTTAGTTTGAAGGCAATGGGGTGGGGTGCTGGTACGTACCTGATATCTCAAAAGTGGATGTGACAATCTGGGCACCTGTTCCTGGAGAACACAGTAGGTTCTTTTTCGGGATTCGGAGATTGGTGTACTACCCCAGATAGTCAGCAAGAATAAGTAAGAAAGTGTCAGAAAGACAAAAAACCTTTACATGCGGCCCCGAACTTGCAGTATGCCCCGCCATCTGCTGGTGGCCCAGCACTTCAAAGACTCCCTCCTCACCACGCGCAATATCCGCTGCCGTAACAAGCAATATCATAATGCGATCAGCCGGACTAGCAGAAGCCGGTATATCAGGATGAGTGCACCGACAAACAACACAGCCAAGATCAGCGCCTTTGAAATCCCATCCTGCTGAGTTGGTTGCCCAGACCTGTTATTTATCATTAATTAGTGCTTCTGTAATTTTCAGGAATAGGAAATAAATCTCACTTTCTCACCATTCAAAACCCACTCCTCCCCATCAAGATACGCCGTAGTCTGTAACCCCGGCGCTCCCTCCTCCAGCCAATTCGCCTACAAAACAAAGCACATACATCAGCCCTCTCCCATTTCCTCTCTCAAAGACACGAATCGAATACATACCACACCCCCGGGCTCCGAGAACACCAAACTCGCCAACGGCTCCCCCTCCCCCTTCAAAAACGGCTCCAGAAACTCCGCAACCTCAGGTCGGAACGCGAGGACCAGCGGCGTTAACCCGAGTCCCGTACCGCTATAGACAGATTAGTATATACTTTCGATAGAGGTCTGGGAGTCGAATCGGCTATGCGAGATCGTCTTTGATTGATAACTGCGGAAACTACTCTTGGCTTCTGTGATGGATGCTAATAAGGGGAAGTTTTGACGTACAGAATCGTGAGACTGGCGCCTGGTTCAACGGCGTACAGTTCTTCGACGAGGAGAGCGGCTTCGAGGAGGCTGCCGCTGGTGCCGCCTAGGGGCGTGGGGATTTGGCCTTTGATTAAGCCAGCGAGGACGGCGGCGTGGTAGATGGGGCGGGCTGGGGGTGTTAGAATGGAATGAAAGGTAGGGAGGGAGAGAGATGGGACGTACTGGATTGGAATCGTTCCGCGTGAGATGGGATGAGGGAGTATGCTGCTTTGGCACCTGAAAGGTGGGTTGCCGCGAAGCTGCGAGCAGCTTGTTGGATGGTTTTTTCGGTGGGGGAGAGTGTGAAGTCTACCATTTTGAATGGGGCTTGTTCGTCTTGAGGTATGTAGAGAATTAAAGATGAGAGGTTTATATAAAAGTTAGAGTTCGTGAGATTCTGACGTGCGCCTTATGCATATGCATGTCACGTCAGGGAGGTCCCGAAGGAGCCATGATTGCCGCCATCCAACCCACTTACCTATCCACCACGGGATGTTTCCGCGGAGGGAGTTTGGTGATGGTTAGTACTGCGTGATATATGTAGATAAGATGATTCCATCGTTCGTCTGAAGTGAAGATGGGAGGGCTTGCTGCTTTTACATGCATAAGCGAATGAGGGGTCTTAACCGACTTGATAGGTATGCAAGGCAAGATGACAGCAAAAGTGTATACGCAAGCGATTGGTTGAGCTTGAGTTGTAAGTCTAAATCTCTAAAGAAACGACTTTGTCTATGTATCTTATTTAAAGTGATTTGAATGATTGAATTAACTTGACAGCAGTGACGACCCTCAAAGCTACTAATCTCAAGCTTGAGACTGCCGATCGCAGACAGAAAAGTCGTATCAACAGAAAAGAGCTTGTCTACTGCCTTGGAAAATTTCAAACTATCATTTACTTCAATAATTTGGTTTTCTCTGCGTAGTTGATCATGGCTGGTGGTAAGCCGAAAGCGTTGAAGTCATGTTGTCAGGGAATTGCGGGAATGAATATTTCAGAGCAGCAAACGTACTCAAAGCCGTAGCCTCTCAGCGCAGATTTCAAGACATAGAGTCTCAAACTTGAACATCCAGAGACTCTAGGAATGGATCAATGTCGATCTGATATCAGAGTGAAGCATCTGGTGAGCATGTCAACATATCTGCGAACACATATGCCAAGCTCGACTATGGTAACTTGATTTCAATCGCGTGCAGAATGAGACCATGCTTTCATATTGGTCCTTGGGTCACTCTAGTCTGTCTCCAAGAGTCTTCATATGTCTAGACGACATAAACAATAGACCAGCTTAGAAGTCCGAGGTATTCTGGTTGATTGTGACGCCGAAGCTGCTCCCATGATAGCACAACTTGGAGGTTGATCAACCACTGCAAGTAAACTCAACGCATAAGTAGTCGCTCCTCTCGCCAATCCACCTCACACATTCGGAACCTTCCCAGAATCGCATGAAAGTAAACACATAGGCGAACCTTTTCCCCTAGCGCCAAAATCCGGCACTTAGCTTCAACCCATCCACCCCATATAGATTCCAATAATCAAAAACCCATCATCGCCAATCGCAGCCTAACGCGTAAGTAACCCCTCTTCTAATAAATACAAAAATCCCAAACTAACAAATTACAGCCGCCCCGCATACGATGGGAAAAAATGACATTTTACACGTGGGATTGGAAAACATAGTCTGGGTTATGTCCTGGGCGACACTGGGGATTGGAAAACATAGTCCGGGTTATGTCCTGGGCGCTTAAAAGCTCGAAACCCTCAAGGGTTTGTGTTCTCTCACATCCGTGAGAGTTTGTTTTTTGTCTTTTTCTTGTACAAAATTTTTTGGGGATTTTTTTTGGTGGGAGATCTGGTGAAATGACGTCGAGGGTGATTGATGCCCCTGAGCTTGGGATGATGTTTACCTAGGTAGGTATGCTTGGTAATTTCTTGCGAAGCTTTGAACAAATGACATCCTTTTCAATACCCTCTTAGTGGAGATCAAATTGTTGAAATGTCCGCTACAGACTCTTCGAGCTGTTCACGCATAGAAAGAAGCTTGTTGGACTTCGGAATTATATTTTGACCAGTAATGCCTTCTACTATGCTATGGCATCCACCGAGGCATAGCTGTACGCTTTATTCATTAACACAAACATGATATCAAGACACGAAGAGCAAAATGCATGATCTTGAAAGCTGCGTGTCGCAAGTAAGCAAGTCGTTCAAGATGCAAAACTTTCCAAAAGGTGGCATTCAAATTTAAAGCAAACCTCGCAAGCAATCAACTTTGGACTCGAAAAAGCACAAGGAATCCAAGTAATTAGCCTCGACTTCATGTCCTTAAAGAAGGTTAGTTCACACATTTCACTTGAGCAGCTGAAGCGAAGAATCTTAGTAGATAACGACTGCAGACTTCCTAGCATTTCTTAACGCCGTTCAGTGCAAATCATCGGTCATGGCTGATGTACAAGCATACCAGGAAACCCATCTCCGTCTATCGTATCAAGTCCATCCGCCCACATTCATTCCCTTATATCTGTTGTTCGTACACATATTGTCTCTTCGCTGCTCGCTGCACTTGCTCCTCCTAAGCAATCCACGCTATCCCCTTACGCGAATCATTGCGGTATTTTGTCTTCACCACTTTAAACCTGCTCGGCTCCCCATCCGCCATCCGCTTCCCTCATGTTCTGAGGAGGCTCAATGCTTGGAACGAATTCGAGGACTACATATGCAACACCGATGAGGCCAATGATCGATCCGAAGATGATGTTAATGATGTGATTTTCGAGAAGGATGGAACCAGCGAAAATGTAGACTGCGCATCATTCCGTTAGCATTTGTACAGTAGGATGGCAGGCTCAAGAACACATACAAGCACCACGTCCAATGAACGAAAACAGGAAAGATCCATATCGAGAGACTTGGGGAGGGATTTGGAATTCTGCAGATTATCAGCTTCTGCATCCGATGCAATTCGAGCTCGGAGGTAAATACCAAGAAGAGCAACAGCTACACAGTGAATTAGCATTCAATCAATGATCATCGAGACTTCAACCACTCACCAGCACCAAAGATCGCCACGTAGACACCGACAATGATACTAGAGCTATATGCCAAATCCATCAGTCCTCATCCAGGAAGCAGAACAGAGTTTCTTGGCAGTTGTCGCAAGCAGGACACGTACATCCCAACAGGAAACATATGGAAGATTCCTCCTATGACCATGAGTGCTCCCACACCCAGATTGACGATCCGGCTATAGAGAATAGAATAGTTAGCATGTTTGCGACAAGATCGGGAAGCGCGCAATGGCTGCAGAGCTTTTGATGAAAGCTGAGCTGCACATGCGAGGCTGGACGTACAAAGCATCAGAGAAGTCCATGGCGGGCAAGTGATCGGCGCAAAGGTTTCGGATAGCTTGGTTGGATAAGGCTCGAGATCGAGATGTTTAGCAAGGCGTGTAGAGGTTGAGCGTTCGATAGTGAGAGCTGTCAAACTTGAAGAAGGCTGGCAAGTTTCTGCTTGACCCTGAAGACGACGTAGTGTGCACGGACCAGGTCTAATATCTTGCACGCTAGCCGTTTTGGGTGTGAGGTTTGACGACAGCTCTAGAATTTGCTAATAATGTTGTTTAATCATCGCCCCCAAGAGATTTTATGAATACGAGTTACTGCACATGTCTATTGTGGCAAATGACTCTCTGAAATTTGCGTTCTACCCTATCTTTTCGTGGAGAATTGGGCTGCCTAATCGAGCCACGCGGCTGAATCACAGCTGCCTTGGATTCATCAGATGAACTATCATCATGCAGTATGCTGACTGTTCAAATCAAGAAGCCTGTTTATGAGAAGCTCTGTTTTGCATATGCATAGATAGACAACAGCGAAACAAGAATGTCCGAGCCTCAACTCAATTTCTCATCTGAGAATCATACCAAATCAACATTGTTGTTGCAAGCAGTAACTCATGAGAGTCTTTCAAAGTCCCGAGATGGGATAGTATTGCATGATCAAATAGTATACTCAGGTTTTATCTCCAGATTAGTGCTTGGAATTTCCTCCTTCTCAAATGTCATGGCGGTACATGTACATTGCCATCATTTGCAAGCATTCTAACTGCCGCTATCCGAAGATATGCCTGTTCTAGAGAATAGAAGAGAAGAAAGGTTATCCAAATGTTGATCTGTAGGTTAGATGTCTAAGTTTCAAGTAAGAAAGTCCGTACAAGCTCGACTCTCACCTTCAGAATCGTTCACCTTTCCAAGTGGTGAGGTTCACCTTCGGCGCAAGTTTCTTTCAACCACTCCCCTAGATCTACAATATCTTGGCAACACATTGATCTGATTTCATCATGAAAATTGGAATCGTATCTTCAAGTACCGGTTGAACTTTTGATCGCTCATTCTAATATCTAGCAAAGTGATTGTTGCTAGAAGTCAGAATCTCCAGAGCGCCAAGGCAAATTTCAGGACTCACGCGCAGCAACTTCTCTCTCTGTTGCGATGTGCAACAAAACTTTTCAGCGTGTTCACGTGAATTAGTTATTTAAAGTGCAATGCTGTGCTGGATTTTGATGCAAACAAATGCTGTTCGCCAACGGTATTGAGGCTACTGTTCCCCACGACATCAAACGTAGGACTTCTTCGCCTTACAAACCATTTCCTTCCACCTAACCAGTATCTCAATCGTCAATGATGAAGTGGTTTCCTTCCCACTTTGCAATCCCTTTGGCACACTTCTCCATATCTCCGTCTTCTCAACATCCTTTTTCTCTTTCCATCCCTCAGTCTTGTGCTCAGCCAAGTGTATTCCCTCAAGTCTTGGCACCAATTCCATCGCCTCACCATCGTTGGCTGTTTCCGGATGCTTGATGCCGTTGTTTTGCGACTCAATGTCCTCGTATGGGGGTGGAGGTGGATAACCCGGCTCCTCATCATCGTGACCTTGGTCGAAGTTCTTGATATATGCATAATATTCGTCCATCTTTTCATATGCCGTTGTTTTATGAGGATCTTTTCCCCAGTATTTGTTCCACATGCGATTGAAAACATCTCTCTCACCTTTTTCGCTGCTGTTTCCTAATGTTTCTGCTAGCTTAGCCCAGTTCACAGTGGCCTCTCTCCCATTGCCGACTTTTGCGCCATCATAGCAAGCAGAAGACGAACGTGTCTAGCACCGCAGCGTTCGAAGACATATTCTGGGGGAGCTTCGACTGTATCAATCTTCGATTTCTTATCCTGGACGAATGATCTTCTGTGAAGAGCTTTCCATGTAGCTGCGAAGACCTTCTTCGAACAGGTACTTGGATTCTGTCCCTTGTACCCCACGTCTTCGGACACCTTGATCCAGTCGATTCGGTGGTGACCCTCGATGGATAATACTTGATCAAGGATGGCATGCAGGATGAAGAATCTGAAACTTTCATCCTTGATTTTGGGAATCCGTGGCATGTGATACCTATCTCGTGTCAGTAGCTCGTTGATCATGCCTGCAATCGTCGATGTCCATATCATCACGATCAGAGTGTGTTGCATATCTCAAGTCGATATCATCGTCACCTTCTGATTTGGGGATAGGCATCGTTGCGAGTATTCCGCAACCTTTCTTCTGCTGGTGGGACGAAATTTCAAGTCTCAATCGCAGGTTACAGTCTCGATAATATAGTCCTTCAGCAATCTCATTGCCGTTAACTCCTGCTAGGATATGCATGAAGTCTATGGATAGCTCCTTTCAGGTACGATAATTCCCCTGAAGATAGACCGATACAGAATCTTAGAATTTTATGGCCTTGCGGCAGACAAGGCGATTTCACAACATATGGTTACTTCACTTACCACAAAGTCATTCATCTCTCAAAGATAGACGGACAAAGACCACCAACACGCCAAATTCGAGAGCCAACTTGGATGCTCTGAAAACAATGCTCTTCATAAAGGCCAATTCACCAGGACTAACCAAGGTCTCCGGCATGACATGTTTATCTCAAGTCTCTTCCCAATTCGTTGATATTATTCCATTGAGTATCGAAAGTATTGAGAGGAAGATGCCGGTAACCGCTACCTGTCAGTTTCTTTTTTTGATCCTTGTGGACTTTTTTGAGAGTAATTGCGACTCCAGTTGCATTCTAGGAGTTATCACCTAACTCTTCAGTGCAATTTTACAGCAACATCTAGACTTCAGAGGAAATATAGGATAATTCTCGATATCGCTAGCGCGGTCATTGTTCGTCCGTTTTGTAGCAGGAGCATCTTGAGAGAATATTCGAATGATGAGGGAGGATTTTATTAGAGCAAAGATTTCTATGGCAAGTGTTCAGATCCAGGGTCCGATCTATCGAAGCAGCAACTTCCCGTCAGCGAAAAGGGTGGCTAGAAATGGTAGCGCGATGAAGCATGAACTGTCGACGACGATCAAACATGAGGAAGGGACGATGGTCAAGATGGGAGGAGATACCGAGGATGATGTGACGATCAAATCGGAAGGCTCGATCATACGCTTGAAGAAGAGAGGAGTGATGGTCAACAAGAAGAAGGACGATTCAACCTACACGGCGGAACCCGAGCGCACGAGACTTAAGAAAAGGGTCACATTCAAAACGTAACTTCGTGCGGCAAATGTTCAAACCGGCCCGAAGTCAGCGTACAAGATCAGACTACTCATCAACGCACTCGACCAAGTGTTGACCCGCGGGAACTTTACCCGCAGAGATTGATCTTTGGTCGTCAAAGATGTATAGTACAGTACAGCAGTCCAGATCATTCCAGCAGAGCACGTCAATGCTTCATAGCGTTATGGAAGGACCTGCATCTGGGAGAAGGAGCTGTGAGAACTTTGCAAGAAACAAGAAAGTTTCTCGGGACTTTTCCTTTACATATACTAGGTCTCTAGCGTCCGTCATTGCCTATCTCCACCCATCCACAGCCTCAGCTTAGCTCCCATATCCCGAATGCCAGTCCCCTGTCCAGACAATCTCCCTCTCATAAGCCGGGCCAACTATCAACCGGACATTTTGCTATAAGGTGCGCCTTTTATGTAAGCAAGGGAGCACTCTATATCTTCACTGCCTCTGACAGACGTCAATCTTCTTCCTGTCTTTGAACAAATCAAGGCTGAACCTCGCCGCACAATCAAACAAGAAGGCCTCAGCTCCAGAATACAACAACGCTTCTTGAGATTCGAACAGCATCCAAAGGACTATTCGAGACAAGGTAAGCTTGAAGGACCCTGTCAATGCATACGACATCTTCTCTCAAGGCAAGACAGTGAATGAAAATGCAATCGGGTTCCAAAGATCAAGACTGGGCCGCCGAACTTCGATGACCAGATTGAGGTCAAGACAGAGTTTGACCCAGTGGATTTTATGGAGCCAGGAAATGGAGATGAGAGGGGTGGGTTGCGGATGCATGAGGAAAAAGTGTGGTGATGGCGAAGGAGAGAAAGTTGAGGAAGGTAGGTCTGGTCAATATTCTGTTTGAGTTTGGTTTGAGCAGTTATTCTCCGTGAAAGAGGAGGCCGAGCTTATGTGTTGAAAGAAGGCGTTTTGCTTGTTTTTGCTGTATATGGTGTTCAATCTATCAGGATTGTTCTTGCTTTGGAATGAAAAACTTACCTCAGTGAGCTGATCCTCTTGAACAGCATCGCCAAATACCAATTTAGATCACAAAGGTGTTAGACCAATTTTAAGTACTGATTCATTTCTCATTTTTCGTGGTCTCGTAGCCTCGTTCCTCGTGTCTTCGTGACTGTGGTACAAAGGAAAAGAAATGAGAAACAAATCTAGAAGCAACATGCCGTGCCTGGCAACTACAAGCATCATCAAACATTTCTTCAAACAGATGACCTCGTCCCAAACTTGCTCGAAGATCTAGCCACCCATCTCTTCCCTTCATCTTACAGATGCTCTCTGAACCATCAGGTCCAGATCCTCAAGTTAGATAGCACTACAAACAAAAGAAAAGATACCTTGACAAAATGTGAAACATACTCTAACTTTTTCACCGCTCCCTCTCCATGGTCGTCTCCCGTCTACTTCATGCCTCGAGTACGAGGAGGTATGTAAGGAGGCCGTGGCTGGATCCACCTTCCTAGAATTCCTTCACCAGCAACCCTTTGCTCGTGTCGGCGTATCATCTCTTGAAAGTCCTCACCTTGTTCCTCTTCAATAGGCTCAAAGTCTTGTTGGAAACTTGGCAAGGGAGGCAGAGGTCTTTTGAGAGCTTTTTTAGCAGACCTGGTTTGCATGTATTTGATCTCTTTCTTAGTTTTGACAACAGTTGGTTTCTTGGATGTCACCAACGTAAACTCCTCGTCGTCGGGTGCCTTTTCTGGTTGGGAAATAGGTTCAGGCTCTGGAAGAGGTGGTAATGGCCGTTCGACGATCACGCCTTCCTCAATTAGAACATCTTCTTCGGGGAAGTCGAACTTTGGAGGTCCTCTCTTCTGACCGGTTGCCCAGTCGAAATCTTTCCTGGTCTCCGAGATGTAGTAGTAAGCATTTCTACCAGCCCACCTCCAGAACCCTTCTTCTCTCATCACCGTGTCCTCATCCTCACGCTTGATGATGTTGATGTCCTCTTTGACTGCTTCAACGAGCTTGGTGGTAAGATCTTTCCGTTCCTTAGAATTGTTGGCTGGGTTTGCAATCTCGATACCAAGGCGGGAGAATATGTCAGGATCAACTCTATCAAAATGATCAGTTTTTGGAGTGCCGTATTTGCGAGAGCCGCCATTGAAGCTACTGTGATTTATGGCCGAGTTGAACTTCTTCTGTGTCTTCCTTTGCCTTGGGGTCATCTCGCCAGGAGACTTGACAGCAAGATCGTTGATACTGCTGGCGATGCTTTCGAGGTCCGTCTCATCCTGGTTCTCTTCCTCGGGTACAGCCTCTTCTTCTGGTTTCGTGTGATCGTAGACATACGTACCCTCCCAAGCTCCCTTGCTCTCGTGGACAGTTAGGTGGATAGCTTCGCTGATGAAGTCTAGTTCCTCTTGCGGGAACACTTCCATGTTGTGTTTATCCTTGACAGAGTTATTGCTCGCTTTTTTCGCTTTCTTCCGCTCTCTCCTTGTCATTTTGGCTTCCTCGGAAGGTTGGCTCTCAGAGCTGGTGTCTGTTACACTCAATGAATTGTCGGATGTACGCCTTCCCTTTCCGAAGAGGCTTCTGCTAGGTGTGAGGAGGGAAGAAGCTTCGTCGAGTGCCGCAATTTGACGGACGAGTCTCAAGATCTCCTTGTGTCGACCATGGTGCAATTCATCAGATGAATTGCAGCTGTATTTGGATTAGTACTAGACGAACAAGGTTTGGTGACCTTGTATCTTACCCAAAGCATTCGTGTGACTTGCCTGGAAGACATGCCAAGTTAGCAAGGCAGTCCTTGATCGTCACATGTAGATTATAATGATAAGACTTACCAACGAAGTGCAATTGCTGGTGGAATCTGTAGCACGGTTCGACATGCTTGCCGATACAACTGGTCTTGGCCCTGGAGTCTGGTATGTATGTTAGCAACGATAGTTGATACGGCTCCGAGTGGTGGGGCGCATACTATGCAGAGGTGTTGCGCAAACACCACAATGGTGCTCTAGGATCGAGTCAGCGAAGGCAACGTAAGATCGTATTATGTCCACGAACCAAGTCCTGGAGAATCCTCCCACCTGAAGAGATTCTTGCCTTTGAACAGGCGGGTCTCGGGTGCTATGGTTGCCCAATTCATCTTTGCGGAAGAGGCAGGAGAGTAATGAAAGGAATGGAAAGAGGTGTCTCGAGTCTGTTTTGATGTAAGCTTTCTGTATGTATCTATACATGGTTGCCGAAATCGCAAAGGTCAAAGAATGGTTGAAAGATTGATGCATGACAAAGTGGCGTGATCGAGATGGAGAGTTCGAGATTGAATATTGCGATATGGTGACAAGATTGGAAGCAGAGAGGAGACGGTGGTACATGGAATATACTTACTGGTCGATGGTCGTCGAGGCCAATGGTTTTGCGAAAGCAAGATCGATCTATTGCAAAGTATTGGCCTGTCTCGAGATTGTCGGAAGGAAGTTGACGATGGAGATAAGGGGTATTCGGGAAGCACTTGAGGTTGATGTTAAAATATCCGGGGTATTTTGATCTTACCCGATTGGGGTTTGGCGGGCTTCGTCGGTTCCTCATTTTGGAGATCGGACGAAAACAACAGGAGCTAGCGGAACGTGCAACACGGTGAATTTTAGATATTGATTGAGCTTCGAATAAATCGCGAAGGTCAGTCTGCAACAACAAAGAACAGGAATAAATTTCGAAAGTGCAGCTGAATAACACTGCGGCACTCATTTCACTGCGGTTGGTACTTCCGTTTGCTAATCACACCGCTCCTCAAGGCCACTGGCATTGAGACGGCTACGGACATTTTCACAAACGGTCTACAGCGATCTTTCACTCTCCCGGATCTAAATTGGTTTTGAGACAGCTTCGTCACTGCGAGAATTCGTCTCAGCATCTTCGTAAAACCATGCTTCATTATTCATTAGAGGCCTGTTCAGGCGAAATATTCTCAAAAAGACTTCCTAACCTCAACGCAACCACCTTTCGTAGCTTTTGAAGAATGCAGGCAGGTTGAGCTACCAAAAGAAGACTTTTCTGCAAGCCCAGTGTTGAACTGGTTGCGTCACCTGCAGGTATGATGCATACAGTAGCTTACAGGTCGCGGACTAGACGAGCTCCGGCCCAGACATACGGATAGTTGCGTTGATACCAATTGACGCTGCCATAGTAAGCTTTGATGAATGAGAGAATCGGGGATTTCCTTACAATGTCTTGCGTCCAGCGATGCGGGGATGGGTAGCCCAAGAGCCACCAAGAACAATGTTGTGTTTGCCATCGAAGAAATCGGCTGGCCAAAGTTAGATACTTCTCATTTGTGGTGCAAACTATTGTTGATCATACCTGTGTATGCGGGATACAGTAGCATGGGCTCAAAACCTTCATGTTTTGTCAGTGGCGAGCTTGTCCATTCCCACACTCCTCCCATGTCAGCTTGGCCAGCAAGCTTGTCTCCTTTGCCGGAGACAGCAACTGGGTGCCAATTTTGGAAGCCAATGTTGGCCCCCTCGAGGTTAGTGAATAGCTCTTGCGAGCTTCCACGATCTTGCGAAGGTTGGGATGGTGGCGACTCTTCCACACCATCATTACTAAGATGTCTGATGAGTATTAGCATTTGATGTCTACTTGTCATAGCAGACCATACCCATTGACAGCAGGAACCGTCTTTCCCAAGTGCTGCTCAGCCTCCTTCGCCTTTAGACCATCTGCATGACTGTAGATGCTTCGGGCTTCTTCAAAAGTTGGAATTCTGCCACCCATCCAGGCCGCGCATCCCGAGAGTTCATCATATGAAGCGAAGACAGGCCAGTGAAGGGCGTATTTGAGGGGAACCAAACCGTAAACTGTCTTGACAGATTTGCCTTCAAGATAGGATGTTGTGAGAGGGACCTGGCTGCTGTGATGACCATTAGTGTGACCATTCGAGTATCCATTCGACTGTCCATTTGAGTAGCCGTTACTAGTTCCATTGCTCTTGATCATCGTCTCGGCCCAGGAAGCCGGGATCTTTGTATTGTGAGTCTGTTCTAGATAACGGGCATACTATCTCCAATTAGAGTGTGAACAGGAAGAGGCCAGCAGGCTTACCTCTCCATTAGTGATTGGTCGACCTTGAGCTTCAAACGATGAGACGACTACGGTCCTTGGAGGCTTTTCATTGTCCCTGTGGTGCCCGACATGTTAGCAAGTTGGGAGAAAAAGGGGAATGAAAGCGTACCATCCAAAATGATGCTCTGGACCTGAGTTGTCTTCAGGATCATCAAGTCCTATGGTGATTCTTTGCTCTGGAATACGGAACCACTGATTGGGCACATGAGCAGACTCAGCGAGCTTAGCCGCAGCCCCGAAGTCAGGAGTGTGCTTGGTAGGAGGCAAAGTCCTGTCACTTTGCAACAGCATGTACAAGAGAGTTTCCAGGTGCATGATCTCATGCTCGAATCCTATCCAAAGCGCTCTAGCAATGTGACGTGGAATGTTTTTGGTCAGGGTGAGCTTTCGAACTCGCTCTCTGACCCCGTCCTGGTATCCAAGAATCTCCTCCAGAGGAGGCCATTCGTCCGGAACTTCGGAATGAGCGTGGCATTGCTCGGGGTTGTCCACGTCAGGGTCGATTCCACGTTCGAAGATCTGCGGATAATAGGTAGGCTCGGTAGGTGACTCTTTGGTGGCTTTAGTGAGCTGGATATCCATAAATGTGGGTATGTGTCCAAGATAGAATATGCACGCATTTCGAAGCTTGATTGGCTTCTCGTGCATTTCTGTTTCGGGAATCATCCTACTGGTAACAGTATCCCATTCTGTCCATAGCCCTTTCCAATCGTCCATGGTAGGTACAACAGTGCGTGCATACACCGCAGGATCCGTGTTGAAGCCCATGTTGTTCTTTGTTAACAAATGAACGCCTGGTACACGTAATGTCAGCTGACCTTCGCTATAAGTGTGCACCACAACTGGGCAAAGGTAAGGCTGTTGACGACTTGAAAGATATATCTAATGCAAGTCGGACCCATATCAGACTTTTAAAACAAGTCGTCGGCCAGGATAGTGGACCGTGCATTACACAGCATCAAGCCCGAGTACCCCCACACTTTCATGGGTGAGCAGGTCAGACGATCTTCGCCTTAGCCAGGGGATGATGGTGTGAAGCCGACTGGAGCCTCATTTGAACCTCCCTGTTCTGCGCCTTGCAGCAAGAAAAAGTAAATATACTTTCATCTCATGGGTAATAGTTGCAAAAACAGGGGTCGATTATTTTGTGGACACTTTACTCAAGCAAGTAACGATTCACCAATTTTCTAAATATCATTGGATAATGTCCCCATGCAATCGAAGATGCCTCTCGAAGGCTTGGCGCAACTATTACCACCGTGATGAAGTACATAAGCGGGAAAATTACTCACTGTAGGCGTCGGATGAGGCTGACCAACGATTGACCTCTCTCAATCCAGCTGTCTGCCACAAATTGTTTGCTTCTTCAAGTGAGTATTTCAGGCTCTGTTCGACCTTAACACGCTCGCCAGCCTTGAATTGCACGTCTTTGAAGTTCAGGTTGCGAATTGGTGCATAGAAGGCTTGGTGGCGACCGCCTTGTTCGTCATACGCATATTCACCAATTACTTTCCAGTCTTCAAGGTTGAAAACCTGTTCTCCCAGAATTTCGTTCGCATGAAGCAGACCATTAAGGACAAACCTACGACACCAATTAGCAATACCAAATAGGAAGGAACGGCTATATGTACTTGTGGGTAACTCCTTCGTGATCTGGAACTTGGTTAGTAGCCATGTTGATGGAATTTGAGAAAGAAACTGACCATTGTAAGCATGACTGCATGAATTGATCAGCTAGAGTATCAAAGATCATTGGATTGTTGTCTGCTTACTATACTTTCGCAGGATCACTTGTCGCATCGAGCCCAATGAGCATGGAATCTGAAGGTTGCAAGATGTCTGCAAAATTCTTTAAGAAGGAAGCAGCCTCGTGAACGTGAAAATTGCCTGTTGCCATCATCAAAATATATGACACAGATTTTTAATGGTAACATACCAATGCTTGATCCCAAGGACATAATGCACTTTGGACGTCCGGCCGCTTCTGGCATCTTCAGCCAGTCGAGACCGTCGTCGTATGTGCCATGCAATCCATGACACTTCACATATTTGAGTGGAGGAACTTGTTCCAGTGTGCGTTTCAACTCCTTCAGAGACAAGTCCAGAGCATAATAATCAATTTCCTTGCCGAGAGCATCCAGTGCCTGCAGCAAGATACTCACCTTCCGTAAATTACTGCTTTGTGTTAGTTGCAAGAATTCAACCAAATCCATTGACAACGACCGACCCACTACCTAGCTCAATGACCATAGAGCCAGCTGGTATGGCTTCCGCAATCTTGTGAGCGGAGCTTTTGAGCACATCTATCTCGGCATTGGTGAGATAGTATTCATCCAGATACGTGATCTGACCTTTGTGAGTCTTTCGTTGTTCTGAGGCGTGATTCACTACTACTCACTTGCTCAAATAATTGCAACCCCCGCTCATCGTACAGAATAAGCGTGGGAAGCTGTTTGGGGCCTGTCTGTGGTCTCAAGGACCTGAATATTTCTTCCTTCAAATTGATTTGAACAGCATCGTGCCGGATATCAATAATATCAACTTTGCAATTCTGCCCTGAAGATGATACTGGCTGCCAACCCAGTTTGTTTCCTTTTTGGGTAGACTTTGCTGCGGCGGAATCGAGAGTGCCATGTGTGGCACTAGGAGCCATGATGATGAAGAATTTCAAGTCAAAATTAAAGTCAAAGGCGGATGGTGTGAGTTGTGTCTTGAAGTGGAAAGGAATGAAGCTTGATGTGGGGTATCTATACTCTGTAGTCCCCGTATAATGAGTGAATCGCAATTGTGGAAATTCACTAAGTATTATAGTGGCGGTCGAACAACAGCCGGACCAAAATGGATCGCGCCTCATTTTGTTTGAACTTGCATCGGTCAGACAGACTAGGCTATGGAATCAACTAAGACGGCGTCGCAAAACAGGCCCCGTTGGCTGCCAGGTACCTGAAATGGAGAAAGGTTTCCAACCTTCGCCCCGCAGTCAGCAATGGCGGACTTGATGCGAGTAGTAAAAAGAGCCCCCCACGCAAAACCAGTCAAGCGTGACCTCATCATTAATAACTCACTCCCTTTCCGGTCGAATAAGGAGTCATACTGAGCGACGGACAGCATTATACATGACGTCCCTCGGAAGGCCGGCTAAGAGAATTCGGTCTGGCGTCTGGGGGGCTTTCGTGCTTGTAGTTGATTTTGAGTTTGCTGGGAGCGAAACGTCAGACAGATCAACCAGATCTGGAGCTCAGATATGGAATCATCCAGATGGCTCGTGCGACGAGAGCACAGATGGCGGAGAAGTGTCCGTGACGGACAGTAGCAGCAGGACTTTCAAAAGTCGTAGTCATCATCGCGAGCGAGCAGCAACCAGATCGGAAACAGCATATCAGGTACAAAGCAGTCTGTGAGCATCTCACCCTCTCACCCTCTCCGCGGGCCAGCCATCGATAGGTCAAGGTTCCCACGCGTCCAGACCCAGACCTGGGGCTAAATGACCCGAATCATCGTTCTGCATTGGCCGTGGCGAAAAGATGGTGTGGAGTCGATACAGTAGAGAGGGGCTTGGAGGGGTCGTCCAAGAAACGCAGCAGACGCGTTGGTGGCAGCCATTTGCTGGCCCTGCGGTAAATGTTGCCCGGCGTCCAAGTATCACTACGGTGGATTGCGATGCGATGCGATGTTCTTCGATGTTACTGGAACCCTGCCTTCACTTTGGCGGGTCCTCAAGTGCGGGGAGAATAGGTGGCGTTGTTATGGCCTGTTCGGGGACGCCCTTCTCACCTTGACAAATATTGTCAGGTCAGCTCTGTCGCCTTGGCCGACAAAGACTCCGCTATTGTTCCAAGTCTTGCATTTTCTGAAAGAGGTAATTCGTATACTTGCAAATCTCAAAGTGATGATATCAAGAATGATTTCAAAGAAACGCTGACATAATACCACATTGTACATCATAGCTAATGGAGCTAGTCGACCTCGGCTCGGAACAGAGGATTTAGTGAAGCGAGATACGGCAGGGACCACTAATGCGATTTGCCATGTATGTTGATGACCAGGTTCGACAATCTCATAAATTGTCTTCGAGTCTTCTGACTGCACTATTCTGCAACGTTTCTCTTCCTTGCAGAGTCTTACATATGATGTACATACAGTACTGTACAATCCATGAAGAAAATCATCTGTACCAAGTGCTCAGACCAGCGCATTGTTTTATTCCTACGCCTAGCGCGGCATTGCATGTTTCTTGAAAATTCATGCTGTGCCATCATATCTTCTGAAATGTACTTTACCCTCCATATCCTTGAACTAGGACATTCCGAGATGACATAGTTGCGAAGTTGCAAGTGGAAGGTCGAACATGCAATGTCTTTTGCCACATCTACCACTCTTCAGACTTCTGATTTTGACGATGACTCTAAGATACCAAGAATGTCGTTCCATGACCAGCATAGAAATCGACTCGATGATTGTTAGGAGAGCGAGCAAACTATATACTTGAGTAAAAGGAGAAAAATTCAATATCACGTGATATTGAATATTTTCAAAATTACTGCCACAATCTATCAATCAGGATTCCAAAGCATCGCAGTTCTATCACAGTGCGAAAGTCTCAGAAAGCCATGTTAAAGCAACTATTTTGGGAAGTGTGGTGACTTTCATCTGATGCGGACAGGATCATTTTAGCTGCGCTGGTGGCAAAGAAGGCGCTTCTCGCTTGAGGCGGATCGCGTTTAGGTTGTTGACATCGCAACCAAATCAAAACAACAACTTTGCGACAACACTACCACCATTTCACCTGCAACCATTCCTCCAAATTTACAAGAACAAATCGCAAGATGTCTTACAATCCTAGAATGAGCATGGTTCCGAATTCGCAACAGCAGAATCGCACAAAAAGAAAGGAAGATGACAGCGACTCATTCATGCGCCTGGTAAGCTTCCAAATATGGCTCGCAGAACGCATACTAATTGCTACAGCCCGACAAAGAGATTGTGGGATGCATCAGTGATATTGGTGTTCCATTCACGGTCGCAGACCTCCAGAAGCCGAATCCGCTGCAAATCCAGATGATCTTCGAATGGTTTGCGGAACTTCTCATGAATGCGACCCGAGAGACTGTTGATCCTGCAATGCGCGCTGCCGCGGAAGACATCTGCGGAGAATGGATGGAAATCATACCTTCGGAAACGCGAAATCTCATGGGGTTCTATGTCAGCCTACGGAAACTACTGATTGAGTGCGGCATCACGGATTTCTCTTTCCAAGACCTGTACAAGCCAACGCACGACCGTCTGGTCAAGATCTTCTCGTACATCATTAACTTTGTTCGATTTCGGGAGAGTCAGACAGCGGTCATCGATGAACACTTCAACAAGGCTGAGACGACTAAAGTCAGGATTGAGCAACTGTATAATGAGAACCAGGAGATGGAAGCCCGAGTCGAGGAGATGAAGCGAAATCGAAAGGCGATGGAGGCACATGTCGCAGAGAAAGTCAAGCGGAACGAGGAGCTCACGAGACGACTTTTAGATCTACGACAGAGTCAAGAGAAGGTTATACGCCGCTTCGAGAACGTGAAAACCAAGAAGAGCGAGATTGGCACGATTTTGGAGGACAAGACAGCACAGACTATTGCCTTGAGACAAGAGAGTGCTAAGCTTCGCCCATATGTTCTACAATCACCTGCAGCTCTCCAGGCATCTTTGACGGACCTAAGCAACGCATTGAATGCCGAGAAGACACAAATTGATACCCTCGACCGACGAGCAAGAGGTCTGCAGACATCAACAGATACATTCTCGGTGGTATCTTCCGATGTTGCTTCTTGTATAAAATTATTGGACGAGATCTCAGCAGAGCTGGCTAAAGAAGAGGATGAGAATGTCAGAATCGGCAAGCAAAGAGACGCACTCGGAGAGCGGGGTAACAACGTGCGAGAAGTTGAGCGGACAGAAGGCCTTCTTCAGCGACAGTTGTCTAAGTGGCTTGAGAGAACTGAGAAGCTGCGGGACGGTAGTAAGGAGAAGGCTATGAGTGCGAAGGAGAGAATGGAGGAGCTTCGCGCTGTGCACAGGAAGCTGACAGAGGAGAGGAGGGAGAAGGACAAGGAGATGGAGAGGAGGAGAGTGAGAATAGAGCAGACGGAGAAGAAGGTATACTATTCGATTCTACTAGAACTCTGGGAATTTTGCTAACATTCCTAGATGGCCGACCTGAAGGAGAACATCGAGAATGAGGTTCACAGTGCACATGATGAGTTCATGAAGATGGACTCGCACATCAAGTTGTACATCACAGAGATGGAGCAATGCATTTGAGCTGTTTTATGTTTATAATTGTTGCTGTGTCCGAGCTCTGGGAAACTATCGTGGAGGGAGGAAATGGCGTTGGGTATACCTGTTGAGATAGCAATGATAATGACCTTCACAATGCCAGACATGATTCGAGCAACATCAATCACTCCTCAAGGTCCCAATCTCCTCTACCAAACCTGAACCACCTAGCATATATCCTCCCAATCTCAATCGTCCTTCCACTCCACGCCGACTCCTCGCTCTCGAACCCAGCTCGTCTTATATTCCCATTTAACATCGGCACTCTTTCATCCCATACCTTCCATCCAGGTTTCCGCTCAACCTCTTCTCCTTCTACAACATAACTGCTGTCTTCCTCTTTCTTCTCCTCGATGACAACAATTTTTCTGTCGCCCCTCCTCCCAGCTTCCACTAAACTCGCAACACTATTCCCAAACCCCTGCGCGCTCCACTCACTCGTATCTCGATGTAAATCTACAAGTCCATACACAACTAACAACGGCACTTCCTTACCCGGCTTGTCGAGCTTCGGTTCTGGTGGGCTGGCATTCTCTGTCGGCGGAGGAAACACGGATAGGTAAGCTCGCAGATGGGAGACAGTGGGTATGAAGACTACATTGACGCTTCGAGAAGTGGCGATTTGATGGAGTGTAGGGATGAGGAGTGGATGTCGAGGGGGTGGGTCTTCATCTTCGGGATCAGGAAGATGAGTCTCTGGAGGTGGTGGTTGGCGTTGAATAGGTTGTGGGATCGAAGAGAGGAGAGATGTTAGGAAGACGTTGCGTGGTTGGCAGATTAGGAGGGTCGTTGGGTAGATCTGGTGAGTGAGGACATAGGTAAGGAGTTCGGATGGGAGCGCCGGCGATAGAGCTAGAGGTGGTGGAGGCATGTTTGTGGTTGATTGTCGAGAAGCATTCGGACATTGATGATGATTTGGAGGGGTAGATTTCGAAATCGCTGATGCTGGAGTAGTGGTTTGCGCGTCTAGAATTAGTGCTGTATATTAATTGATATCAAACTGATGTATCGTAGCATCGTAATAGAAAGCATTCTGTGTTCGAGGTCAATGTTCGACAGTTGTGAGGTCTTTCATCTCGTGGTTAAACCTCGAAAGAAGCAAGCTCTCCGCCAGCTCGAAAAGTCGTCGCTTACAACATACTAGCCCCACCACCAAGCTGTCACCTACGATGCGCCTCTCCACGTCCATGATTATTGATGGAGTCGATATCTAGAATATCCAGCTTGCTGGAGAGTGGTATGTACTTCATACTCCGTCTGCAACGTGCAGTCGCAATGAGTGAACGCTGACCGCCACTGCAGCACGAGAACTGACACTCGATGCCGCCCAGTCTGCACGGAGCTCACGAAGCACCCCGAAAGCTTTACCAGCAGCTCAAATCAAGAAGCTACTGGACAGCCGGAATGACAGAGAGGTATTAGAAGGGTTGAGGAAGGTCATCTCTGTACGTATACCGTGGTACCAGAAGCAATTTCAATAGCACGCGACAACCTCACATCTTCGACTTGAGACTTGCTAGAAAGGATAGAGCTGTGCTAATATGTCTAGATGATGTACCGATCCCAACCATGCCTTCCATTTTTCTCATCTGTCGTCAAGAACGTAGCATCTCCCAATATCGAAATTAAGAAACTGGTCTACATCTACCTCATCAACCACGCCGAACAAGAACCAGACCTCGCGCTCCTCTCTATAAACACGATCCAGAAGTCACTATCGGATGGCAACCCTCAGGTCCGAGCCCTGGCGCTCAAAACTATGTCTGGAATACGGGTACCTGTCATTAGTCAGATTGTGTCGTTGGCAATTAAGAAAGGTCTAGGAGATATGAGTCCGTACGTTAGGAAAGCTGCTGCGCTGGCAATACCAAAGTGCTACAGACTGGATCCGAATACGCTTCCTCAACTACTAGAGTATCTTTCGGCATTGTTGGGGGACAAGCAGTACTACGTGGCTGGAGCGGCGGTCAAGGCGTTCATGGAGATATGTCCAGAGAGAATAGACCTCATCCACAAGCATTATCGGGGACTGGTCAAGAAGCTAGTCGATATGGATGAATGGAGTCAGTTGGAAACCATGAGGCTTATGACGATATATGCCAGGAAATGCTTTCCTAGAAGAACAAGGAAGTTGAAGAAAAGTAATGGCGCTAAGGACTTCTACGGAGACGAGAAGGACGAGGAAGAAGATGCTGGGGAGATGGTTGAGATCCTTGATCCGGACCTCGAACTGCTCCTCAAAAGCATCAAACCTCTCCTTCAGAGCCGGAACTCAGCAGTTGTGGTCGCTGTCACTCGATGCTATGTCAGCGTCGGCACTCAAGAATACATCAATGCCTCAATTGGACCCTTGATAGCTCTGATACGAGGACCACAAGATATTCAGCACATCGCATTATACAACATTGTCTCTGTTTGTCTCACAAGGCCAGAAGCTTTTGTCAAATATGCATCTTATTTCTTGGTTCATGCTACAGATCCACCACAAGTCTGGGAGCTAAAACTAGAACTGCTTACACTTATATTTCCACACGCTGATGCTTACCTGAAGAGTCTCATCTTGAATGAGCTCGAACATTTTTCACAAGGTTCTGACAGAGAACTCGTTCGAGAATCAGTCCGTGCTATCGGAAGATGTGCACAGAGTGATACTAGAACATCAGCACGATGTCTTCGACTCCTGCTGAAACAAATCACCAGCTTAGATGGAAATCTTGTGGCTGAATCATTGACTGTCATCAGACATCTGATCCAGCAAGATCCGGGATCGCATACCAACACCGTGGTACGCCTAGCCAAGAACCTCGATACCGCCACGAACCCCCGAGCAAGAGCATCGATCATTTGGCTTGTAGGAGAGTTTGCTGGCATCGATGGCGAGAATAACATAGCTGCAGATGTCCTTAGAATTCTTGCCAAGGGCTTTGCAGACGAAGCAGAGCCAGCCAAATTGCAAATTGTTTTGCTGGCGGCAAAAGTGTACCTTCATCATCTCAATCGCGAACCACCAGTAGAATCCACGAAACCTACCTCACCGCCACCTTCCCACGACTACTCACCAGCCATCGGCAACGAAGGCTTTGCCGAATTTGATGAGAAATCAGAGTCTACGTATGCACCGCAACAGCAAACAGAGGCTGAACACCCAATCGTCACGCTTTGGAATTACATCCTCCTCTTAGCACGATACGACACGTCGTATGATCTTCGAGACCGAACAAGACTATACAAAGCACTCCTAGGAGTGCCATCTTCTACTCAATTAGCAAGTCTCATGCTGCTCGCTCCCAAACCTGTCCCGCATACGCCCAGCCCATCTGAAAGCCGGACCGGGTTCACCCTTGGTTCGGCTAGTCTTGTTGTTGGCGAAACGGGTGGACTGCATGGATTGAGAGGCTACGAAGCACTGCCAGACTGGGTAGAGGCTGGGAATGAACCTGATCCTTCGTTGCGTGAAGTAGATACGACCAAGTCTGAATACGATTCAAGCAGACTCGTACCGGCCGGGGAGCGTCTAGATAGTGCTGTTAGAGATTCGAGTTCGAGGTTAGGGACATCGCCATCGTCGACTAATGGCTTTAGTGGTGGAGGTGCCAAGGAGAAAACACTTGATGACTGGCTCGCGGAAGGAGAAAACGCGGCAGACGAAAGTGAGGATGAAAGCGAAGAAGAGACGGAAGAGGAAGAATCCAGCGAGGAGGCATCAGAAGACGAAGAAAGCAGCGAAGACGACGAAGATGAGCACAATAGACTTGTCAAATGATAGGTAATACATAAGGCGACGAAACTGCTCCGCGTTAGAAGTCAAAATATCAATCATAAAGCCCAGACTAGGAGGCATTTAAGAATACGGCAGTGCACTGAACACAAACGTTTAGTCACCACAACATCCCTACAAAGTCATAATTTATGAGAAGCTTTTGGCATTAGACTATGCGCCATCTGCTTGCGTCGAGCTTGGCTCGTTCTACTATTTGCATTCGCCCGTAAACAAATTGAAGTCAACCATTTTGTGGTGCAACCCTGCGGCCGCAAAAATGGAATAAACGCCTGGTATGAGAAGCTGACCGCATGCTCCAGTCTAGCTCTCGAAGGAAGCAACATTGATCGCAGGAAAAGCAAATAATAGATTTACAATAACAACAAACAGCGCCCGAGACGAAGCACAAACGCCAAAGCAGCCTCGGACGGAAGAGTATGCAGAACGGGCTGGAAGCCCTTTGCACCGTTTCCGTGTGAATTCTTATGCATGGTTGTACAAAACGCGAATATAACCCAAGACTAGAGGTTGTTCCAGAACCAGAAGGCTAGACTGCAAAACTAATGTGCCGTTCGCCTTGGAATTCCATGAGCTGTAAGGAACGGAAAGGTCGAGTAAAGGAGCCGGGATAAGGAAGACGAGTTCACCAACGTCGGCTATAGCGAGAAGAGTATTAGTGGCATGAAATGTGTGGTGATTAAGGGGGAATCCATACCTGTAAGCTTCAGCGACTACTGGTTGAGGTCTCTTCTTCACTTTCTTAAGAGAAGCTCTTTCTCCAGGAGCTCTTTCCCTAGTCATCTTTCCCTTGCCAGATTTAGGTTCCAACTCCTCAAGAATCTGAGCTGATGTCGGACTAAGAGTTGTGCCAGCACTGCTACCCGCATTTTCGTTGCTCTCGAAACTCTCATTGCTGTTTCCCGAACTCTCAGTCTTGATTTCAGTCTTTATCTTAGTCTCAATTTTGAGTCCAGACTCCTGAGCACGGGGTGCCTGTCGATTAGGGGCTTCAGACAACGGCTGACCCTGTGGAGGTTGAGTCGGAGTTTGGTAAGCACCTTGGTTGTTGGGTCCATTTGGTCCGGAACCACTGCTGTACGATCCACGTGCGCTCATGTAGCCTGAGTCTTGACGGGGAGGTCCATAGCCATTCTGAACGTTGCCGTAAGGTGGCTGGTTCGTATGCATGTTGGGGTTTGGAGGCATAGCAGCATACTGGGAACCATTTTGAGGACCATTTCCATAAGCAGCAACGGGGCCATTCTGATATTGAGGTTGATTAGGGTAGGGGGCTGCATTGTAGGGGACATTTTGAGGAGGCATTCCATATTGAGTAGGACTGGTCTGTGTCATTGGACCGTATTGGCCTCCCATGGGCGGTCCTGATCCAGGTCCATAAGATGGCTGACAAGCTTGATTGTATTGCGGAGGACCTTGAGGATATTGAGGAGGGGCTACCGTTGGATATTGGTTTGCAAGTGGTCCATATCCAGCATTGCTGTATGGTGCAGGTTGCGGTTGCGCATACTGCGGATACTGTTGAGGGGGAGGGTATTGAGGAGCAGCACCGAACGAAGGGTTTCGCTGTTGGCCCCATTGCGGCGGACCTTGTGGCGGACCTTGAGGCGGACCTTGCTGGTAGTTGTTTGGCGGACCATTAACATATGGCGGATTGGCAATATGACCATACTGTTGAGGGCCTTGCATATTTTGAGAAGGACCATTTCCATAAGCAACATTCGCAGGTGGGCCATAATGTGGAGGGGCTTGAGAATGACCTTGTATATGACCTTGAGCATTATTTATAGGCGGGCCTTGACCGTAAAGAGGATTTGGTACATTTCCATTTCCATAAGATGCAGGCGGGCCGTATGCAGGAGCCATTGGCTGATCTTGACTTTGAGGCATGTTCTGTGGCATGTTCTGCGGCATGTTCTGCGGCATGTTCTGCGTGTTAGGACCCGGGCCGTTGCTAGGAGTTCTTTGGAAAGATTGTTGATGAGCAGCAACTGGAGTCTGCGTTTGAGACGAACGAGGAGAATGGGTGTTTTCTTCCTTGGAAGTATACGGCGGCAGAGGTTCTTGTGAGACAGGCTTTGGATCACCCGAAACACCTAGGGAAGCAAGTAGGTTCTCGGTAGGATCTCCTGGAGAGGTAGCACACTCACCCGGTTGCGGGGCCCAAGCATCGTCAGTCGTGGGGAGACACGGCGTACCACCTCTTCTGTTGATGATAGGGGTTCTATCACCTGGTGATCTCATAACCTCATCCAAATCTTGATTAACCTCGTTCTTTTGACGCTTGTTGGGTGGCTGATCGACCTCTTCTTCATTGGCATCCTCAAGTGGGCTAAGTGGGCTTGGCTGGTCAAGATATTCTTGCTTATGTTCTTGCTCGGCTTTCTTTCCCTCGCGTCTTGAGCGCTTCCTCGAGATTGGCTCGGGCTCTTCGACTTCTTCTACAAGGATTGTTCTACCATGATGAACATCCATCCAAGCCCAGATTGTATCTAAAGGTATCGGTGGCGAATTGTCGATGACGCTCGCGAAAGCTACATCTTCTTGAAGGTAACTCCATTGTGGCGCAACTCGTACACTCTTAACAAAGTCCTTGAGGTTCTCCTTTCTGGCATATCTCGAGATAGAAGGGACGTTCACAGACCATGCTTGAACGAGAGGTACTGGAGTTGACTCGTAGCCCGCCGATAACGGTTGAGCTAAAGCTACAGTCTCGGCTGCTGGAGGTTCCCTGAATATCTGTTCAAGGTCCCAATTGAAAAGATCCTCTTCATCATCACCTTCACGAACCTCACCTTCTTCTGTTTCTTGCTCAGCAGCGGCAGTAGCTGCTTTGACCTTCTCAGGGGCGGTAACTGTTTCAGTCTTTACATTTGCTGCAGTACCGGTGGTTGCAGAGCCTTTTCGAATATTCGAGTGACTCGTTGGGGTAGAAGGAACAGAGCTGGACACTGGGTTGGGTGGAGAGCCTTGATGTGAGAACAGCTTTTTACCAGAATTGACAGAGTGTGCCGAAGGGGTCTGTGGGGTCTGGTGAGCAGCTTCATAACCGTAATCCATTTGTTGAGATTGAGCCCGGGGTTTCGGCTGTTGTTGCTGCTGTTGAGAATTATGGCCAGGGGTGCCTGAGAACTCTCGTCGAAAGCCGGAGTTGGTCCGCCTGTTATTGTGAAAAGGAGGTGAGAAAGCGGGTGTGTTGTTCCATTGCGTGGGGGGTGGTTGATACGGCGCAGGATTAGGTGCTAATTGGTAGCCATGATAACCATTATTTTGAGATGGGTAGTTATTCACCGGTGCTTGATACGGTTGTGGACCTCGAGTGTTGTACTGGGGCGCTGGATGCTGGAAAGCGGGCCCATTAAATGGAGGAGGGCCGTTGCTTTGATTGTACTGGTTGTACGTGGTAGCTGGCTGGACTCCGGACCGAGCATATTGGGGATTTGGAGAAGGAACAGGGTAAGGGGCCGGAGCCGGAGCAGTATATGGTTGAGGTTGAGCGTATGGGTATTGCGGTGCTGGAGTGCCATACTGCTGACCTGTAGGATACGAAGAGTACTGGGTCTGTCCACTTTGCGGTGCAAAGGATTGAGGCGGTGGGACTGGAGCAGCAGCCTGCTGATACGGTACCGGGGCGGCCGCAGAACCACTGTCTCTGTTATTATGATGTCTGTAACCCTTACGAGGCATGCTTTTGGGGGGTTTGGGAGGAAGTGTCGAAGACATAAGATGATAATGAATGTGCTTTTCTACACCTCGAGGTCTGGTGAAATATTGTAGAGGTTGCAAAAAGCACGTTTGGTGCTACAAACCCGCTTGGTTTAATCTGCCCGCCTATTTCGGCAGTGCAAGGAAAGGTGGATGGAATCAAGCGGTGATAAAAAGAGAGTCGCGAGGTTGGGTATGACTTACTCAGGTTTGCGATTAGGGCAATTCACCACAAAGTGCGGACCGCTACAGACAAAGCAGGTGACATTCGGATGTCCATCTGAAGGTGGTGCCGAGCCCTGGTGCATTGTATTACCTCCCATCTGAGGCTGTCCCTCTCGAGACCAAATCGACGGCATCTTCGATAGATCGATGAGAGATCAGGGGTTCATCTAAGCCGCAACGAAACGTGACATGCCCCGAAACAGATCGAATCAAGACGACAGGGCGATTCGATGAATCCAGGCGCGTTCGCAACCGACAATAAAGGAAGCAGCTCAGCTTTTGTAGGGAAGATTCGTCGTAGCAAGGACGCTGTCGTGAAACGTTTTCCCAATGTATGAACCAACCCACGGGTACTGTGAGAGCGCAGGATGATACGGGAGCCAGGAGAAAGCAAAATGAGGGAAACACCGGATCTTTATTAAGGGAATGACTTCAAGGGTTCAATACAGTAGAGTCTTGCGATTGAGAAGAGAATGGCAGCGACATAAAAACACGGGTGCGGAAGGAATTCATGAACGAAGAAGCAAGAAGGTCAATAATAATTTGGGTTCCCGATGGCCACATCCTGCACGCCGTAGTCCTGATTGCGTTAGCCTCTCTCTAACGGCATTGGGACTACGGCCTTTGCAAGGAAACGCGAAGCGACGCCTCCATAGAGTTGATAATCAACCTTCAAGATCCATGTTTGTCGATTCCCATACTCCCATGTTGAGACAACAAGACTCACATCACTGTCCGGCGACTCCTTCGCATCAACTCAGGTAGCACTTCGACAGCAAGGCGACCATGTTGTTGCGCCAGCAAGCAATATTGAAAGAAACCGCGTGTACATGTACAAGCACGAACCCTCCTTCAATCTGAGAGCTTCGTGGCGCCAATCGCCGGAGATAATCTGGGCAACTTTGCAACATGCCTGGCCTGCCGTGTAAGCTCAGGTCACTAGAACTGTAATGTATTCAAGTACTAATTGAAATCCTTCTCCAGCTTCTGTCGATCTTGACGAATGTATAGAGAGCCTCTACAAGAAGAATCTCCTCGCGGAATCTATCATCGAAGCAATATGTGCGAAAACAAAGGAGCTGCTAATGCAAGAAAGTAACGTCGTCCATGTGCAAGCACCAGTGACTGTGGTGGGAGACATACACGGCCAATTCTATGACCTAATTGAGATCTTCAAGATTGGAGGATTCTGTCCGGATACCAACTACCTTTTCCTTGGTGAGTTATCGCTTGAAAAGTTCGCAGGGCGTGGTATACTGACCCTGGTAGGCGATTATGTTGATCGAGGCATGTTTAGCGTCGAAACGATTTCCCTTCTTGTTTGTCTGAAGCTACGATACCCGCACCGAGTGCATTTGATACGAGGAAACCATGAATCGAGAGGAGTTACGCAGTCTTACGGCTTTTACACGGAATGTTCGAGGAAGTATGGAAACGCCAATGTATGGCACTACTTCACGGATATGTTTGACTTCCTTACTCTGAGTGTGGTCATTAACGACCAAATATTTTGTGTGCATGGAGGTAAATAATACTTGTTTCTTCGATGTTTGGTCGACGCTAATCTTCAAGCCTCAGGTCTTTCCCCTTCAATCCACTCAATCGATCAAATTAAAATCATTGACCGCTTCCGCGAAATTCCCCACGAAGGCCCAATGGCAGACCTCGTCTGGTCCGACCCCGACCCAGAACGCGACGAATTCTCTCTCTCTCCTCGAGGAGCAGGTTATACATTTGGCGCACAAGTGGTCAAAAAATTCCTAGAAGTAAACAAGATGTCGCACATCCTCCGCGCTCATCAGCTCTGCCAAGAAGGCTACCAAGTCCTCTACGACGATCGCCTGAGCACTGTGTGGTCTGCGCCGAATTACTGCTATAGATGCGGAAACATGGCGAGTGTGTTGGAAGTTAGTGACACTGGAGAGAGATTCTTCAACGTCTTTGCGGCAGCTCCCGAGAATGATCTGCATAAGGATAATCCTGGTGGACAAGATAAGATAGCAGATGGCAGCGCGTTGCCAGACTACTTTTTGTAAATGTCGAAGGTGGATTTGTATGAGAAATGAGTAAAGATAACATGTGAGACGGTCTTTGACTTCTCCCTTGGAGTTTATGGTGGATAGATTCAAGAATACTTCCAGACTTCACATTCCTCATTCGAACAAAAGACACGAGTGCAATGCGTGTGAAATATGCAATGAAGTCCATTTATTCGTCACCATCGTAATTCCATTGCATCGTCATTTCCCTATATCATCCATAATTCAGACCCATATTTCCATGCTGCAAAGAAAGGAAATAAAGCTAGAATTCCCGCCGAGGAGCATAAATCACCTCATCTCATATAAACCTTGCTAAACTATTGGTCTATCTACTTTTTGGTTGTGAAGGAGGGACAGAGAAGAAGTAACTGAAGTGAAGAGAGAATCTACCAGTCCTTAGCAATGTCGAAGGACCATTCGAATTCGAGATGACGCTTCTTGTCGTCGTCGACGAAGGTGCTGACTGCGGTGTAGTGGCCGCGAGCGAGCATGCCGGATGGAGCGTCTTCTTCTGCGACTGTCTCGATCGTCAGTGTCCATTTCAAAGATTCGAGAGTGAGTTCGACATACATTTCTTGGTGTACACTGGGTTCTGCTCGGTATTCGGTGCATAGCTTCCAATCATCTCCTGGTCCTTGCTGACTCGAATTCCCTTTCTTTTCACAATCTGCACATAGTGCAAACCAGAAAGGATCTCGTGCTGGACCTTGAATTTGGCGGTCATGGAGAACTTGGCTCCTTCCTTGATCTTGAAGGGCTTGTCTTTGAGTGTTGTTTCAGCGCCCTTGGCTGAGAGGTCGATGGTGACGGGGTCACGGCCTTCGGAGTCCATGGTCAAGGAGAGGATGATGCAGTGGCGAGGGTCGTTGGGATCGGAGATACCCTTGCCGCCACCAAGACCTAGGGAGGCTTTGTAGCGTTGCATAGCTTCATCGTCGGCGTCTAGTGGGGGTGTAAGCAAGTGTTTCAGATTGTACAGAGCAGATGAGAACAGTATAGAATAGACGGAGATTATGGCAATGGGGAATAGTAATGAAAGCTTATATTCAGCAAAGAACCACAAAACAAGAGCGCTGAAATCCATTTTTTGAAGACTTTGAGTGCCTCATCTGAGTTCTTGGGATTAACACAAAAGCGGTTGATCGTTCAAGACTTCTTGTCACATGTATCGATAGATTACGCAGTGATTCATCCTCCATTGAATTAGAAATAGTCAAGGGCTGAACACACTTTGAGGAAAGATATGTCAATCCTGTGAATTCTGGATAATCAAGACGATTGACCCAGCTGACAATCTCACGTTTGTGGGAATGTGTAGTCCAACTCTTTCACTTGGCAAAGTGAACAAACAGAAACATTGCAAGAAAGGCGTTCAAGGGACTAGAGTGATACTAAATGTGGATATTCAACGTACCAAGCTGGTTGTACTCATCCATCGTCTTTTTCTCGCCCACCTTGAACCCCTCAGTCTGATCTGGCAAGAGATCCTGCTCGTGGGAAGCCATGTTTGCGGAGTATATTCTGTGTCTTTGAGATTGAGTGAGGATAGGTCAAATCACCACCGGCAGTTATCAAATTGCTTTTTGATGCTGTGGAACGATATGGAAGATCGAATGAGGCTCAACCTCGAGCTGTTTGTTGTTCGTAGTGGGGTTGTTCGAGACCCTGGTCACCGCCTTTCAAGCGGTTTCTGCAAGGTACTGTATCACACGTGAATTCGTGGATCTGCCAGGTTCCAGGATGAGGATGAGATACGGAGCTCGAGGGAGTGGATATCTCCATGTGTACCATTTTAGATTCATCATCTGAGTGAGAGCTAGAATAATTACAAGTGGACATATAGTCACGTGATACCAGAAACCATTTCAGATTCCGAGCTCAAAGCTTTGCAAAGGGTTTTCTACGCTATAGAGTATCTGCTGGTCGATTACGAATACTACATTTAGCATCCATTGCTCATTTGAAGATCTCATTTGAATGCCCAGGTGGTGCTCATAAAATGCGGTTATCAGGTGATAAAAAGGGGTATTGACCTGTAACACAAAGTGAAGGAAGTTCCAAGAGGACACAAGGTGAAATTAAGCAGAGTTCTCTTCGTACACAATACATAATTTCATATTTTCCCAATGCTCTAAAGTCCCTCCCCGTTTTCGACAGTGAGGAAAGTCCAGAGCGCTGACAGATGCTCAAGTGGTTGCCAACGCACTCAATACGGAAAGGCCCGCTCTCCCGTTATTACCCCAGCCTTCGATTTAAAGTAGCCTCGTGGTCTGAAATCCTCCTTCAGGGATACGTCCTTCTCCCATATCCTTGAGACATAATCGCATTGCATTGCGCCTGCGACTGTATTCACAAAGTCCCTCTTATCAGCATTCTTTCGGGGTTCACTCCTTTTGCCCATTCGGATGTCCTAAGCCCCAATAATCATCGGGTTTCGATAACGCTTTGTGAAGAACGACATCGGATCAGCTTACCGTCCGCGCGCTTTTCTTCAACACGTTGCGCAAAGCCTCAAGACTGGTATGTCGTGCGAACTTCTCCATTCCAAATGAACTCGTGTCATTACGATAGTCTGTGTATATATTGAGGCTGACTTGATATGGCTTCTTCTCAGGGCGCGCTGTAACGGGAAATCCTTCACGGCGCTATCCAAGACTCGACAGCATCATCAACCTCAATCCATATTTCACTCATATTCAGTTCAATCTCGAATAGACATACGCGCGATGGCACCGAATCGCCCCCTTCCCGTAGAGCCGAATCCTCTTATGACAAAAGAGAACAACATCCCACCCTGTAAGAAACGCGACAGATGCGACAGCGGTGCGCCAATTAACACTTCACAGATGAGACTCTCGTCGCACGTCGTCGCCTCGGTCAGACCGACCTTGCTGTCAAGGCCGGACAAGTTGGGTCTTCGAATGCTACGAAAGCGAAGAACTTAGGAACATTTGACTATGCGCACCTGAGAGCTCCACTGCCAAAGGGAATCACCTCCGGCATCTTCAAGCCATCTCCTGCTTCCTACTTCCTCATGCGACGAAGTCACGATGGCTACATAAGTGCTACAGGCATGTTCAAGGCGACATTCCCATCTGCCGAGGCATCAGAGGAGGAAGAGGAACGTAAATACATCAAAAGCCTGGAGACAACAAGCCCTGACGAGACTGCTGGCAATGTCTGGATTCCTCCCCAGCACGCTCTTGAACTCGCCGAAGAATATGAGATTTTGCCTTGGATCAAGGCACTATTGGACAACACTCCGATTGACATCAACCCCACCAAAGATGCCACACCCAAGACGATTTCTCCACCTCCTAAGTTTCTTATGCCTCAAGAATCATTGACGGCTCCCACTCCAACTCGTGGTCGTCCTCGGAGATCTGCATCTCCTAGCAAGATTGCCTCGCCAAGAAAAGCTACTGGTACAAGATCACGCAAAGCTAAGTCGGAATCTGTCAAATCTGAGTCTGTCGAGCCAGCTTCAATTAAGACTGCGAGCAAGAATTTGGAAGAGAGTCTAAAAGCCGCCGCCACAGAAACCAAGGCTCCCGCGGAGGAGGGGGTCAAAGAAGAGGTCAAAGAAGATCCCGTTGTGCGTGTCCATGTTGATACGGACGTCGAGGTCAAAGGGGACGTCGAGACTACACACACTCATGTTGAGGTCGAGATGCCTGCCGGGTCACCCGAACTGCCGTTGCCCGAAGACACAGCTGCCATGATCCAAAAGGCAAAGGAAATGGTTGAAGCTGCCGTTGCAGGCCAGAATGGTGAAGTTGTTAACACTTCCAAGAAGTCCAAGAGAAAGGCCGAGGAGATTGAGGATGAGGAGAATGAAGAAAGTGCCGTGGTACCTGCTCCAGCAAAGAAGGCAAAGACTTCCGCGACAACGGAGTTGAGAAAGGAGCGCATCAAGACCCGAGCTTTGCTTGGTATTAGTGCAACTCTAGCGATTGGGTAAGCCCTCGAATTTCTCTACGGAAAGCTCCTGCTAACATGGCATTCTAGTGCTGCTGTCCAGTACGCTTTCAACATCCTTTGAATAGAGAAGTGCACTAGATCAATTTTCCTTTGCTTGCAATCCGGCGTTGTTGAAATTAGGTCAGACTACATATCGCGCTCTTAAGTGTCCGAGCCTTGGTGGATACCCTTGAATCGACACATTCGAGTACATACCAACCCGTTTGTGTACTTGAAGGATCGCCCCCAAGATGGGTTATGTTTGATAAGATTTTTAATTCGAATGATGGCGATGAACCACAAAAGCTACAACTCTCTTAAACTCGACGCGTTTTGAACGGTGAGAGTCACGTGCAGAGCGAATCGTGCCTTCCCCTTACATCGCGCCTTCCACTTTGACACATTCACAAAAATGGCACCTACTGCATAAGGGCAGCAGGCTTCAGTGCTCTTCATAGTGCCTACCTTTGCGTTCGATCAAATCTAGAAACATCTCAACAATCATCTTTTTAACCATGGATCCTGTCACTCCGACGTCCCTAGTAAGGCCTCAAGAATCGTCTCATAGACGCCCATTAACAGCAGAGGAAGAGGCGAAGAAAGCCTCTGTCGCAAGAATTTATCAACCCAGGCGTCCCACCCCGAACTTCAAACTGAAACGACAAGCTAAATTGCAGAATGAAGTTGTATCTCTCCACGTCACCAAATCAACTCTTCTCCAACCAGAAGGAAAGGTTGGTGGAGTGAGCCGAACAAACGATGCGGAACGCGTTGTTGACGAATCTCGTCCACGAAACACTCATCAGTCCCAGCTTACGCAGGCTAGATCACAATTGCAGACTCCTCTGTCCAAAGTCGAGTCGAGCTCAGGAGCAAAGATATCGTTCACATCAGCAGTAGCAGACTCTCCACGTGTCTCAAATGAGCCACTACACCATTACCAGTGGACAGGGAGAAGAGAAGCTCAGAAAACACGAGATATCTACCGGCTTCCTGAGGACGATCCAAGTGGTGAGCTAACTTTGTGTACATGCAAAGCTTCGGAACTGATTTGAAGCCTTCAGACGAACAAACGCTATTCCAAGAACCAAGAACAAGCAGCTTTCGATATCCATCCGAAGACCCAGCATTCGCGCCTTCGAGCCTCGCGGGCGAGACCCTTGAACAATGTCTGAGACGTCGACATGACACCTCATCAGCACCTATCGATGAGCCACAGCATAGAAATACATCGCCTGCCAGCACTAATTTCGCGGAACAGGGGGATGATGTGGTGGGTATTGAAGGAGCAGAGCCGAATATAGATTCGGAGAAGTAAGTGATAACCTGTTTGCCACATTTCGAAGTCCACCACACACTTAGTTCTCTTAACCATCTTCTAGCATCAACTCAATTACTAACTATCGCAAAGCGAACTTGATGATGTGGATGTTATGCTTCTCGGTCTAGATCTAGCTGAAGACCATGTCCCTGGTCCATCTGTACTCTCTTTGAGCAGCACCAAACGGCCTCGAGCTACACCACGCGAGGAAACTCCAAATTTCCATCAAATGCAAAATGATGGTGAACATGAAAGCGAGCAGGAGACTGAAACACCTCTTTTGAAGAGACGGAAACGAAGTAATCGTAGAAAGCGTGTCCAGGAAAGACATAGTGAGATCCTGAAAGCACTTACAAGTCGAAGACAGGCAAAGTCTGCTCGGAAGCTATTTCAGAAGACTAGTGCCCCAAGGAAGTCACAAGCATCAAAGAAACTTCGACGTCTTCCAGTGGGCGAGCTTGTGACAATCTCACAGCAACTTGACGAGTCTGATTTGGATTTTCCTGATAGTAAGTCTCAAATATCATTGATGACCATTCGCTAATCGAGACAGGTCCCCCTTTAGAAGTGTCTCAAGATCCCGTCTCGCAATTAAGCGAAGACGAATCAGAAAGTGGCCATCATAGAAAACATATCGTCAAGTCCAAAATCACAAAGAGACGACATAAAGGTTTAGGTCTTATCGATACCTCTCAGTTCCGCTTACCAAAGCCATTATCACCACGATCTCGATCTGATTATCTCCGCACACCTTCGTATTCTGATGGCTTCGAGGGGAGAGAAGCTACACCAATTGGTCGAACCATGCCAATCAGACGCCCAGCCTACCGAAAAGAGGCTGTTCACAGGATCGCAGTCAGGCTTTCTGAGTTGACTCTGGTGACCGAGAAGCCCTCTTTACCATCGAAATCGACTCGCAGTCATTACCGAAAGAAGAATGAACTGCAATCCGCCGTGCATTCACAAGCTCAACCAGACATAGTGAATGCGCAGATTGAAGTGCAAGCCTCTACGCCGCTTGCTAAAGATGAATCAATTGCGCTTGAGCCTCAATCCCAGCAGGCGACTGGGCAAGAGAATTTTTGGCCTCAAATTGAACCCGAAGAAGCAATCGAAGTGATAACCGAAGAGCAACTCGAGAAAGCAATCGAAGAAGAAGAAGAACTCGAACGTGAGTATGAAGGTGCACTACAGCCATCGATCGAGGGGAAAGAAGATGATCAGACAATTGTGGCTGACCAACACTTGCCTGGTGGAACTTTGAACAACTTGCCAAATGAGAATCTTCCTAACTTGATTCTACCCGAGCTTGTGACCCCAGGTGTCTGTTCAAACTATGAGCCGACTTCCGCACAATACGCCAGTACGACTTCGCCACTAAAGCGGAAACTGCAGAATGAGGTACTTGATACAACGAGAATAAAGGCCAGTACCATGCCAATCATTCACACTGTTGCTGAGAAGCGCCATAAGGTTGCACATTCTCAATTCGATCATACCATTTCAACCCCTAAGACCTTGAAACAGGCCAAGGCGGATATGGAAGCAATGTATGAGTTGAGCATGGTGTCTTTGAGAAAGTATCAAGTAAGTGATGACGACGGTAGCAGGGATGATAGCGAGTGTGACGAATTAGAAGGGGACGGACGCCGCCATAGAAGCGATGGCAGCCCATGGACGGCTTCGGACGTCGAACATGAAAATGAAAACGAAGAAGAAGAGCCAGCAAGTCAGGAAATCGGTCCGACAATGGTCATTAAGCAAGAGTCCGACCTATCTCCGGTCGAGTCAACTCCTAGTCTACCAACTCTGACCGAGGAGTCTTCAACGCCAAGTCGAAGTCTCAATGCCTTGACTAGAAAGGCCAGCGCAGGTATGGGAACATTGCCGGCAAGTGCAAGTCGTAGAACGATGTCAATGCCTTGGAAGCCTCCCTTCAAGAATGCTTGGAAGATGCACGAGAGGGCCGAAGCTTGAATGCATGTATGTGTTGGAGGATTATCTGAGATGTATATTAGCTTTAGCTATTCTATACGGGAGACGGAATGCTCTTATGCTCTGTAATTAGACAGTGCTAATTTTGTTTCAAAAGCTCTATCATATAGCTTATCAATAACTAATAATACGTACGGGTTATTCGATTGTCAACCCAGTTGCGGAATTCATATATTTGTCTTTTGTGTGAAACGAACAACACAAAGAAACACTTGTTCCGTCATTATAAGAAAAAAAATTTGTCTGACCAAATTCCCGATAATTAACACGAACAGAATATGGCAAAGTATAGGAATTAAATATGAAGAGAATTTGACATTTCGAAGGAAGGAAGAGCTTTTGTCGTCAAAAATTCCGAATATTTCAATCCACCAAGAACGCCATGCTAAGTCATTCGTACACATCAAGCCTCGACTTTACTTAGGACCCTTGCCTTTTGCTTCTGTATCACTCAACTCTCTGATATAAACGTGTGTTTCCCCCTCCCCACTATAGTCCTCCTGCCCATTCTCAAACCCAGGACAAATGCCAACGGCGAGATACTTTCCATCAGAGTTGAAACACAACGCTGCGATACTACTAGAGTATTTCTGATATTGGCGAATCCGTCTCTTCGCAACGGCATCCCATAGAGCTACGATCCCATCTCCGCCTCCTGAAGCAAAGGAGTTGAAATTGGGGTGGAACGCCAAAGCGTTGACAGGGTACACGATATCAGTTCCATCACCCTCTGGATCTGGCTGACGATGACATTTAAATGCATATTTCCGCGCCTGGGACTCGGTGCTGGGATCAAACCACTCGACGGCAACGCGGCCTTCGATGCTGGAGGTAGCGTAGCCGTCGTCGTTGGGCATGCAGGATACGGCTCGAGTCATGAATTTGAGGGATGATTCGCGTTGTTGCCAGGGCTTGAGCTCGAGGGTGGAGCCGTTGGCTTGCGAGGTGAGGAGAGAGGTAACGGAGAGTTGGTAGATGTAGACTAGGCGGGAGGACATGGCTACAACCAGTTTTGAGGAGGTGAGGGAGAGGGAATGGGGTTTTGCGGGGAGGGTGATGGTGCTGTGGGTTGCGTTGGGATTGCTGAGATCGTGGAAGTGGAGGGTTGAGTCCCAGGAGGAGGATATTAGGAGGGCTGGGAAGATATTAGCTATCAGATTCGTAATAGAGGCCTAGAGACCATACAATGCTCTTTGCTGTACACAACAGACTTAACTGGTGCACCATGCGCGCTCATGACTGTCTGCTCTCCTGTCTCCAGATTTATCCTATAGTCAAGAAGGTAAGCTTCCATGCACGTAATTGTAGAGTCCAAGACCACCTACTTCTTCACCTGCCAGTCCATGCCCGCGCTGAAAGCTTCGTTGTCGTCGGCTCCAAAGCATACATCGAGTACAGGTGCTCGGTGCTCGTACTTCTCGATCAGCTTTCCGCCTGCTTCTTGATCTTGTGTATCATACAAGTAGATATGCTTATCCCAAGAAGAGACCAGTAATCTTGTAGGAGAATTCGGGGCGAATTTCAGGGAGGAGACTGCATCTGCAGGAGGTTGCAACAACTCGAATTGTGCTTTAAGATAGTTAGCAGGGGCAATCATAGATTGAAAAGGCAACAGGTCTGAGTTATAAACATACCTGGAGCCATGTTGTTAAATTTCTGAGTTGTACGGTTTTTGTAATAACAATACCTATTGTTTAGCCTCTCGCCTTGTTGATATGCAGAAAAATATTGCCGCCATACACCGCCCCTTGTTCACCAAAAAGAGACGCTACCTTCAAAGCTCATCTTGAGCTTTGGGACTTTTTCGCAGCATACCATATCTGAACTTTGATCTTTCGCAATAAATCACGACTTTTGGGTACACTTGGTATCTATTCAAAGACCAAATACAGAACCGCATATCTACTACATCTGCAGCATTTTATTTCAAGTCGCATTCCAGAATACCCCTCCACAAACCCCGCCACTATGCCTTTCGCACAGCTTGTGCTTGGCAGCCCAGGCGCTGGAAAGAGCACATACTGCAATGGAAGTATGTACAAACCTCTGCAGATCCTGCAGACCCTTCTGACCAATCTCCAGTGCAACAATTCATGTCAGCCATCGGCAGGAAGTGCTCAGTAGTCAACCTCGACCCCGCCAACGACCAAACAAGTTACCCATGCGCAATAGACGTACGAGACCTCATAAAACTAGAAGATATCATGGAGCAAGATGATTTAGGACCAAACGGCGGCGTGTTATATGCTCTCGAGGAGCTCGAACAGAACATGGAATGGTTAGAAGCTGGACTTAGTGAGCTGGGAGAAGATTATGTGCTTTTCGATTGTCCTGGTCAGGTCGAGCTTTACACACATCACTCTTCGCTACGGAACATTTTCTTCAAGTTGCAGAAGTTAGGATACAGAGTAGGTCTGCATTCTATTTGAAAAGAAGGGTTGCAAACTGACTCTCCATAGATGGTGGTCTTGCATCTGTCGGATTCGTATTGTCTGACCCTGCCTTCTCTCTACATCTCCAACCTCATCCTCTCTCTACGAGCAATGCTCCAGATGGACCTTCCACACCTAAACGTCCTCACAAAAATCGATAAGCTCTCCTCATATGGCGAACTGCCATTCAACCTCGACTTTTACACAGAGGTACAAGACCTATCATATCTTCTTCCACATCTTGCCGAGGAGTCTTTTGTAAGCCCGAAATTCGAAGGTCTAAACACCGCAATAGTTGAGTTGGTGGAGAGCTTTGGCTTGGTCGGATTCGAGACTCTGGCTGTTGAGAACAAGAGAAGTATGATGCATCTTCTGCAAGTCATTGATCGAGCAGGAGGGTATGCGTTTGGTGGCGCTGAAGGCGCAAATGATACCGTCTGGCAGGTGGCTATGCGCGAAGGTGTTACCACAATGGATGTGAAGGATGTCCAAGAGCGGTGGCTAGATGCCAAGGACCAGTATGACGAGAAAGAGCGTCTGGAGTGGGAGGAGCAGGCCAAGATGCGGGATCAGGCCGAGGAGAACAATGCCGAAGGAGCCATGGATGAAGATGATTATCTGGAAGATATGGGCATGTCGATGCCTCCAGATAGTGGTGTTAAGGTCGTTAGGAAGAATCGATGATACCCCTCTGTTTTCAGCCATCACCGTCACTATCTCCACCTTCCTCTTCGCTGTCTCCGCCTGCCCTGTCTACCATGAGAATATCCCCTGTAGTATCTTTCTGCCCATCTCCAAACATGTCTTCAAGTGTCGATTTTCCTTGATCTCCCGTATCTCGTTGTGCCTTCAGAATCAACTCTCGTGCTCGTCGAATAGCTTCCTCCTCCGCTTTCCTGATTGTCCCACTGACACGCACGACTTTGAAGACGCAATTCTTCCCGCCTTTCACAGGCACAGAGGTCATCATAGATAAGGCCGCCCAGGCCACCTGATAATGTGCTCGAGAAACTCGGAGGATAAACGTCGAGGTCGCTGGGGATAGGTATTTGACTGCGTAGAAAACTGGGTTAATGCACATTCCACAACTCGTAATTTGATCTTACCAGCAAGACTTTCGGAAACAGTGCCCATCCCGTAATCGCCAAATAAGCTCGAAACTTCTGCGCGTATGCCTCTCATGAGAGCTGATGCATTAAGATCATTTGTCGTTGGTTGATTGAAGATCACGACATCGGGAATGTTGGAATTCAATTGACTTTTCTCGAGCTCAGGGTATAGGATGTTGACCAGCAGGTATCGATTCTTGAGGCGCACCATAATTCTCGTTGCTGGACAATGTCCGAGATATTGTGACGCGACTGCAGAAAAAAAGTTTGGGAGACGCGATGATTCTTCGCTTGTGACGTTGATGCAGCAATCACAAGGTGAATGGTGGGGTAAAGACTTCACTTACTGTGACCTCAAACATCAACCATGTCAAATCTAAAAACTGCAATTCTTATCGTGTCAACTACTGCTTCGAAAGATCCGTCTACTGATTCCTCGGGCGGGATCTTAAAAGATGTGTTCGAGCGTGAAGGAGGAGGTCAGTGGGAGGTAGTTGATATCAGGATTGTGGGGGATGAGGTGCTGGACATTCAGAGGACCATCACAGGTTGGACAGATGGAGCTGAAAGTCCCAATGTGATTATTACCACGGGAGGAACTGGTTTTGCTGTTCATGATAGTACGCCTGAGGTTGGTACTTTTACACTCCCCAAGGTCAAGTGAATGCTAATTATGAGAAGGCGGTCACTCCTCTACTTCACAAACAAGCTCCTGGCTTAGTACATGGAATGCTTGCTGCTTCATTAGCTGTTACTCCTTGTAAGCTCCCAGTTTGCCTAAGAATATTTCATCTGATGATAATTAGTTGCTCTTATGTCGAGACCTGTAGCTGGTGTACGGCACAAGACCATTATCTTGACGCTTCCAGGCTCACCAAAAGGAGCTCGAGAGAATCTCCAATCAATCTTGAAACTCTTACCTCACGCTTGCCTCCAAGCAGCAGGAGCAGACTCGAGAACATTGCATGCTGGAGGTGTGAAGAAGCTGGAAAAAGATGCAGGTGTGGGTGCCACTCCAGGCCACTTCCATAGCCATGCTCATTCTCATCACGGACACTCTCATGGTGGCCACAACCACGAACATGCTATGCCCATCAGGCATACTGCTCCTGCCGAAAACCCAAAATCAAATGATCCAAGTCTAGGACCAACAAGACGAAATCGATCATCTCCATATCCCATGCTCTCAGTCGATGAGGCAATTAAACTTATCAAAGAACACACTCCAGCTCCCAAAATAGTCACAGCAAAAGTCGATGGCACTCTAGTTGGTTGTGTACTTGCAGAAGATGTCACAGCGACAGAAGCCGTACCTGCATATCGAGCCAGTATCGTGGATGGCTATGCAGTCATTGCACCTGAAGATGGTGGTTCAAGTAAAGGCGTCTTTCCTGTCGCTTCGATATCTCATGCCACCCCTGGCGAGATACCTGAGTTGAAACCTGGTCAAATCACACGAATCACTACGGGTGCTCCACTTCCTCCCGGTGCCACGTCAGTTGTGATGGTTGAAGACACAGTTCTGAAAACTATGACAGACGATGGGAGTGAGGAGAAAGAAGTCGAGATCTTGGCCGAGGACGTCAAGTCAGCCGAGAATATTCGGGAAATTGGGAGCGATATCAAGAAAGACTCTGTCATTCTTCGAAAGGGAGAAGAAATTTCTGCCATTGGCGGAGAATTAGGTCTTCTTGCTTCAGTTGGAAGAGCCAAAGTGATGGTATACAAGAAGCCAGTCATTGGTGTCCTTTCAACAGGAGATGAGATCATCGAACATAGTCGAGACGGGGAGCTAAGATTAGGAGAAGTGAGGGATTGCAACAGACCCACAATCATGTCGGCTGCTCGCGGTTGGGGATTCGAAGTCGTCGACCTTGGAATTGCGAGAGATAAATCTAGACACCTGGAAGAGACATTGAGGAATGGATTCAGGAAAGTGGACGTCATTATCACATCAGGAGGAGTATCTATGGGAGAATTGGACCTTTTAAAACCTACGATCGAGAGATCTTTAGGTGGAACGATCCATTTTGGACGAGTATCGATGAAGCCAGGCAAGCCTACGACATTCGCCACAGTGCCAGTGAAGAACAATACTGGAGAGAGATTCGAGAAAGTTATCTTCTCGTTACCGGGAAATCCAGTCTCAGCGATCGTTACTTTCCATCTCTTCGTCTTGCCGTCTTTACATCAAGCTTCAGGTATCGCTCCAGCGGGTCTACCAAAGATTCAGGTCACACTGGATCACGAATTCCGTCTCGATCCGCAAAGGGCTGAGTATCATCGGGCCATAGTCACGCTAGGGAGAGATGGGGTTATTCATGCTAGTAGCACAGGTGGTCAGAGAAGCTCTAGAGTAGGAAGTTTGAAGAGTGCTAATGCACTGATTTGCTTGCCTGCTGGGAAGGAGACGCTGAGCAAAGGGTCGAAGATTGAGGCACTGTTGATGGGGAAGTTGAAAAGTGAATTTGATACTTTGTAGGATACAGGAAGCGGAATTGATTGAAAGATAATGATCCAGACAATCGACGAGCTTGCATCGAAGTGAACTTTTCATTGTCTGACTTTACTTCACAGCCTTTGCTATTGAACATCGGAGCACAATTTAGAAATTGAGGGGTGAAACTAACACCCGCTCAATGTCTCATTGGTTAGCATCTGTTCTCAAGTTAAAGCTTGGTTCAAAGGACATACCTAAATCAGACATTGACGTGTGCTACTATTTTTTACTTAGCCCGACTTTAATTCTATCTGAAGCCTGAATATTTATAGGAAAGCCGAGCATTATAATCATTCAGAGAATCTCATTGTCCGACTTCAACATTAGACTTCTAAATAACTGAAATGTCGAGGCGCTCTTGGGCTTTCCGGAGAAGTACTATGTAATCAATTCTGCCTTAGGTCATGCAGCTGGAAACTGACGTTTTGCTAAACCAAGTGCGAATAAGACCAAGTCCATATGCCAAATCTAAGAATGCTTTACTAGTCTATATCTACAGTGGTCAAGCTCCGTTATACACGGTGTTGAACACCAGACTCATACGGCCCTTTTATACTCTAAGACAACAAGTCCTAGCTTCCACTGCCCCTCCTCCGATGCAGTTCGTCATCCAACTCCAGATCCAAAATATCCTGCTCCTCTTTCCTTTTCCTATCCTCCAAATCCTCATCAAGTTCAACCTCCTCGCCTTCTAGAAGTCCTTCTCCCTCTTCCGCACCCCCGCCATCCTCGGCTCTCTGATGCACATCCCGCTTCTCTTCTCCTTCGTCTCTTCTTCCAATGATCACGTTTCCGGCTACGAGCAATGCAGCACCAAGGAACCAGAGCGGTGGAAGCGATTCCGAGAAGATGAGCCACCCAAGGACGGCGGTGAGCATGAAGTTTGAAGATGTGTTGAGGATGCTGACTTGTGTGGTGGATGTTCCGCGTGCGAGAGCTTTGGTGAAGAGGGTCCACATGATGCCATTGAATATTAGGTTGAGGCCAAAGAATATCTTCCTCATGTTAGACTCCTATGAAAAAAGGAAGCGGACAATAAAAGAGAGAAGTAAGCTTTCTTGATTGGTGTATTGACTCGTTGCAGCTTGCAAAAAGCTAAGAGTTATGGAGTAGATTTGAACTCGTCAATGAAGCATTTTATAGACAGGAAGAGGAGAAAAGAAAAGGACGTACAGCACGGACAACGACTTCCACACCTCCCTCCACATTGCCCAGCCCTACGAGGTTGGCGATCCAAGTAGCGAACTTACTGGTGAGTTCCGTTGTAGTCCTGCGATGCCAATCAGCCAAACGAACCTCGTCAGTATGTCACCGATGCGCCACTCCCGTCCGAACAGTACATCAATGAAAGAGCCGCACAGAAAGGAAGAAGTGATTATCCGAAGCGACTACTTCATCTAGAAACCAGATATATCCTCACTTTCCCCGAGAGCAGCGGAATGCTCGGAAACACAAAGGAAAAGGATGACGTACAACTTCGCAAAGACCCCATTGAAAGCCGCACATCCACCACTCAATATGGCAAGGACAATCCATTGCGATTTCTTGCTCAAATTCTCCATTTTGATCTCTGGCTGATCTGAAGTGGTAGTTGAAGAGGAAGAAGCGTGTTGTTCAGATGAAGCTTGTTGCTCCTCCGGTTCCTTGGCAGGCGCGGCCAACAGGGGCTGGCGTGGATCATCAGTGCTGCCCTCCATACCGGTGCTTGTTCCTATCTGGGACTTTGGAGGGCCGCGGGGAGTCGGAATTTGTGTCTTTGGGGGACGTTGACGGAGCATAGGGCTTGAGTGCCGCTGGTTTACGAGGCGTTTGGTAAGGTTTGAGAGGCTGGAATGGTGGTTAAGTCTATTTTTGGAAGAGACGGACAATCGGGAAAGAAAGTTGAATGTTTCGTATCGAGAGCCGCACAAATTGAGGCGATGTCTAGGCGATGATTGGCTTATATAAAGTGATATGAGATGAATACATGATAGGTAGTTGGTAATTGACTATTGTAGCTCAATATGAAAATGATCAGTTTGGTTCAGCCTTCACAATGTTCCTGCACACATATTAATCCTCGGCATTAGCCGACGAGTCAGCCGCTTGTATGAAAAAACGTGTTGAGAAATCTTGCATTCAATGTCTAAAATGTCTCAAATCAAATAGAGACATTGTCCTTCGACTGAATGTTCTTTGTTCCGCCGCCCTAACCGTCGTAACGCCTGTCCGTAAAACACCGCATATGCTCCTCCAGGGTCATGTCCGCAATTCCCTGATCAAATAAGGTATCATTTTATGTGCTTGTAGACCATCCCAGCGGACAAAAGCAGAAATCTAAGTGATGCCCAGCCACAAGCCGTAAGATCTTGCAATCTCATATCGTATCGACAATCTTGGGTGGCGCTGGTTGATTATTGAGGATCGCCAGGTCTCTTGCTGTTGCAGCTAACGATCTTGACCTTATCTGCTACGACAGTCTGACTCGAGTTCTCCATCTTGAAGGTGACATCCTTGATCAAGAAGGTCCAGACCTCATCGCAGAAACGGTAGGTATCAAGATGACCCTTCATGACGTTAGCCTTGCGCCTCCTCAACCCTTGGCTCTATGTACCTTGAAAGTCAACCTCGCCTTCACCTTGTCAGCCAAGACCTCTGTAATACTTCGATCGAAGTTCGCCAGGATCTTCATTGCCAGTTGAGGCTCGATGCGACGCTCGCTGATCAAGTCGTCGAGGGTATCCGTGAGCGCCATGCCGATGCTAAAAGTGGGAACAGTCAGTCGTGAGTAGCAATTTGGGTGTAGAGCAAAGAGGCACAGTACCTGCTACGGCGATAGAGCTCGTAAAAGGACTGTCCAGTCGCCGCCATGATGTTTTGCTGTATGCGACGCGACGTTGTAGAGGGAAGGTTGTCTTTGTTTAGGCAGGAGTTGATATACCGAAGATGCTCGGTAAGCGGAGCCTCAACCGCGCTAGTGGCTTCTACGGCAGCCTAAAGTGAGCTTGAGTGACGAGAGAGCTTTGATGTCGACAACGACTCAACCGACCTGGTCAACACTCCACGCTCAATTGTCCCGTCAAGATGAGTTACTATGGAATCGGAGGCGCTACGACGGCGTTGGCGGTAGTGGGAGCTTGTAAGTTGGATGACGTTAGGTAATGGCATTTGTCTAACGATGACCAGATATGCTCTTCACTGGTGATGGAGAAGCTTTCAATGTATGGTTTAGAACTCTGGAATAACTGAGGAAATGGAACTAAACATTGGAACCAGGTTGGCCAGTTCCTCGAAGATATATCCCCATATGCCTGGGCAGATATGGGAATCGGTTTGTGCATTGGGTTATCAGTTGTTGGAGCAGCATGGTACAAGCCATCATATACGCCTCAGATCCCTCTCGTCTGACTTCTGCATAGGGGCATCTTCATAACTGGCTCTTCGATTATCGGTGGTGGAGTTCGAGCACCTCGAATCAGAACAAAGAACTTGATTTCCATCATTTTCTGCGAAGTCGTCGCTATTTACGGCGTCATCATGTCGATCGTGTTTTCCTCCAAGCTCAACTTTGTCGACGGAGATGGTATATACTCTGGCAGCAACTACTACACTGGATATGCTTTGTTCTGGGCTGGGTTGACTGTGGGCTTGTGCAACCTGATTTGTGGTGTCTCAGTTGGAATCAATGGCAGTGGCGCTGCTCTTGCAGATGCTGCAGATCCAAGCTTGTGGGTATTGTGCTCGATTATCGTAGGACCTAGCTAATAGAACATAGGTTCGTCAAGATCTTGGTCATCGAGATCTTCAGTTCCGTCCTGGGTTTATTCGGTCTGATCATTGGATTATTAGTTTCCAGCAAAGCCGCCGAATTTGCTAGCCCAACAGCATAACCCACACAAAGACAATTAAGAAATCCTCTAGGAGTGATTTTTCGAGAGAAGTTGTGGTGTACGTGTATATCGACCAAGCGGTACGGAAGAGGCGTTCAGGTAGACGTGGATGTCAGGGAATTCTGGAATGCAGCATAGCATAGTCGCATGAGACTGGTTGTATCATATTCGCGACTTTTGATCGCAACGTCTTCAATAACTTTTCTTCGCCTGTAGATGTCTGCAGTGGGAATTTGCCATTCTTCTGGTGTCTCGAATAAGGTCCGAAATAGAAATTCGGGCTCGAGAGACAGAACTCTCCTCCTTTACAGATCAACACGATATGGGACAAGTTGGTTCGAGTCTCGATTTTGTTCCACTTCTCATACTAGCAAAGCATTCCGTTCTGTTATGGTCGAAGTCAATTCGGAATATACCTCTCCATCTCCGAGTGGATTAGAGTTGCATCATAAAACCTACTAAAGCCTCTGAACCAGGCCCTATCTCTTCAATCTCAGAGCTATATACCTGTGCAGCTAATTGGTTGTCATCGTCCATCTTTCTTCCATGTTTTTGCTCTGTTTCCGCAAAGTCTGGTAAAACTGTTGATCTTACCACCAACAAAGCATTGCTGATGCGCCATTCATACATTTCATTGTTCTAAGTCTAATACTCAACGTCATCAGGCCCGAGGCGGTTGCCTCTATCTGCTTTCAACTCATCTGCTTCCTCCTCACGCCCCCATGCACGCAACCATACTTCTAGCCGAGCCATGCAAGCGATAGCGCGAGAGTTTACTCTTCCAAACTTATTGCTAACCATTTCAATAACATTCCAAAGATTCTTCTCCGCCAAGAGCCTCTTGTCTTGTAGTATTGGCTAGATGCAACGAGTTCCAGCGCATCGAGTTCCAGCGCATCGAGTTTGTCCATCAAACTTTCTGTATCTTCTGCTATCAACAAAATGTCGTTCCCCAGCGCCTCGGCTTCAGAGTATCGTCTTTGCCTCTGCATTGCAAATCCTGAAAAGAGATTTATTCTCATCATCTGTGGTGTACGCAACCATGACTCCTCTACAAACTTCGCATGGATTTGTCGAAGGAGTCTCTCCTCCTCGAGAGGGGCGTTCGGTCCGTAGGTAGCACTCACGAAATAGAGGTGAATGTCAAGACTGTCAGAATGAAAAAATCCGAGCCGTCGTTCAAAGCCATCACTCGTGCATTTCCAGCTCTCAATAATTGCTTGCCTAAAATGATCTTTATCAAGTATGGCAAGGGATTGGCAGATTTGTCGCAGCGGATGTTCTACCAACAAAATTGTTTTAGACATTTCATGTATATGATGAACTAGTAAGCTGACCAGCTCCAGGTGCCCTCTCTGTATCATATCTAAGAAAACTTCAAGAAAGCAGTCCAAAGTTCTGGTATGTTGGATTCGAAGAATGTCACCGATTATCGCGAAAGCTTTCGAGAGGACCCTGCGAAACTCGTCGTATGATCTTTCATCGGCGAGCCTGACAGCTGTACTGTAGTAATTATGGAAGGTGTAAAGAGCATTGGAGAGTATCTCACAGTGTACGAAGGTATTGATACACCTTCCACTCCTGTCTATCCAGGTCTCGTTCTCGAAGGAGCCTTGTATGTAGGACTTGATACTGAAAAGAAGTCTTTCGGGTACGGGAAGAATGTGCGGTGTTGAGAGTGGACGGTTTACTGGAGAAGCGTCTGAGATGAGGTAGTACATAGCTTCTAAGGTCTTTTGAGCAGTATCCTCACTGAATGAAAATAGTGGTAATGGAGTCGTTGGTCGATGGACTCCTACAATAACTGAATCGCCATCCCCATGTGCAGCTGATGGCACGACCGTGTCCGGTAGGGTGTCTGAAGGGTAGTTTTCTGTGGACGTTGCGTGATGATCCGAATGGGCTGATTGAGGAATCGGCGATGGCGTCCTCCATGAAATCTCTGGAGGCGTGAGAGGCGCAGATCCTTCCTGAATTCTAATCGTTTTCTTTCGTTCAAGATAATTCCAGACCTGTTCCATGCTGACTGGCTGGTCTCGTACCCGAAACGATGTGTCCTTTCCGATAGCATCGCGTTCTCGCTTCTTGCGAACAATTGCAAGCATATCTCGCTCTTTGTTCTTCTTGTCCAATCCCCATTTCGTGATTCGATCTTTGTACATCTTTGTGCTGTATTTGGGTCAGATATTGATTGATGTGTAAGATGAGGCTGCTGCCGTACGTAGCCTTGAAACCATGTTGCTTCATTATGTCCATTACTTCTTTGAGCTTTTTGTTCTCTTCCAAATACAGCTGCTTAATGAGAGGTCGGTGCCGGTCCCAATCATCTCGAGTGGGAGGATAGCTGGCGACAGCTACTTGCTGGCTCGATTCAGAACCGCTGGGGTGGGCATGTTCTGAGCCAGGAGCGTACGACATTGCAGAGGAAAATGATTCCATGGCGAATTATTTGTGGATTTGGAAGATCAGTATACCACATCGATGCCAACTCAGAGGAACCGGAGGATATATAAGTCTATCTCGACTCAGCCTCAGCCTCATGACAAGACCTCGATTCTGTCGGTTGGAGGATTAAGCGAGCAAAAGTACTCTGCATATGCATGACCAGCGCCACCATCACAGCTGAACTTGCTGTGTTCCGGCGAATTGGGACAGCCTTACTTGAGTCTGTCCGTTGAATGGTCGGGAATTTGAACCCATGAACGCGCCATGTGAAGATCTTGCGAGTGTAATACTAGTATCGTTATCTTAGGAAATTCTTGACAAGCGTTTAAAACACACTTCATATTCTACGAATTCTACCTTACATGATTACGGAGTTAGGCATAGCAACCTTAAAATCTTCAGCGAACCTTAGAATACTCTGAATAATGACATCCTCGTCACTTGTCCGCTCTCTTTCAGATCTGAACCGCTTTGCCATCGAACACTCACGCTGCCATAAGTCTCCAACATGACTCAGGAGTCCTGACTTCACTCCTTCGCCACCTCATTTCATCTCTTCCATGGACGCATCTATGTTCGCAGCAACAACCTCGGTCTCAAGTATCCACGCACCCATGTGACTCGTTTCAAGATCTCCTCGACGAGATCTTTGGTGGTTCAAGTTGGAATTTGATGCAATAGGGACTGCGGTGGCGGTGTAGGAGCGTGCCTCTAGTAGTGATTTGGAGGAGATGGGAATATCATAGTCCATGGCATAAAACGGGTCGTTGTGGGATGGCGAAGCTAAGTAGCGTTTCATCATTGGCTTTGGAGGAGTGATTGCCATTGAGGAGCGTTTGGTTCTGCGAT